>NC_066842.1:2923129-3531385 GCF_001640805.2 Lates calcarifer
ATGTCGTCAAAATGGTCAAAAAATGTCATAGTATAGTATAGTATGTCGTCAAAAATGGTCAAAAAATGTCATAGTATAGTATGTCTCATGTCAAAAAATGTCATAGTATAGTATGTCGATCAAAAAATGGTCAAAAAAATGTCATAGTATAGTATGTCATCAAAAATGGTCAAAAACCATGAAAAAAGTCATAGTATAGTATGTCGACAAAAAATGTCAAAAAATGTCATAGTATAGTATGTCGTCAAAAAATGTCATAGTATAGTATGTCTTCAAAAACGGTCAAAAAATGTCATAGTATGTCGTCAAAAATGGTCAAAAAATGTCATAGTATAGTATGTCGTCAAAAACTGGTCAAAAACCATGAAAAAAGTCATAGTATAGTATGTCGTCAAAAAATGTCATAGTATAGTATGTCGTCAAAAAATCGGTCAAAACCATGAAAAATGTCATAGTATAGTATGTCGTCAAAAACCGGTCAAAAAATGTCATAGTATAGTATGGCTTCAAAAACGGTCAAAAAATGTCATAGTATAGTGTGTCGTCAAAAACAGTAAAAAAAAATGTCATGGTATAGTATGGCGTCAAAAATGTCATTATATACCACAGTTGATGGAGATCCTTTTTCTCTTTGTAGCAGTGGAAGTACATTCAAACAGACTTTTTAAGTAAGATACTCAAACAGTGTAATACTGGTGTTCACATTGACAGATTAATATAATGAAGTAGTACAAAAGTGAGCTCTGGTCTTTAAGAAGAAGAAAGAAAAATCACTGTTTGTCATCCAGCAAAATACAAAATGAGAAAACAGTGTTTATACATTCAGCTTTTAGATGATATGTTTTGACTTCTTAATTCATTGCTGTCATCTTCCAATAGTGTGTCTGGAACTGAAAACCTATTCATCTGGCTGAGTTTGGCCTTTGAATCATTTGCTGGAGGTTTTTTTTAACCGACTAAACCAAAAATATCATCTGTTTGTGGCTTTGTTTCTTAATGACTGGTGTAAGAATCGACCTCATCCACACCCAGTAATTTCCTTCAGGTAACGTCAGTGCTCACCTGTTGTAAACCAGACGTTAACATGTTTATCTCCTGCAGATCTCTCAGGCCAAAGACGACTTGATCCTGTTCTCCAGCAGCGAAGTGTCGCCCTCCGACAAGGCCGAGCAGGAAACTGCCGTTCAGCAGAGACCACAGACGGTGAGAGGATGAAAAAAAAGAGAAAAGAAAGAGTGTAAATACATGAATGACTGCAGCTCTGTGTCAAAATAAAGCATGTGTGTGACGTAATTGTGTGTCGTCTGTGTGTTTGTTACCTCACACATAACTGACCTGTCCAGTATCAGCAGGTTCAGGACTCTACGTCGTTTAATGTGTCTCTACTGCAGCTGTAGCTCTGAGGTTTGAACTGAGGGACAGAAGATTTTAAAACCTGTTATTGATCAGTGTCAGTTAGAGAGAGTAGTCAGATTTTACTTTAAATTTGTAAAATCTAATTGAATTTATGAATTATTTGTATTGCTAAACAATAAAAATAAACAAATATCAAATAGTAAAGGTTGAACTGTAAAATGTTTAACTTAACATCATAACACAATAGTCACAATCGACAGAAACAGCTGAGTAAACAATAAAACTTTACTCACACCTGTGTCTGGAGGCCGTGATCATCAGGCTGAATGAAAACGAAAATGTCTCCGACTCACCTGACTCTCCATCTCTCCCCGCAGACCGTCGTCCGTCAGTCCAGCCGCGGTTCCGCCCAGGCCGCCGTCCAGACGGGTGACCGGCGCTCAGGGCCTCGCACCAAATCGCAGCTCCCGGTCCCCAGCAGCAGGGGCAGCAGACACGAGCGCCCACCACCACTGTCAACAACAACAACAACAACGGCGGGGGCGGTAGCAGCAGCCCGATCCGAACCCAAACGCCTCCGAGCCGCAGCAGAACCACCACCACCACCACCACCAACAGCAGCAGCAGCAGCAGCAGCAGCAGCAGAACAAAGCAGGCTCCACCCAACAGCAGCAGCAACAACAACTACTACCGCAACAACATCAACGACAACAACCAATCACACGAGGACATCTGGATCCTCCACAGAGACCTGCATGAAAACAACAAGTAGACATCTTCCTCCTCCCTCCTCCTCGTCCTCCTTCCCATGATTCCGCTGTGAACCTCCCTCCACGATGTAAAGACTAGGTACCTGACGACCTTTGACTTTTAGTATTTGTACTTGTTATCCGTACTTGTTACACTGTACTACAGTTGTGTACTTGGGGACCATAGTTTTATTCTATTACAGTATTTGAAGTATTTGATCGTTCTGGGGGGATTTTGGGAAAAATAAAAGAGGGTTTGGTAAGAATTTAAAAAACAGCAGAAGTTAAAGTAATGCAGCAGGTTACTTTACTGTCGCCTTATTCCAGCATCTCAACCTGCAGTATTCAAGAATTTACTGAAGCAAAGAGTCGAGATATAAAGTATTTGACTGCCTCAAAGAGTCCTGGCACAGTATTTTTTGTGTACTTAAAGTGAAATACTGTACCTCTCCTCTGGTATAAGGCCATTGAAGAGTAACTGAAAGTATTTACAGGTGTTACTTTTAAGTGAAAAAAGTGTTTTCGGATCAAAGAAAGAAACGAGCAGGTTTTTATTTTCTTTCTTTCGTTGTTTCTTTTTTTTTTGCTATTAAGTATTTTGAGATATTCAAGTGTTTTATCTTTAAATAGTTGCAAGGTTGGTTTAAATACTGTTGGAAATTAATCAGGGTTTTACCAAATATATTTGTAAATAAGAATTAGTACGTTTAAAATGCTCTATAGATTGGTGTACGTGGTATGACGCTTGTACAGTGACGAAACCTTAAAGCAAAACTGCTGAAACAAAAAAAGAAACTTGTACATAGTGTTTGTAAAATGAGTTTGGTTCTGAACCCTTACACTTGTTTCAGAGTGAAGGGGATGTGGCAATAAGTAATAGAACTGTATAAACACAGGATTGTCCTCTGTCAACTGTAAGCCATAATAAATATTTTAAATCATTTTCCCTGAGTCATGTTCAATTTAACCCCAGCTGAGCCCTACAGTGTAATTCACTTTTCTTTTTTTGCTTTCCATTATCACTGTGTTCTTCGTCTGTTTTTGTTTTTAAAAAGGACAAGTTTTATTTTAAGCAGACATTGTTTATATATATATATATATAAATATAAATATATACATAATGTACAGGAGAGATTTTAGTCAACCTATGATTTGGATCTGTATGATAGCTGTTTGAGGTTTAAAGAATTGTCTTTCAAGCACAAACATTAATTAAAATGGCACTGTCAAAAATCCCCACCGGACTTATTCTGTTGTTTTGTTCTTGATTTTTTAATTTTTTACTTTACAGAGCCCCCACAAACTCCCAAATGATGTTGATTTTTTGAGCCTTTGGGGACTCCATAGCACCTGATCCCTGTTAACGAAAAGATATTTTTACACCAATCTAATGCTCAGTTTTTCTGTCTGACAACATTATGGATAGGATTCCTGCAGAGGTAGACCTTTTTATTAAAGATCCTTTTTGTTAACTGAAAAACAGTAATACCAGACTCCATTGACAAAAACAGGAATTTTACCAAGCAGAGTGCAGTAGCTGCTGGAATACCACTGCCTCCATCTGTTGGTTTGTTTGTGTTATTGTGTTGACAGAAACCTTCAGATCCCTTTATTAAGTAAAAATAACACAAACAAACTAACCCATCAAGGCAGCGGTTGACCAACAACTCCCATGTTCTGCGGGGTAAAATTCCTGTTTTTGTCAATGGAGTCTGGTATTGATATATATCCAGCGATATATTTCTGTTTTAAGACAAAGGATCAAGGATAAATCATTTACACCCAAGTACATGTGAAAATAAGAAACAGCCATTTTATTACTCTTTTCAAAGTCACCAGACTTCATTGACAAAACCAGCAATTTTAGCAAGCACAGTAGCTACTAGAATACCACTGCCTCAGTCTGTGTTATTTGTGATACTTATAACTTATATAAAGTATCAATAACACAAACAAACAGACAGATCAAAGCAGCGGGATTCAAGCAACTCCTGTGCTCTGCTTGGTAAAACTGCTGTTTTTGTCAATGGAGTCTGGTATTGATATACAGCGATGTTTCTGGTTAAACAAAAAGGATCTTTCTCCTTAATAAAAAGCTCTACCTCTGTAGGAATCCTCTCCATAATGTTGTCAGAGACTTATAAGCCTGTCTGTACTGTAGTGGATGTACTTTAACAGGGACAATTGCACTGTTTGATTACACCTCATGAAAAAGACTCACTTTTCTCCACTGTGATTGCTGCACTCTGGCTTTTAACAAAAAACACAACCACAGTAAAATTCTCAAAATCTTAAGTTTTACTGGAAATATAGTTGATTGAACAAATACATATACATATATAGTTTTTGGACACGCGTCCTTTTCCTATGTGTAAGAAACAGCTTTGCCCTTAATTTACACTGTTTAAAAAAACAAACAAACAAAAAAAAAAACAGAAAAAGAAACATCTGATGTCACAGTTAACACATCAAGGCATTTCTCCATGGTACCTTAATTTTTTCTGCATCACTGCTAAAACAAAACTATTGTTCAGTATGAAAGGAGCAACACTCGAAAAATAAAACGATGTTAAAGGAGACAAAATGGTTTCCAGTTTCAGAGGGAAGCAACAGATACAACTTGGAAAAAATTTACCCAACTTTTAAACACTGATTCACCTACATGAAACTGCTTTTACTGTTAACTTTTGTGTTGCTCTTAAGTTTTTCACACTTGTAATATGAAGTTTTGACTCTGTATAAAAAGACTTGTTAGCATTCAAACTATAAGACATAACATTTTATTACATGTGTGCAAAACCACTCTACCACTTGTGTATTAGTGTAAAATTCTGTCAATAAATTAAACGTCATTCTGTGACAGCAGTTTGTTACGTTCACGTTATATTTGTATGTGAAGAGTTGTATGTATTAGTCCTAATTATCGGTTTTGATTAAAAACTAAGTAGGAATGAGTCAATTTTGTCCGAACCCTGACTTCAAAGTGTTTTTTTCAGCACATTTTTCAGAAAAACAGAAGTTTGTTTGGTTCTAGTGGAGAGTTTTACCTCTCAGGTAATTTTTGGAAATAAAATTATCACTATTTGCCAATTGGACTCGACGCCATCTGCATCAAACCCATCTACGTTGGTGTGTGTGTGTGTGTACGTCTGGCTGATCAGAGGCGGGTGTCATGGACGTCGTCCTCAGCCTCCTCCAGCAGCGATGAAATCTTGGCGGTCTGCGGCGCCGCCCTCTTGCTGGAGTTGAGGCGGTGGAGCGTCGGGAAGAGGCGGAGCCGGTCGGTGGTGCTCATGGCCTGTTTCAGTTGACTCGTCTCATTCAGGAGCCTCTGGATGGAGTCGTAGCTTTTAATGGAGTTGCCCTCGATCATCTGGACAGATGGGAGGAGGAGGAAGAGGGGGAGGGAGAGGGAGGAGGAGCTGGTTAAAGTTTTTTATCTGGACACAATGCACTGAATTAAAATGAGTCATTGATAAAATAAAAACAGAATTTTCTGAGGGATGTATCTGTAGTATCTGCAGTACCATCTACAGAATCTGTAGTATCTGCAGTATCTAAAGTATGTGCAGTACCATCTAAAGTATCTAAAGTATCTGTAGTATCTGTAGTACCATCTACAGTATCTGTAGAGGACGATTATTTATCAGGTGACGAGAGGAAAAGTCGATCAGACAAAGAGGAAATCCTGATTATTTGATCAAAATAAAAACTCACCAGGAACCTCTGACAGTCGAGCAGCGGCTCCACCCTGTGCTCTGATAGGATGACGGTGCAGCTGAAGAACGACTGCTTCAGCGTCTTCCTCAGGACCTGCAACGTTCTGCTCTCACACACACACACACACACACACACCATCATCATCATCATCATCATCATCAAAGGCCGTCTCTCTCCACTGCTAACACGTTAGCTTAGCCTTCTGTTCCTGCTGAAGCGGACATGAAAGAGCAAGCCTCCGGTTAAACCACACTGCTCATTATAGGCTTCATTTCCCATCATGCCCCCCTCCGTCTGCACATATGGCTACACAGACTCTCACATACAGTAGCTCAGAGTTACTGTAAGCAGTCGAGATTGTCACCATATGCTGACAGGAACACTACATGAGCTTGTTTCGGGTGACGGATACAAATACACACAAATCCTAGATCACTTTCAGGTGTTTGAGCGTGCAGGGGGCGGCGGCTCCTTGCCTACAAATACGATTTATTAGAGAGACTGAAGAAATACACGCAGGCAGGAGGTGTATGCACATTAGAAACATTTACATACCAGACTCCATTGACAAAAACAGGAATTTTACCTCACAGAATGTCTCGATCTGTTATTTTGTTTGTGTCACTGTGCGACTTCCAGCGCTCGAACAAGTGTTCAGATACTTTACTGGAGTAAAAATAACCCACACAATTACAGAAACAAACTAACTGGTTGAGGCAGCGGCATTCCAGCAACTCCCACATTCTGTGAGATAAAATTCATGTTTTTGTCAATGGAGTCTGGTGGCTTTGAACAGAGCAATAAAACCGCTGTTTCTAGTTAAACAAAAAGGATTTTACTCCTTAATGAAAGGTCTATCTGCAGGAGTCCTGTCCATAATGTTGTCAGACACTTAGAACAACAGTGGATGTATTTTAAGGCCGATAATTGAACTGTTTGATTATGTTAAAGCAGCTGTTTAGTGATTTTTGTCCAAGTTTACACCAAAAACACTGTTATTCTTTAATACCTAAATAATAAATGTGAATGTATGCATGGCTTAGAATGAGAGAGGCACATTTATATTTTTAATATAATAATAATAATAATATTGTGAGAACTGTATTTAAATTTTTCAAATACAAGTTCAGAAACAACACTCTATCAGAGTATTTTGGCGTAAATACTGACATGGGGTCGAGGTAGGCGGAGGGTTCGTCCAGCAGCAGGATGCGGGCCTTGCTGAGGATGGAGCGTGCGAGACACAGCAGCTGTTTGTGTCCATTGCTCAAGACGCTGCCTCCGTCCACCAGCTGAAAGTCCAGCTTGTCCGGAAACTGTTCGATCACCGACTTCAGACCCACCTAACGAAGAAAAGAAAAAAACCAAGGGAGGAATTTAAAACGGTGGTTAATTCACCAGAAACATAAGGTTCATTACCTCTGAATTGATTGATAAAATGAAAAACATGTTGATAGAACAGGACAGACTAATTACAACAAGCGAGGGAAAATAGAGGCTCACCTCCTCAGCCACCCTCCACAGCTCCTCATCGCTGTAACGTCCGTGTGGGTCCAGGTTCATCCGGAAAGTCCCAGTCAGAATAAAGACTTTCTGTTCAGTAAAGAACAGAGAAAACATCTAAATCTTATCTTAGAGATTGGGTTACCTGGGCAAAAGCAAACATGAAAATTCAAAACAAACCAGCTACATATCAATACCAGACTCCATTGACAAAAAGAGTAATTTTACCGTGCAGAAAAAGTGAGTTGCTTGAATACCTCTGCCTGTATCCATGTGTTTGTTTGTGTTATTGTGTGATACTTTCACTGATGTAAAAGGATCTGAACACTTCTTCCACCACTGAAAGTCACACAATAACACAAACAAACTTATCAATGGGGGCAGCAGTATCCCAGTAGCTCTTGTGTTTCATTTAGTAAAATCACTGTTTTTGTCAATGGAGTCTGGTATTGCTGTTTTCTGGTCAAGTAAAAAGGATGTTACACCTTAATAAAAAGCTCTATCTATGTAGGAATCTTAATCCATAAATGCCAAGTTGAATTATCTTTAAGTAGCACATTCTAGCTCAATACTGCATTGTCCCAATCAATGATTTACATCCAAAAACATGTGAAAATAGGTTCAAAAATACTGGTGTTATCCTCAGCTTTAGCTGTCAAACAGATGTTTTTCCACTTATAACAACAAGAAAACAGAGTCTCGGTGAAAAGCCGCTCAGCGTTCGCAGTCGTACCTGAGGCACCACTCCGAAGGCCTTCCTCCAGGTCTGCAGGGACACGGAGCTCCAGGAGACGCCGTCGATAGAGATTTCTCCATCGGTGGAGGCGAGGCGCAGCAGGGCGGACAGCAGGGTGCTCTTCCCTGAGCCCGTCCGACCCAGCAGACCCACCTACACAGACACACAACCAGAACAGACACTGTTAAATCTGCTTCATACATCAACTCATTTCTTGGGTTCTGGGGTTGGGAATGCTGCAAATACTGCATATGCACACATACTGTTCAGTATATAAAGATCCAAGTAGAGTACACACTGCTGCCTTGAGGTGTTAGGGAGTCTAAAAGCTCGCCATCCTTTCAACAATTAGCCCATTTATCTGGAGGCCATAGAGCAGCTAATGGGACGAGGCTAAAGTACTGACACTTACTGAGCTCTGCTAGTCCTCCAGGATTCATTACAGAGGAGCTCATACTGACTATAATTACTGCCAGGAGCAGAGAAGGAGAGCGGTCACATATTGCACAGACTATCTCTTTTGAATAGTGATTTGTAATGCAGGATATTTAGCTTGAGAGGGAAGATGCTACAGACACAAATCCAACTGAAGTGTTTTCTAGCAGCAGAAACCTGCTGCTGTTCATAATCCTACTGTGGATTCCTCGTATCGTTATCATCTTATCATTTGTTTTGTTCAGGGCCTTGCTTATTTGTCATTTGTTGATTGTTTTGTTTTTATTGTTATGAGGCCTGTGTATCTCTCAGATGAAGAGCGCACGTTAATTCTGTCAGTTTATGAGGAATTTAAAGACACCGGCAGCAAAATGTAAAAATGCAGCTGCCGACAAAGCCTGGAAGACTTGTCAGATGTTTTCTGGAATCTTCATTTGTAAAATGAGATGTAAGGACATGAAAATATGTGATGATTATTAGGATACTTGGATTAAATTCAACACGATTGTTTATATTGATAATGATGCTAAATTCTGCCATAATGCTTGACTGTGAGAAAAAAATCAACCGGTTCTTCCACCTGTGGGATGGTACTTACACCGAGTTAACCACAAACATAACCTGCTCAGAGCAGTTTAGAGATGCAGCGTAAATTACCATGGCAGCAGACCCCAGGTAAAACCTATCCACCTTTCATAGCACGTTTTAATTGGGATGTTACACCAGACATCGTTATTCCTGATCCTTGCTTCGTAGTACAGGCTTCTGATTTGTACCTTTTTTCTACTTTGACCCCAGAAAGGAAATATCAATTACGACAGTAAAGAAAAAAAAACTCAGTTCCCTGCATTAACTGATGTTGGGGAAATGGAAACAAGTTGTAAACACAACAGCATGAACATTATCACCAACATGGAGTTTAAGCTCCGTTTTGTTTTCCACCAACTCCTGAAAACTCCTTCCTTCACTCAGTTCCGCTTCATCATTGGAATGAAAACAGAATAGTATGCAAATAGCTGCTACAAACAATCCCTTTCAAATCCACAGCTATCAGATCCAGGATTAATATAAAATATTGATTATAGCATCTTTCACCCCCATCACTCAGGACTTACACTCTGCCCCCCCTCCACAGAGAAGGAGATGTCGCTGAGGACGGAGCGTCCAGCCTCCGTGTATTTGACCGTGAGGCCCTGGACGTCCATCTGGCCTCGGTTGGGCCAGTAGTCGTGAGCGTGGGGGTTGTCGATGACCAGGTCATTGCCTCCTTTGCCGCCAGATTTCCCCGGCAGCGGCTCCTCCGACGGCAGGTCGATGAATTTGAAGACACGGTCCACTGAACGCATCTGACAGGAGGTGGAGGAGAGGGAGAGGAGAACGGTGGGTGACTGGGATCAGTCTACGGCGTGAATACTAATTGGTGCTGAACCTGGACCGTTTTCTTAGCTCATGAAAAGTTGACATTTATTTTGAAAAATTCTTACACAGGCAATGTTTCAGCAGAAGCAAACCGAACGTACCTTTTCTTGAGATTTCAGTAGCTACTCTTAACATCACAGAAAATGTTATCTTGTGCCTGTGATAATCCACCACCATTGTGTGAGTGAGTGTGTGCTGAACAAAACGTCCTGCACTGTGATAAGCTCTGTCAGCTCCACTGACCATGTCTCTTTGAACAACAGTGCTTTGCAGACGATATAGAAGGCATCAAAGCAAGTGTAAAAGCATCATACGACAGTGATTCTCTGAAGGCAGTGGTGAACAGGTGTCCAACCTGAATCAACCCACCTGTTAATACCTTCACTATGATGTCACAGCGATAGAGACCATCAACAATATACAGAAACACAGTATAACAGAGGCTTGAATCACAGACAGGCATGTCATGTAGCCAGAATAAATACCATTTGCTAAAGCAATGCTATAAAAACCCAATTAGCACAATTCAACAGGTCTCCAAACACAAACAAAGCCACAGCTGCGCCACACACATCATCTCCAGCAGAGGCATCAATGTTAACTGATAAAATGACGAAGAGAAAACAATAAAATACAGGTCAAATGCATTTTACTCAACCGAAACAAATAAAAAGCTGCTTCTGTCGAGCGGACACTCTCAGTCCTGAAGCGAATCCGAGAAATCCGACTGACTGACTCGACTTTCAGCGTTAGCCTCCGTGACGATAGAAAAGGACTTAATGTTGGAACTGAGACGCACAGATAAACCTCTACAACAGACTCACTGAACTCTTCCTCCTCCTTCAGCCGTTGCCGGTTGAGAAAACAGCTATTAAATCTATGCTAACATGTTTTAGCTTGCGCTAGTAGCTACAGACGCGGTTTGCTAGCTCTGACCGGTACGTACGATCTCTGAGCATCCAATCAAATGACAGGACAATGTCGACGTCATGTTTGGCCTGCTCGCCAACTCGAAATCTGATTGGTTAAAGGATCCACGCGGCAACAGTTTCTTTGATTAATTTTAAATGACAGGAGCGCGCACTGTTGATTCTGAAGGGCTCAAGGCAGGTTTCTGTTACCTTGGCAACACAGGGCTGAAATCTGATTGGATAAAAGCTTTAACATAAATAGACTGTATTGGAAGACCTGTCGTGGACCACCTGAGGAACTGCGTTATAAACCAGCAGAAAGGAAGCCACTGAAAAGATCTGAGAACTGGACTGATGTGATCTACTTTCTTGGACCTAGTGAGGGCTTCAGCATCCAATCATCCAGAGTGTAGGGGTGTGTCTGGTGCCACCCTTCCCCACCTCGAAACCACTCATGAACTGCATGCGAACCTCCAGCGGGTGGAGGTGGAGGCGGAGGTGCAATGAACGGTGTAAACGGAGCGGTGTGGGAAAATTTGGGGAAGGTTGAACGCCAGATGGGACTAGCTGCAGGAGAGAGATCTGGTTGCAGACACAGGTGTTAAAAAACAAACCCCTACATGTTCAGCAAAAACCCTCCCCCTAATGCGTGTGTTTGTAACGCTCGATACACTCTTGACCGGCCATTGGTTGTGTGGTATTTTAATGCAAGTCAGGTCTTTGTGTGATCCACATACCAGTCCGTCTACGGTGATGCTGGTGATGATAGCCCATTGGAAAACCCCCAGGATGAGCATGGCCAGGGCCACAATGATGCCAATCTCCCCTGGTTTGTCCTCTGTTGAGAGCGCACACACACACACAGACACACAAAGTCACTGGTTTTGTCCAATCAAAGCTGCTCTCTCTGATGTCAGGTATTGCAGCTCTGCTCCTGGCTCTATTGGAAACTAATGAGCTGTGAAATGACCCTTTAATCTGCTCACAACATCAACACAGGGTATGACGCAACCACCACACATGTTAGTGAAAGTGTGTGTATGTGTGTGTGTGTGTGTGTGTGTGTGTATGTGAACGTGCGTTTCCCATTCATTTAATTAAACAAACACATGCTTCCTCTCGTTCATGACATTTTATCCGGTGGCGTTCCGACAGTTTTGGTTTGGTTTTCAAAGACAAACTGTTCTGTTATGATCCTGATATCTGACTCTACACACTGTCACACACAGATAAGACCGAGGCTTCTTCACCAGAGACCCAAACAAAACAAATAATAAAAGCACTGGTAGTTGCAAGAAACCGCTCTCATTCCTTTTAAGTAACAAAATGTAATTTCGCGGAGCAGCAGCGCCCTCTGCAGCCACGAGTGGTAATTAATTCTGTTGGGCTCAGAGTCGATTTCATGTACAGAAAACAGCGACGATCAATCTCTTGACCGGAGCTCCCACTCACTGAGCTGAAACATAGCCGAACTGACATATATTACCCACGATGCCCTGCTTCTGGAGCAGGAAGTGCTGTTGCTGTAACAAATACGCCAACCTCTGTTTATAATTCTTGTTATTTTAAAATAAAAACCTGGGTTCGGTTCCCGTTTAAAACCTCACAGTTACAGTTTCTTTTTATGCTATTTTAGCCAAAACCACAACCTTTTCCTAAACCTAACCAAACAGAGACCATTCAAAACCGTTAAGCGCATGTTTATTATTATAAACAACATATTTATTAGTATAAGCTCCAAAATGCCTGTTGCCGTTGGCCGGCTTACTGCCATGTTGCAATACATCCTGCTGCCAGTAGGGGGCGGCACTGTAGGAAACAGTCTTCTCGGTCGTATTCAAGTGTAGGAACAAACAACCAATATGGTTGTATGAGTTGGAGGACATGTTGCTCAGTTAAGGCCTTTTCACGAGCGCAATTTTTAAAAATGCAATTAATTAGCAATTTTTTGTTATTTTTTACAACTGTTGTATTTTTGTTATGAGTACTTTAATGCAGAACGCAAATATTATGCAGTTTAAAAGTCTTTTTTTTTCCAAAAGAGGTTGATTTTACTGAGCTTTGTCACCACCACTAAAGGCATCACAATCACTAAGGCTGCCAGAAGTTGCTCTGGGTTAAAGGATCCTGATAATTGGTCAAAGCCAGTTTTTCCACCTGAGAATCCTAAACTACAGCCTTCATCCATACGTGCAAACCTCCACCCGTCTACCCACAGTCATCACTCACGGTTGCTTCCCACGGCGATGAAGGCGGCAGCGGTGAAGAACAGGACGAAGATCATGTCGCAGCGGAAGAGGAACCATCGCAGCGCCGACAGGTAGTGGAACCAGGCGGCGGTGTGAGTGTTCAGCGCCTTGTGGAAGAGCGTTTCGAAATAGGTCTGACGCCCGAACGCCCGAATTGTCCATAAACCCTTCAGCGACATGATGAGGTGGGAGAAGATGGGGCTTCGAGCTGGAAGAGGGAAGAAGGGGCACAGCTTAAAGCACAGTAAGGTACAGTTTTAAAAAAGTTCTACACCTGTATTTTGCAAACGGCTAGTATTGGTTTAGTCGGTCATGTCAATAAAGCAACTAAAGCTAAGTGGGACAGAACAAGTGAACAAAGGCGGCTCAGATTAGAGGAAACAAGAGGGAAGGCAGGCAACCTGCGTCAGAAGGAATAAGAAGGAAATTAGACAAAACAAATTTGGTTGGTTTTGCGCAGTCATTCATGACATTTGGTTCATGAGGCATGACAGAAAATTAAGGACTCATTGTGAAAATATGTGTACTTTGTGAAAAGAACAGACTTAGAATACAACCTAACCCTGACCCTTGAAATCAACACAATGGTTTGCAGATTGTAGTTTGAGTAAAACGTTAATAAGTAGAGATGGTAAAAAAGTTTTTCAGAAGCCAACTTCAGTGTCAAAGGGAACTGGTTGTACTTTTACTCATGTAGAGAATCTGGAAACTAGAGATGGACTGCTACCAGACTCCATTGACAAAACCAGGAATTTTACACCAAAGAATACAACAGCTGCTCATCTACTGCTGCCTCAATCAGTTAATTAGTTTGTGTTATTGTGCATTCATATACTTTATATAAGTAAAGTACCACACAGTAACACAAAGAAACTAACAAACAGAAGTAGAAGTACCCCAGAACTTCCTGTGTTCTGCTCTGTAAAATCCCTGTTTTTCTCAATGGAGTCTGGTACTGATATATAGCAATAGTTCTGGTCAAATAAAAAGGATCTTACTCTTTAATAAAAAGGTCTATCTCTGTAGAAATCCTATCCATAATGTTGTCAGACACTTAAATAACAATTTGAGTCAGTGGCTACAGTCCACTGCAGTGTGTTTATAGTTTTGGTGCCACAAAGTTCACGCATACTATAAAGTCATCAGTCAGTGGAATGAAACCTGAGTCTAGTTTTAGAGTTGCTTTATTTTCAAATCTTGTTACTCGTCCTGTTTGTAATCTCTGAGTAATGTAAACAGAACAGTGCTGACAAAAAGCTAAAGCATCCTGATAAATACTTGAGTGACTAACACACATGACTTCCACTGTGTTATGTCTGACACGCTGCTTCTGACACCAGGATGGGGGGTGGGGAGGGTGTTTGAAGGAAATCCCAGCTCGCCTCATTGCCTCATTTCTCTGACCCCGACGTGCTCTCAACCTGACTCTGGAAAAGACCTTGCCATCATCAACCGAAACACACATTCAGCGACAGAATTGAGAGCAAAAACAAACAAACAAAAAAAAAACACAGGTGGCACGTTTTCTAGTCATATCAACAATTTGGGGTTTGGTTATTTTGCCCCTCGTCCTGGAGGAGCCGGAGATCAAACCACAGACAGACATTTAATCAATCCTGACAACTAGACACCAAAGCATTTTCTAACTACAGTTGCCAGCCGTGGCACTTCCTTTGCCTGCTCCCGTCTCTCTGAGGCCGTCAATCCATCCTCTTCCTCAGCCTCTTCCTCTGTCATGTTTTTGTTCTCCAGCGCGACCTTTGACCTCATGACCACGGGCCATCCACCAGCTCTGCCTGCTGATGGGCAGTTATGATGACTGCGAGTGTCGCTTCCTCTGCTTGCTTTTCCCATCATGTTTTCACATCTACTCTTTTAATTATCGTACTGTCTGTTTTCCTCGCTCTCATTATGTCGCTAAATAAAAGAGAAATAAAAACACAAAGCTCAATTCATCAACAGGAGAAGTGCTTTTGATTTTTGCATTTATAGAAGAAATACATTCCGTAAATTCTGTGAATTGGATTTTAATAATAAATATGATGTAATAAATATTTGGTTGCAACATTCAATTAAATCCATCCATTAAACGGCAGCCATTTTGTTTGTGTTTACATATCGCAAATGTGCGAGAAGGTCAGTCTTCCAGTTTAGAAGGAAAGAACCGGGTCGACAGACAGAAACTCATTCTCATTCTCTCTCAGCATCAGGTGCTGTTGTGTAAAAAACCTGGAACGCGGACTTTGAATGGAGGTTGTTGCGTTCTTGATTTTGACCTTGTCCATTAAGTTGTAACACTTTATATTAGGCTACACTTATTCACCATTACCTAGTTGCTTGTTAGCATGCATATTGGCCCTTTATTAGTCATTATAAAACATTTATTAATCCCTTATTCTGCATGATCATATTCTACAGCTACTCGGCCATTGGACAAATGTCCTAATTACTGCTAATTGAGATTAAAGTCCGTGTAAAGCAGGAATACTAATGCGTTCTGAGAGTTAGTCACAACACAGAAAAATGTGCTATTAACCACTCAGCTAAATTTGAATGGTTAAAAAATAAGCAAATATATAAAATTAGTTTTCAAAATCATTAAAATATAATGAGCTCTCTCTGCTCTGAGATGCTGGGGGTGTGTCCACTGGAGGTGTAAAGTGACAGTTAGCATCCTGTTAGCACCCTGCTAGCATCCTGTTAGCATCCTGTTAGCACCATAACCTGAAACATTTCCATTCCCAATTTTAACCAAAATAAAAAATGCCCCCCAAATACTTGAAGCACCCCCCACACACTCTTACCTTCAGCCTCCAGTTGTTTGAGTTGCTGCCCAGTTCGTAAGAAGTACTTCCTGAGGACCACAAAGATGACGGCCAGTGGGATGGCAGCAATGAAGATGTACGGCCGCATGATGGACACAGTGAAGATGACACCGATGACGATCAACGTCAGCTGGTGTGAGAGGAGGGGGGAAAAAACGAGATTATAATCAGGCAGGAGAAATAACCCTGAGAGTGCATTTAGGAGAAAGGTGGGTTGAATACCTGTACGAGGTCAAACAGCACCAGAGGGAGCATGTCATCTATGATGGCCATGTCTTTGGTGAATCTGTTCATGATCCGACCTGGACGACGACAAAAGAATGAGGAAAAACTCTGAATGGCTAAACAGATGTGATTCTACAGGAGGACTAAAAAATAAAAGCACCTGTCTTCATGGTGTTCAGCACGGCCATCGGAGCTCGCAGCACCGAGCTGAGCATTTGCTCGTGCAGCCTTTTGGACACGGTGAGCAACGTGTGCACCAATGGGAGACCCCTGAAGAACCCCAGGGCCAGGATGCTGTCCGAATGAGCCATGAAGATGTAGATGATGTAGTAAGCGCTGGTCGGCGTGACGATGACCGCCAGGTGGACGGGGGGCGACGAGGCGTTGGGGTGCTGCTCGCTGATGTAGTTGGGCGATGACGGGTTGGCGCCGTCCCTCCAGATCTCCCTGGTAGGACAAAGTGAAAGGATGAAGAAGACGGAGACAGAGACAGACCATTTTTTTTAAAAGAGTAAGATCCTTTTTGCTTAAGCAGACACAGCTGTTTAATCCACTACCAGACTCCATTGTAAAAAACAGCAATTTTACCGATCAGAACCTAGAAGTTGCTGGAATACCACTGCCTCGAACTGTTTGTTTATTTGTGTTCTTGTTTGATGCTTTAACTTATGTAAAAGATCTGAATACTTCTTCCACCACTTACAGTCACACAATAACACAACAAACTAATTGATCAAGACAGTCGTAGACCAGCAACTCCAGCAGCTATGCTCAGTAAAATTCCTGTTTTTGTCAATGGAGTCTGGTAGTGATATGTAACAATGTTTCTGGTTAAACAAAAATCCATTATGTTGCCAGACACTTATAATAACAATCTGACCCTGTCAGTGTCAAATGCTGTTGCTGCTCAATACTGTACTGGCTCTAAACATGAGAAAACAAAGCTCAGAAATACTAGACTTAAGCTTTAAAGCTCTTAAATCTGACTGTTTCCTCAGAAAGTTATGAATTTACCTGACCATTTAAATCCTATTTTAACATATATAATATGCTTAAACATATTGTATTTAAGTGAGACTCTTGTAGAAGAGAAAAACACTTACTTAGTAATAAGGAAAATCCCAATGACTGAACCTGCAACCTGTTGGTTGAAATAGAAAAAACAGACATTTACTGCTAATTTAATTCACATAACTTTATAAAACAAAAGAAAACCAAAAAAAGTAGGGGTTCAACCTCAATAGCAAAGACAATGACGATGAAAATGAGGACGTAGACTAGGTTCCTATTGGTGGTGACGTAGCGTAGGTAGGTGCTCCATGAGGTAGTTTCAAAGACGTTCTCATGTTCATCTGCGAAGCATTCCTGTCAAGATAGAGAATCACTCTTTTACCGCACAGACACGCCAAACATCAGGCTACAGAGAGTTAAAGAGGCTCTAACAAAGCCCTACCACCATGTCCTCTTCATCCACTTCCTCACTAATGTCATAAACGCTGTCCCTGGACAAGCGGCGGGCGTAAATGTCCAGCTCAGACGCCAGGTCGTACTGCGGCGTGATGGACAGCTTCCTCCTGAAGGACGACTGCATCTGCTCCCTCCGCTCTTGGCCCTGAGCATTGGTGATGAAGGCTAGGACGGACTGGCGCCTCTGTCCATTGTGGTGCGACAGCCTGTGGTGGTAAAGGTTGCCCCTGGGGAGCACCTCCTCCACTTGCTCGTCCTCGGGTACGACGGAGAACTTTCGCTCCGAGAGTTCGTGAACCCCGTCCTCTATTGTCGAGGACTGGGACGTGTTTGAAGTCTGCTGGGAGTTGCCGATGAAGGAGAACTTGCGGGCAGCCGCGAGGGGATTAAGGATGAGAGACTGTTTGCGTTTTTCTGGGTAGCCGTCGCTCCCTGGATGGCCTTGAGATCCAATGACGGGAGGTTGGGGCTGGCGAAATGACTGCCGAAACGGCTCCGGCCCTCGGAAGCTGGTGGTTTCGTCGATGGAGACCCTGCGCAGGGTCTCCGTGAGGATGGAGCCGCGTCGCTCCGCGTTGATGTTGTCGTACGCCTCGAGGCCAAGGAGGAGGTTGCTGAAGTCGGGGCGCTTGGCCTGCAGTTCGGAGAAGGTGCCGTAGAAGTAGCAGTCGCCGTTGTGCAGCAGGAGGATTTTATCTGCTCGCTTCAGGTGGTCCAACTTGCTGGTGACCACAATGCGAGTCTTGGAGGCCATAAGTTTACAGATGCACCTGCGTAGAGATTCAGAAAATGGAGACGTCAACTTGCGTCTCAACTTTTTCATGTTTTCAAGTCTGACAATCAAACAGAGGAGTGGTCATTTATAAATAAAACACAGCAAGAACAGAGGAGAGTGAGGTGTCAGATGTTCAAAGATTAACCTGCATTCAAAATCACCATATTTACAGGAAGGCATCAGAGTTAAAAAGCTCATTAAACAGTGTTTTTAGCTGCTTTGAAACATCACCAAAGTTCACATTTCATCAAAAGATAATTCTCTTTTGCTCAACCCATTTCCTGAGAAGGTTACCATGTGATGACTCAGCCACAACAAGAGACAACCTTGACCTTGAACTTAAAACTTTAGCACAACCCCCTCCAAACTCCCCCACATGAAAGACTCTCTCTGTTGGGATACACACTTCTCAAAGATCTCTTTCTCTGTCACGATGTCCAGGTGGGTGAAAGGTGCATCGAGCAGGTAGAGGTCGGCATCTTTGTACACAGCTCTAAAGACAGAAAACACAGTGAGTCAGACAGAAACAGAAAGGAAAACGTTGAGGAAATGTAATAAACTATGACGTATAAAAAGAGAATAAACTAAAAGCAATAGACACAGAAAGAGAAAAAGAGGAAAACACTGTAAATGAGGAAGTCAAGTCCCTGTGGGAATAAATCAAAACCAGCAGCAGAATCTACAAAACCAGTGAGTGGCTTCAAATTGATGCAAGGACACTAAACCAATAAATAATGCATGGGAATACACGATGACTGGTCTGACTGTGGAGATTTAATGGAGCAGTAAAGCCACGCTGAGGCCGTAGAAAGCACTCATTAAAAAAACGTGAGACCACAGTCAGCCTGAGACACACAGATAAGAATGACAGGTGATTACGAACAGTGTTGGGAACCGATTCTGTGACGTGAAGCGTCGTCGAAGGCATCAAATCCTCAACACTTGTAAAGGTCAGTTAGTAGATGTTTTTATTATCTTCAAAAGAATGCAGCTGATAATATTATGCCCCTGAAATTGATTTTATTGTGTGTATTCTGGCATATAAGGTTGATAAAGGCTGCAGACTATTGGAAAAAGACAATGATAGTTCCATTTCTCAATGATCCACAGGTTGCGGGAAAGAAGCTGATGATCTCTGAAACTACTTGCTGCATTTATCATTTAGGATCTCTGCATCAAATTACAAGCATGACTCTAATCTTCGTCCTAGGATCATGTTCTATTTTTGTCCAATTTTAGCAAAACAGCTCGTTCGATTAAAAGTCAACGAATCAGCAGAGGTGAGGAGGGGTGAAGGAGAAGCGCTCAGGTAGAACTTGGAAGTACCTGGCCAGGCAGAGGCGAGCCCGTTGACCGCCGCTGAGCGTTACCCCGCCTTCGATGAGTGGTGTCTTGTCTTTCTCAGGCAGCAGGGCGAAGTCCTAGAGCGGAGGGGAAACAAAGGAGTCAGCAGTTCAAACAACAGTGAGAGGATCGGCCTGACGCCAACTCACCCACATCAGCCTTTATCACCAATCGCTCCTGTTTCTTCTCTCAGCTCTTATTTGTTTCCTTTCTCTGTGATGTCTGGGTATTTGCCCGTTGGGCTGCAGGGTGCTATATGCTAGTTACTGAAACTAGGTCAGCGTCTCCAGAAGCCCAAACTGTCTGATAACTGTGGAATGCAAACATTAATACTGAGCCGCTGGGATTAAGGTTGATCGTCTTGCAGCAGGTGTTCGAAACATGGCTGACGAAATGTATTAATGAGGGGAAAGCAAGATTAAACCTCTGTGTTATGTTTGCAATATGCATCAAAACAAAACCTTGTGATGACTTTTGACCACTTGAATGGTTGAAGCGTGACATGTTTTGCGCATTAACCTAACTTAATCTAACCTAAATTGCAACTTTTAGTGATCCTAACTCTTTATTTAACAAAGTGCAAGGCCTTCTCTGCTGACCTAAACACTGTCACAATCACTGAATTATATTTTTACATATGTTGTTGCGCTGCTTCTGATACGATCTGTTTATGTTAGAGCTTTTATCCAATCAGATTTCAGCCATGGTGATCAAAGCACAATCACAGATTTATAGTCAAACCAAACAAAAGGCACAAACCACAGATGGAGTAAACACATGAAGGATGTCAGTAGAGACAGAGGTGCGTTCGCTGGTAATCAGTAATGAAAACAGACGCCCACACCAGTGAGGATGAAGTGACAGCACAGGTTTATCATCGTTAAAACTTCCTACCTTTTTAACGTCAGCTTCCGGTGTCCCGACGGGAGCGCATAGAGGGGTCAAGTTAACAGGTTGTTTAACAGCTTGTAAAAATAAGGCAGCATTATAAAAACATGTTGTGTCTCGCTGTGAACAAAAAGCACCTGCCGGGCCGCCAGGGGCAGCAAGAGGAGGGTTGGGGGCAAGAGATGGTGGTTTACAGTGGGAAGACCACCCACGGCAAGATTGTCTGGTGCTTTAGGGAGCAACAATGGTGAGGAGTTACTGTCACAAACCCACTAAACGCCTCGTCTGTCTGGAATAATCATGTCTGTCAGGGTTGCCTTGGGGATTTTTCCTACAGTAGAAAATCCCGTGTGCACTTTCCTGCTCTTGAAGTGATTGGTGAGATATAACATCTTCATCACTTTAAAGGCACAATCAGTAATCAGACCATAAACAAAATGGTTAACCCCAATAAAAAAAAACCTTTTGTTCTCAAACTGACTGAAAACTAAAAACTAAGCTAACAGCTAATAATACTCTAAAATGGTCTGAAATGTTAATATTTTGAGTCAGGAATCTTCAATCATGTCAGACAACCTTAAATATATTTAATCAGAAAAATTACACATTGTGCCTTTAAAAAAAGATCCGTTTACATCAGAAAATTGATTAAATTTATACATTTTTGGACTTTAAATGGAGCTAATTAGAGATAGAAAAATAAAGGAATAATTTTAAAACCCTAACCCTCTTTCTCTCTGTTTCATTTACCTCTTCTTTAAGACAAAATGGAGGCTGTTTTTTTTTTTTCTTCTTTTTTTTAATGTGCCGACGTCAGTGTTGCCTCCCGGCTTTGTTTGCTGTGATAACATGTTGTGTTTTTGTGAAAACCACAGAGTTACTGTCAGTGTCACAACGAATGGGACGTGGCAGGAAATAAATATGACAAGCTGAGCTGCTGTATTGATTTTAGTATAAATAATACTAACCCATAGTATATTTAAGTGTGTTTAAAATGTCAACAATCAAAAAAACATCACAGATTCATCAGCGTAAACTTTACATAGGTTCCAAAAATGTGATTCACTCTTTAAAAAAATATCTGACTAATGTATTTACATTCCCATATATTCCCGAAATATCTAAGAAAAATGAATTCTTAAAGAGTTTACATCTAAATCCACGATTCCAAAACTGGAGGTCCGCGAGATAATTTGCAGTAAATTAATAAAGTTGTAAAAGTAAAAGTGTATAACTACAACTCCTGAGTCGATAACTCCCACTTAAGTTAGCACTTGGCGCACAGCTGATTAGCATATCTAGCTAGCGACAACAGATACATATTTAAGTCCATCCACTTCATCAAGTGAAAACCAAACCAGCTAAACTGAGAAAATATAACGACTGCTATCGAGTTTGGTTTTGGTGGAAAATTAAAATGTGTCGCGTGTCTTCAGGTGTTAGCAAACGAAGCCGTGAAGCAGCCGAGCTAAAGCAGCGTCTGATTACAAAGCACCTGGAATTTAAGGACAAAACAAAAGATTTTTTCCGGGGACAAAGGTGGGAATACAGGCGGCAGAAAACACGAGGGCAGTGTTTTTATGAAACAGGTCTGAAGTATTGTGATACATTTTGAATTTGTATATTTTTATTCTCATCCTTGGATTAGTGCACAGAACAGTTAATATTTCATTGATCTAAAACTGGTTTCGTGAACTTGAGAACTGAGGCCATTTCTTGGAGCAAAGGCAGGAACTACCTGGTACTAGTCCCTAATATAGTGCTCAGTGAGTGTATAAATCACTTCATGGGACCATAATAAACACCTACTCTACTTCTGTTGTTATCATTTTCCTGCTCAACAGTGTAAAACACGTTAAATAACAGGCCTACCAAGCTCCACAGACCTGATGGTTTCGCCCGTGCAGCTCAGCTGGGAACCAGCAAGCTCATATTCCAAATAACGTGAGATTTCCATGGCAACAGAGGAGACATTATTCTGCAGAGGGGGCACTCAACACCGACGCTTATGAGAGCATGAGTGTGTGTCTTTGTGTGTGTGTTTGTGTGGGACATAATGGGTGTAAATGTGGAGCGAGGGGGGGAAACCTGAACCTTCTTGATGCTGTGCAGAGGCTGAGAGAGACGACAGAGCGAGCTGCTATCTGTGACTGAATGAATATTTTCTGACATTTTTATACCAGGACATGTCGCTATTACTGCTGCTGTTTGTCTGTTCTTAGTAGGGGTGCAAATCACAAGTTTCATCGATTCAGTGGACAACGAATGAACAAATCTGCTACGATACGATTTGATTCGATATGAGACAAAATCATCTTCTAATTTAACACACATTCACATTAAATCACAAACTGTCACCTGACATTTTCATTCCTGAGCTTCAACCAGACATTTAAATGAAAAACAATCTTCTTTTTTAATGAAAATAGATCAATCCTGTTCACTATAAAGTTAAAGTCCTATTGTTAAAGTCCTAGTGTAAACATTACTCTTATTTAGAGTCTGATGAACCTCGTCACGTTCTTTGTTTTGGAACAATGAAATCAGAAAACAAAGAACAACTAGTTTGTTTATTTGATGTTAGCACAGGGAAGAGGAGAAACCAGTTACGGCCTTAAAAACGTAAGCATTAAATTATTAATTATGCGTTAAAAGTGTTGCTCTTCATGTGTAAGTTTCCCCCTACACCTGAACACATCACCCTGGCTGTTTTCATATGTATTATTTTTTTTTCTTCTTCACATTTTTCTAAAATAAACTGTAAATAAACTAATTTACAAACCTTGAAAATAAAATGTTGCTGGAGGGAGAGTAAAAGCATGAGCGTACCTCTTCCAGCTGACAGGCCTTGATGACGGAGGTGTATCGGTACTCGTCGTACGTCAGGCCGAACAGGATGTTGTCGCGGATCGTCCCCGGCATGATCCAAGACGTCTGCGGCGAGAAGGAGATGCGACCGCTGTGTCTGATTTTACCCTCGGATGGCACCAACTCACCAAGGATCATCATGAGCAGGGAGCTCTGGAAGGAAATGGAAACTGGATTCAGCAGCTGTGGTGAAGTCTCTGTAATAAACTCTCCTGTGGATGAGAGGTTTTCTTTGACCTACCTTCCCTGAGCCGGTGGATCCAGCCACCGCCAGCATCTGGCCCTTCTCCAGGTACAGGCTGATGTTCCTGAGGACGGGCGTGACGTAGAGGTTGGTGAAGAAGAGGCCGGCGTCTCCGTTCGGGTGTCCATTCGCTTTGCTCTCCTGCTTGATCTTCTCAAACAGCTGACCAATGCCCTGCAGGAGAGTTGAAAAGGCAGGAGGACTTTCACTGTAGATACTGTGCGCATCGCGATGTGGCCGTGGACGGTTCATCGTTCAGAGGAGTTTTACTGGGAGCTGAATTATCAACAGAATCAAACAGAACGAGTAGGAGTAGGAGTTTTTGCTCGGCTTGTTTCTTGAATTACTGAAGAACCAGACGTCCAATGACAAAAATCTTTCATCCGACTCAAAGTTATAGTTTTAGTTATTAAAAATAAGTCCCAGTGATTCATGTACATCATGTTTGAGATGTTCTCTACATTCAGGAAATGCCCTTTCTTAGAGCTGCTAGAAGCTGAAGCTAAACTGCAGAAGTTAGTTTGGTTTTTGAGGCTGGAACAATTTCACACATTAATATAAGAAGGCTAGACCTGTACAATTTGTTTATTTTGGTTTATAATGTAAAGACATTTACGTTGACACTGATTTCTAAAGCTCTTGTTGGGGATAGATCGTAATCGAATTGAATTGTGAAATCAATAAAGGTGCACAGGCCTTGGTAGATACTGGAAACAATGGATGGAGAGAGCCGTGGACAGACTTCAGAAAAAGCTCCTGGACTTGAGAGGGTTTAAACCCCACAAGTCAGTTGTCATTGTTCCTACCAGATCAATCATTAACAAAACAAAAACTGTGATTCTTTCCGTTGTTTCTGCTTTGGACGGTAGCCATGTTGCTAATGCTAATGCTAGCAGCCAGAAACAGCCAACTAACTGTCCGTTTGAGGATCTAAACAAATCAAACATTTCCTTTCTAAAATAATCAGTGGTGAAACTTGTTATGTTCTTCTCTGGCACCAACATTAATATGTTTCCAGTGATAAAAACTGACAGGAGTGTCAGCATGTGTTGATGTTTTACCATTTTCTTTTAAGTTTTTCTTTCAGTCTTGATTTTTTTGTGTCATCTATACAAGCTGCAGTAACTACACTGTGGTGAAATCCAGAACAAACCTCTGTGAGAAACAGAAGCTTCTCCAAAGACCTTTACAATGGCCTTATTTCACCTCATCTGTCACCGCCTCTGTAAAGATTAACGGGCGACACATCTCGCTGCTCGAAAAGGGGGGAACTCCGCATGACTCTCCGGCTTAATCGCTGACCTCTGTGACGTTTTATGGGTCACCGTTCCTCTAATGCCAGGGGCGCATGTGTAGGTTCTTCCGTGTGATTCTTATTCTAATGAGATGACGTACACGCTGTCAGCAGTAAAGAAAGGCAGACAACCCCCCCCTCCTCTGCCACACCCCCCTACATTCATCCACAAATGGCACATTCCAGGAAGAGGAGAAGGCAAGGGGAGAATCTGGGAATTAGCTGATGAACGCAGCTTTGAATCTCAAAGAGGAGGATCCAGTGTTCCCAGAAAGGTTCGGTGACGACACCGGGGCTGATTAATTATGCAAAGTGGGCTGCTCGTTTTTCTCACGGTGTTGGGTGGTCAGTGAATCACACCTGTTAGACCAAGCTCACAGCCTCTGCCTATAGATAAGATGATACTCCCCGCTCCCAGTGATGGTGAGGAATTAACTCTTATACCTGGTGGATTTAGGGGCTGTGGGACGTTTTTAAAACAGTCACACACATACATACGTACATACACACCCCTCATCATTTTGGGATCATTACCTGGAACATTCTCACGCCAAACTAAGCAGTGGAGAGTAACTATGTACATTTACTCAACTACTCTGGGAGTATTTCCACTTTATGCTTTCTCTCTGGTACATTTGAAGGGGAAATATTCTACTTTTTACTTTATATTTGACAGCTTTAGTTACTTCAGATGTCTTCTCACATGGTTTCATGTCAATATGTCACCAAAAATCAAAGATTAAAAAACTTAGAAGACATTGTTGTTGGGTCCAGACAGATACTTACGAGGGGTTGGAAGAAATTTGGGTATTTGTACATACAGAGGTATCTGTTTTATCAAACTATTGGTTTACTTCATTACATTTGTTGCTTTTTTCCCCTCTTTCTTTTTTTAAAAATGTGTATTTTTTTTTTTTTGTCCCTGCGGCACTGAAACTGGTACAAACCTCGTCCCAGGACGCAGACACGTTGACCATCTCCAGTTCAGTGGTGGTGAGGTTGTACTCCAGCACTCTGTACTCCTCCTTCAACAGGAAGTCCTGGAGAAAGACCGGCATCACATTTACACTGCACTGCTCATCTGTTCTGGTACAACCTGTTGAAGTTGACGCTCCGGACCCACCTCGATCTTCGCCACCAGCGCCAGCGTGTCGTACCACATCTGGATGGATCCCGGCAGCTGGCGGGTCAGCGTCATCCGCAGGACGATGCAGTAGGAGGCCGTGGTGAAGATCCGACGCAGGATGATGCCTTTGCTGAGCGCGTGAGGCACGATGGCCGAGATGATGACCACGATGGCGGAGAAGAAGTACGAGGCGCTGTAGAAGTAACGCAGAGAACCGATCTTCCTCGTCAGCGTCATCTCGTCCCTGAGGATAGAAAGATAAATGACTTTTTAAACAGTGGTTTCGATGAGATAGTCAAGAGCTGCTGTTACCAGGTAAACGTGAAGTCTTGGTGTCTCTGTGTTCTGCACCATGACATCAAAACTCCAATTACAGCGGTCCTGATTCTGGCTCTGACGGCCAGCGAGGTTCTGCTGGTTAACCACATATTAACCCTAGAGCCTAGAAAGGACAGCCGTGGTTAAACTTTGGCTCGTCTTACTGCCTGATGTTCTTGATGATGGTCTCCATCACCTCCTCCCAGCCGTACGCCTTCACAGAGTGGATGTTCTCCACAATCTCCGTGGTGAGAGCCAGGCGGCGGCTGATCATCCCCGCTCGCTTCGCTCTGTTCACAGGAGGCAGATTTTAAATCATCCAACTTTCCAGAAACTTTCCATGGGAAGTTAAGCTGAGGAATTTTGGAAATATTGGATGGAAATTTGGGGGATTTTATACAAACTTGTATCATATGCAAACTTTAATCAGTTTTTCCATTGAACAACAAAAAACATAAATGTTGAATAAAATAAACATATAAACATGGTGTTAGCTATCTTATATTTAGCATATCTGATTTACCGGCTAGCTACATACTGTATAAACACATTGATTTATTTTTTATAATGCAGTAGAGTGGCTGTAGTGTGGAGGATTCAACAAATTATCTGTGCAGGGATGGAGGAATGCTACAAAGCCCGGGAGGACACGAGGGAAAAAAAATCTGGAGATTAAAAAAAAAAAAAAGATGTTTCGCAAAAGTTTCTTGCAAAAGTACATCTTGCAAGACCTTGAGAAACTTTTGTGAAATCTTGCGAAACTTTCTCGAAAACTTTTGTGCGATCTCGAGAAAGTTTCTCAGCATCTTCTGAATTTTTTTGGTCTCCTCCCGGGCTCCGTAGAATGCACAGTGCAGGGTAAAAATTTTGACTAAATTTGGATTAAATCTCGTCTTTTTAACCAAGATTAAGCTGTGAGATGTTTTTTTTTCCAACTAAATTTAAGTTCCCTGTTATAGGCTAACCTCCAGTTTTGCAGATTTCCTGTTTATTCCCTTTAATTCCCATGGAAAGTTTCCAACTTCCTCTAATTTTGCAACCCTGTGCATACATACAAGCATGAGCATACGTGCATATCACAACATGCGAGTATAACAACAACTCACGACATCAGGACTCAGGACAGTTATACTGTAGGTTTGGTTGTAATATACTGTGAGTGTATGTGTGACAGTGCCTCCCCACCGGTGAGGTCCCATCTTCTGTGAGAGCCAGGCCTGGATGATGCCCAGCAGGGTCAGAGATGCCAGGGCGCAGAAGCCGTTGACCTCTATCAGTTCCCATATCAGACCTGTGCACAGTATACACTGCAGGGGGGTGATCCATACGAAGTGGGCCAGACCCAGGCTCTGGATACACACACACACACACACACACACACAGAGTACACAAAGATAACATGAGTGTACACAAGGTAAATGGAATTTGTGGTTTTGAATCAATCTGTTTTTGTCAAGAAACATGGCTTTTTCCTTCAACCAGACTCCATTGACTAAAACAGCGATTTTACTGAGCAGAACACTGGAGCTTCTGGAAAACCGCTGCCTTGACCCCTTAGTTTGTGTTACTGTGTGACTTTCAGTGCTGGAGGAAGTATTTAGATCCTTTACATAAGTAAAAGTACCACAAAATAACACAAACAAATTAACAGATGGAGGCAGCGGTTGAGGAGCAGCTCCTGTGTTCTGCTCGGTTAAATTACTGTTTTTGTCAATGGAGTCTGGTATTGATACACAGTGATGTTTCTCTTTAATAATAAGGTCTGTCTCTGTACGAATCCCATTCTTTATGTTGTCAGGTAGAAGCAAACAAGAAGCAAACTTTCTTCTTTAAGGATGAACTTCCAGTCATCCACTTTAACGCTGTGCTGATGTATCTCAGCAGCACTGTAGGTGAGAAACGTTCTCAGTTCTCACTTCAGTAAGTTCCCTTTCATCCACTCACCTGACGGAGAAATCACAACCTCCCACCTTTTAATCAAACACACACACACACACACACACACAACTAGACTAGGTAACCCCCCCACCACCACTACCAGCAGGACATCAGCAGTGGTGCATTAAGCCACATCCAAGCCAGGTGATAATTGTCTCAAAGCAGGTGACAGAGTGTTTCCACATTCAGCGCCTCAGTGAGACCGAAGGGGAGTCTTAGTTCAGCCAACACACACACACACACACACACACACACACACACACACACACACATACACATACACATACACTTGCCCTGCAGCTATGATCTTGCATAACCATTTTTTTTCAACACTGATTCACAGTTGAAAACTACCCTGCACTCTGCACACAGTGTGTACTCTGTATACTGTACACAAGCCTAATTGTGTTTATAGGTACATGTATTGATCCAAATCTATTGTCCTCTAATTGTTGGGTGATAAAATGGAGTCAGCGGGGGGTGTAAACTGTCACTCTTTTCCCTTCATCCTGCCCATCCACCCAAACAATAAGATGAAAGTCAAAAGCCCCGAGCACTGAAATCTCATTTTCAGGTAACTTCACTTCATCGTTAGTTGGAGTTTATGCTTTGTTTACGTTTTCATGCTCCGTCCTGGTTGCGTGAGACACATGTAAACACTGTATCCGGGTCCTGGTTTCACGCTCGCTGATGTATGTCCATTAAAAACATGGAGACTGTGACGTGTTTTGACGATCCTCTGCCATGTTTTATGTAGCAGCTGATCAGTAAAAAAATATGACGACGTGATGACGACGGCCAAGTGTGACATGCATATTGTAAAAGTAAAATATGTCACAACTAATTATAAATGAAGCATTGTGGTGTTTACAGAGATGCCCCGGCCTACAAATCATATTCTCCTGATGTAAGAGAACAGGCGTCTTTGGTACAGACACCAGAAGAAAAAATAATAATAATAACAATCACATAATTGTAATTTTTATTTTTTTTTTTATTTTTTTTTTTTAAATCCCACACATAATTATTACCATTAGTATCTGACAACATTATGGACAGAATTTCTGCAGAGACCAGAAACATTGATTTTTATTTTAACCAGACTCCATTGACAAAAACAAGGATTTTACTGAGCAGAGTACAGGAGCTGCTGAAACACAGCTGCCTCCATCTTTTTGTTTGTTTGTGTTATAATGTGACTTTCAGTGATAGAAGAAGTATTCAGATTATTTATTTAAGTAAAAGTACCACATGGTAACTAATAAAATCTAATAGTGGTGTTTCAGCAGCTCATCTGTTCTGCTCGGTAAAACCCTTGTTTTTGTCAATGGAGTCTGGTAGCGATTGTCATGTGGACTGTTTTTGATCAGTACTGCACCATTTCCAAAGTTTTAGTCCCAATTAGTCATGTACACAGGAAAATAAGGTGCAGGTTCAACATGTTTTATATTTATCTGGCCAGTGATCTTTTCATCTGTCGGACTACAACACATGACACCAGCTAAATGTGCCGGCTAACGTAAACTCTGATTGCAATATCTGTTGACGCCACTGAAACTGAAAGGGAGATTCTGATTTAACAATGCAGATCATGACATGTCATCAGCAAAAAGTGAAGAAAGAAAGAAAAGTTTGGGTTTTCTCACCTCATCCAGCTTGTTGAGGTGGGCGGACATCAGACTGACCAGCTGACCGGTGCTGATCTTGTCCAAGACACGGCTGGATAACTTCAGGGTCTGAAAAGGTCAAAGGTCAGAGGGACAGTTGAGGGGGTCAGAGTACAAAAAGGGGGAGAAAGTGAATTGTGAGGAATTGAGAGGAAGCTGGGCGGCACAAATACACAAATGTAAATAAAAAGTGTCACTGGTCACATGTTTCAGGAACTGGGTCTCTTACCTTCTTGTATATGAGACTGAAGAGGGCGATGCGGATCTGCATGCCCAGGTGATGCAGGCCGAACAGGGCGGGCTGCAGCAGGAGAAAGCGGGCGACGAAGAGGAGGCAGAGGCCCAGGGCCAGGTAGTAACCCTGGCTCCGCTCCGGAGCGTGGAACGGGTCGAAGGAGGCGATGATTCGACCCGAAATCTGAGGCTGCACCGTCTTGGACGCCTCCTGCAGCGAGAAATGGCAACAACGGGACGTTTACTTTTCTTTCTGGTTCAGTCACAACATCGAACAACGAGAGACTCCTTCCATTAAAAGCCCCTTCACCAAAAGCTTTCCCCCCACACTGCCTCTTTAATGCCTAACGGGCATTCTTGTCGTCATGGCAACCACCTCCGACCGTACTAGCTTACGCAACGGCTGCTGTTGCCACCTTCCCGTAAGCCCAGGGACAGCGAGGTGGTTTGTGTGTGACACCGTGGCGCGACATGGTTGTGATGTTTGTACATCATTGCACACACACGTACAGGTGGGGGTGGTGGTGAAACAGCACCATGTGACAAGGGATGGAGGGTAACTGTGGGAATGTTTAAAACTGATGTAGTCATGACCTGATATTGGATGTTTTTTGTTCTTTATTTGGCCTCAAATTTATGGCATACCAGACTCCATTGACAAAAACAGCAATTTTACTGAGCAGAACACAGGAGTTGCTTGAATACCGCTGCTTTGATCTGTCAGTTTGTTTGTGTTATTGTGTGACTTTCAGTGATGGAAGAAGTATCCAGATACTTTATATAAGTAAAAGTATCACAAAATAACACAAACTAACTAACAGACTGAGGCAGCGGTATTCCAGCAGCTCTTGTGTTCTGCTCGCTAAAATTGCACGTCCATTTGTCAATGGAGTCTGGTGTTGATATATTTAGCAATGTTTCTAGCCAAATAAAAAGGTCTTTCTCTGTAGGAATCCTTTCCATAATGTTGTCAGACACTTCCTAAGTCACATCTGCTTCTTCCATGTATGACAGACTCACCCCGAGATACAGGAGGACACCAAAGAAGGCGAATGGGCCGAAGAAGCAGCGGGCCAGCGCTCGCATCAGCTTGGGCTTCTTCTTGGCTGACACCACCTCTCTGTCCCATTCTCTGCAGGGAGGACAGAGTTACAACACAGTTAAACAGCAGCACAGGCAGGGTGGGGAGAATAACACACCCACCAGCCAAATGCCAGCGAAGCTTGGCCGCTATTCTGTTTGTCTACTACTACTCTGGAACTAAACCAGCTGTCCAGTGTTTCAGAGTCTTTTCTACAACTTTGGCTGGTGATTCAGCCTCAGAGTGAGAAGCTGTGGTGCATTTATTTACTTACGCTTCACCAGAAAAGATCACTTTACTGGTTTATCAGCTACATTTGAAAGATTAAGCAGATTTTTCTAAACATACTTATTTGATTTCTCCTATAGTTTGTTACACGACTGTTGGATTAACTTCCCACACCTGCCCTGGCAGGCAGTTACAGCCACAGTAAATAGCTGCATTGTTCTCCGAGGGGTCATTTATAACCAGGGTGATCTGGCTGACCAGTTCAACGGTGAGTGATGGGAGAAGAAGTGGAGGAGGAGATAAAGGAGGACAAAGTTTGAAGTGTCTCCTTATCACATGTATTGATATCCTGAGGCTAAAGATTGTGTAAGATTGTGTCAGTCATCCCTGCACCACTCTACGTGCACTATGGGTTAAAAGTTTTAGAACGGACACATTTTCCTAGTTGTTATTGAAATGTAATCGTTTCCTGTCCAGTGAAAAACCTTAAATGGTGCAAAATTAAGTTGTAAAAAGCCAGTTTAGGTCCCAAAACAACTGGTCAGGTGGGTTAACTTTTGCGCTTCCCTGCAGGAAAGGAAGTAAACAAAGCCGTGAAAGTTGACGCAAACAATTCCTACAGGTGACACAACAGATCGTATTACTGCACCCACTTATGTAGTATTTGGACAATACTGCACTGGAGGAAGTAGCACTGAGCATTTCCATCATAATGTTGATAAAAGGGCAGGTAACAGAGGAAGTCAAAATGGCAGTTTAAATTTGGTTCAGCGAGCAGATTTCATGATACACTGGCTTTAATATCACAAATTGTTTCTTTTTTCTTTATTTAAATAACACATAAGTGTCCTAAAACTTCTGTACATATCTGAATATTTTCTAAATAATGCAGCATTTCGCATGTTATTTGTCACTTAATTATGCATGTGACAAATTAAAACTGAAGCAGACAGAACTGTTGATGTTAGAAGCAAGTTTCTCAACTAGATCTCTGAAATAAACACAAATTTAGATCTTTTAAATAAATAAATCACCGTAAATACACTCTTTTAAAACATTTACTTTATAATACAGTGTGATGAAAACCTTCAAAGAGCCAGCAAAGCGGGTGATGAAGGGGCTGACGGTACACAGCGTGCTTTAATGGAAGGTAAAGTTCACATTCCCAGAAGCCCTCACTGTTTGCCTGATCGGAATAATGAAAGAAAAATCACCCACCACCTCCTCCACCACCGCCGCTGCTCATTCATCACCCGGTGGGCTCTGGGCCCTTTTTTAAAGGTCGACTTTTTAACACCCGTGTACATTAACCGGCTTGTTGGCACCATTCAGCGTGACGTGGGCCCCCCTGGGTGACCAGGAGGCGAGGGCCAGGCACTGCTGTGGTTGTTAAGGATGGTAAAAGAAAGAGGACGCATGAGTATTTAATCTCTGGGATAATTTGTGGAGTAAAAAAGACGAGGGGAAATCTGTCAAAGATGTGGCATTTGTTCAGCAAGAAAAGATGACGATGATGGAAAAAAGGGAACAAAGAGAGCAAAAACTAACTTTTAAAGAGCTTGTAAATTTTGAATTATCACAGCAAAGTGACATGATTTAATGAGAGTAAATATACAAGACACAAAATGAGGAGAAACAATAGAGAAAGTAGAAAAGAAAAAGAGGAAACACAAAGAGAACAAGAGGTAATTAAAGGATAACGCCTGTATTTTTGTACCTGGGCCTTATTTTCCCATGTGTTTGAGTGTAAATGATTTACAGGCACATACAGTAAATCTCTAGCATCAGTGCAGTAATGTAATCCAAGTGACGTCAAAGTAAAGTGTTTGTTTTTGCCATATTAGTGGACTGATACCAGACTCCATTGACAAAATCAGCAATTTTACTGAGCAGAATGCAAGAGCTGCTGGAACACTGCTGTTAATATCTGTTGGTTTGTTTGTGTTATTGTGGTGGAAGAAGTATTCAGATACTTTATATAAGTAAAAGTACCACACAATAACACAAACAAACTCACAAGTAGCAGCAGCAGTACTCCAGAAGCTTATGTGTTCTGCTCGGTAAAATTCCTGTTTTTGTCAATGGAGTCTGGTATGGATACACAGTGCTGTTTCTCTTTAAAGAAAAGGATCTTACTCTTTAATAATAAGGTCTGTCTCTGTAGGAATCTCATCCTTTGTGTTGTCAGGTTCAAAAATACCAGACGGAAAAATTAAATAAGAGAAAGAGAAATAAAGATGGCAGCAAGAAAAAGGAGGAAAAAAAGACATAAACCAAGAGACAGACAGATTGAAAGTAGAGAAGGAAGAGTTAACCTTGTCCATCATGTGATATCGGGTTGTTTGTTTGGCACACACAGGTTTGGTTTATGTCTAACCCTGTTTAAATGCCAGCCCATATTTTAACTTGACTCAGAGAGAAGGACGGCTGATGGTCTGCTACTGTAAACACATGCTGAAAGGGCACGTATGAAAAACATCAAGGCTGCAGACTTCTAGGTTATTGTTTCTCCACATATTCATTTTCCACTGAATACAGATACATGTCCAGGCATTTATAGATACTGTTGGAGATTTTATTTATTTCCCAGAATGCCTTTCTACCATCCACTTAAGTTATCTGTGCAGCCAGAAAGAGTGGTAGCAGCAGGGACAGATAACTTGCAGCCAACGTGATTTATTTTCTACCTTATTTTTTGTGTGTAATTATTAAAGGCAGCTCTTCATCAAGCGTTTGCTGTTTGATTCTGAGGAGAAATCATCTTATCAGTGATTTACGGTGCGGGAAAAAGACGACCTTTGTGACTTTCAGTCATATATTTTCATTTCTTGAAATTAGTGTTAAAATCTCATCACACCCCTACAATTAATACACTATAAATATTTAAATCACAGATTATCGTTCTATAAACTCAGGACAAGATGTATTTTTTTGTAAATATCACACATTATACCTGTTTTATTATCGTCTAACTGTGTGTCACGTGACTATTTTGGTCCAATCGCAATCGAGTCTCTATCAAACCTGCGGTAAAAGCTACGCTAGTTTAATTAGCTCAAGATGAATAATAACCCTGAGATTGCCGATATCCCCCCGGGGGCACATTTAGGTCACCCCACCCCCTCCGAATAGAACAAAACAAAAACAGCCTTATCACTGAATTATGTATCTTCCTATGGGCTAACGAAGAGTGCTAGCTTGTAGCAAGAGCTAACTGATCAAAATATGTAATGCTGAGGACCACAACAAACCACATTTAAAGGATTAACTTCAAATACACAATCCAAATTATGAGCCAGGGGGATAGAAAAGATGTCATCCAGACAAGTTTAAACTGCACAAACCTTTCGAGTCTCTCAGAGAGGTTGTCCGCCAGATCAAACGACGGAGCCTTGTACACATCGGTCAGCTCCAACTTCTTCCTGAAGCCCTTCCTCAGCAGCGGTGTCATCCACCTGCACAAAAACAACAAGATAAAGACAGACTGTTCGATATCAGCTGTTTAAAACAAGGAAAATATATGTGTATTTGGCTGGGAAATGTATTAAAGTACATGTTTATTGAGGGGAGGGAAATACTGGAAAAGCATCATCTTCTAAAAGACACAGTGTACATGTGATAATACAGGATAAGGCTTTAGAGCGTCTGCAACCTTTAATGTAAACTGGCGTTAGCTGTAATATAAGTAAATCCCTGAGGTTTCACAGTCAGACTAATGACACAGGAGGGAGGTAAAGTCAAGATGTTTGCTCGTCCCTGCCGGGTGACACACACCAGTTTACGTCATCTGAGTTTTGTGGTCTGCTGCTTTCTTCAGGACCTCTAATTTGTGTGAGAACAGCATCAATATTTAATACTGTGATACATTTTAAGAGGAGAATATTCAGTGCCATACGTTTTTTTGTGTAAATGAGTGAAAAATCTTTGGAGAATGATGTAAACAGCTGCTCCAATGTAATCTAATGGGGCAACTGTCCACGTTAAAGTGCTTGTTTTTGCCAGGCTCAGATTGTTATTTTAAGTGTCTGACAACATTATGAAGAGGATTCCTACAGAGAGAGAGCTTTTTATCAAAGAGTAACGACCTTTTTGTTTAACCAGAATCTTTGCGATATATCAATACCAGACTCCATTGACAAAAACAGTGATTTTACTTCACAGAGCACAGAGGTTGCTGGAATACTGCTGCCTCCATCTGTTAGTTTGTTTGTGTTACTGTGTGACTTTCAGTGATGCTAGAAGTGTTCAGACCCTTTACATAAGTAAAAGTTTTGTAACAATAATACAAACACACAAACAGATGGAGGCAGTGGTTTTCCAGCAACTGCTGTCTTCTGCTCAGTAAAATTCCTGTTTTTGTCAATGGAGTCTGGTATATATATTTGTTTTGTTTTTTTTAGGAACACCTGTGAATTCTACCTCTTTATATTATACCTAAAAATATCTCTCTGTAGGAATCCTATCCATGATGTTGTCCGACACTTATAACAACAATCTGAGCCTGTCAGTGGCAAAAACAAACACTTCAGTGGAGTTTATTTGAGGTGGACAACTGCCCGTTTTTTGTCTGAATCAATAGTTTACGTCCAAAAACATGAGAAAATAAGGCCCAGGTTCAAAAATACCGCAGTTATCCTTTAATGTTGCACCAAACATACCTCACATCTCGCGCAGTTTTACCCTCAGGTGCGCATTTTACGCACAGAATAAGCGACAAAAATAACAAGGATTCATAAAGATATCATTGCACGGAGGACAACCTCAGTGTCGCTGGAACTTTTTAGCGGAATACTGGTGTAATTTCCTTCGGAGGCAAAACAGGATGAATGAAGATGTTCCCTGACAGTATTATGATACTACACTTCCTAACGAGTTTAACACAATCACGGTTACACAAGCAGTTTGTTTAAGGTTTTAAGTTACTTTAATTTCCTCATCTATTCAACAGTTATTCCATGAACGCACCACACATGCAATAAATCAGATTTTTCTCGCATGCAAGCCGCCAACTGATGAGTTTAAAATATTCTCCCTGCGCAATTTGGCCTCCAGTTTTACTTGTAGTGATTTGGAGAGCTGCGCCTGCACCTTACCATCCAGACCCCCCCCCCCCCAGACTGAAGAACAACCGCGTCTTACCAGAAGAAAAATTTGGAGACGAAGTTCGCATCTTCCACAGGTGACTTCTGCATCCTAAGTGCGCCGCCAGTTTGGTTTCTCTGCACCTGAGTCGTGTCCGTGCGCGTCGCTCACATTTGTGTGCGGTGTCTCCCCCTCCGCCCCTGAACGGCTCCGGTCCCGCAGAAGACAAGAGGACAGTGGAAGTGGGAAAGAGAGAAGGTGTCGCGCCCCGTTTCAGCCTCCACTTTGCGCCTCCGGTAAAATATGATGTCACTGTTCAGATATCTTCCTCCACAAGAAGAAGAAAAAAACCCAGTATCTCTCGATCCTCTGTGAGTCTCCCTGGTCCGTTCTCTCCGGTCCCCCCTCTCTCTCTCGGTGTGACAGTGAACAGGACAGTCCATCCTTTATGGGCTCGCCAAAACTTGGCGCGGACGCACGTCATTTCCACACTGACGAGCACAGACTGCATATTGTGGCAACAAGATACTGATCCATACACAGAACCAGGTAACGCAGGGAACAGTGAGAGTCCAGGGGTTTTAATCAGTTAATAATAATTCTCTTTCTTTGACAAAATCTCCTGATTTTTCCTCATTTTTCAGCTTCAATTCCTTTCAAAGTTAATATGCATGTTTAAACACACAAAGAAGGTTTCCTACATGACTTAAACTGCTAAAAGTGGACGAAAACATAACAAAAATAGCTGAAAATAACATTAAGAAATGTTCAAAAGAACAAAAATCAAGAGCAGAAAATATGGAATCAATGCCAACTCCCCTTAATTAGCAATATCTCTAATGAAGTGTGCAGATAACATCATATTTCCTACGTACAACATTAAAAATAACAGAACCAGCAAGGTTTTTATTCCAGACTCTGCTGCAGCAAGTCAGCTGAATATTTCACTCACATCATCATTCACAAAAAACCTCAGCAGAAACAGTTCCGGGACATTTAAATGAACTTGAAACTTTGTTATCAGTTTCAGGTTACGCACAGTTTCAGGAGAGGGAGGATCAAAACCTCCAGACATTCCATAAAGGAACAGAGATAAAAAATAAAAATGGAGGATGTGGTTTCTCAGTATCTGAGCACACAAACTGTCAGCACTTTGGACACAGCTTTTTAATTAAAGAGTGAGCCACATGCTGGGTAAATCTGTTGGAAGAAATATCACTGAGTACTTTATTAGGAACACCTGAACTCCTGCTTATTTATGCAATTGTGAAATCATGCAATGCATAAAATAAAAAATGTCTTCTTGATGCATTTTCAGCCCCTTAACACCAATCACTCATGGTCTGAATGCCACAGTCTATCTGAGCGTTGTTGCTGACCGTGTTCATCCCTTTATAGCCACAGTTTATCGTCTTCTAATGGCGACTTCCAGCATCAAAATGCTCCATGTTACAAAGCAAAAGTCATCTTCAAACTGCAGCCTCCCCGGTCTCCAGACCTGAATCCAGCAGAGCACCTTTGGGATGTGGTAGAAGAGGAGATATCTCTGCTGAAAGGATGTCAACAAGAAGCAGAATCTTTAAGGAAAGTTTCCAACATCTTGTGGAGTCCACGCCTCGAAGAGCTGACGCTGTTTTTTAGAGCAAGAGGAGGAAATATTCAGTTTCAGTCCGGTGTTCCTAATAAAGTGCTCAATTTGTTGTTGAAACACATTTGAACGCAGCTTTAAAAAGTTAGGAAGGATAGGGGCTCTAGCTTGAAAGGGGAAGGAGTGTTAATATTACCATAAAACTTGACTGTGTCTACAAAAACCTGCACATACAGTATATTTATCATTTCAGTATACTAATCCCTGCTCTAACACTGAATGAGACATGTTCTCATCCTCTCCCAGCAGCTGGATCAGTGAGGGATTCAATGAACATAGCAGGAAATTGTGCAGTAAAACAGGAGCTGTGTGATGCAGCTGAGAGATGAGGTGAGGGGGAACGGTTGTTTGGAGATTTGCTGAACTTTTGAGTCATTATTGCTGAAGGACAGAAAAGTTAGAGAGGCTTGCCCAGAGGAAGAGTGACCTCTACTGGACATTTACTGTCCCTTGCAGCCAGATAAGAGTTTATCCTTAAGCATGGCATCTCCTTAGACAGTGCCAGTGCCTGCTCAGGGAAGAGTCATCAAACTTCATGCATCAGTAAAAACTAAGAGCGAGGGAGATGTCAGTCAAACATGGTCCCTAGAATAAAAAAAGCACCCAACCACTCACCTGTTATATCAACAACCTCAGAATTAGCAGCAGAAGCCATGGTCTTCCCCTTCTCTCCTCCTTTTCCAGAGCTGCCTTTGAACAAAAAAAGACAAAAAAGCATCAAAAATACAGGAGTTGAGCAAACAGAAAAAATAAATGCTAATGCTAGGTGTCTAGCTAGGAGCAGCAAAGCAGAGGCATTTAACGTACACCCTTCAGTGAAGTCCAGTGAGCTAGCTAAGCGCTAATTTTAACTAGCTAAGCTAACATGAAAAACCATTACGCCTGTATGCTGGCATTTAGAGCTAATGAGACGTTCATGACACATCGGAAAGTACACACTCCGACTCGGAAAAAAATATTTTAAGCATGACAAGGCGGACTTTTGTGGAAATTCTGTTCCCTGATTTACCCGACTTGACATCACAACAATATGTGATATTACAAACGCTATTTCATTACATTCAAGAAGTCACTTATTATTGTACGCGATCTATTGGCATTCTTAATACAATGGCGAAGCTGTCAGCGTTGCAGCGTTTAGCAAAGACATGATACTTGATATTAGCCAAACACAGAGAAGTAAATTAATCTTAGACATCTCCGTTTTCCTCAATCATGACAAGAAGCTGCAATAATTTGTTTATATGTTCCCGGTAAAAACAATAAGGTTAGAGCGGGCACCCATATTTGCTTTGCTTCACTGAATGCAGCTTACATTTTGACATGTTTAAAAAGCTAATATTAGCTTACTTAACAACATGGCTAACGCTAACGTTAGCGTTAACCAGTGTTAGCTGGTGACAAGCAGCTAGCTCGGACTACTGATGTGAGCGGCTATCAAAACAACTTTAAACTCACTCAAGTTCAATTTCCACTCTTCTACCTTTTCGTTACGTTTTTTAAAGGTAGTTAAATAACAGGAAGTACCGTCGTTAAATAGGCGGGTTGCCGCGGCGGATGTGATCACCGCCCACTTGAAACGCCTCCTAGCCACGCCCCCTCTCACCTACAGTTACTATAGCGTTAGCTAGCCGGGCTAGCTAGCTAATCAGAAATAATGGGCAGCTTCATGGATTACGCCTTTCCAGCTGGAGATGAAAGCGATGCCAGCAATGACGACTGGGATATCGGATGCTGTTCCGATAAAAAATCTTCTTGCACTAAGGTTAATTTAGAAAACATTCTTCTTTTCTCAAACCGATTTAAGCTGATGACAAGGTTAGCTAGCTGCAACGCAATTACTCCAGCTAATTAGCGAACATAAGCTATTATAAGCTAAATTAAAGAATAGCAACAGGATAAAAATCCTTATCTATAGGCTGGTAAGAATTAGTTATGGTCATCTAGTTAAATTTAGACACGTAGTGTATTTTAGTAAAAATGGTGAGAGGAGTAAACCGCCCTTTTCACCCTTCACATGCGCACATTAGAGCGAAAATTTAAGTGTTTATTATTTATCTGATCTCTGGTTTCCATCTGAATGTAAATGTAGGGGAATCAGAATTAAGTTGATAGTTTATTTCCATGCTTTGTGAGCTCCTTGTCTAAATCTGTGTCCTGAATCTTTCCTAGATATTAATCATTATAAATAAATGAGGTTATGATTTAAAATGCGCTGCTGAAGGATTCCTCTGCTCCTCTGATTCAGGATTGACTTTATTAATGTAGCCTCAAAATAAACGGAAATAAGTGAACAAAAATGTAAGCTGCTTCATTTCTGACTTTTATATTTGATATCTGAACCATAGTCATTATTAAATTTATAGAAAACTCTTCTGCTTTGTCCCAAATAAGTTCATTTATAAATAACAGCATATCTGGGGAGTACAAATAACTGAAGTTACATTAAATGTACAGTAAACCTATTACCAAAACAGTACCAAGATTGGTATAAATTATCCACTGTATCATATTTATTTTATAGTATGAATTTGGGGAACATACATCTGGTGATTTTTTTCTCTTATTTGCTTTCATGTCTGTCACCTCCACAAAAATCCAGTCATTACCACACACACCAAACAGCAGAATGTTTTCTGGTAAATATTACTCCATATTCCCTGGAATTCAGGGATTGTATCCTCAAACATACATGTGGCACATTTTCCAAATGGATCTTATTTCGGAGTCTGATTTCTTCCGTTTTTTCACAGGATGTGGATGCGGTTGTGCCACATGAAGAAGACAGTGTGTTGGTGTTGAAAAGAGCCATCAGCAAAGGAGACACTGGGACTGTCGAACAGCTGTTGGACGACGGCAAGTACTCTCTTCATTTGTGACGTAGTAAAATAATACAAATAAGTTCTAGCCATAAGTAACTGCTTAAAAACAATGTGATTAATTAATTTTCATGAATGCAATTATTGCTATGTGTGCTGTATCTTTGTTTTACTGTGACAATACGGGTAAAAAATGTTGCAAAAGGTTGTTATAATCAGGCCAGCATGGTGAATAAGTATGTCTGACTGAGTAAAATAGTGGAGACAACGTGGTGATTTCTTTCCCCAACATAACACAATTTTGCAAGAAAGTGTTTTGCAGAAATCAAAGTGGGAAATAGGAAAAACAAAAAACTGAGCTAAGAAGTTCAAAGAAACAGGTCCTGATTGTGCGTATGTTCAATATGTATGTGTGTGCGTGTGATTGAGGGCATTAGGCACAGGTTTATTTTTTATGTAATCACTTCATTGCTTCGCTTTAATTTGATCCTTTCGGTGTGAACAGGCATGGACGTGGAGACCAGGCTTGGCTTTGAGTGGACTCCTCTCATGTGTGCTGTCAGTGTGGCTAATTACGACCTGGCCAGACTGCTACTGGACCGAGGGGCGAGCGCCAACTTCAGCAAAGGTCAGATGAATTCATACTGTTTTGTACTCGTGGTTGATTTGCTGACCTCTCTGTGATCCCTCACCCACCGCCTTTAAGAAAAAAAGAGAAAAACTAGGGCAGCTAGTCTGAGTAGGCAACACCATTACACTTCTGCCTTCCAGACTTGGATATGAAACAGCCATACCTAATCCTCCTGACGGTCCCTGTTGCGTTGGTGTCGAGCTATTCTCCCCCTGTGTCTTTTTTCAATTTCCTCACCTGCTACAGCCAAAGACCAGGTGGGGGTGGGGGTCGGGGGGGGAGGCCTGTTCACCAATACGCTTCATCTGACATTACTTAATGGTGATGACGCCAAAAGAGGAACTCGCACAGAAACACACCGCCTATCCTTTTGAGTTGTTTTTAGTTCATGCACACTGCACTCTCATCCCAAAGCAAGAACAATTGAAGGCATCTGTTGGATCGAGGTCAGTCTGGGTAAAAGAAGCACAGGGGAGGGGGGGGGGCTCTTCCATGTTGAGAAGTCTGCAGTCATATACACAGAAAAATATGAATCCTGTTGGAAAATACAGTCACAGGATCCCCCTGGAAACATTTTGTTGTTAGGTAGGTATGATGGGTAAATGATGCAGCAGTCAGAGCAGGAATCAGTCTTCATGTGTCATTTTTCATCAGGAGGCTTCAGTGGCCTCCTGTCTGTATCACACAGAACGTGAATATTACACAGTGAAAAAGCGATTTTTCTGGCCTGTCACGCATTCACACAGACTGCCAGAGGCTGCTCTGGATCGAAGGATCCCGCTAGTTGGTCTGATGCGGCGCATGCATCTGCAGCAGGACCTCAAACTGTCCCACCTACACCTGTCCCACCACAACGATAGGTCTTCTGGGTAAAACTGTAGTTTTATTTCTGTTAAAAAAAGGGAAAAGGTGACAGATGAAAAAAAACTATATGTAGACACTGTCAGACTGAGGCTACGTTTTTTTACTACTTTTTAAAAAATATCGCAATAAATATTGTATCTTTACATTTTGATATTGTTACATGCCTACTTAGTCATTACAAAACCAATGTTCATCTCTAATATCCAGCCAGGAAACTTTGAAAATATCAAGGATTATAAGCAGACTTTGGTGTGTTTGTGGCAGCGATAGCACTTCCTGCTCCAGAAGCTGGGGATCATGGATAATACACACCGTCCGTCCAGTGTCTGGGACTACACAGTCAGAACTGCAGTCAAAGGATTGATTGGCTTTGTTTTCTGCACATGGACAATGTTTAACCGCTCAGACTCATGGCTGCAGAGGCCGTCTCTTTAACTGATCTACAGTCCAGCTTTACTCTGGAACTTGCTGGGCCTGATTCCAGCAGTTTAAGCCGCTCACCATCAGTCAGTTAGAGGGAGATCGTACCTGAAACAACAGGTGTTCAGAGAGCAGAGTGGGAACAACAGAAGCTCCTTCCTCCCTGTTACAAATCAGTGAACCATCACAGTGACTATAAATCAATCTTTTTAAGGTTAAATAGTTGTATAGTGTTGATTTTAACTGTGATGAAAGTAAGAGTCTGATCAGCAAAGTGATTTTTTTGCATTTCTGCTCCAGTAAGTATGCACTAAAAACCCTTCTGTGGCCCCTCGAAGTCCCCAAACCCCAGTTTGGAACCACAGCACTAGTCATGCTGTTGATATCTGATGTCAATTAATTCTCAGCGCAGAGTTAAACAGTGTGTGTGTGTGACTGATTTCACATGGTCTCGGCATCTGATGCTCGAGGCAGGTGAAGGAAACAATTAAACAGGAGGGATGACGCGTGGTCACGTCCTGATGGCGTTTGTCCAAGCAGCGAGGCCGAGCGGAGGAATGCATGAGTGATTGATAACGGTCACCGTGCTGCTGTCATACACTCTCACCGGTTCTCAGGCCTCAGATTTATTTACTCCAGCCCTCTGTAGACGCAAAACCAGGCAGTCTGGTTTACACCCACACACACATAATATAAACACACACACTTTGCACACAGATATAGAGCCAAACATGCGCAGCCACAAAGACACAGGAACCCACATACAGATGTAGGGGGCCCAGGTATACATGCACACACACACACTGATGCAGGAAAATACACAAGCGCCTCTAGATACACACACACACACACACAAGCTGGGGACTTGCTCATTGGCGGAACAAAACAGGAATCGAGAGCATTGCCGGGCGTCTCAGACCAGTTTTATCGGGATAAGATAAGGAGGCAACTCCTCTGAAGTCACTCGGTCTCATGACGACCGCCACACTTCCTGATGCCAGATAAACGGCTATCCATCTCCATCACCAGGTTCTCATCATCCAGACTTTTTGTTTTCCTCATTACAGCATGATGTGTGACTTCATTGTGATGAAAAAGGTGCTTGTCTTTCCTTTAATTACCAGTAACCAGTGCAGTGCCCGTTCACAATGTGCCTGTCCGTCAGGGCTGATTGCTCAGCCTGCGTTAATCCAGTTTATAGGTTGTTACTGTTGCTCTGTTCCACACCTGGACGAAGATGTAGAAAGCGCAGCTGCAGGCGAGTTCAGCCTTTCATAAAACTTTGACATATGCATGCTGTGAATTGTCCGGATGCAGCATCAGGTTAAATGTAGAAAAGTGATGTTTGAAGCTTTCTCAAGAGCCGCTCACCCCCCCCCCAAAAAAAAGTTGACAGGACACTGAACCTCCTCGGGTTCTCAGCGATACAGCCACAAAGTTTGAAGTCGGAGGAACAGGGAAACCAAGACAAAGAGATTCCTCTATTTATAGGTAGATGATAATGTCATACCCTATTCAGCGAGGTAGCTACAGTAATCAAACTACAACATTCCTCCAAAGCAAACATGAAATTTGACAAACGCAAAATTTGGAGCTGCAAGGCCGCAACGATAGCTGACATTTTTGTAGCAAACCCAGTTGCAATTTCTGTATAATAGCAATGGGAGTGGATAAAGAAAGAGAGGTCTGCAGTCATTTAATATCTTGAAACTGCTCCTAACTTTCCTCTACCTCAAAAGAAACTTTTTAGAAATGAAGTAAATCGCTGAGCAGTTTAGGTTTTAAAAGCAGCAGCTCAAAAAACTGTAGCTGAGAAGTCACCAAGACTGACATTCATGATAACATTGGCTGGTACTGTCAGTCATTAGGACATGAAGCTCTTACAAATATATCTCATAGATTGCTGTTGTAAGTTATTGAGACTAGAGACCGCTTCCACATGGCTGCCTTCCTCTAGGTTTTTGTGATCTACAAAAGAGCTTCTCTCTGAGCCAACACTGGACTATTTGCTGGCATAGCTCGCAGAAATACGTATATCCAACATGCAGAAACAAGTGGATTTTGATGCCAGCTCCAGTGTCTGTGTGTGCAGGCTTTCTTTCTTCTTTTGTTAATGCTAATTTCTTTGCATCTAAAACTCGTCTTAGCCTCTTCAAATGGTGCAGTTTGCACTAAGCTAAACATTTGTATAAATAAAAGTGTGATGATGCACTTCCACACCAATGCGCTCTCGTCCACAGATCACTGGACGGTGCTCATGGCCAGCTGCACTGCGTCTGCCAGCGAGGACAAAATTGCTCGCTGCGTGGAGCTCCTGCTGTCCAGAAACGCTGATCCCAACATGGTAGACAGGTGAGGGGGGGGGGCATTTACAGATGTCTTCAGGTCAAAATGTTTATGGGATTTTCAACACAGTACGCACCGTCACACCCCTATTGATGTAGGCCAAGTAAAAACACTCCAGACTTGACTTAAACAGGGGAGGAAACAACAGAGGTGCTGGATCGAGTTTCCTTTGATGCCTCTCGTTATGTTTAGCTGCCATGTGGTAGCATTATGCACCGCAGTGCCTCCATACAGAGTATATTTGTGTGTTTTGTTTGGAATGTCCTGTTATGGCATGTGCATGTACAGACGGGTATCAGACAGACAGACAAACAAACACACAGAGTGTAAGGGGCCAGGCGGGAGGATTTTAGAAGCTCTTGTGCACACTTGGATGGAGCCCAGTGAGCATGGTTTTTGCTAATTTGTAGGCCCAAATGTGCAGAGGTGCCTGGGCTTAAAAAAAAAACAAAAAAACAGGACAAATCTCGGAGGTCTAGTCGTCATTTGACCTGCACATGACGTCCATGCTCAACCACAAGAAACCACCTATCCATCAAAAACAAATCCTTTTGTTCTGGTACGTTATTATTTGTTGATTTTTCTTTTTTCTTTGGCAGCCATCTTGGAATTAATCCTAAATCCTTGAACCAAAAAACACAAACATCCAGGAAAAAGCCAGATCCATGTGTGACTCCAAATCACACCAAAATATCAGCAGAGTCCAGTAGGCCATATATTTACTCATACATTTAAGTCGTATTTACTGTTGCCAATTAATTGTATATAAATGTAATTTTTTAGGAGACAGTTGTAAAACAATAATGGTAAAAATAGATGATTCACATGTAATATTCAAATGGTTTATTAAGCACTTCTGCCTGTTTCCTTGATACCTTGTGTGATGCTGTCAGTGCATGCAGATATTGTTTGGCATGATAACATACTGCAGTATGGCTGAAAACAGAAACCTAGAGATTACATTATATTAAAAAGTGAATGACAAAAAACAGGCTAAAATGTCCTTGTTTTTGTTGACCTTACATCTGACAGATCAAAAGATTAAGACTAAATCAAAATCAGATGCCGAGTAGGTCAATGTCGTTTCACACATGTTCTCTTTTTTGACCTTCACAGTCTGGATGTCAGGTTCTGTTTGGTAAAATGAACCCATTTGGAAGTAATCAATGGTTTCTTGCATTGCTATCAGATGAAATACATAGTTTATAGCATTAAACATGATGGAAGGAAATAGAATGTATATGTGGTGGTCATTGTAGATGTATATAATACAATTGTTTGGACAAAAGAAATAATGGAGATTAATCAAAATGAAACTGATCATGGAGCAGAAACTTGAGTATTTTGCTTTATGTTTTTTTGTTTTAAGTTTATTGTCAGTTTCTTTTTTTATTATAGTCCTTAGCAACAGATTCTACAGGCTGTTGAACACTTGACAGAACCATTACAAACTATGACTAAATACAGCGATACATGCAGGGAATTTATCTTTTAGGTTTTTTATTATTTTATTGTTTTTGTAATGACGTTTTAAATCTCTCCACTCACCCCTGATGCTTGCCTGACATGACAAGAGTAGATCTTGTGTTGAGGTGATCCAATAGTTCCCCCATGAGCAAGCACTTGGTGAAAGCGGCAAGGAAAAACTCCCTTTAGAAGGAAGAAACCTTGAGCAGAACCTGGTTCTGCTCTGGTGGTGGGTCGGCCATCTGCCTCGGCCGGCTGGAATTTTCATGTCAGTTTTGAAAAAGGTCTGTTTCCTTACAGTGAGGTGAGGGAGGGAAAGTCAGCTCAGGTGCTGCTGGTGGATGCAGGCACTGCTGACCTCTTCCACCTCTTTGGTTGAAGCCTGGGTTGTGCTGATCATTGAGCTGAGTTTTCAGCTCCTCCTCCTCCTCCTTCTGCAAAATCACTTCTCAGCAGCGTCTTTCTGCATGAGGTCAATCTCCTGCACCATCTCCTGAAGGACGGCGTCTTGTTTGTCCCTCGGGTTTTGCACCAACAGCTCATTTTGTGACGCCATGTCTTTGTGAGACTTGATTTGGCTGTCAAGCTCACGCTGAAGGCTGTCAGCCTGCTGCCTGGCTGTGAGGACCTCAGCTTCATAACTTTTGCTGACCTCTTGGTACGAAGCTCGGAGTTTCTCCAGTTGTTCTTGGAGAAGTTTGCTTGTCACGGCTTTGCTTCGGGTCTTCTTGGAGAACAGACTGTGAACGCCACCTGCAGCTCCTCATAATCTTGCTGGAAGTCTTTCTTTTTTCTCCTTTGGATGTTGTTTCTCACCTGAGTGGCGATCTTTGTGGTGCTGAGGGTTTGTGCATTGCTCTAATTTCGCAGCCTCTCCAGCTCTCTTTTTGCCTCTTTCTCCCTGTTGATGAACATTTCTTTCAGGCGTTTCTGGTTCGCCCTCTCGCTACTCAACAGGTTTCTGATCTCAGATCTCTTGATGAAAAGCGTGGGTCTCCATCTGGTACTCGTGATTCCTACCTGCCACTTGTCTGGCGGGCCTCTGGTTTTGGGGCATGGAGGTTGAACTTGCCATTTTTAGGTGGTAGTATCGGGTTTGATCTGCTTTAAGATTTGTCTCTGAACAATGTTAGACATATGAAAACGATTGTAGTTTGCAAGAAGGCTACGCAAGAAGCCACACCTTTGTCTCTGGGTTTGTGTGGATTGACATATTCGTAAGACTGAAACCTTATTTATTTCTGTTAAATGGAAGAGTGACAGGTGTCAAAAATGGTCCAGAAACCTCTGACACCACTTTGGCAGTTACCCTAACATCGTTTAAAGGTTTCTTATTTTAATCTGAAAATTATTTTCCTATACAAATTAATACAACTAAAACTGGGAAAGTCTGGGAGCCATCAGCCGTTGCAGCAACTGGATATAAAATCTGGTTTCCTGCCCTGGTGAGGAAGAAGAAAAATTCCATCTCGTGGAAAAGAATGAAGGGAGGTCATTCTTGAAGCACTTTTACTGTTACCATCTGTGGATTTTTGCCGTGTCAAAGTGAGGATGCAGCCCCCAGTGGCTTTCTTGTTTAGCCTTCCCTAATCCCCTGCCACTCTGTCACTGCCAGCATGCCATTACATGCACGACACACACCGCCTGAAACACCTCCCCGCTGACACACACGGACACGCTATAGCGTTAGGAAATTGATTGGTTCCTTCCCAGACAAAATATTTGAAGCAAGGTAACAAGACGCAGAAGGATGCAGATGAAGGGGGAGGTGGTGAGGGCGAGGAGCGACGGACCAACAAGCCCCCAACGTTCAGAGCAAAAGAAGAATATGGGGTTCATGTGGGTGCAGAGGATAAACCTCCTCCTCCTCCTCATCGTCCTCTTACGTCTGAATATCAAACCAATGATTAACACCAGCTGCTCGTCCCTCTGTCTTAGTATAAACAGGCATTCTCTGTCGTCTCTCAAAGTCCTGCAGGAGCACGATGTGGGGTCCATTTCCTCCATGTGTCCCGTTTTTTTACCTTCACTGCACAGATCTGTTGAACATAGCTGCTGCACATGTAGTAGGTGAATGTGCAGCTTTTCTTGTGGGGCTGTTTCTTTTATATTTCCACAGATTTTAGGTCTGCATCTACGTATTTTTACCTCCTGACGATTTACTTTCAGATGCACAAGGTTGCATGACGCTTTGTAGAGATTTGGGAGGTGTTATATTATACCCTTAACACTTGTAATTTAACATCCAAAATCCTGCAGTTTAACAGTGACAGGCCTCGTGTAGCCACACAGCTTGGCGGGTCTGTATTAAAGACGATTTGGGACTTAATAACTCTACTAAATACTTTTGGGAGCAGCTTCCATGTGCAACAAAACTGAACCAATCATCAGTCCCCAATGAAAGGAAAGTGTGTTATTATCAGTGCATGAAACCAGCCAATAACATGCTGTCTTTGCATACGTTGATCATTATTACTATTTTGTCTTTTCAAGCCCTTTTATATAAATTTATTGATTTACTTTGTGGCAGCCAGTTTGAGACGTCGTGTGTTTGCCTTGGCACAGTGAGTCAGCCGTTATTTGGAAGTCATTTTTTTGCTGCATATCTTGTCTGCATATCGATCAGCTGTCTGTTTGGGAACCAGCCAAAACTCACAATCTGAAGGACGCACAAAAACAGTGTGTGAGTGACCTTGGGTATCTTGCCTCACAGCAAAACCATCCTTGGGAAAATATAGCAACACATGAGTCAAAGAGGAAGTGACTGATTGGAGGACGCCAACGAATCGTCATACATGTCATAACCACTTGTTCCTTTGTTTGAGTTCACATAGAACATTAACTTGTGATTTCTTGGAATTTTATTAAAGGAAGATGTAGTGGTGGGTAAGGCTGACGTTTCCACAGAGTATCACACTTGCTAAACAAACATCACCTCCACCAGATAAGATAGTTTAGTGGACCATAAAAGTCAACACCTCTGTTGCCAACATACTAATGCAGATAAAACCAATATGTCTTAACTCAGAATGACAAAGCAAAAACAAAAAAAGGCACCATGAGATTCATTAACGGTAAAAAGAATCAAATCCAAAGTAGCAGTGTCTTAATTGATTTCGAGTTTTATTTGAGATTTTTGCTGGAAATGTTGGAAATCATTAACTAGGAATCTGCTTTAGTAAAGATTCAGTCCACTGGATGTGTAATTTTACCACATAAAACCACAATTAAGTCTAAAATGAGTAGATGTTATATCTACTGTGTGCATGTGTCAAGTCAAATCAAGTCAAATTTTATTTATATAGCGCCAATTCACAACAGAAGTTATCTCAAGGCACTGTAAATGTGCATGTGTCAGTGTTTTGGTTGCCAGAGGTGTCAAAATTTACTTTTTATCTAGTTTTAAGCTGCTGCTCCTTAGACTGTGGTCGTTTTTAGTTGTATTATTTTATTCAGATGATGAATTTTAGTCTTCAAACGTCTGCATCTTAAGTAAACGTTAGCAGGTCGACTCGCAGCCCCTCAAAGACCTCCTGTGTCTGCCAAACCTCATTGGAGAAACGCTGATTTTTACTGTGAAACTGCTTTAACAATTCGCTAGTTAATGACTTCATTAAACTATGTCTTTTGTTAGCGTTTTGATTGAGAGACTCCTGGCAGCAGAAACAATCCTTTATCATTTCCAAATCAGTCATTACTTTTGGACTTTATAGTGGCCCTTTGTCACTATCCGCGCATGCTGGTGGTTTAAAGGGCTTGTACACGTGCCAATGTAGGTGTAAGTGCATAACACAGCAGATGTCCAAGCATTACTTCTCTTTTGCAGATTTATTGGGCTACACACAGCTGACTCAAAAAATATACTCAGTATCACAATAACACACAATACTCTGTCCTGCAGCGTTACACGTCATGGCACGGTCAAAAACCGTATGGATTCCCAGCGTGCGCAACTGCGCTGATTAACCCACTTACCTATATAGGCTCAAAAAGCAATGGTCTGAACACATACTGCCACCTACTGGCACAAATGAACAAAGAAATGACCAATCTGGCTCCTACAGACTTAATAAATTTGAGTTATATTCAAATACTTAGTTTGAAGTGTTTGTAGTTTGAATAATCAGCACATCATAATTTAAAAGTTTCCCCCAATGCAAACAAACTCTTTACTGCTTCAGAAATAACTTGGATTTAGTGGCACATTCCCATCCTGTGTTTCGTTGGGCTACTCGTTTGTTTACATGTGAGTTATGGATTACCCCTTTAAATGCCTCCTCTTTTCCTCTTGTAGTGATGAATTGCCCCTAGGCTTTCCCACCCCTTTGGATTGGCATATTTTTCTCACCTGCTGTGTTTGAGTCAGAGGTGATAAGAAGCACTGTAGCAAAGGTTATTTATGTACAGTCCTTGTTCAGATAGAAGCAAACACGTGAAGCCAACAGAGGAATCACTATTCGCAAACAAAGGTCAAAGTTGTCAGGACTAGGTCTTCCAATTCACAGCAGTTAAGCTGTTGAAGGACACGTTGACCACATGTGTTTATGTGGGACCTTTTAGTGAAAGGATGATCTGTCTCTAACCAATACATTAGACTTATCTACTGAACCTTTTTGATCAGATACTCTGTAGCATTAAAAATACTGCCCCGTAGAGAATTTAAAGTTTGTCAGTGGAGGATGGCGATCCAGACCCAGCACATCTGGATTGAGGCACTTCTATGGATCCATGTATGTGAATTCATTAGGTTTAGGCCAGAGTAAAGTCAGTGTTCCTGTGTGTGATTATATGGTGTTTGCTGCACCCTGGTGGTTTCTCTGTACACTTGCAATCATTCCTATTCACTCGAGTCTCTCCTTCTGTCCTCATCTTTCATCTCTTAATCCTTAATTTAATTGTCTTCTAACCTTTTCTCTTTTCTGCTTTCTTTCTTGTCTCTTGTCCTTTTCAGGTCACAAATGACCTGCCTGATGCTGGCAGCCAGGGACGGCTACAGTAAAGTCATTAACCTGCTGGTGTCCCATGGAGCAGACATCAATGTCCAGGATGGCAAAGGATACACAGTGTGTCACGGTTTCTTTTTTCTTTCTGTCATAGCAGGACTCCTCAGTGCATACACTACTTTTTGTGCGATACCTGATGCTAGTATTTTCTGTCAGGCTTTGTGTATAGCCGTGCAGTACGGCAGAGAGGAGGCAGTGCTAAAGCTCCTCCACCTTGGAGCAGACAAAACCATCAGGACCAAGGCTGGCAAAAACCCTGCAGACCTGGCCGTGATGTTCAAACACCCACAGGTACCTGAATTTAGATACCACGTATCGGTAATTTAGCATTTTTAGGAGGAGAAAGGTCCACTTAATATTCCTCTGGAAAGAAATGGAATAAACAAGGAATCTAACACCTTTTTTCTGTGACTTTCTTTTACTAATCATTGTAAAATATGAATTCATTCATGTGTTTGAATTGTAGCCCATTGTGACCTTTGTGACTTTAGTCCTTGTTTTGTGCTGGACTGACAACGATATTTTCTACGTTTTTGACAAATAAGAAGATAAATCGCGTTATACTCACGCTTTGATGTCTGTCCACAGATAACAAGGATCCTGGCCTCTTCTTCCTACATCTCCTCCGTGCAGGCCTTCAGCTCCATGGAGGAGACCCTGTCTAAGTTCTTCCAGACCAACTCTGAACCTCCACCTTCCAAGGAAAGGTAAGACAGGATGAGACTTGGGACAGGGTTGACATAAAGTGCATTTTAATGGGCATAACTGTCCCAGTTAGAGAGGTTATCCTGGATTTTGGAGCATCATGCAGCCTGTGCGTTTGTCGCCCCCTGCTGGATTTCTTGTGAACCGATGCCTGTGCAGCAGGTGTTGCTGCACCATTGTTCAACCAGACATAAACAATAATAAACCTCTTGCATGAATGTTTAGTGCCATTTGGGCACAGCGGGGGCAATTATCATCAGCCAGAGACGTTGTTTTTGAGCATGTCTGGCACCAGGGATTTACAACCTGCGAGAACTGTAAACATTTTTGCTGTCGTCCTTTCATGTCAGCTATGGAGATGTTAAAACCCAACTAGTGCATTTCACATATTCTGAGAAAGAGGGGCTCGTTCGTAGAAGCTCGTTAGAACCAAAGCTGCATGTGCACTGTGGTTACTGTGATGTGTCTGAACTCAGTGACACTCACTCGATCCCCCAAAGGAGAAAGGAGATGTCTTTTGGTTTGTCCAACCCCTTCTACAGGAAGGTGAAAGGTTAAAGTTAGGAACACTGAGGCTGGAGGGGGTGTAGGTCATTGCTCGAGGACACTACAGTAGGGTAGATGTTTGCAGCTGTGAGGTCTTAAAGGAGAAGTGTGAAGGATTTAGTGACATCTAGTGGTGAGAACTGAATACCTGTCCCCTGAGCTCTCCCTTTTCCAAACGCGTCGGAGAAGCTAATGGTGGCCGCCAGGTGATAAAATGACGTCAACTTCTGCAAGAAAACTAAATACGAGGCAGAGCGGAGCAGCAGGGAAGAAGAGTGAGGGAAGAGTGTCTTTAAAATCATAGACAGACAGACATTGATCCCAGAAGTTTGAAAGAGTTTTTTTTAAACACATGCACACTCAAAATTTAGTTAAGCCTAAAACAGAGACATTTGTATTTTAATTACATTCTAATTTTACCACATACGTTTAATGTAAAAGGTCACATTTATGTTTTTGAGTCAGTGTGAATGAATTAAATAATGTCAAGTTTGATTATATTAAGTTAATGTAAACTTCTACATAAACCTAATGTAGTCATTCAATTATTATTAAAAAGTTAAGAGGAATTCTTACATTAACATTACGTGTTTATTCAAGAATTATACATAAAAGTACAAAACATAGCATGAATATGACCTTTTACATTGAAAGTATGTGGTAAAATTACATGGAATATTATAATGTAATTAAAATACATAAGTATATGTTTAAAGCTTAATTATTTTTTGACTGAATTAATTATTTTACAGCCACCCCAATCCATAACAGTCACCCTAGGGTAAACACTGCATATTTAGATGTTGTATTTAGTCGTGGCATCAGCATAAAAATGTGAAATGCTCCTTTACCACTCTGTAGAAACTTGGCAGACTTGCGTAGATATAAATTGCTCATTCTAAGCAAACAATAACACATTAGTTTTAGGTGGTTACACACTAATAAAAACATGTTTTTGTATATTATATCACATTTCTGCTAATAGATCCCTGTAAACGTTAAACGCTGGACCTTTAAACGAAGCCTTGCTCTTAGAGGATCAGCTTTTCATTTTAAAAAACAGGCACTACACAGGATGTCTCTATTCATAAAGCTCCAGCTGTTTCATACAGGGGTTAATAATGTGGAATAGTTTTAAGTCTCTCAGAGTCAAAGTGAACTCTCTGCCCTCCTCAGCGTCACCAAACTCGACGACCTCGAGCTCCTCCTGCACGGCCTCGACCTCGGCTACCTCGCTGACATCTTGACAGTAAGTAGTGATTTCATGCTAGAATAAGACGGGAGATTTCTGTTTCTGTTTTATCTCACTGAGAGAGCGGAGATTACACACAGCTCAATACGGTATTAGATCTGTGGGTGAGATACAGACGTGTTGAACACAGCTGCATCACTGACAGGATGACATTTACAAGCTTGGGAACGTGTCACGAGATGACTCGTTTACATATTTCGCTCAGTGCTGAATAATGGGTCTAGTGTTCTGAATTGGCTCGGCCTGAATTAAACTGATAGATCTGATATAAGAGGACTGGGTTTGATGGGTGCAGGTAGATTGTTGTCAAAGCCTCATGCAGGTAACATCTGTTTCAGGCGGCGGGGTCAGGAGCAGTTTTGATTCAGTAAACGCTGAGTGATGTTTTTCTGCTTTTTCTGAATGTGCACAGGAAAATGATATCACCTGGAGCTACCTGTTGACCATGGAGAAGGAGGACCTGGAGAAGGTAGAGGATGACTGTAACATCTGTGTGTCTGTCAGCTCTGCTGCTCGTTGCCAGCGTTCGGGGTGACCCAGAAAGAGACGAGGGTGGCTGCCGATGTTACGGCTTTTCTGAGGCTGCGAGTTCAGGAGAGAGAAGTTAAAATGATGAAGTGACGTGTGTTAGCAGGATATTTTTAAGAACTGTGTTTCTGTAAATCTGTGCTTAGGTAAATTAATGCAAAATGAGTGCAGGTTATTACAAAAGCATTTGCATTTATGAAAAGAAACAGAACCTAAAGGATGACTCCAGTATTTTTGAATCTAGACCTTTGTATTTAAAGCTAAGATCCTTTTTGTTTAACCAGAAACATCGCCATGTATCAGTACCAGACTCCATTGACAGAAACAGTGATTTTACACGGGAGCTGCTGGAATACTGCTGCCTTGATCGGTTAAGTTTGTTTGCATTATTTTTGGGTATTTTTACTTACATAAAGGATCTGAATACTTCTTTCACCACTGAAACAACTACCAGATTGAGGCAGCAGTATTCCAGCAGCTCCTGTGTTCTGCTCGGTAAAATTGCTGTTTTTGTCAATGTAGTCTGGCAGCAATAAAACATCTGTTTTTTTTCTGGCTAAAAAGGATTTTACTCTTTAATAAAAAGCTCCATCTCTGTAGGAATCCTGTCCATAATGTTGTCAGACACCTAAAACCAACAATCTGAGCCTGTCAGTGGCAAAAAATGGCGGTTGCCAGGCAGCGTTTTTGTCCCTATCACTAATTTACATCCAAAAACATGGGGAAGTAAGGTTTAAAAATACATACTCATACAGTTTCATTATTTTCCTGAACATATAAAAAGTGAAGACATTTAGATCAAACAAGAAATCTAACAGTGTTTTCTCTATGTGTCAGATTGGTATCACAGACCCAGAGCACCAGCAGAAGGTGCTGAGTGCTGTGCAGCAGATGCACCTGGACAAAGTGGACCTGGACACAGTCAGTCAGCTGGGAGCTGCAGACAGCGGGTAGGGTATCACATCTTCATCTTCAAGTAGGGAAAAAAGGCAGTGTAAATAGATTAAAAAGACTGATTGAGAACAGTATTTGAAAATCTTTGTTTGTTTCAGTTTGTTAGGAATGTCTGATAAGCTGTCGGTCGCAAGAAAAGTATTCCACAAACACTCTCCACAAAGCCAGAAACAGATTTGACGGCAGTAGCAAAAATTTAAACACTTGTCAGCCACACACCTTAAACCCTTCCCCACATCCAGCCCTCCTCCATCTCCCCGTAATGCCCCGTCTGTCCTCCTCCGCTGGAAGTCGTCCATCAGCCCCACGAGCATCTCACTGTCCTATCTCCGTATCCCCACCCTCCCCCTCCACCATCTCTGCAGCCGAGCCCTGAGCCAGGCCCTAATGGTTTAAGCGGAGCTGTAATGATTTGTAAGGTGAGAGGCGATGGGAGGTTGCAATGAGCAAAGGAGAGCCAGCGGCGTGGGCCAAACAGAGCCGTCGCACCGCACCCCATCACTTCATGAATCCTCGGCAGAGCTGGGCTCGCCAGCTTCACCCACCCCCCTCCGCCTGCCGGATGAGAGGCAGTCCAATGAAGAGAGGGGAAGGTTAAGGAGAGGGGTGGAAAGCCAGACCTCCTCGTTAGCTCCCTCAGGGTCTTTACATCACACTGAAAAAACTGAAACTGGCAGAAAATGTGTCTTAAAAACACCTGATGTGCAAGAATTTTTACCTTTACCTGAGGAGCCTGATCATAGGTAAAGTAGGGATGCTTTCAAAAATAAAGCAGTTAACTACAAGTGCAGTAAATGGAAGAAACCTAAGTCAAATCAGTGTCTGGTGTGACCGCTCTTGTCTCTTCATGTAACTCCAGACTGTAGAGGCCAGACCATGTGTTGCAGGACTCCCTGTCTCTAGAGATAGTTCTTCATGACTCTGGCTGAATGTTTGGGGTCGTCGTCACGCTGCAGAATAAGATGAGACACCTCCATGTTGGTATTTTGTGATGGATAAGTGCCTAAAACTGTTAGGAACTTGTAGGGTTCGTGTTCTACTTCTTGCATCCACAAATATATACGAGTCGGCGTGACGTAAATTTAATCACAGATGTCTGCGTAGGGTCTGCACACCTGTCCATGCATCTTCCAAGTGGACTAGAAGGAATATAATAACAAGTACACATCCGTCTGCAAGCGAGTATTTCTGAGGGCACGACTCGCCAACGTTATGTCATTGAAAATGTCCTGGAAAATCATTCCTTGGAGGAGAGTGGGAACCCTGCCAGTGGCTGCCTTGAAACTGGATCGACTGACGAAGCGAAGACAGTCAACCATCATTTAATTCTACATATCTCTGTAGTGTAGTGTGCACTAGCAGCACCACAGAGGAGATGGTTTCATGCTCTCCCACTGATCAACAGCTGGTGGCAATAACGTGCCAACAAATGCAGGAAAAGAGGCTGAGACATAAAACATCATTTACATTGATATTTAAGGAAGGAAATGCATTCGGTGTATTTATTAGGCCTCAATGATGCACACATCTGTCTTTTTTGTGAGAAATGATAAATGTAAAAATAAATTAATTCACCAAAAATGCCCCACTCCACCTCTGAAGGAAGTTGTAGAAGTGACATGCAGCTGAAATCTTGCTGGACTGTAACTGCCTGGAAATGTGTGCGGTGAAAGTAAATACGTATCGCTGTCGTCTCAGCAGCTGTCGCTCAGAAAGCGCTCGCTGGGTGCTGCCGGTGTACCTAGTCAACTTTCCCTCGACGAATAAAGTTCACAACAAAGTGGCACACGTTCGTCCCTGTATCAGCATTTCCACATAACATAACGTCCTTTCCATGTGCGATCCCCTCAGCAGTCTTCCCACCGGGGGCCCATCATCACTCTCTGTTCCCTAGATAAACTAACAGCAGGGAGAAGGGAGGTGAGGGCGCAGCACAGGCTGACTGACAGTGTTTACTCGCCCCTCTGACAGAGTGTGAGGAGGGCCGGGACGGCTGGCTGCCCGGTCCCCTCGCCAAGGGAAATGTACCATTAAGATAAGAGCTATCAATATCCCGCAGGACCAGGGGATGGGAAGAGAGAGCGACGGAAAGGTTGATGAATATAAATAACTAATTATTTAAGGTGGATGTTTTTAGGGAGGGATGACAGCATGGGTTAGCAGGGGTGAGGGGGGAAAGAAGGCTTAGCCACCTGCTCAGTTTTCTATATCATTTGTTGAGGTGGTCTCCAGGAAAATGCATGGAGAGTGTTAACACAGAGTTTGGTCCAAACTATCAGTCTGTCTGCCCTGTCACCGCTGGGCATCGTCAGTGTGGGCACAGCCTCCGAGCTCACTTTAACAAGGTAAACCTCCTGACCTCGGCTGTAAAGCTCCCACAGCGTTACGCCTAAATAAAAAGCGTGTGTGTGACTGGATCGAGCATCTGTCGCTACATTTTTTAAAAAAGTGTGCTGCAACCGCTGATTATATAAATTTTTAATTAGTCTGCTGATTATTGTTATGATTAACTGATCAATTATTTTGTCCAAAATCCAAAGATAACGAGTCTAGAACCGTTTAAAACAAAAAATGCAGCAAAATCTCACATTTAAGGAGCAGGAACCATTAAGGATTTGTCTTCTTTCCCCTAATTTACTATCAAACTGGTGAAATAATTTACTGTGAATCAGCTAAACAGTCAAATAAAAGTGTCTGTACCACAAAAATACACATTTGCGCACTGTTTGTATCCATAAATGCTCGTGTTTTGCAGGAGTGAGGAGCTGCATAACTTCCTGATTAGCGTGCGACAGCAGTGCTGCTACCTGACAGAGATAATTCAGGACGTCATCAACCGTTTTCCTCGCCAAGCCTCTCAGGTACACGTCGTCTGCGGTGGTGTATTTAATATATTTTTCCATTATTGAGAGTATAATAAATACATGTTGATGTAACAGTAGTCAGGTGTCTGCTAATGCCTCACCTGTCGTCCAGGTGGATTTGTAAACTGGCTTTCTGATCCTCCCATTACAGCTGGTCTTCTCTCTGGACTCGAAGAGGGAGGCCCAGGCCATCTGCAACCAGCTGGTGGTCCAGACCAAAGACCTGCAGACGGAAGTCACCTGCCTTCGCAATCTGCTCTGCCAGGTCAACACAAACACAAACCACAAAACAATATGTGAAATATAAACCCTCTACCACTGCACACTTTACAATCAGCACCACAGCCTTTACTGCAGAACATCTGGTCATGAAAAAGTTGTGAGAAAAGCAGGATATTTTGCAGATGAATCATTATTTTTATCATCAGTAATCACAACAGTAAATGTCGCTGGAACTTAGATATGAATAATAAGTAAAACTGAAAATACAAAAGTAGTTTTAGAATTAAAAACCTTGACACGGACACTGACGTATCTGTGATAAGATCATAATGACAATCTGAAAATACTGTTTCCGGGTCCAACTATCCCGTGTTGTTTGAATAGATCAGAGTCCAGAAACTTATTCAGTGTCATTTTACAATATTTTTTAAAGTCCCAGCACTAACGTTAGCACCCACTGACGTCAAACTTTGTTTATTTGTCTAAAAACTGTAACTTATCAGCTGCAGCCGTTTCCTCCTGCATCTTAAAACCAGCAGAGCCTGAACCCGGAAACGGTATTTTAGTCAGTCGTGACGTCACGATTTAACGAAGCGAATTGACACGTGTGAATCAATCTAAATTCCTGCTTCACAACGTTGGCTGTTACTCTGAGAGTCTCTCCTCTTAGCACAGCGGATTAATAGCAGCATGACCGTGAACGTGGTGTTTGTGTTAGATGTTGGTGTATATGAATTCTGGCGAGCTCCAACAGGTATGTGCGGGAGTGCTTGCATGTGTGCACCTGACTCTCTCTGTGTGTGTGTGTGTGGTGTGTGAGTGTGTGTGTTTGCATTTGTATTCCAAGAGGAGAGAGTCGTTCCTGACAGGGCAGAATCCTCACAGCCCATAAGTCAGCACCGCTGTGACATCGACCTGTCAGCACACAGACGATGAGGCGGAGGGATGAGGGGACTGATGGGAGGAGGGGGGAGGGTGGATACAGGTTTTGGCGGGGTGAGGGAGTTTAAGAGGGGTAGAAAGGGCTGATGGGTAGAGGCGGAGGTGGAGGGGGGGTGTATGAGGTGAGGAAAGGAGGTGGGTTAGTAGTAGATAGAGGTGCGGAGGGTCCTCGGTTGTGTCAGGCAGGAATCTGACGGCCAACAGAGCCCATTTGGACCCACTGGCTCCCAGCCCCCCGATAGGAGGAGGGGCCCCTCCCTCACACACACACACATAAAAATCTAACCTTATCTAATGGGAGGTTGTCTTTTAAAACACTCACTATCACTGTATCGGCTGGAGCTCTCACTACACAAACTGAGACGCACTCTTTACCAGACTCCATTGACAAAAACAGTAATTTTACCCTGCAGAACATGGGAGCTGCTGCCTCGATCGATTAGTTTGTTTGTGTTATTGTTTCATACTTTTAATTGTGTAAAGCATCTGAACACTTCTTCCACCACTGAGAGTCACACAATAATACAAACAAACTACCTGATAGAGGCAGTGGTTGAATAGAAACTCTTGTGTTCTGCTCAGTAAAATTACTGTTTTTGTCAATGGAGTCTGGAAAGGATCTTACTCGTTAATAAAAAGGTGTCTCTGTAGGATCCTGTCCATAATGTTGTTAGACACTTAAAATTCAGAATTTTATTTCAAGTTTAACCAGAAACATAGTTATATATCACTACCAGACTCCATTGACAAAAACAGGGATTTTAGTGAGCAGAACACAGGAGTTGCTGCCTCCATCTGTTAGTGTGTTTGTGTTATTGTGTGACTTTGAGTGTTGGAAGAAGTATTCTGATCCTTTACATAAGTAAAAGTACAACACAGTAACACAAACAAACTAACAGATGCAGGCAGTTGTATTCTAGCAGCTGCTGTGTTCTCCTCACTAAAATCCCTGTTTTTGTCAATGGATTCTGGTAGTGATATATAGCGATGATTCTGCTTAAACAAAAACAATTTTACTCTTTAATAAAAAGCACTATCTCTGTAGGAATCCTATCCCTAATGTTGTCAGACACATATAATAACAATCTGAGCCTAACAAGCGCTTTAGTGGACGTACTTTGACGTGAACAGTCGGCCATTAGACTACACTGCAGCCGCTGTTCCTCGGCTGCCAGGTACACTGTTCTTGCTCAATCCTGCACCGATTCCAGAAGATTTTTGTCCCTATCAATCACTCACGCCCAAAAAGGCCCTGGTCCAAAGTTATCCTTAGAAAGATAGAGGCAAGAGAGGTAAGAGTCACCGAACCAAATAAAAACTTCATGTGAAAACCTGGCCGATGGAATGTGAATATGCAGAGCTTCAGCCTCCAGTTGGCTGTGACCGACCTGTCAGGTGTGAACACACATGCAGGACTCTCGAGGCTCTACATCCAGTCAGTGCAACAGTGCATACTCTAATTCCCCAAAGCACTGTTCTTTGCACAAAAAAAGCCCTGATCCCAAACAATATTGTCCAAATAAGTCCAGTTGTCCAAACTTTGCTGATCACCATAAATCCAACATATTAAGTCAGAAAATATCTGGTTTGTTTTTTAACTTCAGTTTTAAATTCTCCCTGTGGCAATAGCAGCTAAGACTCATGGGTATTGTAGTATTTGAGCTGTGTGCCACACCAAAATGATAAAAATGTAAAGAATTAAAAACTGCTGAATGTATCTGTGAGAATCTCCTTTTATTTAACTTTTAGTTTTGAAAGAAAAAAATGAGATGGGAACACAGAGGGAAAACATCTGTGACAATTGTGTTCAAGTCCTGTGGGAATAATGCCTTCCCGGCACTTAGAAGAAGCATTTCCTCTTTGCCGATGTCAGGAAATTGGTATAAATCTGGGTTCGCTGCCAAAAAAAAAAAACAAAAAAACCACAAGTTCCCGAGCCACGTTTGCCAGAAGAGCTTGAAACTCTTTGTATCTTCCAACTTTCTCACATGACAGGAATTCAAGTGTCACTCTCTGTGAGTCGGGAGTTCAGGAACGGCATTATTCCTCTGTGACTTGACCACGACCGGGACCCGGCTCTGGCTGATGAATCCTGGAGGATTTGGCACAGGAAGTTCTGGTGACTCAGGTTTTTTTTTGCGAGTCATGCCGCGGTGGTACGAAGGGACCAGACATGCCCTCACCCTCGAAATGAGCTGTTTGATTCCCACCCACGTTTCCCATCCAGTCGAGCTTTAGCTGGCCTGAAACTGCCTCTAATCCAGACTGGATTAGATTAAAATGACCTGCAGCTTTTCCACTTCCTGCATGAGGTCATGCTGCTCCAACCGCAGGGTGTGTTGGTGCGTTTTCACGTCCATATTTCTGTGTATTTTTTCCCCATGTGAACCTTACGTCTTCACCCTCCTCCTCCCTCAGATGGACGAGGCCGGAGATTGCTGTCAACTTCCTCCACCTGGTTCCCACGGCAACCGGAGGTCGCGGTACCTGGCCAGAGTCGCACTGAGCACGCTCGGAGCCGCCTTCCTCTTCCTCCTGTGCAGGGCGGCTCGCGGAAAGGTTGACCTGCAGATGTACAGGAATGTCTGCTAACGAGCTCGTCGTAATATTTTCTGTTTAATGACCGAAGGCGATAAATTGGGATTATGATATAGCGATATGTTTTGGGGATGGCGTTCGACAAGACAGGTCATTTTTGTTTTTGCTGCAGTGTTTTTGTTTCTCTGTTTGGTCTGACTTGTCACAAGTTATTTTATATTTTAAGGGTTTAAGTGGAAATTAAAAGTTTCGTTTTGAGGAGCATTTTCTTGTACGTTCAAGATCTTAATCTAGATTATAAAGCATTAAAAAAATCTGAATTTTCAGGCCTTGAAATTAGAGATTTAAATGAATACTCCAGCATCTTAAAATTGTTATTATAAGTGCCTCATAACATTATGGATAGGATTCTACAGAGATAGACATTTTTATTCAAGATTCAGATCCTTTTTTAACCAGAAACATCTCTATATATCAGTACCAGACTCCATTGACAAAACCAGCGATTTTACCGAGCAGAATACAGGAGCTGCTGCCTCCATCTGTTAGCTTGTTTGTGTTACTGTGTGGTACTTTTACTTCTCTGATTACTTCTTTCACACAATAACACAAACAAACTAACAGATCGAGGCTGCACTATTCCACCAACTCCCATGTTCTGCTCTGTTAAATCCCTGTTTTTGTCAATGGAGTCTGGTATTGATATATAGCAAAGTTTCTGGTTAAACAAAAAGGTTTTTACTCTTTAATAAAAAAGGTCTGTCTGGTATCCTGTCCATAATGTTGTCAGACACTTACATCAGGTACACCTCTCTTGCTCAATGCTGCCCCAGGTTTTAAAATACCAGAATTATCCTTTAAACTTCAGTTGCACTCATTAATCAAACAAGATTTAACGAGCCAATTAGTGAGCTTTGGATAATTAGATGATAATGAGATGCATTTCATCTCTTGAAACCTTATTTTGTGTCTTGCATAAACTTAATTCCAGGTAAATGAAAGTCACTGTTTCAGGCTGTGACCTGACTTTACACGGGTGATGTTAGAGCGGATTACTCTCTCCTGTAGCGGAATACAGTGACCAATCTTTAATGCGATTTGTTAGAAGGCAGTGAACAAATTACTCCAATTAAACTGGATTTATATTCCAGACTTAGTACAACTCTAACCGCTGCAGCGAAAACAAAGTCGTGTTCAATGGGGCTGAGAAGAGCCGCTCTAAATCTCCTTGTTGTTTTAAGGTTTTCTTCCACGGGGATCATGAGAAAAAATCCAATTTGCCCATTAATCTCATCTGGTCAGGGTCTCCGGACCTCCAGATACACCCGGGCCTGATCAAAGATGGAGGAAATACCGTGTGACAGTGGTACAGATTTCCCCCAGAGACTTCAAACAGACTGTTGATAGATAATCCAATTGAAATGGACACATCACCTTTAGGTGCCGCTTTGGGAGAATCAGTGCGTAATTTCTCTTTTCCTCTCCCTCTCTCTTTTTCCCCTCTTGAGCCATCATTCCTGAGTTATTAGTTAGACTGAGTGATGGTTTGTATAAGGCTGTAAAATAACAATGCGTCATCGTTTGGGGATCAGAAATATTTGGCACCTGTGCGTCAGCTGGGTATGGCAGAAGCAGAGTTTTTACGCCTAAATGAGCAGAAAAGAGGTGGATATATGTGAAATTAAAATGTCCAGAGCGAGCAGTGATGTTTTATCACATCCATCAGCTCATTACACAACGCGCCAAAGTCAAAACCTTCGCTCCATCCTCATTTTTTATCCCCCTCTCTGACTTTGAATCGAAGCGGGTTCCTGCTCGTTTTTTTTCCGGCGACTCGTCATTGGCTGAGTGCGCGGCGAGGCTGAGTCCTCCCACAAGCCGGTCGGTTCCCCTTTCCCCCTGAACGCGGGTGCAAGTTTGTGAAGTGAAGAGCCTCATCAGCTTGGACCACATCTCCACACACACACACACACACACACACACAAAAAAAAAAAAAAAAAAAGCAGCGGAGCTCCGGGTCTGGACGCGCGCCAAGCCTGTCTGGTGTCAAACCAGCCTGAACAGATACTCTCAGACATCTCATTTCTTCACCTCATTCCTGAGACGGGACTCTGCCCACCCCTTGTGTAAAGCAATTTAAACCTGATAGCACATCATCTGCCTATCTCCCCTGAAAATCTTTTTAGCTGGACTATTAAGACAGTCGCTCTCTGCCACCGTGCAGAAGCGGAGCCAGTCATGGCTTTTATTTTTTTACGCGCAAACCTCCGTCCACCAAATGTCCTGTGATCCTTTTTAATCCGAGCTTGATTTGGAGACTGAACACACTTCTCTTAATGTTTCAGATTTTTCTTTCATCCGTGGAAATGCTCCGTCCAGATCCATAAAGGACCAAAGACTGGTTAATATGAACTTATTGCCAAGTGGAATATGTTTTTATTTATCTGTAGCAATCTGCTGGCTGACGGCCGAGGTCGATGCGACCTGGTGGTGAGTAACTTTTTTTATTCATATCTCTGTTTAAATGAACTGCAAACGTCTGTGCATTGAAGTTCCAGCTTCCTTATGTTAAACGCGGCGCATGACTGCGCTCCAGTTACTGAATTTATCAACAGAAAATGTATCTAATAGTAACATGTGATTTGCGCAAAATTATTTCTTGTATTTTTTTTCCTTCCTTCATTTGATTATTGTTTAAAAATATTTAAAATGCCCACAAACCTGCTCCATAACTACACTTTTCCTTCACTTAACGAGATGTTTCCCAGACATTCAGTGACTGAATTCCCTCCATGGCTTCTTTCATAACTGTATTTTCGCAGCTTGTTGAAGATTGAATATTTGGACAGATGCGTTTCCAGGATAAAGTCATTTGATATAATTTAATTTCTCTTTATTTGCTGTCGTTCTCTTGAATCTTTTAATGAATATTTGCAAAGGTCCTGTTTCCAAATTCCAAACCTTCACACTGCCTGATACTGAGATGATATTTGAACAGATAATTTTCCTCTTCTTTTTTTTTTTTTTTTTTTTTTTGCTGCTCTCTTTCTTTTTTCTTTTTAATCATTTAAGAAAATCCCTGCAGCCTGCAAGTCTTCAAATCCCCTACCAGTCTTTCATCACCTGGTTCTGCAGGTACATGGGAGTGTGGACTTGTTTCAGAGAGATTTCAACACGAGTTTCTCCAGAAGACACCTTGTTACTTCATTACTGCTCTCTCTCTCTGGTTTTCTGTTTTTGCAGTGTTTCTTCTTTACTGCATCTCCCTGAACGTTCAGGAAAATGTTTAGTTATTTGCACTTTGGCAGAAAAAGTTCAACATTTTCTTTCATTTCTGTCCTTTTTCCATCGTCTCACAATGTTCCCTGAATGTTTTCTTTACGAGAGACTCATTCAGCCTCCTCTCCGTCCGCCCCTCCTGCAGGTACATGGGCACCCTGGGCTCCCAGGTGATGTGCGACAACATCCCCGGCCTGGTGAACAAGCAGCGCCAGCTGTGCCGCCAGAACCCCCGGGTGATGCAGGCCATCGGGGCCGGGATGAAGGACTGGATCTCGGAGTGCCAGCACCAGTTCCGCAGCCACCGCTGGAACTGCAACACCACGGCCAGGGACCACAACCTGTTCGGACGCCTGCTGCTGCGCAGTGAGTTGAGGGTCGGGGGGGGGGCGAGGGGAGAGGGTCCGATATCAAACCTTTATGTGTAGAAAGCATCCTACCTGCTGAGGTGTCCTCCAGAAAGGTCCTGCTCTGCTGCTCTGTAGTCGGCCTCTGATCCCTCTGTCGGACAGGAAAGAGGAAAAAAACATTGTTTCAGTGGTTAGAGGTCAGTGCTGATTTTACTTCCAAACTCTCATCATTTAGTTTTTTCCTTGGACCAAACAAAAATCACATCCGTCTTAAAATCCCTGCTCCCTTTGTCTCAGTGTATCCTGTAAAATCCAGCTTAATTTAAGGCTGATAAATTTATAATAATAATAAAACTTCATACAACCTCCACATGTGCACGAAACATTCACATTTCATTGCATGTTCCCTCTGACAATTTCATATCCCCCAGTAAAAGCCACAGTTTTAGACATTGCCCAAGAAAGTTATGGCTTTAAGGGGGAATATTGTTGGAAAACTCTCTCACTGAGCCGTCGTCGTTCACGTCTTCCGTCTCTAAATCAGTGATAAATCAAATTGAATCAAACCTGAACCTGAAAATTCAGTTTTTCTTGTAGGAAAACACCAACAATCAGTGAACTCAGGATCAGTGTTGAGGTGATGCTGTGTTTGTCTGTGTCGTACACGATATCAGACGCAGGGATGAGATAAAGTGTGTGTGTGTGTGTGTGTGTGTGTGTGTGTGTGTGTGAAGCATCTTCTCCATCATACAGTAACTCCAGGGGCTGTCATGTTCCTTAAACGCAGCACGACTAAGAATAGAAAGTCACCGACTGGAGATCGGATACTGAACTCGCCGGGTTGTGTTTCCAGGTCGTCGTGCGCTGCCGGCACCTTTTTGGAAAACGAACGCAGCTCTGCGTTACGGTCACGAACACGTTTGACCGTACGCCTGAAGCTAACACCAACAAATCCAAACAAATGCTTGTTGTTTTTAACTGCTGGGTAGATTTACTGCGACACTCAGTCTCTCTGGGAAACTGATAGTTCCCTCGCAGATATGTTCCTTTTTTTTTCCTCTCCCTCTGTCTTTCTCTCAGGTTGGATCACATTCCACACCTCGTCTCACTTTACAATTGTACATTTATCATGTCGGTGCAGCCGACTGGTTTCTCCGTCAGTTGTTTTGTGTTGGGTGGGTGGGGGGGGTAACTCACTACTTTACGTAATATTGTAACTTCTGGTGCACAGAAAAAGTGCAGAGAAAGGGAGGAACAATTAAGTTTTGATAGTTAATTAATAATTTAAGCCATTTATTGAGCAGAATACTGTATAATAGCATGTGGAAAATATCAGCTTCTAAATGTAAGGATTTGCTGCTTCCAGTTTTGGACGTTTGCTTGGACAAAACAAGCAATTTAAAGACATCATCTTGGACCCAGATGAGACAGATTATTTGGTAATGAAAATAATGATTAGTGTGAAGACCTAACAGAGAACAAGAGTTGTATTCAGTTTCAGATAAGCTGCCGTCTCCACTCAGCTCATTCAAATGAGAAACGGTGAAAATGTTGACTCCGTCTAAATAAAGCTAATCCCTCCACTTTCAGGATCCTCACCGGGTTGTTAGCTCTGTTTACGTTCTGTGGTGATTTGCAGGAGAAGACACGTGATTTATTGACCGTTTTAGAAAAGCTAGAAAAGACACGGCCGCTGTGGTTGAAGATAAATGTTATGAGGAGAGAGATAAACGAGCAGGGAAGTGCGATTAGCTGTACCGGTGATGGAGATGATGAACAGGAGACGAGCAGTCCGGACTGAAGCATCCTGTCAGATCAGACGCGTCTCAGAAGCTAAAAATCAGCCTGTGAGGACTTGTTATAACAAGTCGTAATCTTTTTTTATTGCCACTGGAGGATCATCAAGACCTGGGGGCCTGATGTTCCTCTCCCATGCCCCGAGATTTAACCTGCGAGGCGGATCCTTCGACTTAGTCTGTTTCATGTTGGGGCCTCTAATCAGCCGTGTGGTATTCGGACCTCCCAGGACCGGGGCCCCGGCCGTGTCACACAACATTATCACGGCACGTCGAAGGCACCGTCAGAAGCTCCTTATTTTCAATGTCAGCGGGCTAATTTCAAACAATTACACAGGAGCTTTTCCCCCCACGCTGCTCTCCTCATTAACCTCGTTAGACACGCTCAACTTAGCCGCTGGACTGGGACACACACACACACACACTGATATCTCTGAGTGTGTGTGAGTGTTTTTTAATACTGTGTCAGTTTAAACTCAACCTCACTTAGAGGTACACGTTCTACAAAACCCTTTCTCTTCCTTTAGTGTAAACATTTGTCAAAGAACACGCAGCTGTTAGAAAACAATCTCAAATTTGAAAGTAAAGTAAATATACTGTGTGTTTGTATTAGTGTGTTTTTCACAAAAATAATAAATGAAGTGTCATAAAAAGAGTAGTTGATCAAATAAAAACAACTAGTTGCAGATTCAGGCTCTTCTAAAGTGAAGGTTTGCAGCTTTTTACCTTTTATTTTTTAATTATGATGCTTTGGGTTCAGATTTAGGAGGACACACAGGGTCTTCAACCAAAAACAAACTAAAAACAAAACTATATTAAGACAATTTCTTGCATTTATATACATTTATATTGATCATACTAGTACTCTAATGAAAGAAGTACTACCTTTTGTAAATAATAACTGACAGACACCTGATAACCCTGGTATTTTTGAACCTGGACTTTATTTCCAGTGGTTTTGTGTGTAAATGATTGATAGAAACAAAAAACCTCTGGGATCAGTGTAGAATTGAGCAAAATCCTTTTTTTAAACCAGAAACATCACTTTTTATCAATACCAGACTCCATTGACAAAAACAGCAATTTTACCGAGCAGAACACAGGAGCTGCTGGATTACCACTGTTAGTTAGTTTGTGTTATTGAGTGACTTTTGGAGGTGGAAGAAGCATTCAGATCATTTACACAAGTAAAAGTACCACAAAATAACACAAACAAACAAACAGATGGAGGCAGTGGTGTTCCAGCAGCTCCTGTGTTCTGCTCGGTAAAACTGCTGTTTTTGCCAATGGAGTCTGGTATTGATATATAGTGGATCTTACTCTAACAAAACAAGCAATTCAGTGGACGTACTTTGACGTGGACAATCGGCCATTGAATTACATTGCAGTCACTGTGTATGCCTTCACTTGTGTCGTGATTTAGCAGCAGAGGTTACAGACAAACACACACACACACACACACACACTGCCTCAGCCTTTGATCCCTCTCAGATCTCTCATCAGTTACATGTAAAGGGAGATGAGGGCAGATATCAGGGCACTGCTGGTAAACGTTAGATGTTTATCCATCCTGGAGGTAGATGAAGCGTGTTTTTTTTTTTCATTTTCATTTCAGGCCTCGCATGAAATAAAAGCTTCAAGCAGACGACAACAACAAACACAGGTCATACAGGTAGCAGCGAGGGCCAAACATTTGAAGGATCATTCTGTTTGTCATGGTTTAATGCCAGATTCAAGATCAGGAAAATGAGATAAAAACACAAGAGTTTATTGATGTAGAGGAGTTCTAAACTTTTGGTTTTCAGTAAATATGTTGTTAGTCTCTGACCTCAGTGTTTAGCTTTGCATGGCACGGCTCTCGATGTGGGTCGTCTGTGGGTCTAATGCTTTAACTCAAACTGAGCAGCTGCTGGATGAATTTTAAAAAATGCAGCACTCATTTCACCCAATTTCAACTAATAAAATACACTTAGTTTTATGACTAGACACCTGCAAAACTAACAATTTTCAAGCCTCAGGTGCGCGTTGTGTTTAGCGCTAATTAGCAAATGTTAGCATGTTAAATAGGGATGTAATGGTGCGTTCCAGTTGTACTCGGAAGTCGGAATTTCTGAGTCCAGGTCAAATATTTCAACTGGAACACCCCCTGAGGTCGAAATTCCAACTTGGACAGTTGGAGAAACCCCACCAACCCCGACATAAGAATTCAAGATGGCTGCCACTCGCATCAGAGAACACTCTGCTAATTTGACTGTTTATAGAAGTTCTGTCTTATTTGTTCCACATTAAGTCAGTCATACACGCAGTACGCTGTTCAGTTTTTATCTGTGAACATGTTGCTACGCTGTTTGTATGAGCAAAATACTGCACAGAGCATTGTTATCAACTGGTATCGCTAACAGCGGCTAGCAGAGACAATAGCTAGTCCGAGATACGTTTGAATCAGTTCACGCTCATGGCTTAACATTTATTTTTTCTCAAACAGTATCATGGAGTTGTTATCGAGTTATTATGCTATTGTGAGATTTTGATATTGTTGTTACATTTAGCTATTGTACATCAGCATTTTATTATTGTCATCGTGAGCATGTTAGCATTTAGCTAACAGAGCTGCTAGCATGGCTATAGCTGTTCTCAGTGTTTTGTTCCTCCTCTCTAGAGTTAGGGAACGTCCTACATTAAATTCTGATGTGTTCAAGTCACTTCTGTGATCCCAAAAAAACCCTACACACATTTGACATTAGCATCCTCAAAAGAGTTAAAAATATTCAGTATTTTCACTGTTGCACCAAACACTTAGAGACTTTATTGAGCTTTTAAGTATGATTTCTGCCATTTTTCACAAAAAATGTAGGAATACAGTGAAAATATATTTCTAATTTGATGTTAAATGTGTTTCAAACTAACCTTATTCTTCTTCTTACCTGTCATCTCCATCCTCTCCCTCTCCACAGGCAGCCGCGAGGTGGCCTTCGTTTACGCCATCTCCTCGGCCGGCGTGGTTTACACGTTGGCGCGGGCCTGCAGCCAAGGCGAGCTGGACTCCTGCTCCTGCGATCCCACTAAGAAGGGCTCGTCGCGGGACGCCAAGGGCTCCTTCGACTGGGGCGGCTGCAGCGACCACGTGGAGCACGCCATGCGCTTCAGCCAGGCCTTCGTGGACGCCAAGGAGAGGAAGGAGAGGGACGCCCGGGCACTCATGAACCTGCACAACAATCGAGCCGGCAGGAAGGTGAGGAAGCTCCGAGCTGAACACCTGTAGAAATTACTTAGAGGATAAGTTGCCACTGACAAGCTCAGATTGTTATTATGGATAAGGTTCCTACAGAGACAGAGCTTTTTATTAAAGAGTAAGATCATTTTTATTTAATCAGAAACTGCCATTTTATCGCTACCAGACTCCATTGACAAAAACAGGAATTTTACCAAGCAGAACGCAGGAGCTGCTTTAATATCGCTGCCTCGATCTGTTGGCTTGTTTGTGTTGTTGTGTGGTACTTTTACTCTTAAGTAAAGGATCTGATTACTTCTTCCACCACTGAAAGTCGCACAATAACACAAACAACCAAATGATAGAGGCAGCGGTTTTCCAGCAACTCCTGACTTCTGCTCAGTAAAATGACTGTTTTTGTCAATGGAGTCTGGTATTGGTATCTTTGTTGAAATCGTGTCCACAATGTTCTCTTTTCCCTCCTCCAGGCCGTGAAGCGCTTCATGACTCTGGAGTGTAAGTGTCATGGCGTCAGCGGGTCATGCAGCGTTCGGACCTGCTGGCTCGCCATGGCCGACTTCCGACGCACCGGCGACCACCTGCGGAAGCGGTACAACGGCGCGGTGCAGGTCGCCGTCAACCAGTACGGCACGGGCTTCACTGCCGCGCACACACACTTCAAACGGCCCAGCAAGAACGACCTGGTGTACCTGGAGGACTCACCAGACTACTGCATACGGGACCACGAGTCAGGTGAGGAGCAAGTCTTTACACCTTTGCCTCTGATTCGTCAGGAATCTTCTGGCTTTGGTTGTTTATGGTTCCACCTGAGCTCGAATGACTCCACTCTCACCTGAGCAAATGAACCAAACCGAAGCAGAACACACTCCAGAGTTCAACTGAACCACCTCCACAAGAGAGGAGGGGTGTGAACAGATTTGTCATGAGGGTTTTCAATTGCTTGATCAGAGACGTTTGGACTTGATCCCTGCAGGTGTTTTATTGGGTAATTATAAAGGCAGTGGGTTCGACTTCCTCACGTTCTGCAGAGGCACTTTTGACGACATGGAGTTGTAGCTGTGTTTGTGTTGATCGTAATTTCAGCTGATCGATCGGGAAAGTAGATCTTGAAGTGATTCAGCAGCCCCAGTATCTAATTCTGTTGGTAATTAATTCTGTAGGGTTTTTCAGTTCAGTTCTCGTTGTTGCTGCAGGACAGAAGTGAGTGAAATCTGTGTTTTTGTCTATGAAGTCTGGAACAGGACAGTGAGTGTGAGGAGGAAAATCTCCTTGGCTTGGTTAAAGTAAAGGTGCTACAGAAACCATTCAGCTTTCAAAACGTTCAGCTTGTTCTGGACATTTATGGTTGCATTCAGCTTTTTTCTGCTATTTATACTTTTTGAAATATTCAGCTTTTTCTGAAAAAAAATTTAAATGAATGCTTCAGTTGTCGTTTTCTACTTTCAGCATTCTTTTTTTTTTACCACTATTTTCCGCCAATTGTTCAGCATTCCTTCAGCTCTCACACTGCATTTTCTAGTTAATACTTAAGTGTACATTTAATATCTAATATATTTTCTAATCATATATGTTTCACTGTTGAATACTGATCATGCAGCATGTGTCTAACTTGTTAAAAAATGCAGTGGAGCACTGAGGTCGTGAGAAACCAGCTCTGAAACCCTGAGCTCGGAGACTTAGCGTCGTTCTCACTTATAAGTTGCTTTGGATAAAAAGGGCATTAAAGTTTAAACTGTTACCATTTAAAGGACATTTAGTGACAGATGAAGTGTTTGACTTTTACTTTGTTGTGTGTTTCAGGGTGGTTAAATTTAATATTTTTGATCCTGGGCTTTATTTTCTCACATGTAAATGATTCATAGGGACATAAAGGATATGATTCCTACAGAGACTGACATTTTTATTAAGGAGTAAGGGAGTAGGATCCTTTTTGTTTAACCAGAAACATCACTTTATATCAATACCAGACTCCATTGACAAAAACAGCAATTTTACCGAGCAGAACACAGGAGCTCCTGGGATAGTTTCTTGTGTTGTTGTGTAACTGTGTGGTACTTTTACTTATGTTAAGGATCAGAAAACTTCCTCCATCACAGAGTAACACAAACTAACTAACAGATGGAGGCAGTGGTGTTCCAGCACCTCCTGTATTCTACTCAGTAAAATTCTTGTTTTTGTCAATGGAGTCTGGTATTGATAAAACGGCTGTTTCTGATTTTTTGTTTATTTAGCTTTAGCTGTACATTTTACTCCCAGCGTAGAGAGGCTGAGTGAATGTGGTCTGGACTCTGTAAGGGGGAGAGTCATGGTTTCAGAGGACAGAATACCTGTACCTGTGATCCAGGTACACCCCCTCCCTTCTCTGGACGACACAGGGTGGAGGTTAGCAGCACAAGTGTCTGATTACGAAACGAAACAATAATCTCAGTTCCCGTCCTGCTCGTCTGGAGTAAAACTAAAGTTACCTCAAAGAAATTTGCCTTTTAATTGTGTCTCCTGATGATTTCTAGTGTCTAGTTTTTGGACGTGAATGTGTGTGTTTCAGAGGAGGTGGATGCCTGCCAGGCAGCAGATGATCCGTGGCGATCGGGTGTCGGCCAGTTTAAGAGCCATTACACACTTCTGTAGGCTGAAACCTTAGAGCACCGCACATCACTATAAATCACCACCACTGGAAACACACACAGGCCTGAAGGCACGATTGGCGCAGCAAAAGGAGGCATATTTCAGGGTGTGTGTGTGTGTGTGTGTGTGTGTGTGTGTGTGTGTGTGTGTGTGTGGGTGGGGGGGCAGGTTGGATCATACAACACAATACAACACCAGAGGAGTTCACAGTGTGTTTCGTGTCAAAGTGAGACGCTTCTCCTTCCTCCTCGATTGGAAACTGTGAATGTGGGGCGGCCCACCTGGAGACTGGTTTGTAAAGTGCAGGTCCCTGAATCAAAATGTGGTGGTTTTTAATTTTAGGGATAAAACTTTTACTTTAAGCCTCACATTTATCATTTGTAAGAACTACATCATTTTATTTTTAAGACATTTTTTCAAGTGATTATAAAAGTGATCAAGTGTAACTTCTCCTATGAGGACATATTTTACATATATAATTTATTTTCTGGGAAACTGAATGCTTTGACTTGCACTTCTTTGTGCATTTCAGTCACAAATGTTTGTGTGTAGGTTAAATGCTTTGCTCAAGGACTCTTAAACTTTATATTTTTAACCTTTTCCCATGTTTTTGGGTGTAAATGATTGATAGGGACATAATAGAGAGGATTCTTACATTGATAGATCTTTCTATTAAGGAGTAAGATCCTTTTTGTTTGACCAGAAACGGCCGTTTTATCTCTGCCAGACTCCATTCACAAAATCAGTAATTTTACCGAGCAGAGCACAGGAGCTGCTGGAAAACCACTGCCTCCATCTTTTAGTTTGTTTGTGTAGTTGTGGTGGTATAAGTATTCTTTATTTAAGAGTAAAAGTAAAAGTACCACACAATAACACAAACAAACTACCAGATTGAGGCAGCGGTAGATTAGCAACTCCTATGTTCTGTGGGGTAAAATTCCTGTTTTTGTCAATGGAGTCTGGTGACTTTGAACAAAACAATAAAACGTCTGTTTCTGGTTTGATAAAAAGCTCTACCTCTGTAGGAATCATTTCCATAATGTTCTCAGACACTAAGCCTGTCAGTGCAAAATCAGATACATGGGAAAAAATCCCAGAGTTATCCTTTGAGGGAAACATTGGATGTCACGGGACAGTGTGCGATGTCTACTGTGTGCAGTACACGTTATCAGGCACCGTCATGGTCGTTGAGGGAGTTTTCATGAGCTTAAAGAGTCTGTTAAAGCTGCTCAGATATTCTCAGGGATGCATGGTGTTTTCAGTCTGACTCTGTCTGGTGTTTTGATCACTGATTAATCCTCCGTTTTGGGGGTTTTGTTGTTTTTTTTTTTGTTGCAGCTTCTCTTTGTTTTACGTGATAGTAAATATACATGTGCATACTTTTGGGCTCTGGACTGCTGATTGGATAAAACAGACGCACATTTTACGCACCAAGCGATTGGTTTTTAATTGAGAAGATGATGTGAACATTAGCTGCACCCCCTCACCTCCTGAGGGACCTCTGCAGGTCTCAGGGCCCCGACACGAAGGCTTCATGGGTTGTGTACATGTAAGCAGGGTGAGGTAACACACACACAAACACACACACAGCGGGCCTCTCATGAGAACCTAACCTCTCCTCTTAGGACACACACACACACACACATACTGTACACTGTCTCACACACAAACAATGAGGTGCAGCCGCTCTTGAAACACACACTTCCTCCCATCACACACACTGAAAAACCTCTCGAAGACATGCAAACGCACCGTCAATCACTCTGGACTCATACAATCTGAATCCTTTCTCACACACACACACACACACACACACACACTGAGAGAGTGAGACGGCCCCTCTGTGCCTCTTTAAAGTGTGAAATCAATTTCCCTCGGCCCTGGCGAGGCTCAGGTGCTAAACTCATCTCTCGGCGCCCCCTCATCTTAATTCAATAAGCAGACGTGAGCTGAGAGAGGGAGCGAGGAAGAGGCTCTGGCCGTGATGTCACCCCTAGCAGCAGCGGCAGCAGCATGCCGCGGATGACGGACGGGCGGCGGGCGGGCTGCCAGCGAGAGGGCGGGGCCTCCAGGTCATGCCCAGACATATTACCTGGCGAGGGAATGGTGCAGAGATGGTGTACGCTCAGAGCGAGGCAGAATGTAAACACTGAGCGAATTCCAGGACAATGTTCGAGATGGTACTTGAAGCCGGTGCATCGTTTTTTTTTGTTTCCCTCCCCACTCCTCCTAAACCTTTATTTATACAGGAGAAGTCAGCTGAAGAAACACACACACATGTTCTTCTTCAGTAACACTTCACAGTCAGACAGTAACATCTGCACCACAGCAGCTCAGAGGTTTAAACAGAGCTGCGAACCAAAGTCCAGAACCCACAGATACTAAATTTACGACGACGTAAAACAGAAAACAGACAATTTTAAAGGATCTTAACGATAAATGCTGGATTTTTACATTTTTAAATCATATTTTATTATTTAACACCTCAAATCTTCTGAAAATCTGTTCTGGAGATCCTTGTTTTAACCAGAAACTGCCATTTTAACACTTTGTTCAAAGACTCCAGACTCCATTAACAAAAACAGCAATTTTACCGAGCAGAGCACAGGAGCTGCTGCCTTCGATCTGTTTGTTTGTTTGTGTTATTGTGTGTTTTTTTTACTTTAAGTAAAGGATCTCAGTGCTTCTTCCACCACTGAAAGTCACACAATAACACTAACTAACTGACTGATCGAAGAGGAAGTATTAAAGCAGCTCCTGCGTTCTGCTCAGTAAAATGGCTGTTTTTGTCAATGGAGTCTGGTGTCTTTCATGAACAATTTCAAGCCTTAAAACTCCCACAAACACGACTGAATAAACGCCTCCAAAACGCACAAATCCATCCATCCGATTGCAGCTGATATATGAATCCCAGATATCAATTGTTTTTTTTTCTTCTGATGGTGTTTTTATTTTGATTATTACTCTTCAAATCTCTGGATCTACAGACTTATCTTCCCCACAAGTACAGTGTTGGTAGTTGTAAAACTTGATGCCAGAGAGCTTCTGATTCCTCTGTTTTGTGTTTGTCTTAATTATGTGTCTTTGAATTCGACACAACAACAGGATTTGTTTCCTCGTGATCAAAGACGAACTGTCTGTAAAATCTCGACACGATAACCCAAACTTTCTTCTCACGTTCATGAGATAAAACCATGACAGACTCTGATGTGATAATAATCTACAGTCAACACTCTCTGCTGGCTGTGATGTTGCTTGTATTCAACATCAGCAGATAAAAGTTGCTGATACAGCTAAAAAAAATTTCCCTAAAACCTCCCTGTGGAGGAGAGATGGTGTGTCAGCAGTTTAAAGGGTAACTCCGGGATTTCTGAACCAGGGCCTGTTCCCATGTTTTTGGATGGAAATGATTCATAGGGACAAAAATCTTGGGAATCCGTGTGTGTTTGACAATATAGAGAAAGAGTAAGATCATTTTTGTTCAAGTAGAAACATCGCCATATATCAATACCAAACTCCATTGACAAAAACAGGAATTTTACCAGGAGTTACTGGGATGCCGCTGCCTCAATCTGTTAGTTTATTTGTGTTCTTGTGTGGTGGTTTAACTTAAATAAAGTATCTAATTACTTCTTCCACCACTTAGAAGTCACAAAGTAACACAAACAAACAAACTAATTGAGGCAGCAGTGATCTAGCAGCTGCTCGGTAAAATTCCTGCTTTTCTCAATGGAGTCTGGTACTGATATAAAGAGATGTTTCTGGTTAAAGAAAAAGGATCTTCCTCTCAAATAAAAAGCTCTATCTCTGTAGGAATCCTATCCATAATGTTGTCAGACACTTATGATAACAATCTGAACCTGTCAGTGCCACATGTGAGAAATTAGAACCATTATAAATTTACTTGAAAGGAGAATTTATCAATTTTTCAGTCGACTAATGAACAGCTGTGACCTCTGCAGACTTCTGTAGTGAAGTGTGTGTGTGTGTGTGTGTGTGTGGGCTGGAGACGACAGAAAGCGAGTTTGTACAGTTTCAGGGAGGCCAGTCAGTCGTGCACAGGGAGCTAGCAGTTGTGTGTGTGTGTGTGTGTGTGTGTGAGAGAGAGAGAGAGCGATGGACGTCTCCTATAAAATGAACAGCTGATGAATAGCGGGAGCGCAGGCTGACGGCTCCTATCATCAATCTCTCATCTCTCCCATCGTCTTAACGATCATCATCTTACCCAGCCCCCCTGCCGCCTCATCTGCCAGCGTCATACTGCGCTCCCATTGGCTCCTGACGACCAATAAAACCACTGATTGGCCAAATTTGTGGCTCACATTCCGCCAAGTCACATTCCTGATTCCACTTTGGAGCGAGGGTCACTCTTCGGTGGAATATCTCTGTAAGACGTCCTAAATCCTGAGTAATTTCCCAGGATGGGTCTCACCTTTTTTAGCCTGGAATAATTATCAGTGTAGGTGTCAAACTCAGTCTGGGAGGAAACTACTGAAATGTGTTTTTTAGATTTATAGAATAAAACTAATGTTTGATGAGTGGAGAGGTGCAGTGGGAAATTACCTCCAAGTTAAATCCTACTGCTTCAGCTTCAAGAAGAAATAAAGTTCTTCCCTGTTTTCAAACTTTAGGATGGACGCTGTGCAGAAAACTCACATGAAATAAAAATGAGTGTGTACCATTTTTAAAATGTTAATCTTTTATGTATATGGTTCAGATTGTGTCTGACAACATTATAGAAAGGATTCCTACAGAGATAGAGCTTTTTATTTGAGAGCAAGAGCCTTTTTCTTTAATCAAAAACAGCCGTTTTATCAACACCAGACTCCATTGAGAAAACAACAAATTTTACCGAGCAGAACACAGGAGCTGCTGGGATACCACTGCCTCTGTCTGTTAGTGTGTTTGTGTTACTGTGTAACTTTCAGTGATGGAAGAAGTATTCAGATCCTTTACATAAGTGAAAGTACCAAACAAATAACACAAACAAGCTCACAGATTGAGGCAGCAACTCCTGTATTCTGCTCGGTAAAATTCGTGTTTTTGTAAATGGAGTCTGGTGGTTTTGAACAAAGCGTTTCTGGTTAAAACAAGGATCATACTCTTTAATAAAAAGGTCAATCCAACTGATTTTAATGGTTATTGTCATTTTTTTAAACACAGATTAAGTCAGGCGTCATCACAGTTTTAAAACACATCTCTGCTTCCTGACTGACCTCTCTCTCTTTCTCTCTCTTCTTCCAGGGTCGATGGGGACAGGGGGGCGGGTTTGTAACCGGACGTCCCGCGGGGTGGACGGCTGCGAGGTGATGTGCTGCGGCCGGGGTTACGACACGTCGCGGGTCAGCCGCACCACCAAGTGCGAGTGCAAGTTCCACTGGTGCTGCGCCGTGCACTGCCGCGACTGCCACCAGCAGGTCGACGTCCACACCTGTAAGGGCCAGACGTGACGTGACCTCACCACCACCACCACCACCTCTGAACACTGCTGACCGCTCACACTGGGTCACGTCATCACTACTGCCACTGCTCCTCTCGCTGGGCTACAGATTCCTCCGTCTGTCGTCGTGTTGTGACGATCACAGGATATTTTCTTCTTTTTCAGCCAGAACAAGAAAGTAAAACACATCAGAGCAGGAAATGTAAAAGGTTTTAGTTTAACGATAAAGAGTCCAAACTTACAGATACTTTCTACAGTGAAACCTGGTTTTCAAAGGTTGACTGGTTCAATCGGAGACTTTAAAACTTCCCTCCACTTTCAGGTTTTTAATCTTCAAACCCAAGACTGAGAATTTAAATAACCAGTAAAGATCTGCTGAAAATATATCTTAAGTTATATAATCTACTGTAGAGTTGTCAGATCGTTCGACACACACCGGTCAGTGAAAGACACAGTGAAAGATATTTTCCCACTTGTTTCACTTGTTAGGATTAAGATTTTTTTTCCATTTTTATCAGCAACCTGTGCACAACATTACAGAGTCTTTATGTTTTCAGTTTTACAGTAAAATTTGAACTTCAAAGCACATAAGATGGACTGGAAATCAATCTGTACATATAAACACACTCGTTACCTGTAGCCTCCAAACCAGCCTAAAGAAGAGAACCACCAGTTTGAAAACACAATCTGCTGTCCTGTGTCATCCACAGCTCTTCTTCCTTCTGTCATTTCATTGTATTTATTTACTCTTTAAAAATGTTTTATTTGTGAAGAGACGACTCAAACAGGTCAACTAGAGTGTGTGAGATGCTGAACTGGTAACACACACAGCTGGTTTATAGTCAGATCAGACGGGGCTTTGTTTGTTTGTTGATGTAAATATGTGGTTGTGTAAATTAAAATCAGATGTATAGTGTATGGAACAGCCAGACGATCACAGGGGTGGAGCTTGAACTAAAGGAGGTTTTTTAAAGCGATGCGTTAAAGGAAAATCTGGATTAATACGATTCTCTCATGTTAAAGGATAACTCTGGTGTCTCTTGAACTTTATTTTCCCATGTTTTTGGCTGTAAATGGTTGATTATGGACAACTGGTCCAGTATTGAGCTGATTAGAAACCTGAGTTTTCCTTTTCTTTATCTGCTTGACGTTTTCTCTTTTGGGTTCAGATTCTTGGATTTATTTATTCTTCTTTCCTGACAGCAACTGTTTTCTGCTTGTTTCTGTGTGAGCAGCAAGTCTGCCTTCATTTTCATCAAAAAGCTGTTAATGCAGGTTAAGAGCAGACTGTAATGTACTTTTGAGAAAAGACTAATGCAGCCGACTCTTGAAACTTGCTACATACAGAAATCGGAAACCAACGCCTGCCTGGAAGAGTCAGAAAAACATGTTCAAGTTTCTAAAATCAATGTTCTTCTTCTCCACGAATGATCAGCTTTGAGGAGGAGTCATGTTTTGTAGCAAACCAGATAAGAACCGCTCGTCTTTTCAAAAACATTTCATCACATTTGTCTCAGAAAAAAGGAAGAAGTACCTGTTGGACGCAGGTAAAACTCTTGTACCTGTGGAGCGAGATGTTAGCTTCAGGAAAACATCAAGGAATTAGATGAACATGTGACAGATTCCACAGATAAACAGTAAAACTTACCAGGTTGTGTTCTGCTGTTTCAACATCCAGCTCCTACTTTAAATCCCTCAGCAGCTCCGGCTGATGATTCAGACGTCTCTACTGGTTGAGGCAATTTAAAATCAAACTGCAGCGCTGCTCCTGTGAATCTGACTGTGTGAATCAAAATGGCGGGAAGAAGCTGGCTTGCAGCAATACACAAAAAGTCCTTTATTGTATTTTTTTGTCTTTTCATTTTTTAATGATGGCAATTTATCACCTCTTTTTTTTTTTTTTTTTTGAACAACAAAAGAACAGCTTTAAATGATTGAAAACCCCAAAAAATGCAAACATATCAAATAAAGTCAACCAATTCTGGATTCTGTTGCTCTGCTTTCTTTTTTTGTCTCATGCCTCCGCCTCCCGTCGTCCTCTTCTCAAGTTTGGTTTGAACTCGGTAAATGTTGGCACAAAGGTGTGTCAGTCCAGTCCAATTTGCAGCGTTCTGGGTTTCAGTTCAGCTGTTTCTGTCCGGCTTTTTTTCCGGCTCTGGTTCCTGGGTTTCTGATTCTGGTCCGGTCTGGTCGGTTCGGGGGTCAGATGCGGGTGAGTTGGTGCCAGAGGCTGGACGGCAGGATGCTCTCCACCTTCTCCATGATGAAGTTCAGAGGAGCAAACAGCGTGCTGAGGAACTGCAGACACACAAAGGTAACCAGTCTGTTTAACATGTAGAATAATGACGGCATGATTCATTGTCTGTTTGATAATCATCTATTTATGAACTTGATGGTGTTTAAAATAGGATTAAAAATCTGTCTTCTTCCTCTCCACCTCGCCTGTGAGCACAGCGCAGCTCAGTTGTCAGGCCTCAGTCTCTCGGTTGGTGTTTTGGCAACAACCAGTGAAGAGGAGGCGATAGGGGCTCCACCCGAGCAACATGGAGGTCATAGAGGTTCCCACTTTGTCAGACGACAGATGAAAGCCGTGACGGGTACCGTACCTGCCTCCCCTCCACCTGCATGTATCTGCCCGGTGGTCGAGCGGTTCGTGCGTTTGAAAGGCTGCGACGGGGCGCTGACGTCCGCCTCACACGTCGTATCACACATCTCTGTTTCAGCTTCAAAGACGGGACTTCAAAGTTGAAGGTGTGCGTTTCATGTGTTTGAACGGTGTGGGGGTGGATCAGGGTGTCGGCCGTGATGTGACCACATTTAAAGACCCTCTGACCTCCGTGCTAGGTCCACATTTAGACCAAAATGCCCATCAGTCATTAGTACCAGACTCCATTGACAAAAACAGGAATTTTAGCGAGCAGAACTCCAGAGCTGCTGGAACACCACTGCCTCCATCTGTTAGTGTGTTTGTGTTATTGTGAGACTTTGAGAGGTGGAGGAGGTGTACAGATCCTTTACTTAACTACAAGTACCACACAACAACACAAAAACAACCAGCAACTCCTGCGTTCTGTGAGGTAAAATTGCTGTTTTTGTCAATGGAGTCTGGTACTGATAAAACAGTATTTTCAGATTGAAGAAAAAGGATCTTACACTCTCCAGGAATCAAGTCCATAATGTTATCAGACACTTAATAATATTTATAATTTTATATGCAGGGCATTACATAGGGTGACCGACCTATGCACTACTTACCTACAGAGGCAGATGTCAATCAAACACAGTCTGCTCAGGATGTACAATCATACCCCTGCATTAAAACCTACTGTACAGCCTGAATGTAGTCCACCTTTACACAGCATAGATGTGTGTGTTATGTGTGCAGCTCTCAGCAGGTAGATGGTATCTGCTGATAGTGTCACATCAGTGGGGGAGAGATGAGCTCACCCACATTCCAGGGGAGCAGCACAGCACTGCAGGGCTGCAGGGAGGGGCTGGGCCGGGGGGAGGCAGCGCCCTCCACTGGCTGCTATGAGCACCGACAGGAGGGCTGAAGGTGGCTCTGTGTTTGAGGCTAAAAGACGTTTAACCTCTGTCCTCTACAGGTTGGAACTGTGGCCGTTATCTCCCGCTGTGGAAAAACCTAAACGACTCAGATGCACAGCCAGCTCAGCAACCTGAGAAATATTATTATATTATAGCTGGTGCTCAAAACAAGTTCAAAAATGACCAAAAAGTTCAATGTGATTTAGCCGTGAAGCTCTGCTAGGTTAGCATCTTTGCATCTCTGGTTCCCTTCTTTTAACACAAGCTCAAGACATTTTCAGGTTTGATTCTCGGACATAAAATGGGTCAGTAAATCCCCCACTCCTGATGTTTGAAGCTTTTACGTGTCTTAAAAAAGGCGGTTGCTAACGAGTGTCTAAATGAGACTACAGAGGTTGTCGGGGACGTTAACATGAAAACCCATCTACTCACCAGTCCACCTTTACAGCCTCGGTTGTGTTTCTACTCACGCTCTTTCAAACTCTCACTAACTTTCTAAGAAGAAAGGCTTGGTTCCTGCAGACATTACAGAACTGAAGCTACAGACTTTTAAGATTCCTCATCGTTGACCAAAGTCGAGGTTAGGAGGGAATTCGTGCCAGAAAAAAGTCAAGGTCACCGAAATCATTCTCTGTCCCGCAGCTAAAATCCTAATTTTCTTTTAGTGTAAAACCTTATTATATAGAGAGTGTGTGTGTGTGTGTGTGTGTGTGTGTGTGTGTGTGTGTGTGTGTACTCACAGCTTTAGCAAACACTCCCATGAGCTCGGGGAACTGGTGTGTGAGCAGAGCCAACATGGCGGTGAAGGAGCAGAGTCCGGCTGTGAAGAGGATGAAGAAGGGCAGCTCCTTCTTTGGGTAGACTGACACCTCGTGAAACACTGCTTCCACGTGGGACACACACACACACACACACACACACGACGTAATGTTAGTTTAGAGCATGTCTGATCAGGTCACTGTAAACACACACTCTCTACAGTCCACACCACAGGATCTCACTTTTAGATGTTTACAGATTAGTCCTGCACACGGCCAGAGTCCTGGATCCCACAGAGTTTAAAGGCTTTAAGGTTTTTTCTGTTTGCTGCTCTTTGTTTTTCATTGATTTTAACTTTTCATCGCAGCTTAATTTGTCTTTACATTATCGCCACGTGTCACTTACCTTTAGATTTCTCTCTCTTTGCTAAAAGACGTGACTCATCTGCTCCTGTCTTCAAGAAAAACTACATTTAGTCCTTTTTTTTGGTGCATTCATGTACAAATATGTAATATGTATACAAATATGCACACTTGAAGCAGTGTACACACTGCAAGATAACGGGGCAGATTTCAGCCTCATTATCTGATGGTTCTTAAGACGATCTTGTCAGATTGTCCTGTGGTGTGAGGTTTTAATCTCCCTGATCGGAGCCGCCTCGATAATTAAACATGTTCAATATTTCTGATCAGAAATCCTGCTGTGGTGAATCTGTTAGTGTGTGGTGTGACTGCACGTCACACACTGTAAGAACAAACTGTGAAATCTGATATGATTTGTCGTCATGTGTGTGGTCTCTTGATTTTAAAGAGGCTTAACTCGTGACTTGCCCGCCGCACTCTGAGCACTTTAATCTGCCAGTGTCGGATTTCTCTTAATCAATATTCATTCATCTGAAAATGACTCCAATGAGTCCAAAAGTGAAATAAAAATGTGTGGAGAACCAAACAGATTTCATTATAATGCATCAACTTCCATGTATATTTGATTTTCTATCACTGCTTCGTTTGGAAACTTCCCATATTCTTTGTTTTCATCTTTTTCTCTGATGAATTTGGATTATTTAATATTTGTACAGAGGAGTTATCTTGATATATTTGTTTGTAAATGTTACTGTCTTTTATATTATTTGTGCAAATAAACTAAACTAAAACTGGTAACTCAAACTGTTCATGTCATTATTTGAAGCTTTACTTTTAGAGTCGAAAATGATGAATACATTAAAAAGTGTTTTTATCTGCAGACTGACAGTTTATGTGTCAGTCATTTTTAATGAAGCTGTTACAGTCAGTTTAAAAAAAACACACACACACAATTTCCTCCTTCAACTAAACTCTGGGTTTGTGTGAACAGCTGTAATGATGTAACACAGTTTGTATACGTTGGTCCACTCCTGCTACACAAACCACAGAGCAGTGTGTCGCTGCTGCTGCTGCTGGTGGCTGGAAGCCAAATTAATCAAGTGCAGGTTTGTGTGTGAGGACAGACGAGCTGCTGAGCAGACAGCAGGACGACACACACACACACACACACACACACACACACACACACACACACACACACACACACACACACACACCTGCAGTCACTTCAGGAATTTGTCTCATCATCACAATTATTAACGACACATTTAAACACTCACTCAGCAAAATTAGGAGCTTCAGTGCTTCCTCTCTCCTTTAGCAGAGGAGACTCTGAACCTTCCCATGATTCCTTGCAACTTGTGTATTCCTTTCATGTTGGACAGGAAACCTTATTTTATATTTCTGTGTAGAATCTTATCTGCACACTTTAATCTAACTGTCACAATGTGAAGGGGTATATTTCTTTATATTTTGAAGACTGGGTTAATCACTCTTTTATTTTTTAATCTTATCATCATTTTATTTTCTTCCTCTTTATTTATCTGTACTTGTGAAATGCAACAATCCGCAAGATAAAAAGAAATGAACTGTAGCCTACAGCACAGAGTTTGTCACTGTGCATCTTCCATGTGTTATAAATAAAGTTGGTTTAAATAAAACACCCAGTGTCAGTGCAGTCAGATTCTCTCGTTTTCTAATTCCTCATCAGTTCTCCTTCACGTCTTTCCTGTGTTTAGGAAAGGAGATTTTTTTTGACAGGACCAGCTTCAAAGCTGCTGCCAGTCTGCGTACATTTAATCAAACAAAGAAAAAAGTTGTCTTTTTACATAGTCTGGATTTGGGTCTTTAAAGTGGTCATTTACATTAAACACATCATAGTCAACTTTAACGAAATAAAACACAACTTCCCAACGACAAACTCACGGCTGGTGAAAATGCTGAGTGGCTATAACTGTGGAAAACCGTTAACCACAGCGGCTGGTGTGTGTGTGTGTGTGTGGATAAATGTGTGTGTCAGGGCGTCTCTTACTGGGTAGCAGCTCTCTGTCAGCCGTCTCTGTGCAGATGGGGTAAGGATAGAACAGGTGACCCTTCTCCAGAGGATACGGGATCATCCTGAACGCTACAAACACACAAGCACAAAGAGCACTGAATGCTGGCAGTCCAGAGTCTGTTTACAGTATTAAATTCAACAGCTGTGTGTGTGTGTGTGTGTGTGTGTGTGTGTACTCACTGCCCTCCCAGGTGCAGTGCAGCAGGTTGAGCGCCCCCTCCACCCTTTTCCAGTGCTGCAAGTGGAAGAAGGCGTAGGCGATGGCCTCGCTGTCGCCTCTCTTCAAGATGTGTTCTGGAGGAAGAATCAGACTCTTCATCTCCAGCAGGTACTGAGGAGGAGGAGGAGGAGGAGGAGGAGGAGGAGGAAGAGGAGGAGGAGGAGGAGGAGGAGGAGGAAGAGGAGGAGGAGGAGGAGAGGAGGAGGAGGAGGAAGAGGAGGAGGAGGAGGAGGGAGGAGGAGGAGGAGGAGGAGGAGGAAAGACAGATGATGAACAGATTAACCTCCAGCACCGGTTCAGATTTTTTACTTTCTCTATGATCACATTTACAGTCCTAATCATTATTATCCATGATTAAACCACTGGATTCATTTACAGCGGTCATTATTAATAAATTACAGGTGTGATCTTATCAGCAACATGTTGCCAAAATGCTTCTTTAACAGCTGCAAACAGACTTTACTTATTTTAGAGTAAGATAATCTCTGCCAACACTAACTAAAGCCTTAACCACACTAAATCCAAAACCACATTCGGAGGTGGTCTGGGCCACACAGAATGTTTTTTACTACTTCAAATGAGTAAAATCTTGTAAAGCTGTGCGTGGTGCATTTATTTGTTCGGCCCCTCAGCCTCTGAAGTTTTCACTTCTTTATTTAAAACGTGAGATCACAGCTGGTCACATGTGGAGACCCACTCTAATGCCAGAGGTGATCCAACATATTCAGAGCCATCGATTTGTGATGGGATCACTTAAGACACTTGTTAATACCAGGTATGAGCAGGCAGTTTGACACCTTCACTGCCCAGTAGCTGTGTGATGTGGTGAGTTATGTTTTTATGTATATATGCATGTAGCGTTCCTCTGAGACTCACTTTGGGGACGTGAGGGTTGAACTCCACCGCTCTGTGGATGGCTTCTACTGCGTTCATCTCTGCTGTGCTCAGCCCTCGCCTGGACGCTGCCTCTGGAGAGAACCTGCACACACACACACACACACACACACACACATCAGTAATCTCACTCACGACAGGTGATCAAAGCGAATTTGAAAAACTGACTCCTGCAGCTCTAACGCTAAAAACAAAACTCCTAACACGGTGTATTTTCTATGTATGTCTACAGCTGGAGGAGCTCACACCTCGCTTCTACAGTTTTGCTTTATGTCCATATTCCTGCATAATATACATAGTGCACCCTCTAGTGGTCAATGCAGGGAAATGCAGATGAACCGAAGCGCCAATTTAAACGCTAATTTTGCCTGTTTCTTGCCACCTAGTCTCAGTTTCAGTCTGGGCAAAATTAATGGCAAAAGTTTAAATTTTTTCCATCTCGTATCCACAGAGTTGGTTTGTGTCAATAATTCTGTGTAATATACCAAGTACACCCCCTAGTGTTCAATGCAAGGACATGCATGTCTATGCGGACAGATAAAGCTGCCAGTTTAAATGCTAATTATGTTTGTTTTTTGTCGTCCAGCCTTATGACAGTGAGGACACTGGTCTGCCAGTGTGTGAAATATTTGGAATATTGAGGAAGTTGATCTACTAGGACGGTGTGTAGCCAGTTTTGTTAATTATTTGGTTAAAATTCGTATGAACCACGAGTTTACACAGCTAGCATGCTACCAAAGTTAGCTAAACATGCCAAAAAGTCAAAAAGTTAGCTACTTTGGTTTTTTGCTGAGCTCCTGTGGCACAGCGCGTACAGATTGTCTGAAATTCACCACAAAAGTTCTAATTTTCAACGTACTAGAGGCACATTTCCAAAAACAAAACAAACAAACAAAAACACTGAAGTATCATGTTTGTTTTTACACCTGAAGAACTCACTGGAGTCTTTATTTGTATGCATACCAGAAACTATTGCTGGCATCCTGTGACTGGCAGGTTGTTTAAGGTCTGAGGACAGTGTGTACGACCTTTTGTTTTCTTTGCAGCTCTGCACCTGTCACGAAGACTTTATGGTGTGTAGGAGCTGTTTTGAACTATGACTATAATCTAATAAATAAAAAAAGATGTAAAGATAAAGCAGCAAATACAGACTAGTGTGTGTTTCCATCTCCTTGTGTGTATGGATAAAGAACCTGACACTGTTTTAAAGTCAGAAATCATCCTGTACCTCTGGGTGACCGGAGCGCTCTGACGAGACAGAAACACTCACTTCTCACAGTAACACTGATCAACCCCCAGAGGTATCACTGTTCTGGAGAGCAAAATTACTGCTAACCCTCTGTTACTACACCACTGCTCACTCAGCCCTATGAACAGCTCCCCAGGCCACTATCAGCTCCATTTTAAACTCTTAAATAGCAGCGCAGGTATGTCAGACCTCGCCCCCCTCACCCTCTGTACGAGGCATTGTAGCCGACGAAAAGCGATACTCACTTGTCCGATACCGCCCTCGCTTTGAGCAAGGCTGCTGTGTAGCATATTGTTGCAGATTTGGGTAAGCTAATATCTGTGGAGGAGACACAAAGCAGACATGAGGGGAGAGCAGCGACAGTTTGGGATCACAGGTGATGGAGGGGAGGGCCTGCAGCCGCCCGGAGGGCGTTTGTGAATGAAGATGATGAGTTTGGGTTTCATAGCTTTGTGGGTGTTTTGTTATCAAGTCGTGTTTTTCAGTTATTAACAGTTAACGTGTTATTCACAGACGTAAACATGACACCGATGATAAATCTGACATTTTCTCCAGAGCACTAAGACGTAGCTGAAGTGTTTTTATCTTTGTTACGGCGCCTTTAACTGCATAGAAAAATACATGTTGGCATTAGGGCTGCTACTAATGATTATATATATATATTTTATACACTAACTATTTTATCTGATCAGTACAAAACCCAAATATAAAATAAGTTCATTGTCATACAGAAATACAACAAATCCTCACAAACGAGAAGCTGAAACTAGGAAATGTTTCAGATTGAAGCTTAAGAAAGTTTTACAAGGAAATCAAGAAAATTTATTCCAATTTTTTTCCAAAAATGTTGAATTTTGCTTCTAAAATTAACTTAATTAAATCAAATCTGCTATACAAGTACAGGTCTGCATGATTCAATTAATTTCTAAATTAAAACACAACAAACAGCAGCAATAATTCCCCCTTTGAGGCTGTAGAATAACAGGAGCTAATTAAGTTTTTAATTTTGATTCTTACTTACTGAACATAAAGTATAATGCTATATAAATGTAAATTGTGAATATTAATAGTTAATAATTACTGCAGTTAAATGTCATGGATTTTTCAGATTTTTTTCAGTTTAAAGAACAAAAATACTATTTTTTCTTTGGAAAAAAATGACATTAATTTCCCCCAAACACACACTTAATTACTCTGTGTACACAAATAAAAATTATTTTGGTGTAAAGTTACTTTTTAAGTAACTGCAAAGTAATTGTAATCACATTCAGAGGAGGCACTGCAGGCAGCGACCTTTCGACATGGTTGTGCATCTTGATATCAAAAACAAAACATTGTGTGCTTTGTAAAATAAAATGTGTGTGTCTGTGTGTGTTCCCCTCACCGTCATACTTGGCCAGAACGGCCTGGACGTCAGCGTAGTTCTGGAGCTCTAGTAGCGACTCCAGCAGGTTCTCGTGGATGTTGAACATACTGAGGAGAGGGAACTCCTTCATTAACTGGAAAACACACAACTGTTGTTACATGTAATACCAGACAGGGGGCGACACATGCACAGTCACAGCAGACAAGAGCTCTGGGTCATCACTATGCAGAGTATATATATAAATATATATGAGTACATATTGTGTATTTGTGTGTGTGTGTGTTTGTGTTGTACTTACATCTCTCATCATTTTTACTGCTTCTCGTGTTCGGCCAAGCTTTCTGGAGCACATGGCCAGTCTTCTCTTTATATACACCAACACATTGGTGTCTCTTCCTGGTGAAGACACAAGCACACACATCATTTCATGCTCTTATTATGAAATTAAAAGAAGAATTAACCACTCTTTACACCTATGCAGCAACTCTGTGATTAGATATTTAGAGAATTATCAAATCTCTCGCTGCAGTCTGACGTTTAAATATGATTAGTGAGGGAATAGAAGGATTAAAAGTGGGTTTACTCACTGTGCTGGGCTTCATACTGTGTACCGTGATGCTGGAGCTGTTGGCTGCGGCGGTAGCAGCTCTCTCCAGCTTTTAGTGCCTGTTTAAACAAACGCTCGGCCTCCATGATGGTGGTGGCCTCCTCCTCTGCCAGGAGGATGTATGCTGTCGCACAGCTGCAGGAGGAGAGGAGGGGAGAGGAGGAGAGGAGGAAACAGGAGGAGAGGAGGAGAGGAGGAAACAGGAGAAGAGGAGGGGAGGAAAGGAGGAAACAGGAGGAGAGGAGAGGAGAGGAGGAAAGAGGAGGAGAGGAGAGGAGGGGAGGAAACAGGAGAAGAGGAGGGGAGGAAAGGAGGAAACAGGAGGAGAGGAGGGGAGGAAAGGAGGAAACAGGAGGAGAGGAGGGGAGGAAAGGAGGAAACAGGAGGAGAGGAGGGGAGAGGAGGAAAGAGGAGGAGAGGAGAGGAGAGGAGAAGAGGAAAGAGGAGGAGAGGAGGGGAGAGGAGAGGAGGAAACAGGAGAGGAGGAAACAGGAGGAGAGGAGGGGAGGAAACAGGAGAGGAGAGGAGAGGAGGAAACAGGAGGAGGAAGCAAACAAGAGGCCAGGAAAGAAATATGGAGAGGAGAGGAAGAAGGAAAAATGGAGCAGAGGTCAGAAAGACAGAGAAAGGAGAGGAAACAAGAGAAGAGGAGAAAAAGGAAACAGAAGGAGAAGAGAGGAAACAATAGAGGAGGAAAGGAAGCAGGTGGAGAAGGAATAAAGATGAGAGGAGGAGAAAACAGGAGTAAAGACAGATTGAGACGGAGGACAAAGAGCAGGGAATTAATCCTGGTGCATCCATTCATTAATTTCCCAGCTCCTGTTTGTCTGCACAGCTCGGCCTCTCCTCACTGTGAAACCTCCTCTTACGCCTCCTGCATTTGTGAGCAGCATCTGACAGAGCACTGATCAAAGAAGTTCTCCTCTGAGTCAACCGGCTGTCACGGCCTTCATACGAGCTGAGAGCAACATACGACACTGCCACAACTCCTCTGCGCTGCCTTTGTAGTCACAGATGCTGCTAAAAATAAACCCACGGCCATGAGAACAAGTAAAGCTGTCATGTCTTCCCCTATGAATGATGCAGGCACCCAGAGGGCCAATCTGTGATTAGACGCCGCGTCCCGCCCGACCACAAAACCTGCAGCTTCTAATCTCTGAATTTACACAACACTGAAGTTATAAAAGAAGCTGTGTTTATTATCTAACAGATGTTTGTTTGTAACGTATGCAGGCGATAAACACAGGTCAATTTCTGATCCTTTTTCATCGCTATGTACCAATACCAGACTCCATTGACAAAAATAGGAATTTTAGCGAGCAGGACACAGGAGCTGCTTGTGTTTGTTAGTGTTATTTTGTGGTACTTTTACTCTTGAGTAAAGGATCTGAATACTTCCTCCAGCACTGAAAGTCACACAATAACACAAACAAACACCAACTGAGGCAGCAGCAGATTAGAGACTCCCACGTTCTGCTCTGTAAAATTCTTGGTTTTGTCAATGGAGTCTGGTACTGATATAAAGAGATGTTTCTGGTTGAACAAAAAGGATCTACCTCTTTAATAAAAAGGTCAATCTCTGTAACTATTTGAAAATAATTCTAAAACATGACGGGTGTGACTCTTGGCTAACAGATAAGTGAATAAGATCATTTCTGTTTAACTATACGTCACTACCAGAGTCCTTTGACAAAAACAGGAATTTTCGGGAGCAGAACACAGGAGCTGCTGGAATATCTGTTAGTTTGTTTGTGTTACTGTGTGACTTTCTGTGTTGGAGGAAGTATTCAGATTCTTTACATAAGTAAAAGTACCACACGATAACACAAACTAACTAACAGATGGAGGCAGGAGTATTCCAGCAGCTCCTGTGTTCTTCTCAGTAAAATTCCTGCTTTTTCCAATGGAGTCTGGTACTGATAAAAAAATGTTTCTGGTTAGTCGCAGTTAAAACACACTGTGCTTCACTGCTGAATATATTACACCTCCTGACTGTCAGGCAGGTCACAGGTGGAAATCAATCTGTGTTTTCTGGGTGAATTAAAGTTTAAACAGGAAAATTAAATGCTGGCAGGGCGCTTTCAAATCTTCTGACAGATTCGTGTTTCTAAACTACTACTTTAACACGTCACATGCTCCACAGACTGCCTGATTGTTTGACCAGGAGTCGTCATTATGATGAATTAACACCGCTGTAAGCTCAGGTGAACGGAAAGCGATGGTTATACTCACTCTTCGAGCTCCAGAGCTTCATGTGCTGCAGAGATGCGAGCCTGTGGGTTCCTCTCCCTCCACGCCTTCTGCATGACTGCCACGACACAAACACAAACATATTTACCACCTGTGTGATATGTGCAAATAGCTGCAGGTGTGTGTGTTTTCTTACTGGCGTCTGCGGGCCGCAGGTGGTCCGAGTCACAGGTGAAGAAGGTCTGGTGGTCTTGCGCTGACAAGTTCATGTCGTAGTATGTCAGCGGCTCTCGACCCGTCACCCACGTATATCTGAACGGCGGCAAAGAGAGGAAGTAAGACGCGAAATCAAGAAGAGGGAGAATCAGACGTTAGGAGATGTGCTCGGCTCTGATTGGCTGAGGCGAAGAGATGGATGCTCAGCGTGTTGAAAGGTAGAGAGAGAAGAAGGATAATTACAACAGGAGCAATGGAAAAGTGGAGGATGAGTCAAAGGGAGGAGAAAAGAGGGATGACAAGGGAATAGAGACAGAGGAGAGGAGAAGTAGAAGAAATCGAAGAAGCAGCAGCGAGAGGAGAGGAAAAGACGAAACAGGAGATGAGAAGAGAGGAAGAGAGAGGAGAGGAGGAAGCAGGAGGAGAGGAGAAGAAAGGAAGGGGAGGATGAGGGGAGAGGAGAGGAAAAGGAGGAGGAATGAGAGAGAAGAAAAAGGGAGAAGAAGATAGGAGACAAAGAGAGTGATAAGGAGAGAGGAAAGTAGAGAGGAGAGGAGGAGAGAGATGAGGGAGAAAGAGAGGAAAGGAAAAGAGGGGATGAGAAGAGAGGAAGAGAGAGGAGAGGAGAAGAAGGGCAAAGGAAGATGGAGATAGGAGAAGAGGGAACAGGGGAGAGGTAAGGAGGAAAGAGGAGGAGAAGAAACAAAAGAAAAGGAAAAGGGAGAAGAAGATGGGAGATAGTGATAAGGAGAGGAGGAAAGAGGAGGAGAGGAAGAAAAAGGATGTAGAGCATGAGAGGTGAGAGAGATGAAAAGGAGGAGGGAAGGAGATAATGATTGTTCTGTATCTGAGGAGAAGGAGTGAAGAGGAGGAGGAGGAGAAACAGATTAAAAACGACAAACAAAAGGCAGGAGAGAGAAGAACAAACGAGAGAGAGGAGAAACAGATCAGAGGGTTTTCAGACACAGGAACCTGAGAGCTGCCGTCACTCACCGATTATATTCAGCTCCACGAAATAAATTCAGCGGATTTCTCCACACTTTACATTCTGCAGGAGAGAGAGAGAACAACACGACGCCGATGAGTGTCAAGGGCAAAGTCGACACTGAGCCTCCCCAGGGTTCAATCGAGCCCCCGGCTTCAAAGGGCTCGACTGAACCATCCCGCCATCCGCCCTGACGCCTGCAGCTCCCCTGAATGCCACATCCACTTTAAAACTCAGGGACCAAACATGCACAAGTTAGAGTTTTGGCTGAAAGCGAAGAACAGATGAACGCAGGGATGCAGGATTTAACAATATGGGTTTTTAAAAACACTGAAAATATCTTTGGACATGGACAAACTGAGATGTTGCGTTTAAGGGAAACTGTTGATTTCACACATCAGGGTCGTCTTCGTTTCAGGAAGGAAGGATCTGTGCTGCGTTCAAGACGATGGTGAACTCGTAAACAACTGACATACTTCTATTTCTAGATGAGTGGGAGAATATCAAATGTTACAAATGTCACTGCAAAACGTGAGAATGTAAATCCAGTAAATGACTTGTTAAAGTAATAAGAATAAAATTAGTATAAAGTAATTAAACAGCGTTTGTAACTGTCAGTGATGATGGAGGATGCCATGTTTGTAGTCAGGTCAGGTGAGTTTCCGAGCAAAAAAATCCAATTTGTTTGTGTGTTTAAATCATTTTTTCAGAACCGGAGCTTGTAATTTCCGACTTTCTGACGTGTCCTGAATGCAGCATCAAGCAAGAGAAGTAGTTAAACTGCATTATGGGGAGTGTAGGAGCTTGGAGCGCTAAAATGATGAAGGATTATCCCATTAATAGTGAATATTGGGGTTGAAACCATTTATAATCTGAATTTTACATCTATTTGTTAACTGTTTCATCTACAAATTGTCACAAAAGAGTGAAAAGTGCTCATCACGAGTCCATTTGTCGTCTTCAAATTGCTTGAAAAGTCAAAAATATTAAATTCACAAAGATATAAAAACATTATTTTTGCCTTGATGCATGAACTTAAACAATCAGCTAATTGATTATTCAGCTCCTGATTTGAGCACAAGTCATTATCGTTCAATTTAACTTCATTTCAGAAACAAGTCAGGCTTCAGACTAACAACTAATCAATCAAGCAAACTTCACTTTCACCAAACTGATTTCTGCTGCAACAAAGAAAAATAAGAACCTGCATCTCCAGCTTCAGTGGAGGGATTTTACACCGAGCAGATTATTAGACAGAGAACTGAGGATTAGCGCAGTTGAAATAATTAAGCTGCCTTTCTTCTCTCGATCTCGGCCTGTTGATTTAATACAGCAGCACGTAATCCTGTTTAATTCAAAGTTGTTTGGCTGAAAACAAAAGCAAAGCTGCGTCACGTCTCCGCGGAGAGTTCAGCAACAGGAGAGATTCAACTGATGGGCCCAGGTCACACATCATTAGCATTCAAAGTTCTATTACAACTTTGGCTTGGTGTTCATTCGCTTCCTTTCTTAATGTATGCTGCTTTATGGATGCACATGTAGGATAAATGTTTTCCTGTATCATCCGCAACGGAAACCAAAGGCACCGATTCAGCTCTGAGACATTTCCTCTTTTTGAAATGAATGAATTTCCACAGGGGGAAGCAAACGCACATTCGACGGATTAACTGTGATCAAAGCGTCTTGGATGCAGAACAGGAGCCGAGGAGCGGAGCTCACGCCGAGCGACTGTGGAGGATGATGATGCTGGATGGACCTGATTTTCTGCTCCACTGTAGCTCAACAAGTTCCCTGTGTGACTCAAACATACTTTAATCAGGACAGAGAGCTTATCCTCCTCCTTTTTACCTTCTTCAGTCCAAAAACCATTCAAATGTGTCTGGTTTTACTGGCTGTTGGTTCACTGTGTCTTATTGTTTCAACACCTCAGGAAAAACCCAAATAATCAATTAATTATTTCACCTTTAAATCAATATTGTCAGGGATAATGGTGGAAAAATACAATAAAAGCATCAGGTTAGGCACTAAAACTCATTCATCACATTAAAATCAAACTGAATTTTCTGTTTACTAAATTTTACTGATCAAAATTCCTTGTTTTTTCATGCACTCTTCAATTTTGGGCTATTTTTTCCTCTATAACAAACATGTAGAATACAAGTTTAAGTGTTTATTTTACTCCACTTTGTCTGTTTGCGTCTGTAGATTTCAATTACGCTTCATATCTTTAAAGGCTGTTTTCTCAAAATAAGTATTTTCTCACATACTGAAGAAGAAAATCTGATTTATCGAACATTTTTTCCTAAAAACATGGGGCAATTTTTATAAATCAGAACTTTTTGATTTATGTAATGTATGGAAATGCATGCAAATTGGTGCATATTTAATTAGATAAAAGTAAAAGTTCAGAAAACCTGTAATATTTACAATAACAGTCTTAATGTGAGCAATCAGCTGGGGAAGTTTCATGGTGATATCTATGAGTAATTCACCTTAAAAAGCTTATACTGCATATTTGCGGATGCTTACACCCACTTCACGGTTAAAAAAGCTTGAGACGTGTTAGAGAATGTGTGTAAAGAAAAACATATCACATCAGAATATAATTTATTTCACAAATGTAAGGTTGAATTAATCAGGTTAAGTTGAGAATCTGAAGCAGCAGGGAGAGCGATGTGTCATCCTGGAGCAACTCAGTGAATTTACTACGATGCGAGCTTGAGGCTACACATTCAAACATAACTCATCTGGATGGAGTATTTCAAATAATCCCTCTATAATCAGTCTGTCTCTAATTCAGTGTCAATGCATCAGTGTCACATAATCAATTCAAGTCTTGATGCTTTGTATTGCATTTTATGCCTAATAGCAGTCTATGTTCCTAAGCAGAGAAAAATATTTTGATAGCAATTATATTAAAATAATAATAATAATAATAAAAAGCTTCACTGAAAACTGCACATTAAAATCAATTTTTTCACTGCCCTCAGTGAGGCCTGTGGGATTTGTCTCAGTGCAGCTGCAAAATTGCTTTGACATTTTACAACATTTTGGCTGTTTGGTTCTTTTTGAAGTTAAAAACGGCCTGAGAGCCAAACTGAAGAGCTCAGTGACTCTGCATAAGCCCTTTTTTCCATACTTCCATCCAGACATGGAAATAACCACAATCAAATGTGTCTCCAGTGATGATGTTTTTTTTTTTTTTTTTATCCCTATATTTGTTTGCATTTTAGCAAACTGGCACCACTTAAAGTATGCCGAATTAACTATTAGATGTTCCTGTTTATAATGTACTCATGCATATACTGATAAATATCACTGGATTAAAGTGATACTGAAGAAAACTTAAAAACGTGGTAATTCTCGGGCAAGTTCCGCAGCGCCTTTTTTCTATGATTTCAGCGCGGATTTGCGGACGTTTATTCGTGATGGACATATGGGATAATGATATCAGCGCTAAATAAGATCCATACGGAGAGGATTATAATGTCATTACATTGCTTCCCCGTTTTGATAATACGGAAGGAGAGTAAAATATTTCTTCTGATCGCCGGGAACATGACTCCATCGCCCGGGTCGGGATTTTAAACCAGGACCACTGCTTACCCGTTTGTGACATTTCACGCGTACATCTGATGACCTTACGGATTGCAGCTCTCCATACGAGTCTTACTTTCTTCCGTTGTTGTTTTGTTAGGCGTTTTATTTGTGTAAACATGTTTCTGTCCATGATAAACATATTCTCATCGTCACCGAATTTCACCGAGCCGAGTCGGTTACGAGCTTCCCGCGCAAAACTCAAAAATGAATGTATCCTGGACGACTGATAAGGGACAAAAGTCTTTTGGTGTGTGTTTTGGATGTTATGGATGTGATTCCTACCGAGACAGACCATTTTATTAAAGAGTAAGACACCAGAAACATCGCTGTATATCGATACCAGACTCCATTGACAAAAATCAGTAATTTTATCGAGCAGAGCACAGGAGCTGCTGGATTACAACTGGCTCGATCTGTTAGTTTGTTCGTGTTATTGTGTGTTACTTTTACTTATTTAAAAGGATATGTATACCTCCCAACATCACCGAAAGTCACACAATAACATAAACAAACTAACTCATCGAGGCAGCAGTAGATTAGCAACTCTGGTGTTCTGTGAGGTAAAATTACTATTTTCCTCAATGGAGTCTGGTACTGATGTATAGCAATGTTTCTGGTCAATCAAAAAGGATCTTACTCTTTAATAAAAAGGTCCATCTCTGTAGGAATCTTATCCATGAAGTTATCAGACACTTAAAATAACAAACTGATTCATTTTTGTTGCAATCACTAAAGAATAGTGAAAAGTGGCCATTTTTTATGTTCACATTTTAGGAGCTGGTATGATATTTGCTTTAAAAATGACTTGAATTAATATAAATAATCACTAATTAACTTCACCTCTTGAGTACTGGTTGGGTTCTGGATGGCTGGGAGACATAATGAAACTGCAATGTATTGTTTTGGGGGGGGGGGGATTAGTCTTTGTTCAGCTCTTACCAGACACACTTTGCCGATTGGAGTCAGCCTCCCCATTACTGGTGTTGGAGTTGCTGGGGGAGCTGCTGTCCACTCCGCCCAGCAGGGGGCGCAGGTGGCTCACAGACACCTGCTCTATGAAGGAGGTCCCATATTTCCTGAAATACCACCACTCAAAAATCTGAGGAAAGAGAAAGAAAGAGAACATTTAAACTAACTTAATTTAACATAATTTAATCTAACTGTTCGTTTAATGACAAAAACATACTGAGCAACGGTGCTTAGCTCGTGGCTACTCCCCATCTGCTTTTACACAGTATTTATGATTTTAATCAACGTGGGCTAAACTGCTCCGCTGATTAACCTGTCTGCATCAGTGAGTCTCAGTCTTTTGGCACAGAGGCCCAAGAGTGTGCTTCTCCAGGATTTTACCAATTACCAGCTTCAACCAGAGAGGAGGAACTAATCAGCGAGACCTGCTGTTTGCATGGACTGAAAATCTGCGGACTGTTGGGTCATGACGGCGCGTGTCTGAGAACCACTCAGGTGGCAGGAGTGGGTCGTCCATTAACCTCGCATGTACAAATGTCCCTGATAAGCAGGCCAGCCAGCGCCTTGCATGGCAGCTCCACTGTGTGTGTGTGTGTGTGTGTGTTTGGGTGAATGAGAGGCATTGTAAAACACTCTGTCGTGGGCTGTATACTGTAAGTGCAGTCCATTTACTTTTATATCTTTCCTTTGTTACTGCCCCTTCACGTCACTCAGAATACACCCATTTAAACAACATGTGGCGATCGATATATATCATCAATACAATCACTTCCATTCATATCAAATCACAAAAAACAACTAAAATATCATCTGACATTTTTATTCCTGAGCTTCAACCAGACATTTAAATGAAAAACAATCGTCTCCATTAATGAAAACAGACCTCCTGTTCACTATAAAGTCACATTCTGATGTATACAGCTTTAACTTTTTCACATCCTATTAAAGGGGGGGCTGAAAATGAGTTGATGAAGGTCATGGCTGGCACAGAGTAAAAGTTTGGGGTTTGTCGCACTTAATAAAAGTTACAACAAAACCACGTCTGGACCCAGACTCGTTCTGCAGCAGGACAACGAATCCAAAGATAAAACCATCGACAGGTGAGGTGATCTCCTCATTAAAAAAGGTCTTTCAGCTTCAAAGCTCTGCCAGATGATTCTCTCCACAAGAACAAGGTTATTTGCATTTTCTAGTCTCAAGTCTCTGGTCAGCATCGCAAATTTAGAACATTTAGCACAGATAAAAAAGAGTGATTCATTTGCAATTAATCGCGCTTTAACTGTGGATAATCATGCGTTTAATCGTGACTAATATTCTAATGGACTGACATCCCTTGTTACAACACAATGTTCTGCAGGAAACATTGTGTTCTGCCATTCATCTGGCAACAGGACTCCACCACAGCACAAGAACTGCTCAGAAACATCTCGAGGAAGAACTCAAAAGTGTTCCCCCGGCCTCCAATCTGATCCAACATCTGTGGGATGATCCGATTCCATGGAGCCCCCAAGAACCAAAGGATCCACTGCCTGACACAGCGGCACGAGGGAGACCTACACTATATGAAGACTCACTTATCAGTTTTAATGAGACAAACATCCACATCACCGATGGCAGCTATCTTAAAAGATGTACACACAGCCATCTGGCAATGCTGCTATCAAGTCGCCTTCCGCTTGAAGGAAGGAAGTGATATCAAATTTTGATGGAGCTTTTTCTACAACTCTTCACTACCTAATTGGGACATAAACATCTAATTCCAATTACAGAGAAATAACCAGCACCGCTCTGACGAAACCAATTCAACATTTCTTAATCATCTCACGGAGCATGTGCAAAGCTCGACACCATCTCTGAGCAGCCTACGCATATTGGCCGATGGCCCGCAGGGGAAGAGAGAGACAGTTAATTAAGAGAGGAGCTATTTTAAAATACAGACCAACCACTGTTGCACAGTTGGCTGTCTCTGTGAAGAACTTGAAAGAGAGATAAAATACCTGCATAAGTGGGGAAGAGGAGTGGTAACAGTTTCGATTATATTGCCTCCCTGCTTTGATGATTTTTGTCACATCTTTATTCTATTTATATTATATGGATGCTGATAGGAGCAGGGTTGAGATGCTTTCTGCAAAGCTGGGGATTGAGGGATGGTTCCAACAAAACCACATCTCATCATCGCACTGTACCCAACATTTTCAAACTGTTTATCTTCTCTTGAGCGACTTGGAAATGAATTTTAGCACAAACAACCAAACACCCTGGGCTCACGGAGTCACCTAGGGAGCTAATTTTAAGATTAGTTTAGTCTTTTTAACGTTATGAATTAGAACGTCATGGGATAGTGCACAGTTATCAACCTTAAATTGTGATTTTTCTTCATTTGGCTGATGAAATCAGAACGAGTGTAACAACAGGAAGCCTTACTCCCCATGTTTCTGGGTGTAAATGATTGATACGGACAAAAACCTTTGAAACTGGTGCAGTATAGATCAAGAACAGTGTATCTGGCAGCCATGAACAGCTGCTGCAATGTAATCCAATGGGAAACTGACACATTCAGATTGTGATACTAAGTGTTTGATAACATTATGGATAGAATTCCCACAGAGATAGACCTTTTTTATTAAAGAGAAAGATCCTTTTTGTTTGACCAGAAACAGCCGTTTTATCATAACCAGACTCCATTGACAAAAACAGGAATTTTACCAAGCAGAACACAGGTGCTGCTGGAATACCGCTGCCTCTATCAGGTAGCTTGTTTGTGTTGTTTTTTGACTTTCAGTGATGGAAGAAGTATTCAGATCCTTTACTTAAGAGTAAAAGTACCACACAACAACACAAACAAACTAAAAGATCGAGGCAGCGGTGTTCAAGCAGCTCACATGTTCTATGACGTAAAATTCCTGCTTTTGTCAATGAAGTCTGGTACTGATATAGAGATTTTTGTACAGTAGAATTATTTTCAACATTCAACGGATACAAGTATCAGCTTCAATATAATCAGATAAAATGCAGTATCTCACCAATATGAGTCCTGATATGAGGGAGGAAGTGCCCGTCAGAGCCACGTAAAACTTGGGCGTCAGGGTGTTGAGAAACATGCTTACTGTGGAGGAGACACAAAGAGTAGACAGACAGGTTAGAGCTCGCTATCAGATACTACAACAATCTGTTTTACACCAAAGAACAATACTTCAGAAAAGATATTTGTAGAATCAAATGCCAGAGGTTCACATAAAACTAGGACGTGTCTACAGAGAAGACTGGTAAAGAAAAACATCAAAAAGACTCGAGAGTCAAGGACATGAAACGTTCACGCAAAGACACGTCATCCACATGCAGCGTTTGGCATTTCCCAGAGAGCCCTGCTGCTCAGACGTGAAATTACACAACGCCAGGGGAGACTAAGCTAAGCTTTAACTACAGAGCGAGGATCCACTGTGGGTAGAAAACTGAGCTTTAACTCTGCAGCCTGCACTAAAATACGGCAATTTATTAAATATCACAATGCAAAAAAACAACTTAGAGCATGGAAAATGTCATATAGATGGCGTCTAAATGGCTGCAAAGGGGCTAATAAAGCAGAAATAGTGGTACAATTTGTCAGCTTTGACTCTCTGGTGGTTGATTTTTCCAGCCTGGCTGTCATCAGCTCAGAAAACAGCCTTGAACTGTGGATACTGCACAGATCAAGAAACTACAGCTTCTCAAGGCCTGCATTTTAATCACACTGACTGAACTAACCGCCAACTGGGAGATAATGGTATGTATCTACTACTCTGATCACTACTGTCAGTGACTGTATAATGTGATAGATGTCAGAAAATTAATTATTTTAGTCGTTTCTCCATCAAAATTCCCCAAGTTTGCTGGTTCAAGCCTCTTACATGTGATGTTCTGTTCAGGTTTTGATCGACTAAAACATCACCTTTTTCAGCTTTTCCACCATTTTATAGACAAAGTAATCGATCGATTAATGATGAAAATAACCCTGGAAGTGTTACAGGTTCAGCCTGACAAAATAAAAACCTTTACATCCCAAAATTTTACACACCAGTGAAGTCAGGTTTCCATCCAATTTATTTCCAAGTGCCACTTATATCAGATCCTGTGAACTGGGAAATTACAACTCACAGTCAATGATCCATATCAATCACAGCAACGACTGGATCCATGTTCCTCTCAAACATCAGCCATCACCATAATTATTACATGCTCTGACCATATTCTGTATGCAGCAGATTATTTGGAGATATTCCTGCTTTACTGTCTATTATATTTATTGTTTTTGTTGCGAGTTATTTCCTCTAACAGTCAGGGAAACTGACTGTGACTGAGGGTGTTTTTAGCTGCAACGCTTCAAGGATGAAGCAACAAAAACAGCGTCTCTGCCATCTGTTTTCAATTTAACAAACATCTCCTTTGAGAAAAAAATAAATCACTGATTACAAAAACGGGCAGATGATATTTTGTGCTTTGCCCTTTTCATTCATTATTTCATTTCAAAATGCAACAACGCCTGCGTGTTTTTCAGACTGCAGTGTCATTTTTGATGAATTATGGTAGGTGAGGTAAAGAAGAGGGGCTTTGACTGACTGCAACATGAAACCAAGACTAACAGGATCAAATGCAACAAAAACATCAACCTCAGTTCGGACTTTCAGGTGTAAAGACCACCTGAATCTGTCTGACTGCAAGCCAAGCTGCCGGGCAGTGAAGGTGTTGATATTTATCGTAATCGACAGGAACATCCAACAAAATCTACAAAAATTCAACACAGATGAAAAAAGAAAACGCTCCACTGATGTTTGGGAATCTGTCAACATCTAGCGTTATCTCTGCAGGTGGCTGGAGGTGACCTCCACCTCCTGCGTTTTAGCCTGAAAGTTGAGGGATTCTGCAAGCTCTGCTAAAGGATGCTACGCCGACAGACCACTGCATTTGGGTGGGGGGTGCCGGGGTTGCCATGTTAATTCCCTCGGAGTCATGTAGAGGGGATAGGGACAAAGACCCCACTCAGATGAACCCCCGCCTCACTCACTCACACACACACACACACACACACACACACACGTGCATTAACCAAAGTGCAGCTGGACGGCTATTCACTGCTGTGAAGTGGAGGCTCTCGTCCTGGCAGAAAAGGGTCTTTCAGATTCGGCCTGTGGTGAAACGGGCCTGACAGCTGCCGATGAGAGGATACTGCCGTCTGGCTGGCAACGGACCAGCTCATACTCCACCAAGCTGATAAATTCTGCCGTAATCGTCAAGTCTATTCGCGTAAAACAATATCGGAGCAGTCACAGATTTTAATTTCCAAAACAATTAAAGCTTTAAAACATGCATTAAAAACAGACACTCGTCTGTAATTTGAAGCTCAAGTCCAGCCGTGATCATCTGAGGCTCTGGGAACATGTGATGGACATAAAACACAGCTATACAGGAATATAAAAACTAAATTAATTCAAAATGTTTATTAATCCTCAGCGACACACAGTGAACTTTAGAGCCAGAAGGAGAAGTCTGATACCAAATAAAAAGATCTGGTGTCACACTGACGTGGAGTTTAGGTGGATTATGATTTCAGCAAAGGTTTTACAGCATGTATAAAGTCTGTTAAAGGTGAATGGACACCTTTATCTGACTTTCTGGGAATATTAAGAGCTGATTTTACTCAACTTTGACACAACAGGCTGAGCTGCATAATGATAAATAAATTATTCCACAAAGACTTTTTCTACCAGCTACCTCTTGCACTGAAGTCACTGAGACATGTCTCTATTTCCTTCTTGAACAGGACTGTACTCACCTTTGAATACTGCCAGGCTCAAGTCAGCTCCTTTTTAGCTTAACATTTATTCAGCTCTGCACAACAACGATCTGCAACCACATCCTGACATTCACTCACACAGCTCCACACCAGCTACAGCTGTGCAGCCGGGTTTGAGTGCCCTGCTAAAGGGTGTCTTGCTGATTTAACTGAAGACCCACTGGTTTAATACACAACCATAACTGATTTAGACCCACAACTAATATTTCCTGTCATTATCGTTTAATCTGACAGTTATTTATTGGATTAAAGGAGTGTTTATATATCTATAAAATGAGAGTAAACAGTGAAAAAGGTTGGTTGTGATCTCCGTCAGTCCAACGTGGCATTTGACCAAGAGCCCAAAATCTAAAGATATTTTGTTTGAAATCATGTGACAAAGAACAGCATCAAATCTTCACGTTTAAGGAGCTAGAAACAGGTCATACTGGACATTTATGCTTTAAAAAAGTGACTAAAACACTCAATTTAATCAACAACTGAGGCCAACAGCAGCTTCTCAATGCAGGAGACTATTCCTCATCTACCACCATACCACCCCTGTGAGTTTATATGAGCGAGGAAGCAGCCAGAGAGCATGCTGGGAGGATAACGTTAGGAATTGAAAGGGACAAATTCTAACAGACAGACTTGGGGACTAAATGTCACCGGAGACAACGGGAGATGTGACCTTTACTGAAGAGGGGACGGTTGACAGACTGGCTCGCCTGACCTGGAATTTTAAAAGACGCACACTAAGACACACACATACGTGAACATGCACACATTTCAAACATTCAATCACACTCATAAATGCGCTGTCACACACACACACACATCTACATGCTTTAACTACAGAAGAGGACGCCTTTCATTATGATTATTAAAGAGAGATAGATATTTTATTTTATTAAAGAGTAAGATCCTTTTGTTTAGCTGGAAACATTGCACATCTCAATACCAGACTCCATTGACAAAAACAGGAATTTTACTGAGCAGATCACTGGAGTTGCTGGCTCCATCAGTTAGTTTATGTGGTATTATTACTTAAGTAAAAGATCTGAATACTTCTTCTAACACTCAAAGTCACACAATAACACAATAAAACTAACAAGTAAAGGCAGCTGTATTCCAGCAGTTCCCATGTTCTGCTAGCTAAAATGACCGTTTTTGTCAATGGAGTCTGGTACTGATAGGTAGCGACGTTGCGGGCTTAAAGAAAAGCACCGTACTCTCTGATAAAAGGCTCTATTTCTGCAGAAATCCTATCCATACTGTTGTCAAACACTTATAACAAGTGTTGACACAATCTGAGCCTGTTAACCAGTTAACACAAACTTAATTCATATTTAATATTTGCAGATATTTAGGTCTTCAACAAGTGAAACTTCTACAAGTTAAAACCCGTAAACATGCGTCACTCTTTTAACATTTTATCTTAAAGACATTGTGCTGGACTAGAGACAAAAGTGGTCAAAAAACAAGAAGCCAAATCTACACAGAAATGGCTTAAGACCGTCCATGCTAATGTGGCACAGTAGCCAAGGCAAAGTCAAGACCTTAATCCTGCAGCATTAGTAGTAGGACTTGAAAATTGCTCTCATTACAACAGCTGTCCTACATCTGCATAAGCAAGTTGTTGAATTCCTTTGAAGCAGAGAGTTTTACAGCTCACACATGGAGCTCAAATGTGTGTCCAACACCACGGCAATCAGAAAAAGGGCATCATAAAAAGCAATGTGTGAGACACGTGAGCCAAAGTTAGCAGTTCCTGCATCCTAACCTGAGCTGTAAGTCACTCTGGCTCGGCTGCTCATGCCTGAAATGTCTGTTGGCAGGGCCGATTAGGGAGGGCCTCGTAGTCCGGCTCATGTGGGTGGCCCTGACTGATGGGGCTGCTAGCCGAGCCTGTCTGGGTCTAACTATCTCTGTTGACCTTTGAGCAAGACAGAGTGTAGACAACATCTGTCACAGCAGCAATAGCTGGTGAGCCAGTGCATGTGGCGTACAGTATGTAGTGTTTGTCTGTAGGTTTGTGCAGGTTTGAAAGGCATCCATGTACAGAAGGAAAAACCAACTTCCCGTGTCTAAGTAAGGCGTTGGGCCACCACAAGTCGTTGATTCTCCAAGTCTCTGGACTCTACTAGAGGGATCGAGCACTTTTCTTCCAAAAAATATTCTCTGATTTGGTGTTTTGATGATCACATCAGTCCAAAGTCTCCCACAGATGTTCCGTTTGGTTGAGATATGGTGACTGTGAAGGTTGTAGCATGTGATTCTCATCATTTTCCAACTCATGAAACCATTCAGTGACTCCTTCCTCATGCCTGATGGTTTCGTTTGTCAAGAGAGCGTGTAACTGCTGAAGAATTTGACCACCTTTAGGTAGAGCATCGACAGATCAATTACGAGCCACACAGAAACACACACCACCAACAACCAGAGTCTGGACTCTCAAAACTTGAAATCTCACGCGACCAAACACGACTTTAGAGTAAAGAAACATGGCGGACGACAATGTTCCCCAACACAACAGGACGGAGCAGATCAGGGAAGGTAAAATCAGTCTTATCACACCTCACACCACAGGACAATCTGGCAAGATTATCTTTAGAGCCATCAGATAATCTGGCCTTTGCTGACTTTGATCGGGAGATGGGATTCAGCTGAAAGCGCAATAGCACGACCTCTGTTTAAAAGAGGGGCTGCTGATACGTGCTCTCACCTCCAAGAACAAGAGCGACAAACACGCCAGCTGCCATTTGTGCATTAAATTACATGCTGGGGTGATACCAGCACTGCTCAAACTTATCTCGGACATAAAGTAGGAGATATACAAGGAGAGAAAGAAAAGTGTCAGCCAAGGACAGAGTGAGATAAAGGCTCAAAAGCTCTCATTTAAAATTCTGGAAATCTATTTTGGGTGCTCTGCAGACGTACTTCCAGACAGAGGATACAGAGCCGAACTTGTACTCCCCCCCCCTTGCGTGGAGAAACGCAGAAGAGATCTAAGAAGTAGCAGTTAAATCTCGACCGACCACAGAACCACAGCAATTTGATGGAATTAGATCACACTTTTAACCTCTTAATTTCACTTTCTTCTTCTTCTTCCAGAGAATTTGATAATTCAAAATCTAAGAGGGCATTATCTGAACCAAGACTTGGCTGTCAAACAATGGCTGCAGAGAGAAAAAGGGGATTAGTGTTAAGTTGTCTCTGCTTTTAAATGTTTCTATTTGACTCTCAACAAGAAAGAACATTATCCTGAATTTGTCAAACTGTTCCAAAATGTTCATCTCATCTTCAGTGAGATCTTTTTTAATGATGCTAGAAAGTGCTTCACTACGAGGTAACTATGTTTTTATTTTACTGATTTATCACTTTTTGCTGGTTTAATTTTGTGCCAGGATAATGCAAAAGATTTGTTCTCTTCACTTTCTAACAATTTGTGTGTGTTTTTTTCCCCCACTATCTAAATTAAATGAAACGGACAAATTGGTTTGGCATTATCATCATTTTCATTTTATGTCAATAAAGCAGCCGGAGAAGAGAGAACAAAAAAGAGGAGGAGGGAGATTTGGTTATTAACTTCCTGCGGCTGCATTTCTTCCAAAATAACAACTAAGAAGCTGTGCGGGATGCTGCAAAAGGCCCGACACAATCTGTCAAACAACCTTTTATTTTTAATTATTTTCCTCAACCGCAGAGAATAAAAGAAAAACAAACATACGGGGACATCAAGAGAAAATAAACACAAGGACTGACTCCCTCTCCCTTCCCTGTGTAAACACAGATATCAGCTACAGCTAGTGCATCGCTCACACTAACACAGATACTAAGACATAAAAAGGCAACACACACACACACACACATCCAGCAGGCCTTCGCCCACGCACTGAGCAAACCATCCAGTTCATGAATATCAATACAAAATGTACAGGGGCCACCTGCTGTACACAATACAAAGGCTGCTTTTGCGAGGGGGGAGAAAGATCAGAAAGCACAGCCACCGTGCAGTTCCTGACTCCACACAGCAGCACGCCACGAAAAGCCGACACATTACTTACCCTCCATTCCACTGAAACATCCACTGAAGCCACCAACACACTAACAGGACCTTTAAAATAAAAATATCTTTGGCAAAGACAAAGTGAAACAGGGATCTTTTTGTGGGTGTGTGTGTGTGTGTTTTCCTCCCTCCTGTTCCACCAGAAATCACAATCATGCGTCTCCACCGGCTGTCCACATCCATACAGCGAGCTAGCCGTCTTTCATAGAGCACATTTACTAGTCAATGGGGCGGGGGGGGGGGGCGTCTTGATTGGCTGTGTCCTGTGAGTGACAGCAGGCCGTCACAATTGTGAGGCTGCTCTCCCTCCGGTAACCCAGCAGAATAAGTGTAAAGGGGGGGTCTGTAGATGCCAGCCAATCAATAACATGGGTTTTAATGAAGATGGGGGGGGGCAGGGTGTTCCTTAGCCTCCTCCTGCAGACGTAACCATGACAACCCCTAAATGACCCTACAGGAGAGGCTGCTCGGTGCAGATTTACAGATAGCCAACGCTCATGTCCTTCAACTCCTGTGATTATTGTAATGGAAATATTTTCCATTCTGATTTGAATCCACTGCCAGCATCAACCCAGTATCCCTCCAGACGAGACGGCTACTGGCCAGTGCCTTGCTCCAGAGCCGCTCGGCAGGCGGAGAGGAAACAAAGCATTATCACTCACACTTGATCCGCTGATTAGATGAGCGACCTTCTGGTCACGAGCCGGTTTTTTGTTTCTTCCTAAGATGCTGGAGGAGGAGGAGGATGGAAGAGAGCCCAGTGAAATTAAATGGCTGATGAGGTTAGCTGCACTTCCACTTTAGCGTTTCGACCACGATGATGACAAATGCAGTGATTTCCTCTACGAGATCCCGCTGAACTGATTCGATTATCACCGCGCTTCCTTTGGAAGATCCACCAGGAGGAATTATGACGCGAGCGCGTCCTGATCCGACGGGAAAGCATGAGCATTAACTAGAGGCTGTTCTGATAATGAAGAGGAAGCAAACACAAAGTTTAGCCTCGGTTTTGCAGCAAGACAGGCTCCTCAAAAAGCTCAGGAATGCGAAATAATAAGGGCGAGCAATCATTACTGTGTTGTCAAATGTGAGATTATCCCTGCGTGTGCTGGCGAAGAGTGTTTAAACCCAGGTGTTTACACTTACAGCTCGAAATTACACAGGTGGCCATACAGCTGCTGCATTAACAGCTGCACAGAGGTGCCTAGAGAGTGCAAACACTGACACGATGACAGCCTGAAAATTAACAGGAAACACTGTCAAATTATTGTCTCCATAATTTATTCCTCCTTTTGCAGAGAGACCTATAATTTCGCAGCAGATAAATGAGACGTTTTCTTTGTTTTGTCAGCGAGGAAGAGCTCTCCTCCTGTTGCACCCCAACCCGTTCTCTGAAGCATGACAGGTCAGTATGAGGCGAATGATATTCTGTCCGTAACATGCAGCCGCCCCCCGGTGTTAATCATATTCAAGCTCGTTCTGCAAGCTACCCAAAAAACTCCCTTTTCATCAGTAGCCAAGCACACATAATGATTATGGGCTGAGGGAGCGCGCCAAGAACAGTGATGTTCTCATTCCTCGCCTCACCCAACCACAGAAGACGGTCCAACCTATCTAACTGATTAATTGATACCAGTCCAGTGCACTCTGTTGGTTTGTGTGGTTAGCTGCTTACTTAGCCCACGTTGCGGAGAGGGTCTGAGTCTCAACTTCATAAACTGGGATGTTCTCTGAGCTTCTTCCTGGGGTTTCTGATGCCAACACCAACACTGTGTGCTGATGTTAAGTGTGAGTGTGCTGAGACTGAATCCAAGAGCAGCAGAATGACCTCATCTCCTCCTGGTTCTGGCCGAGCACCGTGATCATTAAAACCCCCAGAGTCTCAGCTCTGTTGCTGTTGGCACGGGCTGCTCGCCGCTGAAGTTATGGATGGCAGGGGGGAAAAAATGGCCGCTGTTCGCTGAATACTTTCACAACCAGCCTCACAAGATCCATATATGGAGATGTTGAATGCCGGTAAAATGACTATAGATGGCGTAAAAATATTTCCACAGTTTTCTGTTAAACTGCTGAGATCTCTGGAGGTTTAAACTAGGAGCGAACAGCATGAGCGAGCAAAAATTTAAACAAGTAAATTCATGATAAAGCACAAATGAAGCTCTGTTTTCTTTAAGAAGCAAACAGAGCTGCACAGTTTCCTGCTCCAGTAGTTTACAGTGACGTTTTAAGAAAGCCCTTTGGCAGAAATAATCCACTGATAAGGCTGCAGATAAACACTGTTAATCACTTATTTTGAAGCCCAGCTCCACAGCTGAAGACTTTAACACAATCACCTGATTCTGAAGGGGAATGGTATCATTCATGCATTTCTGTATATGGATGAATAAAGGATGTATACGCACAAAAACCATCTATACACCATTTTCTGCACATAAAGTGGTATTCAGAAAAGAATCTGCACACCTCAGACGAGCTTAGACGAGGCATACTGACAGTTTTCTAGAGCCAGCTGTGGATGGAACAATAAGAAGATTAAACATTCATGAATTGTTTGTGTAAGTGCTTTGCCAACTGTAGTATTTTTTAAAATCTGCACAGCAATCTGTAAAAAAATAAAGGCTAATTTGTGAGGTTAATTAATTAATTAACGGTGTGTGAATGATACATTTTATTTCTCCTTTTTTTTTATTTAAGCCATTATTTCCTGGTCAGTGATCTTTTAATTTTATCCTCGACTGTGAAACCTGAGCACTAACGACAATTGAGATATTACAGCAACTAAATTTACTTAACATGTGATAAATTAGCGGTGCTAGCACTATAACGGCCATGTGTAACGACATCTGCTCACTGCACTTCTTCTCATTGAGAGGTGGAGCAGGCAAACGGATGTTTCAAGTTCTACTATGATTTATATTTATAAATCAGAATCATCTGTCCGTGCAGCTTTAGAAATCTGATGAAAATAATACGCATGTTTGTGTATTTCTGCATCATATCCTAATTAAGGTTTCACTCAAAACTCATAGTTTGATATCATGGACTAACCATGGTTTTACACAAAGGCAAATGGAAATGAACTTTGCTCCAGTCATACCTGGAGTTACTCTCAATTAGTCACATTTTCAAAGCTTGTCTCTCTCTTAAGGTTTAATGCAAAACAGTGCATCCAAGTTTTACAGTGAGCTACTTCCACATCTTGCATCTGCTGTGTGATGATTCAGGGTCAGAGGTCGTGAACCGGGAGAATACATTAGCGTCTCTTTCATGGGATATGAGATAAAGTCCTTACTGAGGATCCTTTACCAAACATAAGCTTCCTTTTTTGGCTCGTTTAACTTCCAGCCACTATATGAGCTCCAGAGACAAAAATAGCAGAAGTCAGCAGTTACCACAGAAACCCGATCGCTCCGCCGTTTTGCCGTTCTTATGGGGGGGTTGTTACCACAGCAACAGAGACAGCTGGTTGCTGTCAGAGCGCTGCTTCGCTTTCATCAAATGGCCATTTTCAGTAAGCACCTTATTCTGCACCGACAGCGCGACAAACAAATACGACCTGGAGCTTCCTCAGCGAGACACTTCAAAGCCCATTAGTGGCTTATCGCTGCATTTAAAGATGATGTGATCTCGTCAGGCAATAGGCAAAATAATAATAACAACAGCATAATGGCCACTGATGAAATAGCACTTATACAATGTTGGAGTGATATGACTAAGGTATGGCCCACAGCAATCCTCCCATAATCTCAACATGCCTCCATTTGCCAATTGCATTTCCCTGATCTCATCCTTATCAGAAGTCATACTGCTGATGATCTAACATTCATCTTAAAACAGAAACAGCCTGCTCTACAGTTAGTGTTGCATTCAGGTTCCAGGCAGTACACGGAGAGTAGCAGCATCCGTCTATTTTAGGGCTGAAAGACTTTAAAATAAACCTTCACTGATTTGGAAATTGCATCACATCACACATGAAAAACATGAAAAACTGTGAGTGTTCCTGATTATTTAGGCTCCAAACTGTAAATATGCTCAGAGCAGATGATCAGGAAATAATAGTTTTACACACATTATGATGTAACTGATGTAATCCTGCTGACGTCGGGAGCTGTAATCACACGGGAAGTCACGCAAAGCATCGTAGATCAGTATTAATAATATATGGATGTCGATGCAACATGTTTATGGATTAATATGAGCTTAGAAAAATAAAAATTCATTAGGTTGGAGCAGAGCTAAAGTAGCTACAGTAGCGCTAAAGGTGAAGCAGACTCAAAAGCTATTCACTGCAGGACACAAAAACCCAACTGTAAACCTGTGTTACTCTTAATAAAGGCTTGAAATGCTCCAAAAATACTCAGTATATGTTTATAGTGGCTCATCAGGCTGATCCTAAGTCATAATTTCCACCACACACAACACCCCAGAGACAGTCTAGACAATCTTAAACAGTCCAGGGTGTGGGGAGGCCACAGAGAAAATTGGAGGACTGGGGTTCAAACCGCTGTCTTTGCCAGTATCCGCCAGGCTGAAGACAAACCGCCAGAGGATACAGAGGAAAAAAATGCTAACCCTTCCTGCACTCTGACAAGGTCAACAAACTAACACATTAATGAGTGACCTGGAAACAAACTTTGAGAGTGCTTTTTGACATCAGCCACTGCAATGGCCCAAAACATTTCCATACGGAAGAAACACGCTGCAAAAATCGTTAACGAAGCCAGCTGAAAAACTTGTAGGAAAAACACAAAACAAATAAAGCGATGGAAACGTGCTGCACGGAAGACAAAACAAAAACATCAACTGTAAACATCGCAAAAGAAAAAAGCTCTTCCTCCAGGCCTCTAGGGGGAGCTCTAAGTGGAGCAGACTGCGTGGGAAGAAAGGTGGAGTAAAGAGGCAACATAAAAAGGTACATTATGTTGTCGCTAGCGAGCTTTATAAGTCAAACCCTCTAGCACACTAACTCCAGCTACATACGTTTGCCGTCGTCAGCCACCGTAGACTCAACAAGAAGTATCAATGTGCTGAGCTGTACAATAAAAGTTAAAAGCCGTTTTTTCCTGGCCCAGGGCGCTCTTTGATTTTCAAACTCGACACAGGAATAAACTACAAGCTACATCTCGCCCTGTAACAGCTCTGTGGGGGCATCTAAGAACTTATTAAACCTGATAGCAGTGCTAACAAAAGAGTGCCGTGTCACCGTTGGTCCCTTCAGCTCACATCACTGATAATAAGATATCCGTTCCTCTAAGACTATTTGACATCAGGAAATCAATAGCCCCCGAGGCTGTAGCACTGATTGAATAGGCTGAGGTGCATTTAATTTAACTACAGGTTACTGGTTTGAATCCGTCCTGAAGTTTTTGTCGTAAGCTCTACTCACTTCCCCCTCTTCTCTCTCTCACCTTCTGTCACTGTTTGTTGTGGACTAATGATAAAGTTTAAATGACTTTAAAAGAAAAAAAAAAAAATCAATACTCGCTTCAGGCAAAATAAAATCTCGTACTACAGAGGAAACGGGAAGTACTGACCTCCATTTTGATGAAGTGTAGACCTATTGTGCGGCTACTGAATCATCAGTTTCTGCCTCAGAACATCCTACAACACAAAGGCCAAAAGCAGGGAGAGAGGAAGAGCCATTTACCCCAAACCTGTGCTGGACTGATGGGCTGAAATGAGAGCTGGGGATTGGAGGGTGACAGCTGACAACCTGTCTTCCCTGTGTATGTCTGTGTGTGTGAAGGTAACTGTGTGAAGTGGATGATGTTTCTGTTCATGCTGGGGTCAGTAAGGTGTGTTTAAAGTGCTGCTGCCTGTTGAAAACAGAGGAAAAAGAGCTAACGAAGGGTTGCTCTTTAAAGTGTAGCACTCAATAAAACTGAGGAAAGACGTCACCGCCGAAAGGCCTCATGAAAAATAAAAGCTTGATTCACCTCTTTATACAGTCAGACGCCTCTAAAGCACAAAAGTTACAGTCTGTGCTACTCTGGCATCTATCGGTAAGATGAAACGTACCACATCTACTGTTTTAAAGCAACAAAATGTAACTTCTGCTGAGCAACAGCGCCCTCTGCAGCCCTGACACACCCCAAACTCCACTGAAAATTCTTGACATTTTCAAAGTTTCCTGGCTGGATATCAGAGATGAACGCTGGTTTTTAATGACATTAAAGTGTCTTGAATTGATCTACAGTTCGGCATTTCTCTCGATCGAACCTGCTCAAGTCAGTGTACCATCAAAATTATTCCGAAACGGTAACTGTAAGGTAAAATTACCTGCAAAATGTCGCTTTAAATCACCAATACATTTTGAAATAACAAGCATGGACATGTAGAGTCCTTCCAAATGTGTTGGAAGTGATTTTCCTGGCTTTTCACTCCCTCCACCATCTGCCATTATGAGAAAAAGGGGGGAACAGAGTCCTCCCTGTTTGATGCCAGAAAGCAATTCGGCACATTTCCCACCAAACCTGAACACTGACCCACAATGTCAAATGCAGCACAGAGGTTGATAGAGGCTGCCTATTTTTTCCAGTGACAGCCTGGCAACAGACTGCTCACAGTAATTATGCTACTGTCTCAAATCTAATGTAGTTATGGCTTATTTTAAGACACTATGATATAAGCAAGTATGAGAAATTTTAAGCTGCTGAGACAATTCACTTATCTCTCGGAGCTGAGGGGCAGAGGGGTTGGGAACTCCAGCCTCGTATGTGAGCACTTGATAGGTTTTTGTTCCTCTTGATCTGGATCTACCTGAGACCAGATTTGGCCTCATTAAATACACCAAGCCGCCACCCCTGAGGTACAGGTTCAGTGTCTTCCTCAGTGGCACAGCCTGCCAGAACTGTAACGCCAAGGCTCGGCCATAAAAGGATAAGATATATAAGAAAGACTGCAGCAGCTCACACATCATCTTTAACATGGACTCCTCCTCCAGTGACAATTTCACAAAAACTTTCTAAATGTGCCCAAGTTCATTTCCCGTCGCAGTGTCTGCTGATGCAGTGTTTGCTGCTCGGAAATAAACATGGACCCAAGCTGTTTCCTAGCAAAGCAATTCCAATGAAACAGCTCATAAAAGAGGCTCCACTTACCTCTGAGTGTTTCAACAAATGCTGGTGGGTTTATTACCTAAACTGACAGAGTTGAATGGACATTATGTTTTTTGCCTCATTCTGTCTGCTGTGTCTGTTGCCAGAAAGCTATGAATGAATTTGCAAGGAGAAGCACGGACGGATGAAACTGCTTATTTGCCACAATCCTGTGCTGAACTCTGTGACTTGAACTTTATATAAGAGGCATATAAAAAGGCACTATGAGCACCGCATTTGTGCACACTTCCTTCCTAGAAATCTAACTACATGTCACGACAACACAGACTTTAACAGCTGGGATTGGTCCGTCTGGTCGGCTCGTATACGTCGTATTAAACGGCCGGACAAACAGAAACTCACCCTCTTATCTGCCTGGATTAGCTCAACAAACATACACACTCCGTCCTCCGATAGCGTCTCTCTAACTATTGTTCAACATCTTTTAGCTCCAGCTCCACTCTCATTTTAAGTCGCCACAGTTCAAAGTATGCAAATAAACTCAACACATCGGCACAGAAACCCCCTGCCGCCAGCTAGCGTTTTGGCGATGTAAATTGCTCACAACAGTACAGGCTCCACGTCAAGCCTACGCAGAAGTATAAACCAAGTTTGAGTTATATCCTGTGAAGTGTTACTCACTGGCCCGCACTCATTAATCTTCTCTGCGGTCTGAGGCCCCGGTGCAGCACCGGTACCCTCTGGTTTTCTATTAAAATACTGCACAGTTATGCTTTTCTGGCATATCTGTATCAAAGTGCACACATGCACAAAATTGGAGAAACTTTACAGCCCCATGTCAGCACAGGACAGCAGGTTCACGGCAGCAGGTTGGGGTATCGGCTGCAGACTGCCAGATAATCAGAAAGGTCACAGGCTTCGTCTCTGCTACAGCTGATACGTCTGTAAACAACTGTACATCCATCGAATATAAAAACATCACATCACTCACAAAATGCAAACAAGTGCAAATTACTACCTGAGCTGTATTTAAAACACTTCTAATCTCTATATTCTATATTATATTCCATTCAAAGGCTTTAAAATATAAGCAGAGCTCACCCACACACACATTAATTCATCATTAATTACTACAGAAAGAAAACTAGTAAAGATCTCTATAAAATCTCATCAAAAATAAGGATCTTTCCAAATATTTTCATTAATATTTTATGTAGCGCTTGATAAATATTCCCCAAACCTTTCAAAAGCTAAAAGCAGACCCAGCAGGTCAAAGCACCGAGGACAAGCTGCTGTCAAACTGAGTTAGTGAAAGCATCAAGTTTGACCCTCAAACGACCTCAGATTTTTTGGCAAGAATTCAGAATCTTCAAACCACAAGGACACACGACCTCAGCCAGGGTTTTGGTGAAATGCAGGATGTGATCTGGCATCGTTGGCGGGGAAGGGGGGGGGGGGCGTCACTTCCAGAATACTCCGCGGTGTCAGTCCGCTCAGCTGCACAGTTTCGTTTTAACGAAACTGTGCAGCAGAGTGGTGCGTGACAGCTCTCCCACACTGTAACAGCCAGGATGCTAACACACCACAGACGGTGTTTGTGCTGCTGCTGCCGGTGCGCATGCTAGCTCTGATCTGACGTCAAAAAAATAAGTTAGTTTTGGCTGCAACTGTGCAGCCGTGACAGAATCATTAGGATCAGCTCAGACTTCCTTGAAGCATCGAGCAGGTGGTGGAGTGAGGCATCATGTTATTGATCAAAGTGAATGGTTTTCCTGCGAGGAGGGAAGGGGGGGGCTCACCTACAGATCAACACTACATCTCTTCTGAGGGGAGGTTAGGGAGCTGCAGAGCACACGTGCATGCATACGTACACAACACCAGCGTGCTATGTTAGCATCGGCAGCATCTGTGGGAATACTACACTGAGACCTTACAGCAACGTGACTGAGCCGAGAGAGAAGAAGACAGGGGGAGGCTGATGCTTCTGGAAACGATGCAACTCCGGCGAAAGCATCCATCTTCTGACACGCTCGCTCACACACACAAACATGCACCAAAGACACACTTTAAACAGCACTCAGCCGGCACACCATTACACTCAGAGAGGACTGAAAATACATACAGACAGGAGATGGTCGCGTATATAAACACAGACACACAGTCGAGGCTGAGAGTGAGAGAATGCGAGGCAGGCGGTAAGCTCAGGCGTGACCAGCTAGCTTGTAGTGCCGACCCTCCGTGCTAAAATGGTAGATCCCAGATTTCTCCCCATGCAATCTGCCACCAGCAACCATGGAGGCAAAACAGGAAGAAGAGAAGAGAGGAGAGAGAAAGAGAGGGATGCAGGGACAGAGGAAACCTGAGCCATTTCCTTTTCCTCCCCTTCCTCAGATAAAGCACACACATAAACATAAAAACATACATAAACAAAGACAAACACAGAGGAGGCGGGAGGATGGTGGTGGTACTTACATGAGGACTCTGTGCCGAACATGGCTGGGCCGGGAGCTGTGATGGAGAGAGAGAGGAGGAGGAGGAGAAGGAGGAAAGAGAGGAGAGAGAAAGGGGAGGGTGAGAGAGAGAGAGAGAGAGAGGGGAGGGGGGGGAGGTTGATGAGCAGGCAGCTACACAGCGGGGGTCATCAAAGCAACACAATGCAGCCAGCCGGCCGTCGCTGCCTCCCAGACGGCCAGATGCCCCAGCTCCGCTATCCGTCGCTGCTTTAAAAGCCCTCCTCCAAACACACACACAGTTAGTCCGCTCGCAAAGAAGAAAAAAAAAAAAAACAAGAGGCCTTGTGGAGGATTAAATCAATGAGCAAATATAAAATAAAATCAGGCAGAAATCCTTCACAGCCGAGGCAAAGTGTGGTCAAATCCAGACACGGAGATGTGGCTGTGGCCAGTTATCGCCTCTCTCCTCTTTCTGCAGTCTATATCCTCCTCCTCATCCTCTCCTCTCCGTCACTCTCTCGCTTCTCATTCCACTGTAGGATTTGCTAATGAAGAGAGAGACTGACTGAGAGAGAGAGAGAGAGGCTTTCCCAGGGAGAGGAGGGAGAACGGGGGAGTGAAGAACTAAAAAATCTGGTGAGGAGCTGCTGCCGCTGCTGCTGCTGCAGCCGCTATAAGACAATAGCTATGCAAACAGAGAGTGACGTCAGGATGGGGGGGGGGGCTGTAAAAAGACTGACTGCTGCTAGACAGAGAGAGAGAGTGGGGGGAGAGGGAGGGAGGTGAGGAGGGAGAAGGAGAACAAGGAGGGTGCGAGAAAGGAGAGGGAGAAGCAAAAAGGTGATGGAGAGAGGAGGATGAACCGGGGGGGGACGAGGAAGAGGGAGGGCAAGATGGAGAAGGGGGAGGAGGGGGGGGCAGATAAAGAGATACAGAGGGGGAGGAGGGAGGCAGCTGGAGCTGAGGGGGCACAGGAGAAAAAGAGTGGGAAGCAGGCCAATCAAAATGGTTTGTCTACTTTGGAGCTTAAAAAAAAGATGTACAACAACATACACTGGAAGAAATAGAGGCGGGGGGGGGCACAAGAGGCAGGACGGGGGGGGGCGGGGGGGCTGCAGTCTGACAGTTGGACAAATTGAAACGAGCATGAAGCAAAGCACAGGAGACTGCTGTGTGTTTACCTGCTGTTAACAAAACACACACACACCTGGCCATCAGGGAGCCAGGAAACCAATTTTCACCTCATCAATAAAACCTGCATTTAATGTAAAAATGAAAACACTCTTATCAATAATATGAAATCACTGTTACAGCTGACATTTATAGATTAAACAGCAAGTGGAAAAAATAGAAAAAAATCAAGAGCGCGTGAGCTGTCATAGCTTTAAAATGACTAAACCTTCAAATCCTTTTATACCTCATGCATAAGAAAAACACATCAAATGCACTACGTATATATATATATATATATATATGTATATATATCTCCAGCCATGCAGTGCACAGGATGAAAGACTTATGAGACCATTTCTTCAGCTGTTTCTGTATTTGCAGGTATCTAAGGCTTGTTTGTGTGATTTAATTGGACCCACAGTGAAATGCAGACCAGATTAACGGCAAAACAACAATAATTAAACCATGTCTGAAGAAACAGAAGCAAAAAAAGGCACCAACATGTAAAATTACAACTCAACATAAAGGTTTAACTGAAACTGGATGTGAAAATGATGTAAGAAAGGAATGTAAACCACTACATATATCACAGTATTTTGGCTTATTGTTTTGCTAGCTGTTAGCAGATACTCACTCAGTTAATAAGAAATCACATAACCTGTGTTACAAAGCCAAAAACATGTGAATCCTTTTCAGAGCTCTAAGTCTGAATGATTCAAGTTTCTCTGCCTCTTTGAGGACACACAGATACACTGATGTGCTCGTACTGAACCTGCTGCAAGTGATAAGTCTCATTATTGATGCATATTGTAAAACTTTAATGAGGACCGGAATATGGAGCCTTCAAATGTAGTAAAGTGCACACATATCCTAGTAACTGTGGTGCACGGAGGGGCTGCTCTGAGCCCGGTGAATGGGTACAGTCAGTGGTGAGTCTGCACGACAGCCTGGTAACCTAAATAGACGGGAGGTCAGCCGGACGTCCTCGTGGGGCCCTGCTGTGAATGGGGTGAAGCTAGCTAGCATGTGGATTAGCTCAGCCGCTGAATAGGGGAGCGTGTACTGATGGAGGCCTCTGTTCTTTTGTGTCTCATACCCAGTCACCCTCCTCCACCTCCACCACCTCCTCCACCTCCTCCTCCTCGTCGTCTTTGTGCTTCAGGCACAAGCAAAGGACCCCTCCTCTACTCCTGCTACACTGCAAAAAATATCTCATGGAGCACCAAGTCAAACTTTGCTGTTGAGTTGCGTTAATTAAACGGCACACTTTCTCCACTCAAACTCCTGGACATATGATTCAGAAACGAGGAAACAGACATGAAGTCCAGTTAGCATTTACAAGCGTTTAGGATACTTAATCTGCTATCTGTATGAATGAGATTCAAGATCTCAAGACTGCAGCAGACCTGCAAACACGAATGGTCTTTGAAAAGCGCCGCCAGTCCCTGAAGCTCTACTAAAGACATCTCCTGGGGTCATGTTAATTACACCAGGGGACTCTCTCTGGAAAGCTCCGCTGAGAGGAGAGGAGGAAGTGAGCTGGGATCTGTGCGACTCGCTGCCATCTGTTATCACATTCGCCCCTTTCCCTACTTCTGCCCGTTGATCTGCACTGGTATGATCTGAATGGGGATCGACAGCTCAGACAGGGCGCTGTGGTGTCGCTGTGATAATCAGAGGGGCTGAGCGAGGCAGGAGTAAACTCGGCATGTTAACGTCCCCGACAACCTCTGTAGGCTCATTTAGACACTCGTTAGCAACCGCCTTTTTTAAGACACGTAAAAGCTTCAAACATCAGGAGTGGGGGATTTACTGACCCATTTTATGTCCGAGAAGAAAACCTGAAAATGTCTTGAGCTTGTGTTGAAAACCACAGACCTTATTTCAGACATTTAACCAGAAACACACTGACTTTGGGACGAGGGAACAGGAAGTGCTAACATGCTAACTTACTTCCTGGTTTTAGGACTCATTCCTGCACTACTCTGTAGAAATATAAAAACAATGGTTGATTGAGGTTTAGATATCAAACAGATGAATCACAAACTTCAAATCACATCGGAGGAATAGAGACATGCATTGAGCAATAAAACTATTTTATCATCATAAATGTTTTTCTTCGTCAGGTCTGTGATCTGTTTGTTATGTTCTGACCATAAAGACAAGATTAAAACCACAACTGACCGTTTCAGTTTCTGAACGAAGAAAAAAATCAGCTTTTAAACTTGATTAAAGAAATAATGATTCGAACACTCTGTGTGCTACACTACCTGCCCATGCAGCTTCTGCCAAAACATCACATGCTCCACTGAGGAAACACATGTAGAACCAAATCACTTAATTCAATTCATAAACTTGAGGCCAGGACAAGCACTAAACTTCAACTGAGGTTTGCATCTGATTTACAACTAATTTAGTAACTGAATAAACTAATTGGACATCTGGCAGTACAGATTGTGTCCCCACTCTAGAGCACTTGGACCAGTGTTTCCCTTTTTTTCTGCATCTCTGTCACCACAAATTCTCTGTAAGTTTACTGTATCTGTTGCATAATAATGTGACTGTGAGATCTTCAGTTAAAGTGTGGTTGAGTCACACACACACAGCCTGGCTCTGGGCACTGCTCTCTCTCTCTCTCTCTGATAATTAGGATGCAAAGCCATCGCCATAACAGCGGTGAAGCCCAGGTGAACGAGGGGTGCTAATTGAGTCAGACACTGAGTAATGGAACAACAGCGCTGTTGCTCAATGAGCTCCTTTGCGCTCTTCCTCGCCGCCGCCGCCTCTCTTCGGCCTGAAGCTGCATTCACGAGCCGTTTATTCCTGAACGATGCACACCTCACCCCGCCCCCGCTCCCATCGCAAAGTACCACCCTGAAAAAAGCATCTCCTCCTGGTTGCTAGGTAACTGAAAGTAAGCGTGAGAGGAGTGTGGCCATCCTTCGGCGCGAGAGGAAAAAAAAAAAAAAAACGAGGAGAGGGATAAAAGAGGAGGAGGAGGAGGGAGGACAGTCGTATTAGAAGAAGGGCCAAAAGTGTGTTGATGATAAGGAGGAGGAGGCGCGAGGCATGACGGCAGAAAAATCACAAAATGTTCAGTATTTAAAATCTACTATCTGGCTCGAGCGCCGTAAGCGACATGTCATCCCATCCTTGACTTGTGCTACAAAGACTGAGCGATACTCCACCGAGAAGATAACAACTGGGTACATGCACCAATGAGGAAAAACTGGAGCAGAAAAGCACTTTTGCCCCCAGGCTACAGTGTCTAGCACCTCCTAAAACTCACAAAATCATAGTGATGCTTCCAAACCGGGGGGGGTGTATTTGCTGGTGGTCAGATTTAGCATATAACTGGTGGTCATTTCCTGACCTGATGAGAATGAATTTACAGCACTCAAAAGCCAGCTGGTGTGAAAAATGGATTGTGCCCACCACCACCACGCAAACAACAGCAGGGATTGGCAGTCTTTTGATAACCAGACAATCATCACCCCCACCTCCTTTTCCCCCTTTCAGAGGAACCAGACTGAACGACAAAAGGAAGGTCGGCGACGCTTTGATTACCTCCGCTGGGTCACAATTCAAACGCAGCGGCATCATTCAACTAACTGGGTCAGGAACGCTGTGACTGTCGCTGCTGACACCAGCTGGTCAAAACAGGGAACTATGCTTCCTCCTCTGCCTTCCAGAGCTGCTTTTACTGGACCCCTGACGCACAGGCGACCAGTGAAATCAACCGAATTACAGTCCAGCGGTCTGATGGCGAGACATTTAAAGTATGAATGTCAAAACAATAAATCAAAAGCTGGATTAAACCTATTCTATTACAGCTAAAAGTGCAGAGTAAATTTCCTTACACTGGCGCTCCACAGCGTTCCCCTGCACCATTAATAAATAACCTCAAAGACAGAAACCCAATGAAGTGAATGCAAAAAGGAAAAAAAGGCTTGATAAGAGGCAAGGGGGAGTCGTCACTTCCTCTGTCACTTCTTCTACAGCAGCTCCTTTGAGGACTAATCTGAATGGGTCCAGACAAGCTAAGCTCAGGGTGGATGATGCAGTAAGCATGAATTTATTTCAGAGGAAAATCTGTCTCTGGGATACATTTGTTGAGTACATCTTCTCTTCTTCTGCTTCATTCTCACACAGTTAAAGGAGGACTCTGGGCCTTATCTTCTGTTAAAGGACTGATAAAGACACAAATGTTTTCAAGGGTAAGATCCGCTAAACAGCCGCTGCAATGTAATCAAATGGTGCAAGTGTCCACTGAAGTGACAGGCAGATTGTTCTTATAGGTGTCTGACATCAGACACAGAGCTTTTTATTAAAGAGTAAGATCATTTTTATTTAAGAAGAAACATCACTAAATATCACTACCAGACTCCATTGACAAAAACGGTAATTTTACCGAGCAGAACACTGGAGCTGCTGGGATACTGGTGCTTCAAACTCTTATTTAATTTGTGTTATTCAGCAGTGGAGGAAGTATTTAGATCCCTTACATAAGTAAAAGTACCACACAATAACACAAACAAACAGACTGATGGAGGCAGCGGTGTTCCAGCAACTCCCGTGTTCTGCTTGGTAAAATTACCGTTTTTGCCAATGGAGTCTGGAATGGAATTTTACCTCTTGTTTAGTTAGTTTGTGTTATTGTGTGACTTTCAGTGGTGGAAGAGGGCTGTGGCTCAGGAGGCAGAGCAGGAGGTGAGGGGTTCGATCCCCAGCTCCTCCTGTCCTGGAGTTATCCTCTAAGGTGGTAGCATGCTTAAAAAGTCAAACGGACTCTTAATCATACATTCATGTGTTTAGTTTGAGGAAGCAAAACCCTTGAATGACTTGCCCATGTCGCCTGTTCTGCAGTTATGTTGTATTTTCAGCCTTTAAAGAGCTGAATTTCCCTTTTTCCCTTCCCATTTTACCTCTGTATATCTCTCTGTCTGGCCCTCAATGAACAACATAACAACTCGTACTACAGGTCTAATTTCCAGGCAGGATTGAAACAACAGAGCACCAACAGCACAAAAACTACAGCTACAACTATGTAAAAGAACATACCTGATGAGTGCACGAGACAGTCTGAAGTTACGTAGATTCTTGCTAAATTTAATCATGTAGTTTGCATGGATTCAAATTTGTGCAGGCAGTCAAATCTGGAGTATCCTAACTGCATGTAAATACAGGCCGATGGACATGTCATTCATCAAACTGTCTCTGCATGCAAAGCAGGAAGCCGGGGTGAGGAACCAGAGGGAGGGGAATTCACCACCTGCTTCATGTTAGCAACCTGCTGCGCCGTTAGCCTTGTCTGATGAACTCATCTCTTTGGCTTGTAATCAGGCATAATACAGTTTGTTTCCTGTTTAGTAACGAAGGCCAGCACCTGAGGTCAGCGCTCTGCTGTGGTGGAACTGCTCAGGTTCTGCAGAATGCATCCCTCATTAGGTTCAGTAAGTAACTTTTAAATTGTGAAAGAAAACTGCCACAACCACAAACGTTTCCACACTGTGTGAGGACGTACACCGGTGGCCAAGTACGTCTGCATCTTCTGGAAGTCTCATCTGCTCTCCGGCGAGCACTGAAGTGGTTTTATCATGCCACTGTGTCCAGTAAACAAGGAGGCCAGTTTTCTTGCACTGCTGCTGAGACCAAAATCTACTGCACACGCAAACATTTGCTGACTGCAACGTGGCCGTGAGTGGCTGATGAGTTGGCATTCAGTTTCAATCAAAACAAAATCTACTGGGCTGGTCTGTTTCCATGCAACTAAGAAACAACAACACATTCAGATTGTACAAAATATTAAAAATCTTCCTCCTACTGAGCTTCAGCCCCCAAGCCTTATCTCTCAGTTCCTCCACCACCTCTCAGTGGCTGTTACCTGGCTTCACCTCATCCTTTAGCTTCAGGAGCAGAGTGTCTCTGACATTTTGTACAGTCAGGGTGCCTACGCAGCAGCCGTGACCTTTCCCTCACTTGGCCGGAGCCCTCGCTGGCATGGTGGGCCAAATATAACAGAGCCAGATGTGAGGGGCTTTGGGAGTGTTTTGCCTTGAATTACCAACTCTGGGAACTTCAAGGTGCAAAAGTCTAAAGGGGCAATCCAGGGTGTCAACGGGTGCAGCTCGGTGGATGCACGGAGACAAAAAACAGACTTCTGATTGTGGAGTTTTTTTCCCCAGCGAGGGCAGGACACGCCTGTCAGAGGTAGGGCAAACATTTCTGGCTGGGATCGTGTTACCAAAAGCAGCGTACAGGTTCTAAATAAAGGTTCCTGACCAGTCTGATCTGGCTTTGTGGTGAATGTGTGCCGTGTCTGTGTGTGCCACATCATTCAGCCATCTCAGAGGGTTTCTATCGGTGCTCCGATTCTTTTAAAAAACCCAAACGTTTGTCCTGCAGGTCAGTGTGCTGTATGGAAATGTTTACCGTCTTCACAGTGGTGTAACACGTCAAATAAATCTGGCTACACTTTTCCAGGCTCATTTGTTTATTTTCAAAGACCAGACCTTGTTCTCCACATAGAGGCTTCACTGTCCCAATCCTGGGCCGACAATGCTGGAATCTTTTTGCAATAAGCGGAGGAAAAAAAAAAGAGTCAGCAGGAAAAAAATCTCACATCTTCAAAGAGATTTCATTTCTATTTCTGATGCATAAATTAATACTCTGGGGGATATGAAGCCTGGGAAAAATGCCCTGCAGAATGTGTCTGAACCCAGATAGTTATCAAGTTATCAGCACGCCAAGATTCACCAGAAAACCACGAGGACACATCACATTTCTTCAACTGCAGCGCTGCTCAGAAACGGTCACAGAGGGCCACTAGCAGTTGATATGTTCCAACAAAACGGTCCATAACTCCTCCGTTACTCTCTGACCTTTAGAGTCAAATTTATGATTCCTCCAGAGCCCAGCTCCAGTCGGCCCCCAATTTGTCAATTCAACACGACTGAAAGGAGACGTAAATGCCGGTCTGAGAATTTGTTAGTGCACAACACAAACTCTGCACTGTAAGCACACAGGATGTTCAAGTTTAGTTGGAGCCGATTCCTCGATTAATACCTCGACTGGCGGGTCAGGAGGTCGATGATAGTGGATGATGGTGCAGTTTCTAACTTTAAGGATGTGTCTCATTTTCACACATTTATCAAAAGTTTTTTTTTCTTTTTCTGGTTTCCTTTTGCACTGTTCATCAGTTAGTCATGAGACTTGTATCTCACCAAAGATGCGAGGCGTGTTGTATCTATAAACCACATCAATGGCTTTTAATGAAGGGAGCAACACCATCAAACACCACCCTGATAAAGGCAAGATGGACAAAAATGTGTAATGAATAAAGAGATAGGCACTGTGCACTGTGTTCAAAGATGCTTTGCTAAGATAAATGATGTGCTGTATATCAAAAAATATAAGAGAATATACATTTAACGTCGTATTTTATGAGTAACAGGCGATGAACAACACATTAAACCTCACATATTGTTAGGATTGTTACCAGCCAGTTTTGTAATGGTATAATTCATCTGAAGTGGCAAAATTGAGAATCACTCTGAGGTAAAGTCAGGTTTCAGTTTTAGTTTATCGGAATCAACCAGAGCCGACACGCCGGAAGAAACCCATCATAAAATCTGCACAGATATCAGTTTAGCCACTAAGAGCAGAGTGAATACACCACTGAGCATAGACAGTGATCGTCATCCCTCTCGGTCTGACTGCGTTACTTCCATTTTCATGCTCTTTAACTGATCGCTGCGACATTTAAACTGGAAATTTAACACGACAGAGAAAGCAAAGTCCTGTACTTTTATATGCTTCCTTTGTTCCTCTGGATACCTGGCTGAATCAAACTCAGGCTGGGTCAGCAGATCCAGCTCCGATAATGCCTGTTGACCCGTTCAGACCGACAACAAACACAGGTTTATCTCAGGCCAAAACTTCAGTCTGAACGGGTGACGTCTGTGAAACTGTTCGTCTTTTAACTCAGCTGCTGATGGCAAACCAAAACAAGTCACAAACTCATAAATGGATCATTTACACACGAGTTTATATTTAGTTTTGTTCATCTAAAAACTACAATTTCCTGTGTTCCAGCTGGCTACACCTGACTCTGCCTTTTTAGCAGTGAGTTTGACTGAGATCCCAAGTGAAGCATCAGTGAAATATGTCAAGGTTTGTTGTCTTTCAGAGCTTTAAATGCTCCAAACAGGTGTTCAGCAACCACACATGAAGGTATTAGTTCAAAGAGGATGCCAGAAAATAGTGGATATTTAATAAGAAGCAACACAACATGTCGTTTATTAAAGCTTCTGCTTTTGCTAAAGGGGGATTCGGCAGCACCAGGGAAGTTCTCTGGGGGGGATGCAAGAAACCACCAACTGAATTAAAATTAGAGGAAGCAAGCTGAGAGAAAGTGGTTGATAGTTTTGAGGTGGATTCCCGCAGCTCAAATATCAACATTTTCACAGTAAAAGCAGGGAAAGGGGAACTAAGAAGAGTCATCAGTTGTGTTCAGTATACTGTAATGCTAATGAGGAAGGGGAAGCGAAAGTGCGTTAACAATTTAAGTCATATTCTCAGTTTGTCTGTAACATTAGGTTAGTCCATCATGTTCATACTACTGCCTTAAAAACTTTCTAGTGCATGCAGGTTACACAAGCACATTAAATGTAAATAACTAGTGATAATTATATGTTTATATATATTTATATTTATCGTTACAATACCAAATCTTCTTCTATGCTTTTCCAGGCGTATACAGGATATCTGGGGTTTGTCAGGTCGGCTGCATGCACACTGTACATTAACACCTCTCTGTGCAAGAAGTGACAAGGTGAGAGTCCACAGCTGCCGCAGCGATGCCACGTTAAACCTGTTTCTGAGTGTTATATAAAGGCAGCTGGATTTGCTTGAGGCTTTGGGAGATGAGGAGAACTAAAAGAAGCCTCTCAGACCTAGACCTGGACCTGGAGGACTGAGTGTCTGCAGAGAAACCTCAAAGCAACACGAATGAATTCTAATTTGGCCCAGTGATTCCCCCTGATCCACGGCTCCTGGAGCTACACCAAACTCCATTTAAAATTCTTGATATTTTCAGTGTTTCCTGGCTGAATATCGGAGATGAACGCTGGTTTTTAAAGACCTCTACGTCTTTTTAATTTATCTACAGATGGGCATTACTCTTGAGCTGTGCTGGGCCTGATTCTGTCAGTTTAAGCCACTGACTATCTCTCAGTTAACTTGCGTTACATCGTGCAACCAGGAGTTCAGAGCCTTGTTCTCCTTGATCATGATTTTAAAGCTGATTTTTCAAGATAAAAGTTGCATAAACCTGACGGATAAACCTCCAACACCCTGTGCTTTTTGGTCACGACTGCTCAGCTCCAGCCACATGCACATGCAAACACACTCAAACCAGCCTATGTGAGCATAAAGGCTCTCCTTCCATCTCTAGTTCCAGCCAGCTGGCTTGCTGAAAGAGCACATTCTTCCATATGCTGCTCAGCACACAGTCACAGGAGACTCATCACTGGCTGCTGGTGAGACCAAGGAGACACATAATGCCAACTAATGCCCAGCAGAGGTAAACACTTGAGGTCCACAAGGCTAACAAGCAGCTGGAAAACTTTGGGATCAAAGTTAGGCAACAGGGCATCCCTAACAGAGGTGTTTTCCCTCAGCTGGGGAAAAAAGAAAACTTGGCAAAGAGGCAGCATGAGGTAATAACAGCGAGACGTTGTAAACTATGCAGCACCAGATAAGAGATATTGCATTGACTCATCATGGACGTGGGGAGAATTCAAAACAATACAACGCTCTGCTCTCTTGAGTTGACTCGAGGAAAAGTAACTAAAGGGTAGCTGGGAATATCCCCCTGATGCTATAATAAGCAGTTAACCTAACGTTTCCACGCACGAGGATTTCCATTTAAACTTGGGGAGGGCTACAAGCGTTAGCAGCTCCTCCTGCTAGCTAAGCGCTAACAGGAGCAGGCTAACGTTCGAAAAGCGTTAGAAGTTAATGTAAAGAAATAACAATAAAAGTGGATTGACGGTGAATGGCGGCGTTAAAAGCGACACGTCTGAGAGAGCTTACCTCAATTTGTGAATGTGTGAAAGCCAGTTAAAGCCTCACTCGTCGCTAGCATTTCTTCCCCGCACCAGCCAGTTCAACATGTGTTTAGTATCCAGCAGCGGCGGCGGCGGCGGACTGGCTCGGTCTGACTCTGCCTGTGTGTGCGTGGACGTGTCGGCTAACGTTAGCTTACAGTTACCAGTTAGCCACCGGCTCGCTAACCTGGACAGTTAGCTCCGTCCACCGCTAGATGTCACTGTCGCTGATTTACCTGTCATCTCAAGGCAGGTTCAAACGCTCAAAATGGATCTTTTAACACAATATATATATTTTTAACGATGTAAAACATGAAATAAATACATAAATAACAACTCCTTGTCAAATATCAATTATTATTGTTATTATTATGGCTTCTTTTTTCCATCCACCATTAGGTCACAGCTTTAGCTTTATTTATAATTTTATTATAAATATAAAAGCTATTTTCTAGGTTTTAGATAGATAGTAGACTGTACAATGATAATAATACTGTATTATAAATAAATAAAATTAATAAATAAAATTCTCCTCACATATCAATAAAATGTGATCTATTGGTGATCTGTCTGTTTTTATTCTATTTTATAATTTATCTGTTTTTCTTTTTTCATTGGTATAATGACAGTGATAACAAGATGACAACATGTATTACCTGTTCTTCAAATAAAAATCTTCTCACTGACTTTAACCTCACACTATTTTAGCAATTTATTACTACTAGTGAGTGGGAGTACTGTCTGTACTGTACTGTAATTTCATTAATACTTATGTGCATAAGACAATCAGTTAGATTCACTTGTTTTAGAAGCAATGCCAATATACCTGACAAACCAGTGATTTGTGCAGCTGTGTTAAATTACAATAATAAAGTCAAAATATAAAATATGATCATCCCAATTAGTTGTCAAAGTCTTATTTATGACCTTTCAGTCTAAACTGTCATATTTTCATTTCATCATTGATGTTTAATGTGCCGAGGCTCATCTTGTAGTGTAGTGCAGGTGTGAGACTTTAAAAGTTAAAGTTTATATCACAACTTGAGTTTGATTCATGTTTTTTAATTTCTGTATCAACAATAACGAGTATCAGAAATTATGAGTGAGTCAGTAAATAGAAAATTTGTCATTTAATCCAACATAATTGTGACTGAATTACAATTACTCTCATGGAAATAAATCACCAAACCAACAGACAGGATGTTTCATACAGGTATATATTACAATGTGCCTTGTTATATAATACAGTCAGGTTCTGTTTTTTTTTTAATAAAAATAAGCACTGAAGGAGAAAGTGATACTTTTTTGATTTTATTGTAAATTGGACATTATGCACATTACTTAGCGATCGATGACTTTGTTAATTAAGCTTGTTAAGTGGTCACAGAACTCCCTGCGCTGGGTGAGAGTTCAGAGGGTGTCAAGTCAAGAAGGCAATTTTAGCCAGGAGCACTGCGAGTTTGAGATCTCACATACAGGACGAACGGTGAGGGAAGTACCAAAATGAAGGAACAAGAACATTGAGTGGCTGACAGCGGTGACTTGCTTGTGCCAAAGATACCAGTCAATGAACACAAAGAGCTTCGTTTTTGTTTTGTTTTTTTGTCTTTTTTCTTCTCTATCGTTGACCGTATGGGACATTAACCGTGAAGTGAAGAGAGTCGTTCATTTTCAGCCATGAAATCTGAGCTGTTTAGTAAATGCAGACAAAATTCTCCCAAAGATTTTAGTTTTACCATCATCGCAAATTTAAACCGTTTTTTCTTTTTTAAACGCAGGTCAAATAAAAGGCATGGTCTCACTGACACAATAAATATTGCACACGTGATATTGTATTTTATAAGGGTGTTTTTGCATACAGGTGTTTGCCCCCCCATTTCCTATGTCTTGTAATATTTCCTCAAGTTATATTTTCCCCAAATACGATTATCATCATAGATTCAATATACAGTGGAGTTAACAGTGTCTGTATAAAAACAAAAGAACATCCATAAAAGTAGACATCCAATGTGTAAGGTGACATCTGACTATGAGACCAAACCTTTCTTTGTCCCCGTTTCTCTAATTTTTGTACAAAGACAATACAACTATCCAGTCATGCAACGTTGTTTAGGAGGGGGTGGATGGGGTGGGTGGGGGGGGGGGAGTTGTCTGTTATCTTCTCCGTTGACTTATTTTTTTTTTTTAAGCATTCTGCATCTCCTTGCCGATCTTGTAGCTCAGGATCTTGTTCCAGTCGATCTTGGTGCGTGTCACAGGAAGCTGGCGGCGTAAGGCTTTGAAGGTAGTGTCCGACATGGTCTGGTAATTCTCGTTGATGGCCGTCTGGAGCGAGTAACAGAGAGATGAGAGGGAGGGAGGGAGGGGGAGATAAGAGTAATATTAAAAATTCATTCAAATAAATTAAAGTTTTTTCCAGCTTTTTAAAAAAGTCTGTGTGTCGTGTGATAAGTGTGTTTTTGCTCCCGGAGGCTGAATGTGTGGGATGACGGACTAAAAAAGAAACTTTTTTTCGTTTGTTTCAAGAATGTTTACCTGACTTGTTTTTATAATTATCCAAGATTTTATTTTATTTTTAAAAAAAGAGAGATTACGATTCATAAATGACAACGTTTTCTGCAAGATTTGGAAAGTCAAATCAGGTCTTTAGTGTCTTTTAATGAATGGGCAGCTGTGGAAGAGCAGACTCGATTAAAATGCATCAAAATTCATCAGGATGACTCAGCTTTCTCTCCGTCACAGCCTTAAGGAAAATCCTCTGCTGTAGGTTTGCAGCATGAAAATGAAGGATTTCATGATTTATTTCCAGCAGGAGTAAAATATGATGTCTCATCTTAGCCAGCTACCTAAAAAATTCAATTAATGAATCAGTAACAGAAAGTGTGGGTATCCTCTTTCCATACACACCAGTAAAAACCACAACTGAACACAGAATATCCCTCTCAGATCACACACCTGATAGTCGTTCTCTGCAGCCTCCATGATCTTAACAAACTCCTTTGCAGTTGAAGCCTCGTTCTGAAAGGTGACAGAACTAATTTTAGATTTTAAATGTGGAGGAGGAGAAAAGAAACTGGGTGAAGGTGCACTTGGAACTAACACCTCCACACCGCAAATAATCAGACAACACATCGAGCTGTAATCACTTATATAGGAGATGACTGAGTGCACGTAAACGTTATACTCACAGAAATTGACATGGACTCCTGGACCTCTTTGTGGCTCACCAGCTGGACATTTCCATCCTCATAGTAATGAACCTGGAAAGATGAAAGTTTAGCTTCAGATCATTTTGGAACCTAAATTTATTCTCTATCTCCACCTGTAGAAATTGTAGCAGTGACATAAATATAACAGACACAGAGGTCTGAAGGAAATAATCACAACCAGACTAAAGGAACCAGAAAACAAAGAGAGTGGCAGAAAAATTTACCAGAAAATCTATCTAATTGTGTAAAAGTCTGCACACAAACAAGCACAAACAGTGCACATGCTCACACACCACAACAAACTTGCTCATTATTTTAACTACATACCTGGATTTTCATGATTCCTGCCACTTGAGTGGTGGAGGGGGAGATGGTAAATTTCCATTCTGACCTCCAGCGTCCATTCCTGCGCAAAGAGAAAGAGGAAAAGCAGACGTTTAGATCACTTACATCTCTTAATGCCATGCTTCGTGACTATATCGCACAAAAATGAAGGCAGTTGGCAGTAAACTGCAGTAATGCTCTCTGCTTTCCAGGACTGTCCAAAGTGAATCTGCAGCTGTGCTGTGTGCCTTGCTAAAAAGCCCCATGTCTGCCTCAGGAAACAGAGATATGTGCCACACTTTGTCAGATCTAGAAGCTAAATGTTATCTTCAGTTCTGTAAAATATCTCGAGAGATAAGAAGCACTGCAGGCTGCAGTTATGGTACTGATGAAAATAAATAAACTGGCACAAGATAAGATTTTTACACAGATCTATTCTAACACACTCTGTTGTCATTGAATGGGTTAATAAGCTACATCTTAGCATCATGGGGGATTCTGAACCACGTCTATAATCAAACCACAGTATGATATGCTGTTTCATCCCTCCAGTGGAGTTCAGAGGAAACCTCTGCCCAACACCTTCGTCACTCATCTGTATTCATCATTACATAACACTAAAGTAGTGTTGCTATGAATTCTGACTCTAACACTGCCAACTGCACCGATAGCAAAGGTTTTTGTCCCTATTGATCATTTACACCCAAAAACGTGGGAAAATAAAGTTTAAAAATCCTTTAAGATAGTCTAAGAAATCTCCAGCCAGATACATTAGCATCCAGACTATTAAATGGCTGCTTGCAGCTGGCATTGTCTGATAAAAACCTTTTCATTAGTCCAATTTCCAAAAACACCTGAGCTCTTTTAAAGCAATAAGATGTTCAGGTTGTTTCAGGAAAAGCAGTTTTCCAAATCTAATCACATAAAATCAATGAATCCAAGTACCACACGATGTGCGCATGGTAGTAAATATATTTCTTTGTCTCATCCCAAATCTGCTCTGCAGGTTCTTCGTTACTGGAACATGGCAGACAATGGTGGCAGTCGCATACAGAAGTTGAGGGATCATTACACACAACAACCCATAAGCCCAGTAAAACCCAGCAGCAAAGAGGATTGGTGCTGTTCTTATCCAATTAGATTAACCTGATCAGAAACAGCTCAGCGACGCTTATGAGGGCCGACAGTCGAGTGCTGCGGAGCTGAGTGCCAATTAAAGTAATGCCTTTGAAGCGTCTTGTACGTATCAAACAACATTTGAGGTTTTTTGGAGCTTTCATCGTTACAATTTTTTTGGGGGGGGGGTGAAGTTTGATTTAAAAAAACAGAGCAAAATGGAAGAAGTTTTATTAAGTGACTGAAACATACCAGAAGTTTTTTGGTTGAAACTGATGGCACTCGATGCACACGATGATGGTTTGATGTCCATCGATGGTTTTCCCGTAAATCTAAAGAGGGAAAAGCAACGAGACGGTCAGACAGGACTTCACATGCAAAGAGTTTCTCACATTTCCCTGCTGCTTGATGGCCCCTAGTTCACTTCTGTGCATGTGCATGAGTTGAGTGACACTGTGGTTCCTCTGTGGTTAACAGCTACAAAATTAATGTCATATTTACCTGCAACTTAGAGACTGTAATATATGCAGCATGATGATGGGAACTTTGTCAAACCACACAACAAGTTCACAGTAAAACTTTCCTGTGTGCCCACCATGACTTCCTGCACTGTATCGACTGGGTTATTCTTGTTGTCTTAGCTCAGTCTTTACAAGCACATTAGATAAATACACGGAGATAATAAAGACAGAAATGTTGAGGGAAAGAAACTAAATGTCAAACAGACGCAGATCGCTAAATTCTCTTTTCCCTAACGGAACAAAAGACGTCAGGATGAGCTACAGAACAACATGCAGGAGCAGCGAGGACTCATCTCCTGCTTGACTCTGCACAGACACTGGTGGCTGCTCGACTTCAGTCCCATTCAGACCACACAAATTCAGCCTGACTGTGTCAGGATGTCGTCACAGCCGACACACTTCCAGTGTCACGCCTGATTAAAAACACTGGGAATGATGAACCGGCCTTGAAGTGTGACGTAATCGAAGAACAAAAAGTGAGGCATGTCAGAGTTTAAAAAAAAAAATCTCCTATAACGTGTATACCCTATATACACGCCCCCTTCTGTGTTACCTAATGAAGTGGCCAGGGACTGTATATTGTTATATCACCGCCTGCTGCTCTTGACAGAGCTTCACAAGGTGTTTACTGTTTCTTAACCCTCCTCCCCAGTCACACACAAGGACCTGAACGACGCCTGTTCAGGGTCAAACCTGCAGCGTTGCCAGTTTCCCACTGCAGCATCTTATGGCAGTATAAGTGTCTAATCTGACATGGTGTCCATCGTGAGAGACAAAGAAAGTGGATAATCTGATCCTGGCTTTGGTAAACAAGGGTCTGTTAAATGTTTTCAAGACATCTTGTGACTTGATCCTGTTAGAAACCAGTGTTGAACGTGTGGGGTGTCATTTATAAAAAATGTATTTTCTGGCCGGTAACTCAGAAAAGCTGAGACCTTTGCAATAAACCACAAACCAGCAAAGTGCTACAGAACTACACCTGCTGTGGTTTTATATTTGATATATGTGAAAGCACAGTGCAGTTCATAAAAGTTTTGACTTCATTTTTTGAGGTGAACAGTTTCTGTTAGTGTCCTAAAGTACAGCAAAGTGCTTATGAAGCAGGCAGGGACGTACGGTGCAGACTCCGCTGGGATAGTGCTCCTTGACGTAGGCCCTGACGGCCGAGTCCACGGCGCTCCTCCACCCCTCCAGGGAGCCGTCGACGTCATGGGGCCGCGGGTCGCTGGCCTCCTTCCTCAGGTGGTCGAACTTGAAGGAGATCTTGTTCTTGGGGTCCAGGACCCGGCCGTTCCCAAGGTCACCATGCTCTGTGATTAAGACCTGGAAAGGAGCAAAGAGAGGAGAGAGAAGAATTAGAGGGAGGATAAGACGTGGAAAAAGCAATAAGGCAAGAAAAGTAGGAAACAGTGGAGCGGGGATTTTCTGAAAATGGAGAAAATAACAACGATGTAAATCAAAATGATGCAATGAGTGAAAGAAAAAACAAAAAAAGGACAAAGACAAACAGATCTAAGATGGCAAAGAAAGACAGGAACACAGACACCAGCCTCAACTTTCCATCTAGTGTCTTCCACCTCAACACTTAGCTCAGCCTGCTGGGTATAAGACGGGGGAATTTCAACCCGTGATGTGGAAACAGAGGGACATGATGACATCTTTACATAAGACGCTGCAATCATTACTGAGACTAACACACAGTCACATTCATTCACTGCCATGTTCAACCGTCACAGAAACTCACAGGCGCAATGACATTAAAATAAAGACGTGTTTGTGATCTTGTTTCCAGGCGAAGCAAAGAAGAATCAGCACTGGGACTGGGTTGATCCTCTCATCCACTCCCCCCTTTTTCTGCTTTAATCCCCATAAGACCATGATATTAGTGCAATAATAATAAAAACTGAATAAGCTTGTTGTCTCCTGCCTGTCGTGTCTCTTTATATTGATGGTTATCACGCTTCTGTTGCTGTCTCTTCTTCCTAGAATAAACCTCTGTTGCTGTCTATAAAACTGGTTTTTCACTGCTGGCATGTGCAGCAACATGTGACCCTTCTAGTATGCTGAAAATTCTTACAATATAAAATACAGCAGCAACATATTCTCATGTGAAATTAACAACATATACGAGACACAAGTGCTGAACAAGCGTGGAGCGTGAAGAGTGAAAGGAAAGATGGCTGAGATGAACCCACTTATTTAGCATCTTAGCTGCTGCCATCATCTTTAATCCAACACTGGAGCGTGAACTCACCTGTTCTTCATAGCCCTCGATTTTCACCGGGGTAAACTGGTCCAAGTTGTACTGTGCAAATGCACTGCAAAGACAAGCAATAAAAAAAGTTAGTGCCGTTTAAACTCAGTACGTTGTATTTAAAGATTTTTGTCTATATGATATATTGCTGACAGTGTTTGGCCAATATAGATGTAAACTGAAGTCCTAGTAAGTTTACAGTTTCATTTCCATTAAATGATAAGTCTGGGATTTTTTGAACCTGGGCCAGAAACATCGCTGTATATCACTACCAGACTCCACTGACAAAATCTGTAATTTTACCGAGCAGAACACAGGAGCTGCTAATCTATTGCTGCCTCTATCTGTTAGTTTGTTTATGTTATTGTGTGACTTTCAGTAGCAGATGATGAATTCAGATCCACACAATAACACAAACTACCTGACTGTTTGAGGCAGCAGCAGATTAGCAGTCCCCGTGTCCTGCTCGGTAAAATTCCTGTTTTTGTCAATGGAGTCTGGTAGTGATATATATATAGTGATGTTTCCGGTTAAACAAAACTGTTGTGACTCCTTAATAAAGAGCTCTGTCTCTGTAGGAATCCTATCCATAATGCTGTCAGACACTTATAACAACAATCTGAGCCTGTTGGTTAAAAACAAGCACTTTAGTGGCTGTACTGTGACATGGAAAACTGCACCGTTTGACTGCACTGCAGCAGCTGTTCAGTGGTTCCAGATACACTGTTCTTGCTCAGTACTGGACTGACTGCAAAGATTTTTGTTCCTATCAATCATTTACACCCAAAAACTGTGGGAAAACAAGGCCCAGGCTGAAAAATCCAAGTTATCCTTTAACTGCAGGATCATATTTAAGAAAGTAAACAAAGCTGGCACAAACATTACATCCAGCTGTGTTTAGAGATACAATAGCTCTGTTTGTTGAACTTCAAGTGTAAATACATTTTTCAAGGCCTGGAAATAGGGCACTAACAGGGTGAAGACTTACTGCGCTGCACCTTCCCTGAGAAGATTGTCATTGTTGAGCAGCAATCGCACATCTGAGGAGAAAAATGTCGAGATTATGAGAGAGGAAGAGAAGAAGAGGAAGAAGAAGAGGAGAAGGCAAGTAGAGCGGATTAGCACCATGACACACACACGCACACAAAAGACAAAGCTGCCTGCAGTCAGTCATTGCAGCATTTATGTCAGGGGAGTGAAGCAGACATGGTAAATTAGCTCAGTGGAAACGGCTGTAAAATCACACAGAGATGAAAGGGGGGCAAAGTGGCAGTAGGGGCCTGTGTTTTAGTGTGTGTGTGGCTGTCAGGCTGTGATAAGAAGCAGACAGACAGCCCCCCGGCGCTTCTCTGAGGTGACGACATTTATCGAGGCAGGACGAAGCTTTAACAACGCCAAAACACACACACACACTTGCTCTCTCTCAAGGGATGCTACTTTGTCAGTGTGGCGTCAACTTTCGTTGCTGCTGCAGGGTGAGCTACGATTCAGCCGAAACATCACAGTCACGCTTTGCTCTCCGAGTCGGCTGCGGCGGTATGATATCTAACACATGAGCTGGAAGTTTCAGTTTCAGCTCCGGTTTAGCGACCGCACACTTTGACAGACGTCTCTGTGAAAACTGCTCGGTTTATAAACTCATTCCAGACCAATACTTGTTCCTCAAAGCCACTCTGAACATCTTTGACTTTGGCTCCATCCATTGGCAGAATCAAATATAGAGATGCATGCTGTAATACTGCAGCATGATGTTTAATTTCATTACTTTTCAACGCCTTCCTGACATTTTAATTATAATAATTCTTCCTTGCTCATTTTATTTCATCTCAGAAGAAAGAGATGAAGCTTTTGTTTCCATGCTGAATCACCCGCCAACATCTTCATCTCAAACGCCTACAGTGACAAAAATAAACTTATTGTTCAACAGCCAGGAGTCACTGAACTTGAAAAGGCAATTTTCTTGACACAAAAAAAAACCTTCCCAGTTCACCTGATGCTTCATGAGGATTTAGTTTGTAAATTATTATTCGGTACAAGTATGAACTGTAGCTGAAGCTGAATGCTGCTTTTATCAATGTCATCAGCTACATCTGCGTTTGACAAGAGAGCCGTCTATTCCTCTGATTATCTGTGCTGCACTGCTGTCAGACTGTTAAGTATTCTCTATGAATTATCTCTGAAAACACTGAACCTCTAAACAGGTCTGACAGAAGGGAAATTCAGTATTCAGTACTTCAGCTGATACTAGATTATCACAAATGTACTGGTATTGGCGTTTATCTTTGTAGAGAGAAATCAGAAAAACTAATTTAAACCAACGTATCTTTGTCCAAAATGTTCACATTATCCAGAATGAGTCTGGGTATAACTTTAACTCCTGCACATTATAGATACTGCTCTTCACACTTCACAGTATCTTCTAGGGATTTGAAAACTGCGTATGTGAACATGACCACAACGTGTCATGTTCACATACATGCAAATAATCCTGCAACCCTCTCGGAAGAAATGAAACAGTCACCTAAGGGCCATTAATGAAAATCTGCTGCAGACAAAGGGCTTTGAGGATTGCAGTCACACGACTGCAACAGGAGCCACATATGAGCCAAGTAGGACAGGCGATGAAAACGCATCACCTTGAAGATTTGAAAATGTTTTACTATTAGTCCAAGCAAGCAACCTGCTAGGAATTCTTAATATGTTTAAAATGCACATTAAGTAGAGGCAAAAAGAAAGAGAGCACTCACCATTGAAAACTTCGTTGAACTCTCCTGGTGGGGCGTGGATGACGAAGTTAGCTGCTATGCGTACCTGCAAACACACACACAAAGTACAGGTTAAGACTGGAAGTCGCCCAGGACACGATGAAATCTACTCCAGCTCCAAAGACTCCAACGTTTCATCGTCACTGGGATTAATTTTTAATATTGATAGATTAACATTACATTGGGATGAGGTTACAGGTTTGTTGAGTCACACAGAAAACTAATGAGTGATATGTGAAATCCTCTCCCCCACATCACTCTCTCCAAACTGGATTAAAAAGTACATTCAACAATATCTCTGAAACTTCACTCAGACCATATTAAAAAAAACATAAAACGGCTCAATATCACGTTTAAAATGCTGACATTTATTTTACTTTTTTCTTGAATATTTGCCAGACAAGTCCAGCTACTTCTCTTTGTACTTGAGTATTTCCATTTCCTACTTTATACTTGTAGTGTACAACATTTCAGAGGGAGCTATCTCACTTTTTATTGCACTATATATCTAACTGCTCAAGCTGCTATGTAGATTAACATTTTGCATAGTGCAAGCACAGTTACTGAGTCTTAAAAGTCTTATTTTCTTATGACAAGTGGTTTATAATTAATGGTTTTATGAATTTTCTACAATAAGGTGACATTTTTCTTTATTGCAAATCAGAAATCCTTGTGTTGTGGCTTCTCTGAAGATTCTCTGTTGATTTCTGACAGAAACTAGTGACTTATTTTAATTGAGAAAACATAATATGTTATGTATACATACGTGTTAATGACTAGGTGACAACTGAGCATTTTAAAACACTCAGAAAAGGTGAGAGATTTTCATTTTAATACTTTAATCATATTTAGCTGATGCTACTTCTTCTTGAGTTAAACTTAAATGCAGAGCTTCTACTTGTAACTGAGTATTTTTAATTTTACTTCCTCCACCACTCCTCTTTAACTGTGCTGAAGTTTTGTGCTGCGCTCATTGTAAATGCACCAAGTTAGTGCCTAATCTTCACAATGTAAACAGTGAACATGTATGTACTGTGGCCAACAGGGGGTGTAATGTTACTGTGTCACTGGTTCGGAGGGTGGAGACAGGCGGTTCAGTGTCTCTCTCTCTCTCTCGGTCTGAGCAGTCACTTTTCCTCTTCCTCACTTCTCCTCTGCACCACAACACTTCCTGTTTCCAGGTCACATGTCAAACTGACAGCGAGAGACGACGCCACCTCCCTCCCCCCGCGTGGTTTACAACCATATAAGGACATAAAAATGTGCTGAGGACTCTAATACACACTCTCCCGCTCGCCCTACCTCTGTATCTCGCTATCACTCGTAGGGTAATGTGGCTCAAGCTGGTCTATCTGGGGGGTGTTCATATGCATGTGTGTGAGTGTGTGTGAGTGTGTGTGTGTTTGTTTGTGTGTGTGTCTGTCCCCCGGGCCCCTATTAGCAGTGTGTGTATACAAGAGCTCTGGCACTCACGCAGAGCTGCAGATTGATTCTTGCTAATGAGCGATGCTGAGAGAAAGGAAGGCACTCGGGGAGGAACGAGTGTGTGTGTGTGTGTGTGTGTGTGCAGTGTTGAGATCAAAGTTTATCTGCATTACTCTAATCTTTTGTCATGAGATCGTCCATGACCCAGTTATGCTGAACGTGTGTGTTTGTGCCTTGAAATCCCAGTGGGAAGAGTCATTTGCGTTGGGTGTCCCTCATTACACACACCTTCCACATGCAAGACAGTATCTCCCAGAGGCAGGTCTACATCGAAGTGAACCCAAGTCATCCAGATCAGTTGATAAAGTAAAACCCAAACTCTGTGCTCCGTTGGCTGCAGCTCTGAGGCTGTAACTCAGAAACACTGTCTGTCTGTAGCTCATGTGAAGTTATGGAAATATTTTTTAAGCCCCGAGGAGCAGTGAGCCCTTGTCATTTTTAATCCAGAAAATACATTTCAAAACCATCATCTGGCTGTGTTTTCAACGCTGGAACTTCCTCATGATCTGAGGTAAATACGTCTCAATAGCAATAAACCTGTCTGTGTATGTATATAGTCCATCTTGGGGCCATGTAAACTCTGCAGATACTGTATATTTAAAGGATAACTTGGGGATTTTTTTGGCTACAAATGATAGGAACAAAAATATTTGGAATTGGTGCAGTATTGAGCAAGACTGGTGTATCACTAAAAGTACACTCAGATTGTTATTATAAATGTCTGAAGACAATATGGATATAATTCCTACAGAGATAGACCTTTTTATTCAAGCGTAAGATCCTTTTTGTTTAACCAGATTTATTGCCATAAATCACTACCAAAGTCCATTGACAAAATCAGTCATTTTACCGAGGAGCTGCTGGGATACCGCTGTTAGCTTGTTTGTGTTATTTTGTGGCACTTCTACTTGTATAAAGGTTTTTAATACTTCCTCTATCACTGAAAGTCACATGATAACACAAACTAACTAACAGATAGAGGCAGCGGTATTCCTGCAGCTGCTGTGCTCCTGCAAGGTAAAATTACTGTTTTTGTGAATGGAGTCTGGTAGTGATATACACCAATGTTTCTGGTTAAACAAAAAGGATCTTTTTTTGTTTAATTGTTAGTTTGATCTTGCCACATGTAGAAATGACAAGATAAACTTACCTCACTCAACCTCACTAAACTCACTACAAATAGTTCAACCATCCAACACCAAACTGAACTCTCTCTATGCCCGGATCTGGTTTCAATAAAGTCTATTAATAGAGTTTAAGTTCAGCAGAACCACTATAATTACTGTTGGGACAGTGGATGCACAGTCTCATAATCAGCAATAACAACATTACACTATGCTCTTCAATGTTTTTTTTCTGTGTCTTGTCTTGCTGGTTCATTGTAATGTAATAGTGTAATTATATCCATAAATCCATTTTCTGAAGCTCTTATCCTATTCAGGGTCATAGGGGTGGGGGGTGGGGGGTGTTGGAGCTTTACCCAGAATGCCTTTGGCCAGTGCCAGTCTATTACAGGGCTAACACACACAGAAAGACCACCCTGACAGGAATAAAAGTCTAGATAAAACCCTGAATGACCACAAATAGTTGGTGCATTTAGCGTGAAAGCAGATTTCAAGACGCTGAACACCACTTAAAACACTGGCTTAAATAATGCTGACGACAAATCCTTTCTAATTCCTCTGTGTACCGCTGTGTGCACTTGCAAAAATGAATTGTGTAACGCCTACAGCTAGGGAGGGAGAGGCCGGTAAGGGCTGCAAAGGAACGGACAGGGACGGGTTTTTACAATCACATCTGGCAGAAGTGTTTTCAAGGTGCACGGAGAATAGAGGAGAAGAAGCCGAGGGAGAGTGGTGTGGGTTAAAACAAATCACTGACAGAGAGGAGAGGAGAGATACTCCATTAGGAGATTATAAGTGAAGCATTGACTATTAAAAGCTAGTTAAAATACTTCCTCTTCCCCTACGTGCGGGAAACCAGTTCTACTAATGCAGTGAGACGAGAGCCTACATCCTGCTTTGACAATACAGGAATAAAACACTGCATTTAAATATTCTCTTTTGGTTATTTCCATGTTAAAAATTCTCCCTCTATGTTTTGGTTTTGGTCTGTTTGTCTATACCGTTATGAAGCAAGGATGCTGTTGGGCAGAGAGATGGCAAAGCAACTGGCGAGATTGCAAACCTACTGTGCAGACAGGAGGAAGTCGTCTGCTCCACGCACTATTTTTACCAACTTTCTACCATTAGGGAATCTAAGTAGATCCTTCAGAGACACAGTCTGAAAAAAATCCAACTAAAAACAAACTTTAAACCATAGAGAACTTAAAAATATCTAATAAGGCTGCATGATTGATGATGACCAAAATGTTAATCAATGTTAATCAATGCATTCCTGCAAAGATGTTCACAGTGCATCTCCTCGAGGCAAAATATAAATAAAATTGCACCAAAAGTTTTTTCAGGTGGTGGATTTGTTCTTGCCTAACATCACTCACCCTCAATCCAAATTACTTCCAGACAACGAATGACTCTCTCTTCACCTCCTGCTCCAGATATTTGATTTTCGTTTTGACTGTCTGCTCTCTTGCTGTTAACCATCTTCTCTGAACTGCTGCTGCAGGGTTCATTACAGCTCGCTAAAAGTGAAGCCAAAAAGTCTTATTCGAGTTTAGCGTTTTGATTGAATGTCACTGTCACAGCCGATTGTGTTCAGTTGATTGTGGGAAGCTGAAATCCTGATCACGACTAATATTTGATAACTGTGCGGCCCTGATGTCTTGTTAACTTGCAGACAAACCATAACCTCCTTAGCAGAGGTAATTACTGCAGAGCAGCACTTTGAATGTTGAGCTCCAAGGTTAAGTGTTCCTTCTAATGGCAGTCTGTTACACTGGGACACAGGCTGCTGGGACACTTTGGAGCTCAGAGACCCAGTTTTAGCCTCGAGTACCGACTGCCATCATGCAACGTGAAGGGCCGAGCTCGAGTAAAAGAGTCTCTGCAGGGCGTTGTAGTAACTAACTCACAGACTGTGGGGATTGAACCCTGCCAGACAAACGGAGTTAATGCTGATATCACTGTGATCTTGGACAAAGTCTTTCTTCAGTGTGAAATACAGGCTTTTTATCACCAACAGCAAGTTCCCTTCTGGAGTCCAACCAAGGAGCTGGAATGATAATACTGGAGCAAACACACACAGACACACATATACACAAAGACCGTGGGACATAAGCACCCCCTGTGGTGTGGGCTCCTCGTGTCTTTGTGCTCTCTTTGGCCTGGACACCAGCTGGTCTCTTTTCTTTCAACTTGCTCACTGTACATTCATCCTCATATTACCCAACAACCCCTCCTTCCCTTGCAACAGACACTCCCCACTGCACTATCCCAACGACACCCTTTCTTAATCCCAAACGACACCCACTGACACTGAAAACACACTTTATGCTAATCCCAGCATCAGAAATCGCCTTATCATGCCAATCCAGATCCATGGAAATAAAGATAATAGCACAAAAAAACCCAGCAGGAATAAACTGAGGCAATATTTTGGCCCGCGGGCATTTTGAGCTGCATCATCTCCCTGACTTTGATCCCCTTCTCTGGCACGCCGCCATTTCAATATCCTAGATAGAGAGGGAAAAGGCAGCCCGGCTTCGAAATGCTACAGCGGAGACAGGGCCGAGTTTAGTGGGAGACCGGCCTGACGTGGGTGAGTACTGGGGGGTTGGGTGATGGGGCTGGGACGTGGGTGCAATAACTTATGGATAATAAGTCCACAGCGGGATGTCAGGCAGCTGTAGGGCAACTAAAAATCATCCTCCACTGATGAAAATGAGGAGGTGGCTGGTGGTCGACTCAAGATTAAACTGGAGAGACTTTCAATAGAAGCAGAAACCTGACGCTTTATTTAGGAGGGTTTCCCTGACAGTTAAAATCATGACTTTTTAAAATATACCTTCCACAGATAAATGACTTTCTGGGGCGCTGTGCTTCGCGATTCACTCGAGTTGACACAATGCCACCTGCCTTCGCTGGAGAATCACATCTCACACAAGTGACTGTACAAGTTTCAGCCCATTAAAAACAAATCACAATCATAGAGGGCATTTCCCTCCGTCTCTTGAGGAGGCCTCACACTTGCTTCAGAGTTGCTTGGTAATTCTTCACCTTCGTTTTCCTGTCAAACGTATGCGACACTTTTCAGATAATGCAGCTTTTTCTGCCTGTGCTTTCATTCATCAGCCTTAAATGGTTCATACCACAATCGATTGTTCAGCACAAAATGAAACACACATGCTTCTCTATAAATATATATACTTTGTGACCTTGCAGTTGCTGGACAGACTCTCACTCTGCCGCATTAATCCTCAACCTGAATAATGCTGCTTGTCTGCTTCCAATGTGCTCATTTATCACCTTCAGCCAGACTTATCCTTAAACTGTGACGGTAAAAGTAGTGTCACTTTACCCCCAAGCAGCCAGCTATGCGATATATGGAATATTACTGGCTTGCATTACAGCCTCCAGTATGCAGACACACCACGGTGTAAAGCCACTGGTCTTTACTAATCAACATTTATCATCTTAAAGGAAACTCCTGGGTCAAATACACTGTGTTTTAAGTTTAAAGCAACATTTCTAAAACTTGCCCGCTGGTCTGAACTGAAAGTTTCTCACACTCCTGATAAAACCCACCGAGAGGTAAGGCAAATAAGGTAAGGGGTAAATTCTCTGCCCTGAGATCAATTACACAGGCTCCAGGTTGTTCTAACCCTTTAAACAGGGTGCCAATTTGGGCCCAGCAAGGCATGTTACTGAAGGGCTGAGACAAATAAGCACACATAGTTCCTTTCTCATCTCCAGATCTCTAACAGTGCTGCAGGCACGTACAGACAGCGCTCCTCTGTCTTTGCATTCTTTGGTTAAAGGAAGATGCCACTAAGTTTCAGCATTAACCCACTGCGCTCTTGCTATGGTCTAAGACAAGCTGAGCTCAGGGACAGAGTTTCCACTGGCTCACCAGTAAAACGTAGGCTGGTTTCATTTCAGTCTTATTTAATTTGGTGGCCATTGTTAAAGGGGATTATACTGTAACTGAGGTTTCTTTATGTCCCCTTTTAGCCAGACGGTGATTAAACAGCTTTCAAACTGGAAATTTTGAGAAATAAAACCTTAATCAAATGAGGTGCTGTGGTCTCAAATATAAGAGACCATATATGCTCTCATTTCCAATCACAGCAAGAATGCATTTTATCTGCACTAAAGGTATTATGTGACTAAGGTTTTTTGCCATCCTGATCTTATCATATAGATTGTGTCAGATGCACAGGCTAAATATCTGTACAGGCTTTATTCTATAGACGGGATTTAGTGGATTGTTTCATCTATAATGCTTTAATGTGGTGTGTTTACTTGTACTGTTTACATTGGTGCCCCCAGTAGGAATCAAGCCATTATCCCTGGTATTGTCAGCAGCACTGTGCTCTGTGTTCAGTCGCTTTATCTTCTCTGACAGTTACATAAGTAAGTTAACTGCCTTGTTACAGTGAAAAAAGAACCAACTCTGCTCTTACATTTACATCGAAAAGATTCAAATACTTTGCCGATCGCTCTTTAGAAACTGCCTTGTCACAGGTATTGTGACATCGCTGTCAACGCAACAACCTCCACTGTTGTTTTTCCTGTACACTGAATACCACATGTAATCAACAGCCTGCATCACAGAAACATGATGCACACAAAGAGAAGGAGCTAGCTCTGGTAAACAAGTGAGAAAGGTGTGACGACAATGAACCTTCTATTCAATCAATCGTCAAACACATTTTTAGAAAGGGTGTATTTCTGGTCCTAGTTGTATATTTTAATTTACAAACAGGCTAAAAATGGATCCAAATGACGTGCACACTCTACAACTTGTATCTCAAATAAACAGAGGTTTCGACTGTACGTCACATCTACGCACACATCTCACTTATCTCAGCGCTGATCACATTCATCACAAAACTTAAAAGGAGCGCTGGCTTAAAGAGGAACTGTAACATTTGTTTAGCTCGCTCATTTACTGTATTTCTGCTTACCTCTGCATGTGGCTTAAGTATCTCATGTGTACTAGATTCTTCTGACAGCTGATACACTATGTGCTGCCAGTGCTAAATCATTATGTGCAGTGCATTTGGTCTTAACATACTTGTGAAAGCAGGGTGCACTTTTTAAAAAAACTCCCAACAAACACCCTCTGACTGCGTCGAGCTGTTTCTTGCCAACAAACCACAGGTTCAACTGATTGGTAAAATTAAAAAACGCTGATGCCACTATTGTGAAATTACAGCTAACTAGCTGATCTGCCATGATAACATCAGCTTGAATGTGAATGTATATCATTCATAGCACCTAAGTATCACACTAATAAAAGCTGTAGAGAACTAAGACTAAAAATACATCATCTTACTTCCTGTCTCAAATATAAACTTCTTCACGAGATTATGTGTTCTCACCAAACCATGTTTTGCTGACTGAAAGATATGCCGCTCTCTGAAACAGGAACCACAGCACACACATCCTGCTCCCTTACACACTTTTTTTTGGCTACCAGATCATTATTTTCACTTCTTTTCTTTTAAAAAAACAAACAAGTTGACAGGTAAAATGGCCAAAGAGCTTTGAAAAGACCTTTGCTTCTTGTACCTGCCCAGGCACTTAAGTACAGAGGAAAAACCTGAAAGCAAACACACTGAGCAACGAGAGTTTCCTGTAATGCTTGTGTGGTTTCTGTGCTGTAATCAGGAAGCTGGCAGGCCAGTGCCCAAATGACTCAAGAAGACTGTAAGCAGTACTTGGTATCTGTGGCTGAGATGAGACTCGTCTCGCTGTTTAATCATTTACAAATGGAGGAGACTTCACCGATTCCCGATCGGGGAGCTTTTCGGCCCTTTTTTTAGAGACGCAAAGTGGCGCTGACAGCAGCAACAACAGCAACAGGACAGAAATTCCCCTCCGTCTCTTGGGACACATTTAGGAAGCATTTCACAGAGACAAACCCAAAACTATTCATTGTATTTTAAACAGATGCAGTGCTTCCTATCAAAAAAACAGAAATGGCCTGGGTTAACTATCAAAGTGTCTCCCAGCTACTTCCTCCAAAATAGCTTAAACAATCATCACAGTAATGTCAGATCATAGCCAGCGAGGATTCCCATGAAAAGCACATTTGCAGATTTGTAGCTCAGTGTGGGAAAGTAGCAGCAGTCGTGTGCTTGGTTTGTGTACTCTACCTGTCTTTGGCAGGTCACCAAACATCATTTGGAGTTCTCTTTGTTATTCTACAAATCAGTGAAAGAGTTATTCAAACCAACTAGTTAATTTAGGAAACTATTACCCCACTGTCACTTTGTTTAGGCAGATGACGACGCTCATTTCCTTCCTTTGCAGTTTTTCTCTGAGCTGCACAAAACAAGCTGAGGGGCTGGAGCAGATGGCTGATTGCTCTGAGCAAACGCACCGGGGAGACGGCCTTCAAAGTACAAACTGCAACTGCAGTGTTTGCATACAAGTGCTGTGCTTTTAAACAGCACAACATACAGTACAGCGGATGGATGCATAATGCAACCACTTAATCCCACACCGATCATACTCAAGAGAAGGGAACGAAAAGCTTCCACCGGCTAAATACTGCGTAATACTGTCAGTCTGCCTGGCAGGTTGCCAGCAAGCATTTTTTCAGCACTACGAAATCAAACTGTCTGGTCAAACAGTGAAAGTGGCTTGACAATTGTGGAAACCAGTGTGGTTAAAAGATGAGAAGAGTTCCCATCCTCTTCACAGCAGCAACAACTAAAGTTGTTAACCGTTTAACCACAGCTTCAGGTCGTGAGCGCACACCTGAAAACATTATTGATGGTAAAGTTAGTAATACATTACAAAATCACACGTCACCCACACCTCCTCCACCCTGTAATGAAATACTTAGCTAACAGCTGATGCCTGTGTGTTGATGAGCATGATGCAGTCACACCCACAGGTCAATGAGCTGCCTACTCTCTCAAAAAAAAAAAAAAAACTTGTGACTCAAGCTGATGTGGAGGTGAACAAAATAAAGCCAGGCGTTGTTCTGACCCTGAATGGTGTATTATATAACCAAACGGAAGAGTTCACTTAGCATTTAGGCAGAAGAATAATGGTTTAGTGTGATTTTACTTGATAGGAATTTTGACTAGACAAAACACAGGGTATCAGGTACACATGTATACACATACCTCCACGCACGTACTGTATGGAAGGGCAGTAAGGCTGCAACTTTGGCTTGTTTTTGCCATTTATTCATCAACCAAACTGTCAATTTATTGATAAATAGTTCCAACTGTAGCACATGATATGCCTCTCTCAAAAGCTCAGTTTCTAATTTGCCTGACCAAAGGGCAAACAAAGCTTAACAGAGACTAAAATGTGCAATAAATCTGAAGTTGGCAAATGAAAACATTTAAACAGAACGTTAAGGGCGAGTAGGATTCCTGCAGACAGCTCTGACACATGCAGGTGAAAGCTCATGTGGTCTCGGGGCACTGGCTGTTTTTATGCTCTTTTAAGGAAATGTAAGAGGAAAGTGAGCAGTGCTACTACCGCTAGCAGGGGTGTAATAGGGTGTGAACCCTGCTGATAGAATGAGCCTGACAACAGTTTCCTGTTACACCATAATTAACAGATTAAATATTGGTGCAAGATCTTTACGTCTGCAGATATCGACTTTTAAATACACCTGAGTTCATTTTCTAAACTATAATTGTTTGGTGTTATGTTGCATTTTAGGTCATTTAAGTTCACATATTTTTACTGACTGTGAAACGTTACTTATTACAGGTACAGCAGTTAGTTAGCAAGCTAGCTTGTAGAATACGTGTGGTTGCGGTCATACGGTTAATTAAAAAATAATAATAATAATCACCACTAACAATATTTATATGTGTAATGATAGAAAAACGGTGTGTAAGAGCGAAAAAGGGCGTGTTAGCAAATCTGGCTATGTGATAGCAGGCTGCGGCTATGCTAAACAAACTAGCTACCGATCTTTGGTGTATGAAAACTTCCATAACACAAGCGACCGGGGACACGGGGGTAAACCGACATGTCCACAGGACGAAAAGGGCGTGGGGGGCAAGCCTAGGTGAGTTTATGATATGTACACGGTTCCTATTTTGAGTCAGGACCGTACAAGGAGCCTCCGTTTGAGATTCGCAAATGAGCGGAAGTTGAGCTAAAAATAATAAGAGCAGCAGCAGCAGCGGTTGTGCCGAGGCCTGGGGGTTTTCTACAAATTTCATAACGGCGCCGGGATGCACGGAGAGACGGACTCGAATGCGACCCAGAATTCGAGCGCTAACGTGTCCCGTCGGGTGAGCGGGCATCGGGGGTTAAACCTGCGATTAAATCGGCATCTTACCTTTTCCTCGTCGGATAGCTGCTCCTCATGATCCGCCATCTTTTCTTCCGGCACCACCAGCTTGTCAGAGCCCCGTGACGTCATCGCATGGGTGGATTCCCAGTTTGGTTCAGATCAGTTTGCGTTAGTTTTGACTGATGCTCTGTCTCTTTTATTGACTGAAGGAGGGACACACCAGTAAACAAACAAACAAACAAACAAATAAAAATGTTGAATTTATACATACAAATACATACATTTGAGCAGCTGATACAGAATTCTTGTTATTTATGCAAAACATAATAAGTTTGATGAAAGAAACACAAGTAGTTTAAGAGGCAGTGACACTACAAATATGCATACATATATCCATACATAAAAACACTGAAATACAATTACAACACCAAGACTTTAGACAGAACGCAGAGTATAGATACTGTATAAGTTCATTTGTAGGCGTCAGGTGGATGTGGGTGGGAAAAAAGAAAAAAACAAAACTGTATGGTTTGGTTTTGACTAATAAATCAACAAATTTTCTCTCAAACAATTGATCAATTAATTTGGCCACAACTGTCACATGGCCACATGAGGCTTGGGTATTTGCATAATTCAATAAAATGTATAGCCCCACCTGGTAAGTTCAAAACTAAGGAACCCCTCTTGAGAAGCTATATATGCATGGCTGTAACCTTACAAAGCTTCTTCCTTAATACTTTCACTTAATAAACAGTGAAACTAAACATATTCCTTTCTTTAGGATAAGCCACCTTATGTGCATTCTCCTCCATTTCCATTATTGACACCTGTAAGATGTGCCTGTTATCACATGTCTGCACAAGTACACCGAGTATAGTATTAAATATATCCATTAGGAGCTTCTATTATATAACCTGAATGAGCATGCATGACTCTTTCATGGCAAAATATCTTTTTATGTTAAAGTTATCTCTCACATTTACACTTGAGCTGAAGTACCTTCCTCAGAATGTAATATTTTAAGTGTATGTCTTCTTTATCATCACAGAAGATCTGGGGAAAGCCCTGTGATCACAGAGATGCTATCACATTGTGTATGCCATGTTTTTCACCACTAGATGGCGAGCTAAGACTGTTTTCTAAGACCAACAGGGTCGTCAAAGTCTGCACCTTAAGAAGAATGAGATCAGTTTCACTGTCTGTCTGACTTATTCCTTTTGACAGTACCAGCAAAAAATTTAACATGCAACTTAATACTTGATGCTAAAACCCCACAACCACACAGAGACTGAAGAGGAGTGAGACACAGAGAAACAGAGAGGTTTGTTAAATATTATCACAGATGGTGGAATAATTGTTGGGTTTAGGTTCAAAGGATTCAGTCTGAGCACTGAGTTAGAGGGAAGTTTAGTTAATTATATTCCCTTAGTCACAGAGGTGTTGCTCAATGCATCATATGACACACAAAAACCTATCTATACCTACCTACAATGTCATTTACATTTATAACTTTAAATATATCTGTCAATAATAACAGAATTTGACATTAACATGTAGTTTTTGTTGCGAAGAACGTATTACTTTTGCATTTTAATGCTGTAGCTGGTGAAGGTTGAGCTAATTAAGATTATTTTTCATACCTGAGTAGTTTAATCACATTATGCATTGTATTTAATACACTGATAGTAGGTTTGTAAGTTAAATATTCATCTGTAAGTTACTAACTCACGGTCAAAACAAATACTGGAGACTGACCTCTGAAATGTAGGCTGGTAAATTTGACTACAAAGTAGCATAAAGTTTAAATATTCAGGTGAAGTACAAGTGTGTAATTGTACATGCTGTACTTTACTTAATTTCTCTAGTTAACTGGTTCACTAACTGGATTAGTTAGTTAGTGTTTAACTTACAATTCAGCTAAAGAATAACAACTTTTACCAGGTATCTCCTTTTTCTTCTAGCAAGCTTCCTATTCACAGGTAGAATTGTGAGGTAACTGTTAAATGAGCTACATAATGAACACCTGGCTGCTATGTTCTTCCCCGTTGCCTTGCCCTTTCCCTCTCCCTCCAACACTATAATTTCTCCCTCCTTTGAAAAGACTCAGTTTTCATGCGATGCCAGCACTGTAGCTTTGTGTTTGTTTTGGTGGGGTCACTTCAGTGCTCGTGTTGCCACTGTATTATAATGCACCTCTACTGCAGGGTAAAGGCAGTGAGAGTAGCGATGCTAGTAATCCATGTCTTATGATCAAAGGCTGCATAAAAATACGTTGCTGAGAGCGCTCGGTGCAGCTCGGAGCAGCAGCCTGAACACACTGAGGGAGCATAGTTCAACAGCAGGTTGGCTGTATTGGAGATGATCAACCGTTATTGATCAGGAGTCTTTGTGTGTGACACAGTTTATATGTATACAGGTTCACAGCTTAGAGAAGTCTGTTCATGTTAACGGGTTATTGGTTTACTCAGGTCACCATGAAAGGGGCAAAAAGGCAACCTGACAGGTTATTTTAATGTAAACTTGTCCCAGTGACAACATCGCTCTAAATAAGTAACACATCATAGAGATGATGTGGTAGAGACAGAACACAAGCAGTGCTCAGACTGCAGAGATCCTACCAGCACATCCAGAGGAAGAAGGACGAAGACCAGTCCAGGACAGATGAGAAGAAGGCAGGGCAGGTGGATGAAACTGGTTCGGTGGCCACTGGCGAAAGGAAATGCCATTTTGCACCAGTCCTTTGTTGAATCCTGAGCAGACGATCTGACAAAGGACTGGTGTAAAATGGCCTTTTCCTTCCCCAACAGCCACCAAACCAGTTTCATCTCCAAAAGAAGTTGGAGACAGGGGCCGAGGGGGAATGAGGAAGAAGATGGTGACAGTCGAGGTTCACTTGGCCCAGCAGACCTCTGACACAGCAGGAGTCATGTGCTCTGGGTCATTACTCATTTTAAATTAAACCATCATTAAAATCTTTTTGTGTCTCAGCAGCACTGTGTCATGTCATCCTCCAGTAGACAAAGGTCAGAGACATCACTGCTGGAGGACAAAAAGCATGCACTGATGTGCCACTGGTTCAAAGTCATGTTCACACAAGTTTCCCAGTCTGCCCTGAGAGAGATTCATAATCTACATAATCTTGTTGTAAAAACTTTTATGAGAAAAAAAACTTTAACATACAGTCTATGCTTACAACAAGCCTGACCCTGTCCATCGTTCACCTTCTCTTTCATCCATGACTCTGGACGAACAATAGTCCTCTAATATATCATTACTGTGTCTGTCAGTATAGTTATAGTATTTTCACTTCATTTCAGACAAGCTTTTTTAATGTTTGGTTGCGCTTGAATACTTATCATTAAGTCTTTAATCTTCCTCCTTAGTGAGACTCCATCAGCACAAGTGGCTGAATAATTGTGCAGCTTCAGATTTGGGATGATGAAGCATGCTGGAGGATCAAACCAGGGGATTATAAAGGCCCTGTAATCTGCCCTAGAACTTGAATGGCCTGCAGTGCCGCCATTGTGCCGACACTGGAGCTACTCATCACCTCTGGGGACCAAAGGGAGCATTGAGAGCTCTGCATGTGAAAAGGAGGCCACTCTGTGACTCACCCCCAGCCACTGGTTAGTCACCTCGGATACTCATTACACTGTTCCCACTCAGACAATAATCACCCAGAGGACTCAAAAGGCACTAAAACGTTGAGGTATTAAAGATGCAGAATGATGAAGTGTTAAGATATAAAAGTAGCACAACTTTTGTATGCCAGTATCATCTTGGTTATACCACGCCGAACGATTGTGTTCCTCTCTGTTCTCTGGCCATCTGAGTATCAGTGTGAGAAATGTCTTCTTGGCAGCGCATGAAAGTCTAAGGAGGCAGCGCCATGGGGACGATTGAGACTGTATTTCCACACCTCCTGACAGTATCTGTTGTAGTCTGCTTTGTGCCAGTTCAATAGCTGCTGTGTTGAAATGTGGGCAGCAGCGTTGCAGAGGGATGAGGGTTTGTATTGTTGGGCTGAAGCAGGGAACTAAACATGCAGGTAGAGAACTCTGGGTGAGGGTGGGATGTGGTTTTTGGCAACAGATGTGAGATGATACAGGCAAGCTGTTTTTGTAGCCACACTAGAGGTGTGGCTTTAAGGGGAAGGCAATTGTCAGAAAATTATGTACAGACATTCTCAGTGAATCGCCCCGACTTTGGTAATCCCCTGACTTTTCCTCTGGCACCACCATAAGGTTGGATGCTTTGCTATGACATTTAGCTCAGACATTCAAGTACATTTTCCAGTCCGTCCGGATGAATCGTGATAACTTCCCCTAACTTTTTCTGCAAAGACATCATCAGATCAAAATATAAATGTGTCCAGTGCTTTGGTTTAAGTATGAAATACCTGCAAAACTAACTACATTCCTATTAGCCTGAGCTGCACTCTGTTTAGTACTAATTAGCATGTGTTAGCATTTTAAACCTTATGCTAAAGTGCTAAACATCAGCATGTTAGCACTGCAGTATATCATTCTGTGTTAATGTTAGCAGGGTTAAAAGTTGTATAAATGAGCATGGGATTTGAGTAATAGTAGTTTTTTCTCTTTCATGGTTTCCTTTTGAGGATGCTGTTGTCACCTGTCGTGTGGATACAAAGGGACTTCAAGTTCTTTCTGGCTGAAAAATTTGAGACCTACAGGTTTACAAAAAATAAAAACCCTCCCTATGGTCCTCTGGGACTTTGGTGCCCCACTAAACCACAGATACGGGCTTTCAACGCCAGCCTGGCTGTGATCACACTCCCCTGGAATTCCTTGGCACACCAGCACTCCCAGTCCTGATTATCAGTCCTTTCACAGTGATTATATTTTTGCATGACTGATGGTGGAGTTATTCTGGTGAGGAAGCTTCAAACCAGACTGATTAGTCAATAAAAAATCTGGAGAATTTAAGTTTACATTTCTAGATTAATTTTCCAGAAACTTGAAAGTCGGGATGGAACGACTGTTTGATGCTGAATTCCATCTGTGGCAAATACTTTATGTATTAGGTTTCCCATCAAAATTAAATGGAATTTTAAAGTAGCTACACCCTCTTTCACAAACCTTGCAGTTGCGGTCACATCAGACAGAAAAGCAAACTTTTCTCAACTCATCTTCAGGGTTGTTCAGTCAGACATGCTGACCTTGGGAAGACTGGATGCTGGAATGAACATCCTCAGCCAACAAGCCTGTAGGTCTGAATTTAAGACGTGCTCACCCTAAAGTACCTTGGACCACATGTTGAATTATGAATTTAGGGCCCCACTCACACACATGTTGCAGCTGAAGGTGAAAAATGTGATATGTAGCCCACATTTTGAGTTGTTGAAGACAGGTCTTGATAAATAGCGTCTAAGGAAAGAAGGAACGTGTGCCAAAGTGAGATGTTCATCAAGTGGAAACACACTTTGGGATAATTCATTGTGAGGGAAATCATGACACGTTGTAAAAGAATGGTCCGCTCTGTGGTTGTAGCACTTAAATCAGCTTGATCCTGAAATATTGACATAAATATAATTTATGTAAATATGTGCTACCAAGAGGCTCTATTTGCATCACCTGATGGAACTGTCACTGGCCACTATCATGGACCAGGGATTTGCAAAAATAAAGGTATATTCCACTTTATCATAAACAAGCAAAAAAAAAAGAAGTTGGACATATACATTCATAATTTCACCTTAATGTACAGACAGAAGGCTTTTAAGCTGTGGAAAGAGATTGCACCACTGCTGAGGACTTAATTCAAAGTTTACTTACCCAACTATAATTTAAGATGGTGGCTAGTGGCTGTATTCATTAATACAATTCATTTACCTTGTCAATAGTATAACATCTTAGTGATGTCCTCGGGCTCTGTGTTCTCGGCTGACTGATGGAGATCCAGGCCTCTGCCCGTCTGTGGGTCTTTGCTGATCGTCTCTGGACTTCATCCTCTCCTGTCCTCTCCTCCAGCACTAGAGTACCCTAGAGAGAACAACATAACCGTAATAAAACACTTGTAGAAATACAATTGTGTTGCACCCATGAATCACACAGGACTCAAGATGAACATTAATAAAGGAACAGATACTTTGGCAGTGGCTTTGCTGATACTGGATGCACCAACTCTGGCTTAGAATAAGGTACAATACACATGGTAACAATAACTAGTAGAGTAGTCTATTATATCAAGACCACAGTCCCAAAGATAATAAAATGATTCCAGATAATTCCGCCTAAAATAACTAAACTTTCAGAATTCAAAAAAACTTAAAAGCAGCTCATATAATGAAATGATCAGTAATCTATAATCTGTAGGCTTACTAACAATGTAAACAAACCAACTATTAAGGAGAACCACTGCTGCAGGTGAGTGGAGAAAGTTGCACCCTGCAAAACACTTCATCAGTTACTAACACAGCATCAGTTATCGTTGCTGTGTTTTTTGTCCACTTACAGGGGTGCAGACTCCAACACTGCAAAGAAACAATCAGAACTTTAACGGTACGATGTGGCCTGAGCAAACTGTTAGCTACAGCTAAGTTACCTTTAACAAGGCAGGAGACCTATCCAACTGCGCTCATCCCCGCCGATGACGGTTGACGGTGTTTTCCGGTCAACAACTTTTGGTACTCGATAAAAGCGTATCGCGATTTCGCGGTTGGATCGTCAGGGTAACCGTAAGCGACTTTGCACTTCTGATTGCACTTCCCGTGTAAACGGTTACTTCCTTTTCTCTAGCCGCGTTCCGCTGACGTCATACGTAAACATACTGCTGAGTGGGACTGTGTCCAATCACAAACAAGAATCTAAAATGTTTCTGCGCTTTAAGAAATATTAATAAATAATATTATTTTGACTTTTAGGATGTTCAGATCAGTTGTTTGGCATCCTGTATGAGGAGGTATTATTTTATTATGAAGCGTTATTAGGGAAGAGTTTAATCCATCTCATGATCTGGCTGTTCACATCATCACTGACAACAGACATTAAACATTTTGGGCTGCAGGGAACTGTTGCCTTCATCCCAGTGTAAACCTGTCATGTGAAGTAGTACGAGGGATGAATCACCAAACTGTAATAATTTTCTCAGTCGCTCAAGGCTCCAGTCTTGGTGCACTTTACACCAGGTTATGTGTCTCTGTGTGATAGAAGTGGTTTCCAAATGGCAGCCCTGTCATTAATTCAAGCTCACAATGTACAGTTTTTATGAAGCTGTTACGTTACATTTAGAAATGATTCTGTTGGGTGTCACGTCCTTGTCAGAGAAGCTTTGATTTTCTTCTTCTCGCTTTTTTTTGCAGTTGACCTGCCGATGCTGTCCCGGTTTAGAGACTGCTGCCTTTGTTATATTTAATGATTTTAGCAGTTTATGTAACAGATGGACCTGGAGATTGACACATTTAAGACGTGTTTCTGCATATCTATCAAAGTGCTGAGGGACAGGTGCATCACAAAAGCCTGTGTGACCAGGATTTGCTGCAACAGCAATTCATGTTCTGACTGTGGCCTATTTAAAACACAACGGAGGATGTGTAGCTTGAAAGGCAGAGAAAAATAACAAAGCAGGTGCTCCTGACTGCCTTGAATTTTGAGGGATGTTTGTTCCTCCTTCCTTCAATAATTTAGCCTCTTTGGATCTCTGTAAGTTGCCTCATGCTGTTTCATGAACTCATTTATCAAGTTAATTGTAATCTTTTATACCTGATAAGTGCTGCTAGTTGGCAGCCCTTCTATGACTCACTGCTGCAGCTGGGTTTGTAGCAATACTTCAAAGTTAAAGTGCTTCTCTTTCATGTGGTGTTTCCATCATTTTGTCCATATGCTTAATGAAGTGTCTCCGTACATGCAGACCCAGTGCAGAATCAACAGGGGGCGCCAACAACCCAAGAACAAGCTCCTCAACTATTGTGTTAAAGTTTCATCCTGGTTAAGATTCAGCAGGAAAGTGTGATATCTGATGAGAGTCATTAATGAAGGCAGCAGAGGTATTTGTGGTGTGTGTATGTGTGTGTGTGTGTGTGTGTGCTGGAAGTGTGTGTGGGGGGGTAGATGGAGGTAATCACTCCACCTGGTGCCATCTACCTCCCTGGTTTCACTCAGGCCAAAACTCATTAAGAGTTTAATGAGTGTGAGTTGACTCAGCAGGTCAGAGTGGTACTGACTGGTTTTGGTTGCTCTATAAACTGATTGTGTGTGTGTGTGTGTGTGTGTGTGTGTGTGTGTGTGTCCTGTAGGCTTGAAAGGTGTCCAGTAAGTTTGAAAACAAATCTGAGCGTGCTAACTCATTCTACAGTGATGTAGTTTCCTACTGTTCATGTTTTCCTCTGTAATGCAGTGTAGTCGAAGCATAAAGTGGCATATCATTGTTTTATTAAATCATATTGTTGCTTTATCAAGATCTTATGATTATTTCTATGCAAACAGATGGTTGTTTTTTTTTGGACATTTTGACCCACAGGAATCCACTGTACCTGTCTGACCACAGTCAGTGTTTGACATTCCATTTTTAGGTGGACTGTCCCTTTGACATACATGTGTACATACATGCTTAGACATAGTGTGTGTGAGCTTACATACACACATGTATGGGGTCTGTGTGAGGTGTGTGTTTTGAGTTCAGCGGTCCCTCTGACGTGCATGCCGATCTGGCTGACTCACCTGATGACTCCCCTCAAAAACCTGCATCCAGTTTAACTTTTTTACCGTGAGACCATCGACAGTCGCACCTGTTCGCTCTTTGAACACGCGTGTGGCCGTGTTTTTAGTGTGTGTCACTTACAACAGGAGACAGGCAAACACACACACGCACACGCACACATACCCAAACTGACACAGGTAGAGAACAAGGTGAGGGGAGGGCGATTAAAGCCTGCTAGTGTTGACTTTAGAGGGAATTAGGAACAGGGAGTGGAGAGGTTGATTTGCAGTGTTAATGTCTTATTAGTCACGCTTTAAAAAGGGAATATTGTCTCTTAAATTTGTCATGTTCTATCACTTGTTTTAGAGCAATTTCAATAGAAAATGTGAAGGTTAAAAACAGTTAAAGGGTCAGTTTTGCATTGTTTTTAAGTTGTAGCACAGTTTTAATGACTAAAGTTCAAACTTGTGATGATATTAAATAATGTAAACTTTCTTCTGTGCACATTTCAGAGCTGTTACAAGCATAAATTAGGCTTCAGTGTGTCAAAACACGGCCTTAAACTCATGATCAGAGGAGAGCAGTAGCACTGGAGGCGGCTGAGAGAGGGACTGAGAGTGAAGAGGGATGAAAGACAAGACAAGCCTGGTGTGGCAGGAGAGAGACGGATGCTTAGAGTGAGATGCAAAGACAGACATGTCTCATGCTCGTGTTCGCTGGGGCTTAACATGGATTTTACTGGGATAATTTAAGCCTCAGGACAAAGACGGTGCAGCGCAGTGGTTGAGATACCTACATGGAGTCCATGTTCTCCTGATACGCTGGAAAATTCCACCACATCTGTCTTCTCTCCTGCAGGTTTGAAAGAGACGCATTTTAATATTTTGAAGAGGTTTTAAAGCTTCCTGGATGTGAATTAAATAAAGCATCAAAATAAAGAGTTGCCATGACACCATCCTGTTCTATACCGAGTTAACAAATGATCTGAAACTATAAATGGAAAGAAAAATAACACCAAGAAACAACTTTAGATGATAGTCTACTTTGTTTTTCTTCTCATACAGGGCTTGGTAATAAATAAGAATTGTCCAGTTGTGTTTAGTAAAGTTGCTGCATGATTTAAAGCCTCCTAATGACAGCATATAATAAGAGACTCCAACATTAGGATCTTAATTTAAATGCTATGGAACAGGATGATTTCTTGATTGACCTTATACCTTCTCTAAGGACACAGTTGAGACCAGGCCCAGGCAGTAAGAACCACAGAGCTTTCATGTTTCACAATTTAGATTGAAGAAAAGAATCCAAATCCTCCAACTCAAACCCACAGTTCTGGTGTCATCTTTAAGTTAAGCGTGGCCTACCTGCAGAATCAGCTCTTTCAAGAGTAAAAATGTATTAAAATAAAGTGTAAAAACCAGATTGTTCTCATCCTAGATGTGACTCTTGTAAGTGAGACCATTTATGGTTTGACTTCACTGAACTCCAGAGTCGCCAAGCAACTGTGAAAGGACAACCTGTCCTGAAAGCCACGGTCACGGCTCAGTTAGACAGAGGGAAGGGTGGAAAGTCTAGACTGCAGTACTTAAAGGGGTCGAGAGAAGGGGAGGGAGGGAGGGAGCTAGAGGTGAAGGGTCAGAGGTCACAACCATCCAATGGGAACAGAAAAAGGGGGAGAATGTCTGTGAACAAAGGCAGACACAAAGCAGCAACTGTGTACTCAAAATGTTGTGCAAGTATAAAGTGTGTTGACCCAGTGTGAGGCCAAATCATCATCCATCTCTGTCTGAACGACAAACCTCTGTTAAGTCTCCCAAAACCTACACACTTTGATGTGTCATCACACCTTTATTTTCACTGCTGCATTACTGCACAATGGAAAGTATGATGCAGGAGTAAAGCAGCTAGTCATTTAAACAGTGAGTACTGTGTTATTACAGTTCTATACAGTCTTTCTTCATGTTTTCCTCGAGGACATGTCTGTCCAGTGAACCACATTAACACGTCTGTTACAGCTGTTTGCCGTGTTAAAGAAAGGATGTGTGGAAACAGAGGTTAACTCTGATAGTATATAGCTTTATTACACTGACAAAGTTCATCTGACATTACACAGGAACATGTACCTTCAGGGTTTATTTTAACACACACACACACACACAGAGAACAGACAGTGTTGAGCACAGACAAAGTGGTGGAGAATCACATGATCAAAGTGACAGCAGTCTTTGAGTGATGTGTCGGGTGTGAGGTTGCTCAAGTTTGTTCAGCTCTTTACTGTTTCGCTATAATCTAGCAGTAATGATGAGAAGCTAAATGAGCATACACCCACAGGTTTATCAGTCAGATGTGTGGCTCTGCATGCTGCAGACAGACACGCACAAGATCCCCCACAATCCCCCTCTCTTTATGTACAAATGGCAGTGATTTGTCTTGAAAACCAAAGGATCGGTTGAGCGGCTTTGTTCATTGTTCCTGGCGCTTTTCACAGACCACCAGTCTTTAACCAGATTTTAAAGAAGAGGCTCATCATCGATACAAAAATATAGTACAGCAATTTTCTTGTCATAGCAAACATTCATACCTGTCCGTCGATGGCCCAGTCGCATCAGCAGCCATTCAGATAAAAACTAAACAAAACATAATCTGCTACACGAAGCAAAGGAAAAAAGAGGCTTTGACCACACCAGGATTCAGCACTTTTAGCCCAATTACCACAAATTATGTCACAACACTGGATGTGTTTTTCCTCTCGTTCAGGCAGCCATTAGTTTCCATTCATTTCTGAAACTCTTTTAGCAGATGCACACATAGAGAATAAGCTGGAGGAGGTAGAGTATAACTCACAATTTACTAAACTCATATTTAGTAAGTTATCGGTGGATCACTGCAGCACACTGATGAAGATTTTCTTGAAGACATTTTGTCCCATCTCCCCCGAAAATAAGCAGCAGTTGGCGACTGTCTCAGCAATAATCAATAACCCACATGATCAGTTTATCACTGATCTGTGTTACATCATGTTACAGCAAACCCTGCGCTTTAACTGAAACACAACTCGGAGAAAGTTTCAGGAATCTGCAGAACATTTTTTATATCGTACTGAAATGACTGGAAGTCAGCGGCTGCCTGAAAGTTAAGATCTGCAAACACTGTGGTGAGGTCTTTGAACGTTGAAATATTTCTTCATAATGATTCAGTGATACACAGCTGTCACTAATAACACACTCCTGGTTTGAAGCTGCAAAAGTTTGACTTGAAATCTTTTGGAACAACAAGTTTTTTGTTGAAATTTGGACCACGTTATGTAATTGATTAAGCGTTTAAGAGTTTTTAAGTCTCTGGTTCCATGAACCAAACGTGGGTTAAAAACCTCCAGGCTGCAAGCCCTCATTTCCTTTGTTTAGGTGTATCATTTTGTCAGGCAGAGCACGTTCTCTGTCATTAAAATCAAAGTTATACAAAAGAGACACAGATCTGACAAACAGTCTTTCTTCTCTCCAAGAAAACCTCAAAGCGTTCAGGCGTGTTCCTGCTGTCAGAGCTGTAGCGTTATGACACGACGGGACGTTTCAGGTTTAAAAACAAAAAAATAAAAAGGAGAAATAAAAGCGCTTCCAACTCTTTTCACTCAGAAACATCTGGGGATTCCACACAGGTGAGTCACGATGAGACATCCAGACCTTTTTCTTTTTCTTTTTTTTTTTTTTTTACCGAGCACAATAAAAGCTAATCGTCCAAAGACAATTATACAACTAAAGCATCCAGTGAACTGCACACAGGCAGCAGTTTTTTTTTTTTTTTTTTTTTTTTTTTACACACCCCACCTTACACCTACACTGCCATTCCCCTGTTATCTGCCATTATTGACTTCCAGCGTGCTTTGGTTTACTCACCTAAGGCAGCAAAATCAATCACAGCAGGCTTCATTGTCTCTCAGACGTATGAGGGTGGCATTTAGTCGAGTTCATAGCGTGTGGAGGTGTGATATTTTTTTTTATACGACACAATACATGGCCATTTGTCGAACATTCACATTACAGACGGCGAAAAGGTCCAAAGCCACATCCGCGTATCGAAGCACATACCACCCAGACGAGAGCAGAATCATGAAATTCATCCTCTCCGTGCGTGGGTACAGCAGTCAGTGGGATTTTTTGTTTTGACGGATTGCGTTGTGCTTCTGTGACCGTGGCTTTGTCCGCTGGAACTCTTCGAGGAGGCGTTCCCGTGCCTTGTAATTGTCTTGTAGAAGACGCAGGAAGTGCTGACCTCCTGCTCCTCGGGGGTCAATGAAAGGTCAGAAAGGTTGGTGGAGTCGATAAGGTCAGCCCTACAGTTCGTGGAGGCTCCTGTCGTTCGGCGATGCTTGGGAAGGTCAAAGGTCGAGGATCTATGTACATTGAGTGAACAGTCAAAGCTCCAAAACCTGTGTGTTTTTCCTCAGCATACAGTGTCCAGTGTACAAGTACATACAGTAGTTCTTCATCACCTCACTGCTTTCTTCCTCCCTCTTCTTCTCCATCTCTGAGTCTCTCTTCCCTCCCAACGTTCTCCTCTTTCAGGTGCAGCAGTCGAGCTCCACGTGGCAAAAGAACGGGGACTGGGATGGCAGGGAGGTGGAGGGGTCGGACGAGGAAGACGAGGAGGAGGAGGAGGAGGAGGAAGCAGCAGTGGTGGAGGTGGAGGCGAGGAGGGAGGGGTAAGGGCTCATCTTGTCGATGTTGACGTAGGTGGTGTTGAGCAGGACGTAGTGCTCCCCGCTGAAGCTGGAGAAGATGGCGGAGATGCGGGACACCAGCTCGGAGAAAGAAGGCCGGCGCTCCGGCTTTGGATGCCAGCACTCGATCATCACCGTGTAGCTGGAGGAGAGGAGAGAGGAGGAGACGGGCGCTTCAGTGTTTCACATATTTCAGTCCTAAAATAATAGCAAGTATTCAAAATACTACATTACATTAAAGTCAGTTTGTTTATATAGCACCGTTCAGACACAAATACATTCAAATACAACATTAAGAAAACATTAAAAGCAACTTCCAGTAAAACTGGAAGTAGAAGAGCTACATGTCAAAAAATTAACTGAACTAAATCCTCAAATAAACAATCACAACTTGCACAAACTTGGTTCATACGGTGTTAGAATAATGAGAGAAACTGCTCCCATCTGGGAAAATTCACGTGAACTCCCCCCGAGTCAGAACAGCTTCAGAACTCGTGTTAACATCTATTAAACTAAACAAAAAAAGATTCTGATTCTGTAAAGTTCTTTGTTTGTATTTTCCTCCATGTTAACGTTCTCTGTCTCCTAGTTTCTGCGATTCCCAGTCATTTCTCAGTGCTGCTGTCAAATTTCTGTTTGTTTAACATGTTGTTTTTCATTTCTTTTTTTAGGTCTCTGCTTCGCCTCTCCTCTTTTAGAGATTTTCCATATGATAATATATCATCTATTTGAGCCTGGAAACTTACTACAGATATTAATCAGTTAATTTCATCACTCAGTAGCCTGGAAGTTATTCCTCCCTCACAGGTTTTGTGAAATGAAAAGGTCTGTTAATTATTTTAACGTGGCTCAGAGATAAGTTTGTCTCCCACATCAGAGTGGGCCTCGTTTTTATCATTTTGCAACCAAACTCTCTGCCCTGTCAGGAGCTGACATGTCTGATATTACCTTTTTTTTTGGCAGAGCGACTCTATCATTGTTAAAAATTAAGAGGAACAGCCCCATTACCACACTTCCAAAGTATCTGCCAGCGACTGCTATCACCACAACGCCCCTGTGAACAATCAGCGGTGAAGAATTGCGGGAATGTTTGCAGACGTGCATCACCTCCTGATGTCTCTGTTTAATTTACAGCTCAGGAACTTTGGGGCCTCAGCCTCCCTCACCTGAACACTCCCACTCCCCTCTAATTTCCACACACACACACACACAATATGCATGCAGTGTACCTCATGACGTTATCTGCACTGTGTGAGATCACACTTGGCGTTCATTCCACAGGACCAGTGGGTCAGAGTTTAATGGATAAGGACAAATTCAGAGACTGTAGCGTTAAGTGAGTCGATGTGTTAACGACACTGAAATACTTTCCTGTGATTTAACGCAGCATGGTCACAAAATACATGTTTCTGTCACTTAATTTAAGCCATGTCAAGTAGTCACCATAGTTTATCAGCAGGGAAGATAAACTCTACTGTATCTGTCTGGTTTTAACACAGCGTGTCGGCAAACTCTGGTGTGAACGGGTCCAAAGAAAACTTCACACACAGAAAATTTCCAACACGGCTCTGACTGACAGCTGATCTTAACTACCACAGCAACAAGTGCTTAGCAACAAAAAAGAGACAAACATCGAAGAAATATGATCCTGGAATTTAATTTCCATTTAAAACTTTCTTTGTATTTTGTGTTTAAGCGAGAAAAGTGACTTTTATTTGACCCACAGCTGCGATGAGACGTGACGCTCGGCCGAGTTTCAGACTCTCGCTGACGATGACGGACGGCCTAAACTTGAGTGGTTTTTATTTACGAGTTCCAGCGCTCACACAGCTCGTTCACCTTCCCGCTGCTCTCTCCTGATCAGACTCTCTCTCTCTCTCTCTCGATGATGTGTTGAAGAGCAGCTCCACAGTAGATCACTCACACTAACTGAGCCGTGGCGCTTTGCTCGCAGAGGTGAATGACAGGTGAAAAGTATGTTCATATGTGTGTGTGTGTGTGTGCACTCACAGGGCGTCGGGGCAGAACTCGGGCTGCAGCAGCCTCCTCCCCTGCAGCAGGAACACGGTGATGTCGAAGGAGTTCACGTCAGAGTATGGCGGCGCTCCACGGGTCATCAGCTCCCACAGCAACACGCCAAACGACCACTACGGGAAAACCAATCGAGTCAACACACTTTTTAAAAATAAGCCGACAGAAGTGACACAATATCAACGAGTGGAGTCCGAGTCCTCACCACGTCTGACTTGGTGGTGAACTTGTGCGTCTGCAGACTCTCCAACGCCATCCACTTGACCGGCAGCTTGACTCCGCTCTTGTTGTGGACGCTGTAATATTCTTTATCATAAACGTCTCTGGCCAAGCCGAAGTCTGCCACCTTCACCGTGTAGCTCTCATCCAACCTGTCAGGGTTAAAACTATTATTTTCTACTGCATTGTCCATGCTACGTTTCCTGTTGTCTTCTGTTCTATTCTGATCTCTTCCCTCCTCCTCTCTTCCCAGCTGCACGTCATTCTATTTTAGCCTAATGTATTGATGGATGTTCTAATTATAACACACGCTCATGTGATGTTGAATGAATGAATGTGAACTCACATGCAGTTTCTGGCGGCGAGGTCTCTGTGGACAAACTTCTTGCTGGCCAGATACTCCATCCCTCTGGCCACCTGCAGCCCGAAGCCCATCAGGTCTTTGACTGTCGGGTTCTGGAGAAAAACACACAACTATCAGAGGACTGGCGGACAAAATCATGCATCTATCACGTCACGTATTTGTCCGTCCTTACGTGTGCCTCGTCGCGGATGAAGTTGCGCAGGTCGCCGTGCTTCATGTAGGGCAGAACCACCAGCGGTGAACCCTCAGGTGGCAGGCAGATGCCCAGCAGAGAGAGGACGTTGGGGTGGCTGAAGTCCTTCATGATTATCCCCTCCTTCAGGAACTGGGACACCTCTTCAAGATCTGTGATGCCTTGGGGAAAAGAAATAAAAAGTTTAATCTAATCTACCTTTTGGCTTCATGAATTCATCACCTAAAATCCAACGACTGCTCAGGAGGAGCAAGTCTGCTGTCCTGACGTCTCTGAGAAGGTCATCCCTCAGATACCTTTGGGGAATAAGAATGATGATGGAAACGGAGCTGAGGAAACCCTTCCTGAACCACCACCAATTCCCATTTGCCAATTGCATCCGTGCCTCTAATGTCCTGAACTTTCGCCCTGCTGACTCTGCTGTAATCTGGTTAGAGGTGGAAGCTCCTTAAGCCTGGAGGAACCAGCTGACTGGCCTTTAACCGAGGACAGACGGAGATGACATTTGGTTTCCACAGCCTTGATTTGAAAGTTAGAGAGGGTGGATATTCCTCTCTCTTATCATACATGGTCTTTGGTCATAAAAGCATCATCTCAAGGTCGAAAATATCACAAAAGAAAACCAAAAAACAATGACATGCTGACGCAGGAAATCACTAAACCTAATACAAGGTTCAAATCCCAGAGGACTAAACCCCAGCGGGCAGAGCTCATCCCATCCCACTGTGGAGGCGGCTCCCAGTGAGCGCGTGGGTCTGTCCTCCACATCGTTCCTGCATCAATCTCCCTGTACTTCAACTGACAGGTTACATGATTAGACGGGACCCTAACGCCGTCCTCACCATCAGACGCTCATCCATCACCATCATCTCCAGCTGAAAAGGATTCGGGGGCTCTGATGAGATGAGATCCTTAATGCTATTGGAGCGTTGTGATATCATACAATAAGTATGCAATGTAAGCAGATGTAGGATGAAATAATCATAGCTGGAGATGAATATGTTTGAATATATTTGTGGGGACATAAATGCTGGATGTGAAAACACACTTTCTTCATCTGAGTTTTACAGTCAGAACATAGATTGAGCAATGTTAAAAATGTGTTATTGAACGTTTCTCATGCTCTTGAGCCAAACAAAAAACACTTGAGAAAACACTTCAGGGATCCGTGGAATCTGAAATTACACATTTTCTAACTGTGAATGAAAACCTCAACACTCAGCATCACTCAATCCCTTTGGGAATGCAACACAAACTCAGACTGACCCATTCAAAATACTAAATTTGGTATTGTAATGTGAAGCTGCTGCACATGAATGTGTGAAAAAATGTTTCTATATGATTGAGGGGACAGCTGAAGATCAGCATATTAAGAGTCACAGTGAAGGCTTTGCCTGTGTTGCATACATTGAAGTTTATTGTAACTTACGGTTCAGGGACTTGACGGCGCAGTGCTGCTTCTGCCCGTCTGGCTCGAGCAGAGTTCCATGGAAAACGCAGCCAAAGTGACCTGCAGGTTATAACATGATGTACAGAATTAGTCAGAATGCATCAGTATCGGTGAGCTCAAAAGCTCGTGTTCAAACCTGTAAAGCTTTTCCAAAAAAACGAAAAAAAAGAAGTCCGTTTTAGACACTGACACATGAGATGAACCAGTTCCAATGACAATGAAGTCCAGCTGCAGGTGAACAAGGGCAGCCAGGCTCACGTCAGCTGGCAAGAACCAGCAGGAATTTCAGGAGTTTAACCTGAAGAAAGGCGGTAACATGTCTGACGTGTCACCTCAGATGAAGCATCACTGGGAGTTGAATCTTTTCCCCTGCGTCTCTGTGATTTACCTGCGAACCTGACTGGAAAGTGTTTACACTTGTTCAGTGTGGTAATACTCTAACAACAGCTTCTGGAAACCTCGAGGCCCAAACTGCCATAAAATTTCACGCTTTGGTGGCGACACCGCAGCTCCACCACCTGGCAAAGAAACATCAGCATCAGCATGCACATTTATTTTGGCACCGCGAGACTCAACCAGATTCCAATTCCTTGTATGTGTGAACATACTTGGCCGATAAACCCTGAACCTGATTCTGATCATATCTTCTGTTTGTTGCTTGTTGTACTCATAGATCCCGTGAGTAAACCACAGTTTCTAAATCCTGCCCATACATGGAAACAACTGTATGGCACCATCTAAATTACCCACTTAGCTTGCAGGGAGACACTGTGGGCCATTTTTGGATTTCATGCAATCAGCATACTTCATTTATATCTTGGCTTATTGAAGCCTTCTTTCTCGACAGAGCCACTATGATTAAGAGCATGTGTCCTGCCAGTTGGCTCCGTGATCACAGCAGTTCCAGAAATCAGATGAAAATATTTCTGTCCACTGTTTGCACATAAAAATTAAAATCTGGAGCAGAAGCATCGAGATGATTTCATGCAGCTTTTTTCCTTCACGCTGGTTCGTGCAGAACAACTGGCTGGTCTGAAAACAAGCACATCCGAGCCCTCGGAGTGTGTTTTCACACCTTTAACAGCTAATTCTGATTCTCTAACTCACCATCATCCTCACTAAATCCCCTCCTCAAGTAACCCAGTATGAAGCTTTATTTATTAATACCCCACACAAGCTAAAAGCCAGTGCCAAACCCCATTGAGTTATTGTGCATTTTATTGAATTATATCTCTTCTTTAAGACGTGAGGTCTTGCCCCAGACTGGGAGGGGTGCAGGAATAAAATGAGCGCGGCGTTCTCCTATCACGTCCACGCAGATGGCCGACGGTGTTGGGTTACGACTCCCAACAATGGACCCTGGGAATACTAGCTGTGAACAAATCATCCTACGCCACTTTTAAAGATCCAGGCCTCTTTTCTTCGGGGGATAATTCAGCTGCGGGGGCAGAGGGCTGTTTTCCGGGACGTTTTTGGGGTCTTTCTCCTCTTGATGTTGAATTTGATCTGTGGGGTCTGAGCCACCTACTTAAACGCCACAATATGAGGTGATTTTGTGTCGAGCCTGCGGTTTGATAAAGCAGGCAATTACGCTCTTTGTGGGCGACTTCAGCTTTACATAACTCCTAAATTAAAGCTAAGCTCGCTGAACAGTAATATCACTCCACATCAGTCACAATCCCACCAGGAACTGTTTGTAAAGAAACAAGATTTTGCATATTTCTCTATTTAACATGTGGTTTCATTTCTAGACATTGTTTCCTCTCAAAATACAGACAATAGTGTGATATTGCAGAAATATGAACGTCTACAGAGGGGAAGTGTGTGGGAGAGAATTTTCTAACTTTTGCAATATTATATTTATAAAAAACATGAGCGTGTTGTGCAGCATTCAAGTAATAAGAGTCTGTGGTAGAAGAGAAGCACGACAAACACATGGAGGAGCATGACTGACTGTGGCTGTTTATATAATAGGTAGTTTGAGTTTGAGTCAGACGATCCTTCATGTCTAACTGAATTATTAAACCCTTGTTTTTAATTGTTATGTATGATTTCGCTCATCCTCTGGTAGCTGTGGTAAAATGGCTTTAATTTGCTTTATGATGCTTTTAATCGCACATAACTGAGCGTCATGAACATCTTCTGATATCGTCCCTGCACTGCCATTTGGATTAATGACTGCTTCTGTGTGTGTCGCTTTAAAAGTCTCGACACTCCAACTCAATAAATGTCAGCTTTGCTACTTTATTTTGTATATTTGCAGCTAGTCGCTCCTTCCCGGCAAAAAACCAACTCTGGAACACAGGAAATGATGCATGTAACACTGAAAAAGAACTGAGTGCAGCACCACGACTGAAAAACGACTTCATCAATAAGAAAACAGAGGAAGAACAAAGCTGAGACACTAAGGTAACGTCTGATCAGCGGATACCGACCTCTGCCGATGACTTGGTTGAGGTGAAGCAGCAGCTGCTCCCTGGCGATCACCACGTGCTGCACCTCGGTCAGCAGGTCCGGGTGGAGACAGGATGGGTCTATGTGGACCGGGGCCATCAGCAGGGGTGACACCAGCTCACCCTCCATCCCAAGACCCATCCCCATTCCAGCACCCAGTACCCCCAGTCTGGGGGACAGCAGCTCCCCGTTGCCTCCGTAGATGGGGGGAGCCCCCCGGCACGTCTCGGGCCGGTCGGTGCCCTGATCTGAACGGTCAAGGGAGACGGAGGGGGTCAGAGGTCAGTGACTGAATCAGCGAGGCCACCACAGGTCAAGGTCTGTTACATGATCACAGAGGGATGGCTACAAAGGCGGAGGGCAACGTGACACTAAGATGGAGGCTGGCAGAGCTGGAAAAACAACGTTTCTGATTTCACTGATGCTGTTAGTGGCAGGAGAATAAACGCAAAGAAACTTTCATCGAAAAATGTTTATCTAAGAAGCCAGAACAGAGGACAGGCAGGTTCATTAGTAACCTTCTCAGATTTTTAGCCTTTCAAGTCACTTTTAAGCAGCAGGAAAATTGCTCCGCCGTCACTCTCAGGATCATAATACAAGGAAGCCCCCCCCCCCCGACGCCCTCAGGATCCAAGAGAACCAAAACCACAGGTGACTCAGATTACAGCACTTTCAGACTATTTGCCTAATGGACTAATGGTCAACTTAGCTGTGACTTTCTGTAGGAGCAGAAGTGACAGAGGAGATCTTCAGCTAAAAATCACATTATGCAAAACACAGAAGGTTTTTACTATTTAGTATCTTTATACTAATAAACCAAGTCAGAGATGAGAAGGAATCACTGCTGCAGCTCTGTGGAGCTTTTTTTAGTCTATTGTTTTGGTTTCACCGTCCAACTGGCTCCATAAAAAGAGAAAATGTATAAACAGGATGATTAATAGGCAAGATCTGAACTGATGAGGAACGTCTACAGTGAATGCAAACTAACAGATGTTTACCTGTTCTGAGCACGAAAGAAGAAACATGTTTTTAAAATTTGATTGAGCGGAAACGTGAGCACTGAAACAAACTGTGTTTCTGTTTTAAAACCTTCATTAATTTCCTGTCAGGGATTATCGATCATCCAAAGAACAAAAAATGACTGAAGCTCTTTTAAAACATACTGTTTCTGTTAGTTGAGAACGTGTAAGGCATGCACTGCTAGCATAGTGTTCAGCCCCGCAGGGAGGGAAGCAGGTAGATGTGAGGAGGGAGGTGGGATGGGGGAGAAGATGGAGGAGGGGCTTATCTGGTTGACGTACCCTCCAGCAGGGTTGTTCTATAGTCGACTGACTCGTGGGAGACCATTTCATTAGTGGGGCTGACGCTCCTCGCGTTAGCCAGCCTGTCCAGATGCTGGATGTGACCCCGGCCATCATACCACACCTCAGACAGATCTAGAGACAGAGAGGGTGGGAGGGGGCACAGAGGAGAAAGGATGGAGGGAGAGAGGTGAAGGAGGTGAAGAGCGAAAGTTGGAGGATGAGATAAAAGATGAAACGGGAGGAAAGGGGGAGAGAGGAGAGAATTACTGAGAAAGGCGAAGTGTTTCACCAGCGCGTCCCGTTCACAGACGGACTGTAAACCCACCAGGCAAAACAAAACCCAGCAGATACACGTGCACACGGGTTAGAAAAGACACACTGAACTCAAGTCGCAAATATATACAACACACACACACAGACACACACACACACACACACCACGGCTGGAGACAATTCACTGAAAACATGTAACGCACTAACTGACGACTCCAGAGCAGACAACATTAGAAAAGACAGTGAAATCAATGCCTGAGTCTCTGTGTGTGCGGCAGCAGTAGAAATGAACTGACCTTTGACCCTTTGCTCCCCCACCTCCTCCACCCGACTCTTACCATCGATGTGTTTGTTCCTCCTCCACATCAGCAGCGTTCCCAGCAGCAGCAGCAGCAAGCTGACGCACACGCAGCCCACGATCAGGCCCGTGTAGTCCTGCTCCTGCGCCAGCGTCACCTTGCCCAGATGCCTGATGGAGTCCGCCTGCCGCCACTGAAAGAAGACGACAGGGAAGAGGGACAGAAGTCAAGCTTGGCAACCTGACCACATCAACAGGTCAGGACTTGGCAGGGAGTTTTGGCCCCATGATGAACTGCTGGAAGCTTGAGCTGCAGCACTGGTCAGAGCCACTCTGAGAGCAATCAGCACACAGAAGCTAAAATTAGAGTCTTATTGCAGAGTGGAGGTTGGAAGGGGCTGATTTATGTGAACAGAATGTCAAGCATGAGTAAAATAGGACAATGCAAGTCGTCTGTCTTTGTTCTAACTCTGTGCTCCACAGTGATATAAAGACAATGAGCTTCTTTCCAGCTTCAAACGATCACAGTCCTCATGTGGAGCAGGACTGGCTCATGTTTCTAAGTCTCGTTGAAGACCAGATGAAGGAGGACATGGAGGATGGAGGGATGCTTCACCGACTCTACAGGATATTAAACGTGACCACCTGTCACCTGTCTACATTTTTTGTAGCAGCTAAACAGGAAAGAGCAAAAAACAAAATGTCTCATTGTCCTAACACAAGATACTCCACAGCACACGTGACACAGACTGTGTGTCATGCATGGCAAACGTGCTGTACACACACACACAAGCATTTAAAAAGCCATGAAGCTGGCATTCAGACGTATGGTATGCAATAACCATGCACACACTCACACAAACACACATGCATCAGTCTGTTGCCACAGTCTGGAGGCAGATTACATCAGTGATATTGCCTCTGCCATTATTAGGTTTAGTGGAAATGAGGTTTCTCCTGCTGCTGCAGATGGGACAGTGTGTGTGTGTGTGTGTGTGTGTATAAATGAGACAATGTGGGCATGTCTGGGAGTAGGGGATATATGAGTATGTGTGTGTAGGTTTGTGCAGCTAAGGGATATTAGCTGACCCTCCCCAGAGATAAAGGCTTTTCTTCTGAAGGCCAGTTCACAAGTCAACAGCGATGAGGCCGATAACGTCTGGTCTGGAGCACGTTGGTGGCGTCCTCTGGATACATGAGGACGCCTGAAGCTCGGCATCTAATATGGGCTCGTATCAGAAAAGTTCGATATGATTCATCAACACTCTCGTTACCTAAGAGGATGTTTGGGCGGTTGTTGGCTGCAGAGACGCTAAGTTTCATGAGAAAGTCAATATGTGATGGTTTTAAAGAAGCAAAAATCTGACATGTGTGAGATTTAACAGTGGTGTTTAATCATGTGTTCCCCTTCACACGCCTCCAGTGTTTCCACTTTATCTCGATTTCATACGTTTCCAAGAATGTTTCTTGACGTCCCCTTGAAACAGGACAGCACTGTAACACCAGGGACTGAATATATAATGACACTCTGCCCATAAATAGTCTCATAGTCACATTCTAGTGTACTTTGGGTTCAGAAATGGGGCTTTCCACCTCTTCCATGATGGATTCCTCTCTGTGAAACTCTCCAGTATCTGTCCAAAATCTTCCTCTTGTGCCTTTCTGACAACAACAACCTGATATTCTCTGTTGACGTCCTCGATCACCGAGATATTTCCTGCTGTCAAATGTAATTTAGCTGCTGGAAATACAGTATGTTGACATGCGGTGGAGGTGTGAACATTTTGGCCGGTGATTGTAAGGAAAGAATTAAAATAAAAACACTACAACAGAGGCAGAGACGTGTGCAGAAAGCTTTCCTTTTCAGACAAAGAACAATAAGATACTTACATCAGCACAACAGTGACTGATGTGCTGCACCTGTACCCACCTTAGTAATGACACAGTCTGTTAAATGACTGATCCTCTCTCCACAGTGAAACCTGACAGATTCATTTCTATTTAACCGGCTCTGTCGTTAATACGAGCACTTCCACACCGTCCGTCCCCTTCTCACGACTCAGACGACGCTCGACTCGTATTCAAGTGACGAGACAGCTGGATGTTGAGCCCCCTTCACTCAGCACTCTGTGAAATAAATTCTCCCTGAGCTGGTGTTTTATAAGAGCCTGCATTAGGACAGGAGAGTTACTGAAGTTTCCTGTAAATGATCTGGAACGCTGGAGGAATGTGGTGTTTTCCGTGAAACATCCCGGAGCGCAGACGGAGGAGTTCAATATGTCCGGTGGCAGAGTGACGCTGTCGCTGCCTCCTGAGGACTCACACACTAAAGCCTGTGCTTCATTTATCATTAATCACCAACCTGTGGATCAGTTAATCAATGACAGAAAACAAACTGAACCAAATTTTAAGAAACAAGCAAAGTTCAGTCGAATTAAAAACAAACAGGTTTCTGGACATACTTTGTCCATCCATCATCACTGTGTGTCCACAGAAGCAGGTGCTGGATACGATATGATACCTTCTATTGCTCAAATTCCTCCTGTCAGCCTTAATAATATAAACAGAGGGGAGTTTTCATACACAGGCATTAGAGGTGGCCGTATGGATCTCTGCTGTATCTGTTCTCCCGTCTCAGAGCAGATGTTTGACACAGAATGAAACCTCTCTTTCATTCAGGAGCTTTCTTGGCTTGTAGGAGTATTTGTGCTCACAGAAAAAAGTTCTAGGTGTTAATCTACCTCCATCACTACAAAAACAATGAGCATAGAGAAAGAGAGAGGGGTGAGGCAGATCTGTGCACTGGGTTAAATCAAATTAACGCCGTTGAGTAAATATTTTAAAGTTAATTAAGTTGCTTTTTTGGTGTCACCTCAAAAGGACAAAGAGCTAATTCACTAACATGCAAATGAAATTAATCTGCAGCATCAGTAAACAGTTCAAACACACACACACACACACACACACCCTGTGCTGTCATCACTGCTGCTTCAAACACAAACTGAAGCTTCTCTCTCCTGTCAACAAGCAGAGAGGCCAGAACAAGACATCTATTGAGCAGAGGAGGGTGTGTGTGAGTGTGTGTGAGTGTGTGTGAGTTGGGTGTGGATGTGTAATTATGGCGAGCTCTGTGTCTTAATCAAAGAAAGTGTTTTTGTTGACCAACTGCTGCACAGGTGACGGAGAGGCGGCGCCTGTGTGCGTGCGTGCAAGTACAGGTTTAAGTAGCGAACCGCACACCTGTTTGTGTCTGTGTCTAATGTGTCTACATCTTTATTTGTGTGTTTGAGTCTAAATGCAGAATAACAAGCACCCGGTGTGTCTCACCTCCACCTGCAGCTCCTTGGCGGTGGTGGCCTGCAGCTCGGTGGGAACGGTGCACTCCAGAGTGTTTCCCACCACAGTCAGACTCTCGCAGCTGTGATTGGAGACGGTCAGAACCTGACACTTCATCGCCTCCCTGTCCATCCGATCACCCTGCAGCGGGGGGGAGGAGAGAGAGAGAGAGAGGGTGAGATGGAGAGAAAAAGGGGGAGGAAAACGACAAGTAGCAGATTGTGAGATCAAAGTAGTTCTGGATCATCAGCACCTGCGCTCAAACAGTACAAGGAAGAGTCACCACTGAAGAGTCTGTGGTGACTCGGATCAGGCTGAGGAGGGAGTCAGGTCCCCGTTAAAGTCAAAAGTTCCTCAAAGTCCGAGTCATCAGTGCTCAAGTCGAGTCACGATCCTGAAACTCAGGACTCGACACGTCACTGAGACTCTTCAGATCGTCGTCAGAAAGCTGAAACAAACTCATCTTTGGCCCGAGAGCTTCATCTCTCTCTTCTGCTTATTTGTGATACTTGCAATTACATGCAGTTTTTGGAATATACACAATAAGCAGTCTGTGGCCTTAACAGGGACTCTTTGTTATTTTCCAGTCTATCAAATTACCAAAAGCTAACTGGCACAGGAAAATCCTGAGGGCAAATATATTTCGTCATGGTGCAGCTGGTAATAACATTTTGGGCCCTGAAGCAAAGTCTAATATGAAATCATTAAAAAACATGACAACCAAGTGGCAGAAAGTTCAGGGTGGACAATGCTGACCACTGTGGGGACGGCAGGAGGTGGGGGAGGCCGGGTATATGTTGCCCTGTGGGAGTCCAGCCTGACCCTGACCTTTGATGATCACGGGCGACATGAGTTGACTGTATTTACAGACCTCATGTTACAGGAGCAAAACATTCACAGTCCTCAAAGTTTCCTTGTTCAGTTTTGAATCTATTTAAGGAACATCATGGCTTATTTAGGACAAGATGGATTCTGAAAACAGGAGGCTTCGAATCCAGCGGAGAAAACATGGCGGGTGCGGTGAGGTAACACTGAAGTAAACTAGACGCCTCAGGTTGAGGAGGGAGCTCTCACTTCTTGGCAGAGTTCGTCATGATTCATGGTCATCGAGGGCAGTGGGTATGAATTCAACTGTGATGTGAGTAAGACACATGCAGCTTATTCTGGTCTTGTGACCCTCAGCAGGATGAACTACAAACACCCCCCTCTGAGATCTGACTGGAAACACACACACACACACACACACAGCTATTGTCTGTGTGAGAGTGTGTGTGGTTTGATGGGAATCTGCGTAAGAACCACGGACTGATTTTGCTGCGTTTGGTTTCTGCTCTCATTCACTTTAGTTTCTCTGATTCCCTCTCGCTCGCCCGCTCTTACTCTCTCTCTCTCTCTCTCTCACACACACATAAACACACTTGTTTGAGTGCAGCAGAAGGCAATAAAGAGAATGATCACATTCCTTGCGTGACAGCTTGGGATTTTCCAATTTGACACAGAGTGGAGGCTCGCACCTGTTCCTGCACTCTCTCTCTCTCTCTCTCTCTCTCTCACACACACACACACACACACACACACACACACTCTACACTTTGGCAGTCTACAAACACAACAAGATCAAGATCTTACTCACAATTAGGCCGCACACAAAGACAACACTTTGTACGTGACAAGTTCATCCGCTATAATCCTTGCTCAGTGTGTTGCCAGGCTATAGGTGTGACAGTGGTGTATACACTGCGGAGGAGAGTTATATAAGTTATTTAAAAAGCAGCCACAGTAATAACCTGACAATTAGAGGTGAGATGCTTCTCACTCTCCCGTGAAGCGACCGGCAGCGATAAGAGCTTGGCCACGAGCCACAGCCGACAGCTTGGTTCCTTCATGTGCCGCCATACTGCTCTGGATCTGTCAGTCAGAGCTAAGTATTTGTATTTGTCTGTTATTGGCAGCCATTTTGGGGCTGTGGTTATCAGATGGCACTAAATGAGCCCAGCACTCGCCCTTTACTGGAGGCCACTGCAGGGCAGGGTTATCAGATGGCGTTAAATGTGGCCTGTTTCGGTTCGATGCCTGGTACCAACCCCCCTCCCCCCCCCGCCTGGGTAAAAACTGGGGGTTTGTCTGGGCTGAAGGGAGGGATGAAGGGGGGATAGAGGCTGGGTTGGTGGTGGATTTAGCATCAGGGCCAAGGTCATGTCTGGGAAAAGAGAGAAAGAAGGAGAAGGAGGGAAAAAACGCAGGCAGGATCCCCTGCGAGAGGTTCAGCACAGCTGCCACGAACCGTCGAGCAGCAGTCAACAAAAAACTGAAAGAAAGAAAAGGAGGAGAAATATGTATTTCATTGTGTTCTTAAAACAGGCTCTGGGGACTGTGGTGGCTTGTTTGAAAAGCAGCATTAATATGTCAAGAGCTTTGACCTCGGCAGCCAGAACAATGCTAGTCAGCGGAGAGAATACATCGAGAGGTGTAGCAGTGGAGGAGGGGTGGGGAGGTCGGGGTGGGGGTGTAAACGATGGGAAACAGACTCCACTTCCTGTTTTTCTTTCAGTATTGTTTCCTTCCCAACTTGACCTGGACCACGGACGGCTGGACGTGTGAATGAAGAAGGCAAACTTCAACCTGGTCCTGAACTGTGAATTCATCTCACTCTGCATTAACATGAAGAGCCGAGCTGTTTACAGACGGAAAATAACAAATCTGACGTCTCTTGGTTTTGTTGACTAAACGCCACAAACACAGCTCTGCAGACCTGCGGGGGTTTTACAGCAAAAATAGATTTTCTTTCTCTTGAACTGGATGATTTGAGTTTCTGCAGGTGTCTGCCCTGCTGCAGTTCCCTTGAGCAAGACTTTAAATCTGTACTTCTGTAGCTGACCCACACATCTGATGTCTGACCTGTCCTGACACCTTGGACAGCTGAGGACGTCTCTCACCTTGAGCTCCACAACGCTCTTGTTGTCCTTGGAGGTGAGTTTGGGGTCCTGGAAAAGGGGGTCTTCCACGTAGATCAGGTCCCACTGACCCGTGGAGTAGCCGTCCAGGACGAACGCCACCTTGGTGACCAGCGGCGGCTGCAGGGCCAGCTTAGCCAGAGAGGGCGTGGTGCACTGGATGGACGTCCTGTTCTCTCCGTACACACAGCTCTGGAGGAGAGAGGTGGAAACATTAACCTGTCAGCTCACACATCAAGACGCTTTTACCAGATTTGTTTTGATTTGTCTTTCCTTATTAAAACACAGGTGTTGATTAGTCTCATTAAGAAGCAATGTTGGCTGGAGTGAAATTCTTCTTCTGAATGTGTATCATCCAGACATTTAGACCTACGACACCTCCACCTCTCTGCTTCGTGGAAACAGCTCCCTCCAGGTTTTCCCTCACACTGAGGAGCAGCCAAACAATAATCCTCCGACTGGCAGCGTCTTTCATGCTCAACACACATTACACGAGACGCCGCCTGTTTTCAGCCACTGCTGTGTTTACATGCGTGGCCTGAGGGCACAACAGAGCTCTATCCCGTGTTGGGATTCAGCCCAGGTGGGCCTCTCAGCTTCTGTGCTCATTAAGACCCCTGAGTGCGAGGCAGAAAGGGGCAGAGTTTCATCTCGTTTCCAGCGAACATGAGGATGAATACGTTGAGGCTGACGTCCATGTTTACATGGTGAAACCTTATATGAATGCATTTAAGTCTAAGTAAGAACAAGGCCTCATGTTTGTGTTTGCTCAGTTGTGTAATCTTTTTTTTGCCATGTGCAGTTATTAGGGGAATTACACTGCGCTGTGTTTAGGTGGCACCGAGCCAGAGACTCACATAAGGGAAATCCACTGTGAACTGTGCAGAGGAAAGTAAAGCAGAGGTCACATACACATACGATATCAGCTGGAAACCAATCAGCTGACTTTGGGACAACTATATTTCATCAACTGCCTCCTCACCAAAATATCTTTTTAATTACCAAAGTCGAACATTTGTGGCGTTCTCCCTGATTGAACTATAAACAGTCGACCTAAACCGGAGGGTGGAGCGAGCATGTGGACAGCTGGGCACAGACAGTCAGTGCTAAATCAAGATTAGAGCTTCAAGTACGCAGCAATTACCGTATGAAATCTGCCAAAATGTAAAATGTGGTTCATCTCGCCATGCTCTCCCCAAAAACACATGGTTTTGATGAAGAGCCTGAAACGCAACAACAGCAAAGTGTTGTAAAACTCACACTCTTACACAACGTAGTAAACAGTCACTGAGCCGTCAACAGTTTTACAAACAGAGTGGGAGGAAATTTGTTGAGGTAGTCGTCATGTAAGGGAACAGCATCCAAATGGGATCCTGATCTGAGGCAACATTCCCAGAAACAAGAAATCAATTGACAAAGACTAAAAGGGACGTGGAAAATGTTGCAGTTGACAACAGTAACAGGAGCAGTTAAGAGGCCAGTTGTGATTAGAGAACGATCTATTATCTCCTCTCCTGCCTGTCAACATGCTGCTTTATTCTTAGACACTCCACAGCTTAGCTTCAGCATTTCTGAGGCCGCAGTAAAAAGGACAGTGTGTTTTATGGTTGTGGAGATTGTGGTTTATTTATTATACAAAGCAAATATTACAAAAAGGTGATAAGATCATATTCTCTGCTCCACACAGGTGCACTCAGAACAAACCAGACTCGTTTGGTTGCGTGCTGAGAGATCAATGTTGATATTTGCGCTGTGGTAACAGCCATGATAGGCTGTGTTTATCTTCTGGGCTACAAAGGTAGATGTGTCCTTGAGTCCCAGAAGACGGAAATGTGCTCAGACCAACCTCTGAACACAACAAACGCCACGTCCAAACTGCTGTTCAGTGAGAGGACACTTGTGTTGTTGTTGTGATTCATTTACAAAGAGTGACTGATGCTAAGGGAGCAGGGAGGGGGGAGGTTGAGAATCCTCCACTTTATTTCCTCCTGTCACTCAAAATACAACTTTCTTTTTCCACTAAAGACAAACGAGGTCTGAACCCTCGGCGTGCAGTACGTTGTACACACTGGCCTGGTTTGAAACTTGGCTTGAACACGACTTTCTCTCTCTGTCCCTGTTATTAGCCGTCTCAATGACATGTTACGATGTTAAAAAATAGTGTTTTAGAAGGCTATTTTCTCAACTATGATCAGCTCCTACATTTGCACACAATTTTCTGCTTGAGTTGGAATAATTTGAGGTGAATTCTCAGGAGTTATTTCTGTATTTGTGTTTGTTTTAAAGCGGCTTTATGAGTCTGATTGTTGTTCATTTAGTCATTTAACATTAAGGAGAAATAACATTAACAGTTGCACATGACTAAGTCTTGTGCAGAGAGAGTAAAGTTTGCAACAACCCAAAATAAAAAAGTTGCAGTGACTGATATCTGACTCCCTGAGGTGCAGCAGCAGCAGCAGCTCTGGTGAAGTGTTGTTGAAACTTCCTCATACACTTCCCAGTCTGACTCCCCAGTGAGCAGATGTACACACACACACGTGAACACACACTCAAAGCTACATACATCTGCCTGACGCATAAAGACATAAACACACACACACACACACACGGGCGTGTGCAGATATAATGTGTGTGTGAGGGCAGCACTGGGTCGCCTAACAAAAGCAATCCAATTAACCTCCCTCCTCTACACACCAATAAGGAGTGAGTGGAAATGGACTGCAGGGTAAACCCCCCCCCCTCTCTGCCCCAGGTCCCTGGGGTGCGGCGAAAAGAAAAATATCCTGTGAATTAGTGGAAACCTCAGTCAGTTTCATTGTTCAGCCGATGTCTCCTCTTATTTAGGGGAGAGGAGGTGAAGGGCTGTAGGTTGGGAGCAGCTGTAAATACAATCGCTCGGAGAGCCGGGCAGCGAGCTGGCCGAGAGGTTTACTGTGGGGTGATGAGAGAACCAGCGATCCCAAAAACCTCTGCCGTCCCTGAAGGATCATTAGTGTAACAGCCTGCGAAAAAGCCAAGTCATAACGGAGCTCCCACGTACAAAAATGCCTGTCAAATCTAGGGTGATTTATACCAGTGGAGTTTTCTGCTGTTTCCTGCCAGGCCAGGCTGCGTTGTGTTATCATTTACTCTGGACGTAAGGCCTCAAGTTCATCCGTGCGCTTTGCTTTGCAGATTAAACTTCATTCTCTCTGCTTTTGCATCAGATCTCTCTGTAACACTGCTTCATTTCCCAGGTACGAGGAGGAGCTCAGTGGACGCCATTTTGACATTAAGGCTGCTGACATGCAGTTTCCAATCACCCCAAACAGAAAAAACACTTTATTAACTATTAACTCCAAACTCTGTGCAGAAGAGTTGAACTGCATGTGCAGGTAAGGAGAGCTGTTTAACTCCTCTCCTGCTACCTCAGGACAAAGATGATAAAAAATAAAACACAGTCAGTGCAGGACAGAATGTCTCTGGCTTCTCTGATCAAGCAGCTAAAGTTTGCATGTGATATAACGGTGTTAATATCATCAGCCAAAAGAATGAATACTGCAGTATCAGACAAGAAGAGGCCCTAGGATAGATCCCTGAGGGACTCCACAACATCCTGAAAGACTTTTACGATCTGCTGCATCGAAGGCCTCAGATGAATCTGAGAATATACCATGTTTATCAAAAACATATCAATCATTCTCATCATGGACACACACACTCACTGTCCCACACGAGAACACAAGGACTTTTTGTGGTTGCAACCACACAAACATCTGCTACAGAGATTCACAACAACACAGCTCAGCCACAGTCCTGACTAACCAGCCAATAAGCTGCTCCACTGGAAGCAGTTGGAGCTTTGAAGCACCTTGAGTGTTGACAGAGGGGAAAACATTACTCATTCACTTTCATTCACTTCCCTCTCTCAGATACCCACCCCCACCCCCCGCCCTCTCTCCAGCTGTGGGGGGGCATGGGAAAGGAAAGAGGCTTCGTGAGGCATTCAGGTGTCAGCTGGAGGGATTTAGCCCGCTGGGGTGAGATAGGAAGAGGAGCCTGACACTAAACAAGCCAATCTGTGAATGCAGGCGACAGGTGTCTGGCTGCAGTGAAGATGCAAGTTAAACCAAACTGTATGTGATGGTGCAGCCCGGCGAAGCAGCTCTGGTGTGAAGAACTGTGTGAAAACTCACAGATCGCTTTTTTTTTTTGGATGTTTTTTGTATCTGTGCAGCCCCCGTTTGGCTTTGTGACCGTGCCAACTTTTCACGACGGATCATTAAAAAAAACTCTCTTTCATGTTTGTGGGAAAGCTGAGATTGGCTGAGACCAGGCTTTACTGGAGATCTGAGAGGCAGATATCAAGTCAACACTGGCTGTTTTTTCTTTTTTTTCATGCCCTGGCTCCAGCTGAGACCGCTGAACCTCTGCCGCTGGCTTTTTGCAGGTCTTGGTTTCCTCTTCTCTCCAATCTGCTTCGGTGTGAAGATCTCAGTGGGACGGATTTTGCGAACGTCATCCGGCTGCTGTGGCTTCTCGTCAGAGACTAAACCGACTGCACGGCCGTCGTTTAGGTTGATGAACGCAGCTCCGGAGGCGTGACAGACTCACATTACCCAGAGTGCCCTTCTGCTGGCGAAGAAAACCTCTGGGACGTCCGTTTGTGAAAGATCTTTGCCTCTATTTTGAAGGGTTAAGACAATAAGACACTTATATTGTCCCTTCCCAGGCTGAGTCTTAACTCATCCCGTTTACTGGAAAGAATTTAACAGGCGACAGCTGGGGCCCTATGGGGCATGATCCCATCCTAAATCATTAGTAATGATAGCCTTATTTTATTCAGGCTGCCCGCTTCATGCACTCTCTCTCCTTCTCTCCAGGAAGCTAGAAATTTGTTTTTTGCCATCCCTCTCTGCTCTGTTATTCCAGTTTAAAATGAACAATAAACCATCAGAGCCGAGGTTCGCTTCAACACACAACCGTTCATCCTTCAGATCCAGAGTGAAAAACTGCCACTTTTCACGCACAGCGTGTGTTATCGACTTGAAAGTGATCTGAACCCTGACTGCCCCGGTGTAAACTTCCAACGCTGGGGCGACCAGCTGATGCATAAAGAAAATTTCAACACGTGAACGACCCCCAACTCATCGAAGATTACAGGTGAAGTCACACCTGGTAAACCAAAAACTGAAGAACAGTATTTTTGGTCATTTTTGATTTGACCTATTAAAAAACAAATGTTTGCACAGTCCCCTGCTGTTAACCTGTGATCTAAATCATTGAGCAAAGTATATTAAACTGCAGGTAACCATAGCAGCAGCACATCTTTGTCCTGTATTAGCCACAGGTGCAGCCATGGGTTAAACTGAAGACCAACAAACGTCACAGCAGCTTCTTTTTTTAAGCAGCCATGCTGGAGAGACATACATTAGACACTTGCTGTATTTTTGGTATAACAGGACACTTTTTTGTGCACGTAAAAAGCCTTAAAGTCTACAGTTTGCTCAGCCTTTTACCCCTTTCTTCATCCACAGAGACCAAACCTCACACAGACTCACACATGGAAACTTCCAGGTGAAGCAACAAGTGCCTACTGTCGTCCCTCTGAGCAGCTCCACTGGAGCAGTTGAGAGTTAAGTGCTCAAAGATGTCTTGATAGCAACTGCTCAGGGAGGGGGGGGGAGGGGGGCAGGGGGCAGATACAAGTCCAGATACTGGCCGGGTGAAACAGGGATTCAAACCGGCGATTTCTGGATCACAAGTCTGATTTCAGAGCCCTCGTGCTGCGTCTGTTCACACTGAAGCCTGAGCTCCCCGGAGACCAATCAGCCGCTGACCTGAACACAGGTCAATGACCAGGGAGAGGGAAACTGAAAGACGAGACACTGCAGAGTGTGTGTGTGTGTGTGTGTGTGTGTGTGTGTGTGTGTGTGAGACAGGGAGGGAGACAAGCAAGGAAGAAAAACAGATTTGAGATAAAGAGATATTCTGTCACTAAGATTTGAGATGGAAGTCTTATTCCATGAGTGTGTGTTCTATATCACTCTGTGTGTGTGTGTGTGTGTTTACCATTATTATCTCCTGACTGAACCTGCAGCAGCGTGTGCCTCAGGATGAAAGATAACATCATTACAAAGCTCTGCTTGTCCTCAAACCGCCTCCCTAAGGCAAACATCACACACACACCTTCACTGTGTGTGAGGGGCTGTTTGTCCATGACTCACTAGAAACATGTCACCTTCACTCTGAAGAGTACGAACTCATACGAAGATACTTGTATCATCTAATGAGAAGCACGCTGTAAAAAAAATCATCACAAACAACACGAGTCAGCATCGTGAAAATTGTAGAAAGATTTTAGAGATTTCACTTTGTTCAGAGAGAAAAAGTTTCAGGAACTCGGCCTGTCGGTTCGTATGTTTTCAGTTACAGTTCCAGAGATTAAATTACTTCTTACATGGAGAATTTTGTGCCGATTCAAAGGATCATTTCAGCAGCAACTGCAACTGCACTGAAATCCAAGAGTGGATCAGAGGGTCAGTAAGTTCAGGGAAGTAAAGGAAAACCACGACTCTTTAAAACTGACTCAGACTGAGCTGGTTTTCTGGGAAATTCAAAAGATATTCTGATGCGTTAACAATATTTCAACCTGGTGTGAACTTTTTAAAACATGAAAGAATAACAGAGGTCCAAACTAAATTAAACTTGAAATATTTTGTCATTTTGCAGTGAAAACTGGACTCACTGCACTGGCAGATATAGAAGTTAAATGTATTATTTGTCCATGTCTTAATGCCTGGGATCAGTCAGTAAAACTGATGAAACCTTGAAATGTCTTCACAACCACGTCCTCTTGCCTTATGACCTGGATGATATTTTATATACATTTAACACCTTTTTATAATTGAGCTCCATCAATTTCAGACATTTTAAAAGCCTGCAGACAGCGTGGTGAAAGCCTGGTGCGCGTCGGGGTCGGATAATTTAAAGGCCAGCCAGTCTGAGGGAGCGATGATGTGCTCCAGGCATGCATGTGTGCGGATCGTTTTCCTACAATAAGTAGAATAAAGTCTGACGGAGGTGAGGAGAGCCAGAGCATCCTAAAGGCTTCGCTCTGCTACCGTGTGTGAGTCAGAGGTGACAGCTGGATCCTAAAGATCAGACTGTGGATTTTCCATTTCCTTCCCTCTCATGTTTGTCTGACACTTCTGCTCCTTTCCATTGTCAAGAACTGTTTTTTTTTCTTCTTCTTCTAAATGGTTTCTGGGGGCGTTAGTATGTATAATGACAATACCATGCCCCTGACAGCGAGGAACTTGAAAAGTTTATTTTCCCATTTCGCCTGCTGTGCATCTTTTTCTTTTGAAAGCACACAGACCCAGGATATAAAGGCGAGTCGCACGAGTAAAACTCAGGAACTAAAATTTGATGTTTATATTTCCACTGCATCTAAAGATAAAAACTATGGTTTTATTCATCATGTCAGTAATGAATGAATGTTTGCAGAGATGCAAAAGAGAGACTGACACACCTGAAAGGAGAGACGCCATCTCCTTTCCACATGAACACATGATACTTGATAAGTTTGTGCCGTGATGAGGCTTGCATCAGGCGTGCATGGCACTGCCAGTTCTGCCCTGTTGCCTCAGGAGCAGGGACTGTTTGGGAGGTAGGAGCTAAAACCTGCACAAGGATCTAACAATATTCCCGACTTCCAGGAAAAGTTCCTCCCTGCTCAGAGAGGAAGTTTCTAGACTTACTTTGGATTATTCAAATATCACAAACATCACATTTTGGGATGTAAAATGTATACGCACCACATGGAAGACCTCGGCGTCCTGACCGGTGGTGAGGACCATCTGGGGCTGGAGGCCGGACTGGAGGAAGAAGCCGTGAGCCGACACGGTGCAGCCTCCGCTACAATGAGGGGGACGAGAGCGGATATTAGCATTACTGGGAGACAGAGACACAGAAGATTCCCACCGGGAGGGACCTGCTGTTAGCGTTAGCAGTTTAGCCACTCATCACCTCCCACTCGTTTCCTCCCGCTGTAAAACTAAAAGCATTAATCTGTCTCGGCTCATCCACAGATATTCTAACTCAAATTCCCTCCTCCTAGGTGAGGAAACATGCAGATTTGGAGGAGATAAGTTGAGCTGACAGTGACACAGAGTGATGTCTAAACCATTCCTGCACATCCAAAAAACAAACAAACCCTGTTGTGGATGAGCAGAAGTCTAACCTGACAAAGGAGCGTGACGGCTGGATGCTGTTGATGATGGGGTCTTGGTTGTAGGTGAACAGGACGGGAGCGACGACCACCACTGAATCCACCGTCAGCTTCACGGGTTGCTCGGAGGGAACGGCATTAGGAGGCGTCTTGCAGGTCAGCATGGTCGACGACAAGCTGATGGTGGGAGGTTAGAGCGAGGGTCGGGCGCGAGGGGAGTGAGCAAACACACAGGATATATTGTTGCGTTAGTGTGTACAGTGGGAGCCATTGTCCAAGCCCCTATTCATGCATTTCTCCTGCAAACAAGTCCTGCTTGGTGACAGAATAAGGACAAGAGAGAGAAAAATTAGAGGAAATGAATGCATGAAAGCAAGAAAAATCTTTGACCTTTTACCCAGTCATCGAATTCATAGCACAAACTCAGTAAAAAGGCTCTTTAATGCAGGGTGAGGCAACGAGGACAAGAAAAGGAAACATGAACAAAGATTAAGAGAGTGGTGTGAACTGACCTCTGGATTTTACAGGCTGCCTTCCCAACAGTCACCTCTTGCTTGTTTCCAGTATCTAAGAAGGCTCCTCTGATGGTCAGCATGGTGTCTCCAGACTTTGGCCCAAATGTCGGGAAGATTTCGTGGATCACCGGTTCCTGGACGCAGAGACCAGGAGACACTTTGACTGACTCAGTCTAATGTTTAGATACCGGTGTTTTGCTTGGACTTTCACATTTCTTACCACAAAGGTGAAGCCCTCCATCCTGGCCACCTTGTTGCCAGTGGTGACCTTCACTGTGTGTCCTGATGGGGTGAAGTTCCCACTAAACCCTGGCGTACACTGAATCTCAGTCCACCTAAACATGAACCCCCCCAAAAAAACAACACACAGACCAGGCATTATACCCCGCCACAGCCATCCAGCATTTATCCTAATTCAATGATCGTCCGCTGCCCCTGCAGGAATGCACAAAGAGCTGATCTTCATGTGGGACTGAGTAGGCGGTGTTTTTATTTTTTTTCCCTAACTTGTAATAGGGTTGTTTGTAGCAAAAGGGGCTTTTGAATGGGACATGGCCTCCATGGATTTGGGAGAGTGGAAAGTCTGGATGCAGCGATTTTTCCCAGCAATTTTTCAGTTAGGGGAGTCATGTGTTGAATGTGGCATGCTGCTGGAGAAAGAGGGGAGGGCTTCTTAACATTCTTCCTTCAACACAATAACCCCTATTAAACCTGCTCTGCCCCTATAGGACGCCAATGTACGGCTCCCTTTATCTCGTAAACACCCAGCACTTAACGCAAACTCTGTCTCTCTCAGATACTGTGCAGGAACAGAGTTGTTTTCAAAATGCAATACAAAAACATCTGTCCAGAAAACACACAGCGGTATAGTCCCTGAAACATGCACACGTACCTGTTTGCTTGGTCTTGTCTGGGCAGTTTGCAGGGAGCTCCCGCCACCTCCACCGTCACCAGCGAGGCCTTGAACCGCTCCGACTTGTCGAAGCCAAAGTTGTGTCCGCAGATCGTCAACGTTGTGGAGCCTCGTACTGGCCCGGAGGTCGGGAAAACCTAACGCACACATGAGAAACATTCACAACTCATAAATCTACTCATCGATTTGAGATCACGATCGTAAAGTGAAGCGTCTGCGATCACCTGGTTGTAAACGTTTTGGACATAAACGTGCAGCACAGCTGTCAGAGACTGGCAGTGTTGTTTCAAAGAGGATGTTGCTGCTCATCCTCTTTCCCTGGTGTTGTTCCAGGTGTATTTACCTTCTCCTTTTTCCTGACAGGATTAACATGTTGGTTGTTTTTCCCTCTCAGCCTTTCACCTCTTCCATCGCAAGGATCTCTGAGCTTGTCTGATCTGAAACTACACTGCTCTCTGCCTGTTTTCTGCTATAAATCAATGTCACATTGTGCTGTAAAGCAACACCTTTTCTGCTAATTGCAACCCTGCAACAAGCAATATGATACAGAATACAGGAAAGATAAAAAGTAGAAGAAAAATAGAAGATGTCAGGAAAATACACTGTGATACAGTCTGCCTGTTAAAGCAGTCCCAGAGGAAGAGGTGTTTTACAGGGGATTGTTGCATTCACAGCAGCAGAGGTGGCATTTTGTTGGGTTCTCTTAAACGCAGACAGCGTAGCAGCATGTGGTGCTGCATTAAACGTCCGGAGGAATGAACACCACCCACACTGAGCTCAGTAAAGTCTCACAGTGTCGGGGTGGTGTAGAATAGAGCAGAGCTGCTGTAAAAGGTAAAGCTGCTTTCTCATGACCTTCACAAACGCCAGAGACAAACACAGCGCACACACAGATCACAGGGGCAACACACAGATTATCTGGGCTGTTTCTGGAGGAGAGGAGTGAGAAGGAGTCTGGGCAAAGTTTGAACCTGACATGATGGGATCACATGATAGGTGGCCCAGAAACCTGAGTCAGCAGGAAGCTGCAAACTTCCTAGAGTTTGCTTTTAGATTCAGGCTGTTTGAACAGTGTTGAAACTGAAGAGTGAGGGGTTGATAAGTTTTAAACACACAAGAAGAAATAGGTTCCCACACTGGATGGTGGCGAATGACAGGCCTTCCTGTCCTGATCATCACCATGGGCGACTTGTCATCACGATTACCTTAGTAATGACAGGTGTGCAGTGCTGTTGTGTCCAGGTGGAGGAGGGACACTGGCTGGCTCTGGTGCAGCGTCCGTCACACCAGCCGCAATCGGTCACCCTTGACGACAGCAAGCAGGAAGTACAGGTGGTCAGCTGACCACAGCCGGGGCCAATCAGAGGGACCTTGGTGATCTAGGAGGAGGTCATTTGTGTTTACAGTGTTTATGAGAAAAATCTTACAAACAGAAACAATAGGTTCTTTATACACTTGCAACAGTGAGTGGATGACAAAATACAGCTACTCAAGCTTAAACTTCTCATAGGAAATGACTGTCCTCTGTGTGTTTCCCCTCAGACAGACCAGGATGACAAGAGGAAACCAAAACATCTGGATGCAGAGCCCTGACGATAAGCCTTCAGGAACAATATTCTCTTTCATCATTTGGCTCTGCTCCATCTTCACTGTTTTCTATTTGCTTCTCAGTCAGAGGTTTTTTGTCGCGTTGGTGCAAAGTATTTAGTGATGACCGCAGCGTCTGAACTGAAAGAACCAACCTTGTTTCCTGTGGCCATCAGCAAAGCTCCTCCTGAGCCGTTGGCGTCCAGCAGCGCCACGCTCGACGTGACGGGTCTCGAGTCCAGGCGGATGTTGGCGTGAGGGGAGGCAAAGCGGGAGAACAGCACCTGAAGGACAAAAGACACATCATTGCAATCGTCCTTGAGTTGCCAATCCTCTCATGGATGAAAAATGAGGCTACATAATTAAATCAAATCAAAGACAGGTACACCACAATGTCCCTGCCAACATATTTGGTCTTTTTCGCCCATTTTTTTTAAAGCACTCAGCACACAGGTCAGACGAGGACACCTGGTTAGAAAGGACGGGCTTTGTTCCATGTTTATTTGGAATACTTCTGATAGGGAAACACAAACCAACCCTGGAGGGTGAAAAAGTTTTTTGGCGCTGCAGTGGCAAAAGTTGATTGGGAGCTGGTGAAGGAATAAGATCCTGATTGTCTCATCCCTCCTTGGGTAGCGCCCTCACTGGAGTTTGGCTCGTTTCAATGGATCCATTGTGTAAAGTAGATTAATGCCGAGGTGAGTTCATGGCAGCGTGGTGTCTCGTCCACTGTCACTGCGCTAACAAGCCCCTCTCACTGCTCAGTATAAAAGTACAGGTGTAACTAACACCACTAATGATGTGTCTGTTGTTATCAGTGCGGCATGCCAGTGGGCCTGCACATACAGGGTTCTTGTGCTGGCACACTAAATTGGAATAATTGATGTTATTAAATGAACCTGTCTTTGTCAAGTCAAAATGTCCGTCCTGCCAAAAATCCGGAGCTGGCAGAGAAGCAACTCTGATTATGCGTCATTTAACAGGAGGTTTTAGTCGGATTTTCTAGCAGCTAGAAAAATTAAACTTGACCACATTTAAACATTTTAGATTTCTTTACTAACTTTCCATCATTTGCAGTTGGATGCCACCAATTGCAGTTGCCAACAACTGCCAAGTAAACATCTTTAGATTTCACATTCTTTACAAAAACAAGGGTGCGTTCAAACAGCTCCACAGCTGTCTTACCAACATGGTTTGTGTACATTTCAAATGTACAGAAACAGAAGGAGAGAACATTGTGATTTAACAAGAAGTTAGCGAACACATTTCTTGACCAACACCAGCTGGACTTGGTAACGTCACACAAAACCCAGCTGACTCTTTGATATATTGGTGATTAGCTTGCTAGCTAACGAGATGCAGCACATGATGCTAGGAGGCGTATATTTAGCTTTTTGTTGGAGGTTGGCTGCTTTAGTCTTTTACCTCTACTTCTTCATAAGACAGCTAATAAGGACACAAACACTCAGGCAATTAGCAGCTACAAAATGAGTCTGGTGATCCAGCATTTAACGTCTCTAATGACTGCATTTTATTTGAAATACACCACTGCCTCTATCCTCACAGAAACACTGTGTACTCTGACATGTTGTGGTGTGTTTCAGACACACACACACACACACACATGCAATACACACTCTCCATCACAGGCATATTCACTTCTTCACTCACTCTCACACATGCAGGACTTCCACAAACACACTGAGCACACATGCACTCTGTCATAAAAACACAGAATTTCCCACTTTTTCTTCACACACACACACACACACACACACACACACACACCCACACACACACCTGGAACAGCATTTATCATTTGTGGTTACGCTGTAATTACAGGCCTGGGAGCAAACAGAACGGAACAGGGTCTCTAATGGGGTGTGTGGTTGCTCCAGTTACATGAAGCCCTTTAAATTATAATGTCCCCCCTATCATAGACACACACACACCCCCCACACACACACATGCACTCACACAAATAGACACTGACACACACAAATGGGTACAGTCCACAGACAGACACAGTCTTTTTTGCCGTGCCAAAACGGAGCAGCAATACCTGCAAAAAACACAAAAACAAAGCAAAACAAAAAATCGCTGCAGTATGTCGTCGTCAGCAAAACAAATGACACACACGCACACAACATACAACACAACACCTGGCAGCCTGCTATGCCCTGATGAGGCACTGCAGGGATGGGAGTTATGGTATGTGTGTGTGATTTATTGTCCTTGACAAACACCATACAATGCACATAAAGATTTTTTCATCCGCTTATTGTAAGTCACCGTGCGTCAGAGCGTCCAGTAAACACCCAGTCACTGTAACGGCCGATACGCCACTCGCCGTTCGCCCCTCGCCTCACCCCCAGAAATGCCTTGTTTTCCAGCATCATGTCTCTCGCTGTTTGAGCCTCACGATCAACGTTAGCTTTGTAACAGCGAGTATAATGGGTGGCTTTCCTCCGGGGACGAGGCCATACAACAGGCATCTCTCTGGAGGTAATAGCGGTGTAAATTACAGCTTATTGTATTAAGCAGGCGGGGGGAAGTTTGGCCCATAAACACGGCCACTGTGTTATTCCCACAGTGGCTCGAGTCAAGCCGAGGGAAACACTTCCTGAGCCAGAATGGAGTCCATCGAGGGGGAACAGCGCTCTTTTTCTTTCACTGCCTCTACCCCGTGTTCCCCTCTCGCCTCGTCCGCTGGGAGCCACCAGGAAACTCAAATACATGAAAAGTTGACAGGCTCTTTTTATCATACTAACAATGAAATGAGCCGCCGAAGCAAAGACGAACATCTCTCACACATTCTTGTCGCTGCTCAGCTTTGGACTGAGAAAGCAGGTGGCCGGAGGGTCGTCAGTTCAAGTGTCCGGCGAGAAAAAACCAGGGCAGGGAAAGTGAACAAGACATTGGAGACACACCCGGATACCTTTTATTTTCATTTTCTTTAGCCATTATTCCTGTGTGTGATAACATTGTGCTGCAACCTGGGAACAATACGACATATTTATCTGGAGGTACAAGCCGAGTAAACACGTTCAGCCAATTAGTAAAACCAAAAGTGAGAGCACTTCACATGTGAGAGGAGTTTTTAAAGTAGAGCTGGTGAGAGTACGATAAAATCGAACTCTTTGCTTTCATTTTCTCCTCCAAATACGTTCGGCTCGGTTTAAAACCTGGACTCATCGTCAGAGAAGACAAGGCTCCAACAGTCAGACCAAAGACCTGTTCTACCTCTTCACCAGTTCTTCCATCGTTCACTTTTCTATCTTTTCAATCCTCTCTCTTTTCTCTGTAAATTCTTTACCTTCCTCTTGTAAAGCAGTTTTTTAAAACAATATTTCGTCTTTTGTCTGATTCCCTCCTTACGTTTGATGTCTCCCTCTCTGTCTGTCTGTCTGCCGGTGCAGTAATGCAGAAAGATGATTTAAACTCAAGCACTCTTTTCAAGTCAACAAAGGCCGATGTCAGATTTGTTTTGAGACAGAATCACTTGATAAAATGGGGAGTTTTGCAGGGCAGGACAGCTGGTCTCCTCTTCAGACCTTCTAAAACCCTTCAGCTAAAAAAATGAACTTCAGCCAATTCAGCTCAACCACAAAAAACACAAAAAAAGAATGGAGGGAGGGCCAGGCAGGGGGGCAGGGGGGCAGGGAGGCAGGGAGGCAGGGGGGGGGTTGATGGTAAAGAAACACACAGCAACAGCTGCACGGGACGCTCAGCGAGTCGAAAATGCCGTGCGAGGGAACGTGTCAGCGAAGCCCGCCGTTCACCATTAACGTGCCGTTCGGCTTGTAAGCCCCCCCCCACACTGTCTCCACCCTCACCCCTCCCTTTCCGTGCAGCTGTCGGCCCCTTTTTCCACGTCTCACTCGCTGTTTTTTTTTCCACGCATGTCTTTTCATTCTTGTGTTTCAATAACACGTGAGGTAATTCAGCTTTTACTTCGTGTGTTTCATTCCAGTCGCCGTAGCGTTTTTTTCCCCTTCAGCAGCTGAACTGATGAGCACCAATGCAACTTTACTCTGCGGCTGCAGCCACTGCATGCAGGCGCAGTGGATGAGTGGACGGACAAAACACCACATGAAAAGAGAGGGAAAGTGACGACAGTGAGTCATAGTCTGAGATGAGGCTGCTCGTATGGACTTAATTAAGTCAAAATGTTATATTCCACTCTGATTATCAGCGCTCGTGTGACTCTTCAAAACAACATAATGCAACTAATGGACCAACAACATGCCAGATCCTCATTTGAACTGCAGGTGCACTGGCACTAAAAGCTACAACATAATTTCACGTGCCAGGAAAAGATCATATCGACTGAGCTAACTTCAGCTGATCAGAAGTTACTTACAAGCATCGTTTCAAAAGTCATTAAATGGCTATGTTTGAAAGACAGTTGTATACTTCTTCTTTAAAAAGCATAGGCATCAACGATCTTCAACTCAGGAAATCTGTGCTTATTTTGGAGCCAAAAACCTGCTGTGCTGTTCAAGTTTGACCAAGATAAATACCTTCACATTCATTTTAGTTGAGGAGCTTCAGATTATAGCTAAGTCTTGTGAATTTTAATCTTAAATCTGACTCTTGAGGACACATGAATAAAACAAAAAGTCACTCTCCCACATTAATTCTTGTTGACTTAGTGACAGGTCGTGTACAAAAGCTGCTAACAAACGAACAGGAAGGTGGACTCTGCTCTTGGTTTGTACATTGATAGGCAAAATGGAGTGTGTTTGCTCAGATGGCAGACTGGAACGTGGGCTTGCTGGCAGCTCACTGAGCGCAGGTCAAAGGAAAGCAAACTGTGCAAACAGAAAGGTCCTGGTGCTTGGTCATAGTTTCCCCCCTCAACACTTGCTTCAAGCGCAGGCACCTGCAGCTGACTCTGTGTTGTGTCTCCAGCAGCGCGCTTTCACTCCTCACGTACAAACATCCTGCCACATTTACATGAACAATGACGAGAGGGAAACCACTGTAGCCTCAGGGTCTCTGTTCATGCCTAACTGCTAGTATTTTACATGCAAATTAAGGTTCCCTCCAGTCTTTTAAAGGCGTTCACTGGAAAAATGACTGAGGCGACTTGTTTACCTGAATGTGGCGTCCGTCGGCGGTGCCCAGGTACGCCACCGCGCGGCCGTGCACCGGTACCACGGTGATAGAGGTGACCAAGGTGTTGGTGAGCTCTTTGTGCCAGTACTCCAACCTCTGGACAAACTGGTTCACCTGCAGGCGGTACTTCCCCTCCTTCCCTTCGTGGATTCCCTCGTGTGGGTCGCAGTCGTCGGATGAACTCTGCAAAGAAACCACAGGCACAGGGGGAGAGAGAATTAGAACAACAAAACTGAGTAACAGGCAAGAGAGTGCTGTTTGTTGTGGTTATGGGCACGATAAGTAATATGGCGTAAGAAGCAGCCAAGAAATGTCAGGAACATCAGCGTGGTCGTGTTCGACAGTGGAAAAACATCCAGTAGGAAAAGTGTAAAGAATAAAATCATTGTACACTGTTCTCTCTGGGACTCATCAGCAAGATTGGATCATTTTGTCCAAACAGATTACTCCCCTAAAAAGTACTTGATATACAATATCATGTTGAACTATCTTCTTTCATATCTGGCCCAATGGGGGAGGGTTAAGAGCCAAACCTCCTAAGCCCCCCTTAGCTCCTCTTTCATCAGGCCGTGCTCGTAATGGAGGTCTCGGCGTGATAGTACCTCTAGGGCAAGTACACGCTTTGTTGAATAGGAGTTTGTGGACGGCAGGATTTCATGGGAAACAGCGAGGAGACTTTCATGCTGTTTTTCATTCCATGCACTCATTTTTCTCTCTCCAACTGGGCAACCCCGACTTTTTTTTCTTCCTCCTTTTATCCACCCTCCTCTTTCTCTACTTCCACCTCCTCTCTTGAGCTCAAAAACCCAGAGTCTGTCGCTCCAGCTCCACCTCTTTGGTTTTTCAAACGTCGCCGGGTTGTAGGGATTGTTGTGTCTGGAGCCTTTGGAGCATACAGCGAAAGCACAGACTGTAGCCAGAGCTGGATTCAGCGTCTTTTCTCTATCAATAACCCCCCCTCGCCTCTCGCTCCCCTTACTGCCCAGCCCTGCCCTCTCGCCACTCTGGCTCTCTTTGTGTTTAGTCATGGCCTCCTGTCCCAGCCTCAGGTTTCATTAATTATTAATGACCCAGAGGGTGGCGGGCCTCTTGTGGCTCTCAAGGTCCTTGACCTGGCTGCTTGACCGGACCTGAGCTTTCTGTTGTTTTCTCAGCTTCAGTGGTTGATGACCTCTTCAGTGGAGTCTGACGACCGGTGGACGCTTCACTGTGCCACTACTGTGTTCAGGAAACTGCTAACTCTGAATGTCTCGTTCGTGATCTCAGTTATGACCTTTTGTTGTGACGTAGAGAGTAAAAAGTGCATCAAACAAAGTTGGTTTTAATCACTTACAGACTCATGATCTCTCTCTGCCTCTACCCTAAAGAACTGCCTGGGTCATAAGGCCATTATTTGTGGTTTGTGTGAAACATGCTGCATCATTTGTTTAGTGTAGATCTCAGAGGCAAAGCTTTGAAGATGCAGAGAACAATGGTGGGCTAATAAATCAGGAAAGTTTTTTTCTTGGTGACGTCACGTAGCTGAGACGAACAGGCCCCCCGCACGAAGAGGAAAGCTGAGGGAGGCGGAGAAACCTGGCTGACTGACAACAAACCTTGGTTAAATTAAATGTCCTCAAGGCCAGTGGCTGCAGTTAGAGAGACAATGGTAAAAGTCAAACGCAGGGAAAATGTGGAGGAAATTGAAAGCTGGCAGAAAGGTTGGATGTTTTAAGGCCAAACACGCAGCTGGGAGGGGGCGCAGCCAGCTGATCTGCACTGAATTACTCAATGTTAAAGAGAGGAGAAATGGTTCGAACCGGATGAGGAGCGACAGTTTGCGACTGAAACTGATTTGGGATTGGATGAAGATAAGGACACGTAGGACGGGATGAGGTTTTGGGTCTGAGGTCCTTCTTCACAGGTTGCCTCTGATGTGTGAACGTGTAAATAAACCTCCACAAAGTCAAACTTTACCCCTAAAATTCACTCCTGTTGGCACATTCAGAACAGGACGGAGATCAAACCGTGGGAATCTGCTAAAAGTCTTCTTACTTTTTAAAAGTGCAGATAGAGACATCGTCACTGCAGAGATTATGCCACGCGGCTCAGAAAACAGTCCTCGGGCTGATTATTTTCAGAGCAAACAAACAGGACTTTGGGGTGTTTGTTGAAGCCGAGCAGGACGATGGGAGGGAGAACTGAAAAAGGTCTCGGGGGCATTCCTCTGCCTGCGCTGAGGTATTCGCCGGGATCAAGGCAATGAAATTGGACAGTGGAAAGGCTGTTTTGACGAGCTTCGTTTGAAGCTCCGCTGCTGTTATCCTTGGCTGTTTCTTGGCATGGAGACGGAGAGTTTTAGAGGACGTCACACTGACACTGTCATGGAGGCTAACAGGTTACTGAAGAAGTCTGACACAAACTTCAATAAAGACCTTAAATATTTCTCATCTAAGAGGGATCGACTGACACGACAGCTTAGTTTTGGTCATTAACAGACGACCACAAAGTTTTCTGGCGGAGAGCAAAGTAACTTTATGTAATTTAATGACCATAAAATCTCATGACGGTGATTGTGGAACACTGGCAGGAGTTTCTCAAACAGAGTATGAGCTAATAAGAGTTTAAAAGGTCAAAATGCTCGGAGGCAAGGTTAGGTATTACTAATCTGAGCTGTAGGTGGAAGCAAACAAGCCATTTTTTAACCAGTTTGGTCTCTTTGAAAAGAGACAAAAGAGAGAGAAGGTCATCGAAAAGCTCACGGTCATAGACCTGTCAACTCTTCAGTGAAATATAGTCCAGTTCTGATGTTTGTCACAACATCTTTTCACCTGCAGTTTTTGTACAGATACCAAAATTAGCAAGCATTAAATAAAAGTATTATTGATCAATAACCCCGTAAAGATCTATCGCTACTGATTCCATCTGAAGTTTAAGTTCAACTTAAAGGAACTGTTTCACGTTTCTCATACATAAATCTTTAAGATTTACGCTGTTGGCAAGTGCTCCTGATGTTCTACATCTTTCAAGCCATTTTGTGAACGTGTCTCTCAGCCGTAGAACAGGCACCGTGGGGCAGATACGGGAGATACTGTACACCTTTTGCCCCATACTTAACCAACAGTCATTGTCCCCAAAACAACAGCATGGCGATTGGGTTTCGGAGTCGTGGAGCTCCCAGCCCCTGCAGCACCGCTCAGGAGAGTCAAGAGGGGCGGTGAAAGGTGATCTGTGTGGCTTAATGTCGTTTTCATACTCTCACTGTGGCCCCTGGGTCTTGTGTGAATAGACACACTAATGCCTGAATTATAAACCGTGGACTGGGTTACCGGCAGAGGAGGATTTGGATACAAACACTGTCAGTGCCGCGCAAAAATAGAGAGTAAAGGCGCTCTCGCTAATGTACAAAAATTCACACATCGTGTTGCAGAGGCTTAGCTTGAGTTAGCAGACTTGCACACATGCACAAACCAGTGGAGTCTGTCTTGTTGCTGGCCGCTCAGCTGGTTCTCTCACTGGAATAACAGACCTTTGACCTCAGCATCGCTTGTGCAATTGTGAGTCCAGACAGCGGAGGGCTTTGGTTGTCGTCAGGGTGTGTGGAAATGCATTTTCTAGAGAAAGTGAAACGCGAAGGAATGTGGAGAGCACACGCTTGTGTGTGCCTATTGTTGCAGTAGTGTTACGACACACTCAGCAGCACTCCACCTGGGCTCAGGGTGCACGCTACTCTGCAACCTGACTCTCAGTGGCTGTAATAACCGTGACGTGTGTGCATGTATCCAAACACACAGGTGGCTGGTCGCACCGAGCACATGCAGTCATGTGTTACGTGTGTGTTTGCACGCGTGTGTGTGAGCGTGTGTCGCTGTGAGGGACTGTCAGGGTGTTAGGGACAGTTAAGGGAGTGAGAGAAGCTGACAATAAGGCGAAGACAGACCCCGGCGCTCACGGCCCGCCAGACGCCAGGCAGGACTACAGCTTTGTTTATAAAGGGGCCCTGAGGTGGGCACGGCCACGGGCAGAAAATGGCCTCACACATAAACAAGTCCCACAGAGGACAGGGAGAGTAACACGTGGGGTCAAATTAGAAATCCTGCTTTTGTGAGACATGTAGATTCATTCATTTCAGAATGATATTCAGTCAACTCCCCGTTTCCTGTGCGGCCAGAACAACAGGACGTCGGATTCATTTAGTCATTTAGCGCGTGTGAACGTTTTCCAAAATAGACGCCGTTCTGGAAATGACAGTCATCGTGGTGTCACTATTCTGCGGCCGTCTCGGTGCAGCGATGCAGCGCACCGGAGGTTTCGAAAATCACTGGTTTCCCAAAAGGCACCCTTCACGCATACATCATCAAATTCCACAACTGTCATCTGCCAGAATCTGAGGCTGCGAGTAGCGACGACTGAAAGGTCTTTGCTCTGCGCACGAACGCTGAGATAAACACGTCTGCAGTTGAACGAGAGGAGAGGAGAGTCTGTGCACTGAATTTTGGAAGCTCCCCAAAACTTACGCAACATTTCATCCTACACACTCTCAGGCAAACATCCATGTTTCCTCATATACTCTGATTTTGTCCTGCACTTGTACCCAAGTGTCTCCACCTTCACTGATCCTACACGTCTCATGGGAAGTGGATTATTAACCATATACAGCTATAAACGCTCTCCGAACCAAAGATATTCAAGTTGCTCATCCTCAACCATCAGCTGACCTTTTGACACGGAGAAAAATGCTGGTGTCCATAATGAGATATTGTGAAGGAAAGTGGTTTTTTACATTATTCATACTCACAACATGTAATTTGCATTTCAGAGTTCATGCTTATTTCATGAAAATGTTTGAGCCTGTGTTGGGGAAAGTGTTTCCCGTGGAAGAGGAGGGACAGAGCATCTTTCAACTGCTTCAACCATCAGCTGTCAGAATCATGGCGCAGCTCGTTTCCTTATTTTCCTGATACACATCACCTCCTTGGCAAAATCTCTCTCTGATCTGTTCTTCTCACGCAGCAGTGGCAGGAGGATTTTCTCCTCTTCAGCTCAGATACTGAAACTTATTGTTTCATGAAAATGTTAAAGAGTATCTCAAAGCTTCTCTGTCTCTCCCCCTTTCCTCCTTAAATTTTGCCAGCTATTATTCTCCTTCGATTCTTCTCTCAACTAACCACCTTCCTCTCTATTTTTTTTCTATTTCCTTGCAAACACACACTCACACACACACATGCTGAGTCCATTCTAGCTGTTAAATAATCTGTTTGTGTGTGTTCTCCAAGCCACAAAGGGACAATGCTTCTTCCAGCCACTAAATCACCTTAACTGTATGAAACCTGGCTGGAGTGAATGATGATCCTGCGTGCTCCGTCTCCTCGACTAAAGACTAAATATCATCTCTGAGAACACAGAGATGATTTTTCTTCACTGCTCGACACGGTGGTTTCTTTTTCTGCGTGTATCAACATATTTTTCTCTTCTTTTTCTCAGAGATCGGGGATTTATGTGATTCAAAACAAGCGGGGGAATGATGGACCGCTGAGTTTGGCAATCAGGGGCCAAAAGACACAACACCAGCACATTCTTCAGACGAGCTTTCCAGAATTGCCCCAAGAATCCACCTTTTGGGTCAAACTGACACAGCAGCTTAAGTTACCGCCTGTAGATCAAAGGGAATCAGATCAGGTCAAACTCCTTAACACATTCTTACATCCACAGATGGAGGTGAGAGACTGAGGAGAATCATTTTGTTTTTACATCAAATTATTCCACAAGGCCAATTTCTGTGCTATTTACATAACAGATCATTTTTCCATCGGTGTTTGATATCAGGTTACATCCACGCAGCTCTACCCTAGGTGTTTCATAAAAGCTCCTGACATATGAGATACATTGCACCACATAAACCCAGGCTTGTCATGCTTGGCTTGCACTTTTCAGTATGAAACCTACAGTAAAACTCTCCTGCTGTTTAAACACTGAGGTGATATTTGTGACATCTGCTGTGAGGATGGTAGTTTAGTGGCTGCTTGGAGTGTAAGTGAGCCAGGACTGTAACTGTTTTGGTATCAACACTTTTTGTGGGCCGCTCCTGGGAGGTGAGGGGGTATCATTACTGAAATAAAGGTAAGGCTGCAATTTTGTAAGTCAAACATTTGGATGCTGTAACACACACACACACAACAGTTTGATCGCTCCAAGTTCAAGGTAATTACTGCACAAACAGCCTATAAAGTTACAGAATTGTTATTCATCTTTTTTTGCTGAGAAGATGAGATTCAAACTTTAAACGACGACTTAGTTTAAGTGCTGGCTCTCACTTTTAAAAGGTCAGCACACCCAGAGAAGCTCATACTTTCTTATGATAGTGGTATCTGACCATGCAGATGGTTTAACGTGTCCAAGATGGAGGCAGCTGTGATGCTCACGGCTTCTGAAACCATAAACGTGTCCTTGTTATCCAAGAGAGGTTGAATCCAGGACAACTGGACTTGGAGTTTGTAGACGTGTCCTTGTTCCTCTGAATGATCACGGTCCTCGCTGTGAGCTGATTTCAGAAAGGAAAATTTCCTGGTAGAAAGTCGTTCCAAACACATGCTGCTGTTGATGTTTTTCCAGAAAACGTCCATTTTTCAGAAGTGTGAGCACCTCAGGTTGAAGCTCCCTTCGTCTCCGTTATACTTGGGTGGAGGCAGAAATCTCAGAGGTGGATGTTTCAAGACAAATAATATGAAAACTATCTACATGGCTACAAACCACTGTAGGTACGTGAGGAAGTGAGTTTATCGTAATTTGAGTTTATATTCACATCAGATGATTGGTGTAGACACTGCAGTGCTTTTTATTTATAGTCCCTGAGGGTAAAAAAGGCTCCAAGAGTAATGAGAATGAATCTGGATGTGAACAACCCCAAACAGCCTCTCCTAATACGTTCTGACTGCACTGCAGCTAAATGAGTAATGACACTGGGTAATTTTCGGGGTGCAAACGAGCACCACATCGAGCTTTGCTTTTTCAGCCTGCGTATTCCTCACTCAGGACAATATTTTAGGGCATTAATGTCTTTCTGAGGTCTGATCAATCACCAACACTGACAGCTGAGCGCAGCCATCGGTCGTATTTACTGTAGCGGCTGCCATTCCTACATGTGCTCTTAATTATAGAAACACATGAGCGTAAAGGGGGAGTGATTTAGTGCTGAGGTTGCTTCAGAGAGTTAGCACCAATCATCTACATGCATGACTTTATTAGCATTAGCGCTGCCCTCTTTCAGTGATTACTACAGCCAGAGGGGGGGGGTTTAAAGTACAGCTGTTATGCCATGCACAGCTACAACAGCTTCACTGAGTATGTCAAAATAATTGGCCCTGTTACTCTGAGACGGACTCAGTTTGAAGCGGTTGTATGCACACAACTTCTAAAAAGATATAAGCTGACATTTCTCAAAGTTATTCGGCCAAATCTCTCTTTCTTTTTTTTTCCTCTAGAATTCCTGCTTCCTAGCAGTCTGGAATAATCAAATCCATCCACCGGTGCAGACTCTTGGCAGAATCTCCGCAGTGAAGATTTCACTGTGAGCAGAAATTGCCAAAAACAGCTCCACAGGCCTTCTCACTACCATTTAAAGCGTAGAACATTCACGGCTGTAAGTGGCTCTTTCTGCTCCTTATGGGTTTTTTTTTCAAACCTGAGAGGTAATTTTCTATCCTGGAGACAGACTGAACTGCGGGGGCTTCGCTCATACATGAGGTAAGGCAGGGAAACAGCAGCTGGAGAGCTGCAGCCCAGCAGCAGCCGTTGAGGAGCAGCCAGATAACCTCAGGTTGTAAACAGCACTGGCCTGTGCTTCGGCGGCGAGGCGGCTTATCAACCGAGGGTCAACATAAGGTCTGACGACGCGGGCCTCCTCATCTCAGCGCTGTCCTGGATGAGATGAGCTCACTGGCAGGCGTTGCTCTGGCAGAAACACCGCGCTCGTACTCACAGTGGAGCTGAGATCAGAGCCAGATGAAGAAAAACAAATACGACTGCAGAGCGCCGGCGACAGCGCAAGAGGAATCTGAAATGTGCCGGCGTGGAAGAGGATTTTCTTCACGGGGCATGTACTTTTTATTGCTCAGCTGCGCGTCCTTTCATTTGTGTCCCTTCTCACTAAGTGACACAGAAAAGCAAATGTAATATTCCAGCAGCTTTTCATAGAAACTGACGGAGCTAAAAATACTGGTGAAATCCCAGAGAAACACAAACAGCTAAAACATCATGAAAACATCAGAGAACAGACGTGGTTTTTTTATAGAGGGAGATCTTTATGAAGTCACTATAAAATATTTCACTGCATGTCGTGACAGCTCGCAGGTGGCAGCCACTTGTGAGCCTCAGTCTCTGCTCCGCATGACGAAGCAAACTCCAAACAAATAAGCGTTGCCTGTGTCCTCAGAGAGCTCGCCATGAGTGCAACAATGCATCATTGTGTTACATTTTCACACTTGTAAAACTCCTGGAAGTTGGCATCTGGCGTTGCAGTGTTGCTCAACCTCCCTCTTGCACATGTATCAATGATCTTCAAGGATCGGGCTCTGAATAATTCCGCTGCATCTGCTGGCGCTCACTTACCGAGCCGCCGGGCCTGAAGCCAGACTTTTTAATGCTCAGCACTGGAGGATCTCAGCGTTCTGACTTAATGCTGAGGGCTCGGTTCCATGTTTGCAGGATGGAAGGTGTGTGATGCAATAAAAACGGTCTCTTGACTTGAAAACAAACTGGTAATCACATTTTCCCCCCAAAACAACACAAACAGCAGTTTAGTCGCTTGTGCAAACTTAACAAAAACAAATCCTTTATTCCCAGAAAACTGAACAGAGCTGAGGGTCTGTTTTTCAGATATATTTAAGACCTCCAGACCTGCTTTTAACCGTAAAACACAAGACTCAGTTCCGAGAAAAGCTCCTCAGCCCTCTCAGGTGTGAGCCTGCCTTCCTCCTGCTCTATGATTCAAGCGAGGATCACTGATGAGGAGGATAAGATCAAAGCCTGCATGTAATATCTGTGGCGTCCCAGGGATGGAGCAGATACCTCCTCTGTTTGTGGTGCATTGTTTGGGAGCACAGCAGGGTGATAAAAGCCGAAGTGAGCAGACAGAGAGATGGGGAGGAGGGTTTCCTCTGTATTCACCTCAATGACTTGAGTACACATTCAAGCACAATCCTTTGCTTGCATTGTGTGGGGATTATTGGCTGAATGGAATCTGGGGGATTAGTCCTCATCTGAGATGAGACCTTCCACTGGAATGACATGGTGTCCACTTCCACTTGGTTCAAAATGTGGGACACTTCATTGTCTGAGTCATCAGGAAGCCTGTTCAGTCGACAGAGTAGTAGAGGTTTGCAAACTCTTTTTCTGTTTCCTGCCATCCTCTCTGTCCAACCTGTAGGATGTGACACACTCACTGCTGTGGGAACCAACTCTTCTGGTTCCAAACTGATTTATTTCTGGTGGAAATCTACTGAGAATAACAAGGACTCTGTTTCTGGAAAGATGTGTCTTCATTCCATTTCCATTCACCTCTGTTCTATTAGTCTGAACTGACCCTGGTCTGTTTTCTGTACGACTGCAGAGCTGGTAGTTTGATTCCCTGAGAGAGAAATGTATTTCTGGAGAGAGGAACTGCTCCTGATGGTCGGGCCACCTTGGATCAGCTGAGGATGATCTGGTCTGATGTTTCTGTCCTTGTATCAAACACATCAACAACCAGAATATGCAAATAAACAAAGCTAGAGGTGCTAAATCTTGAGAAATATGAAGCCGAGGTAAGAATTCATTTCTTCCTTCCTGGCGTCTGTGGCCACAGGCCTGCTGGGATCATTTGCTGCTCTGGTGAACTTTGTGATTATGAGCGTTTCAAGGGGCCAGACTCAGACCCTATGACAAAGCTTGACGGATCCTGAGCCAAGGAAATGAGAGTGATCCGGGGTCGAGGTGAGGCCGCTCCTCAGGACGACAGCAGGAGAAAAGGAGATTGCTTTTGGTCTTTCATTTAGAGCGTGGGGGCTGACAGATAAGCATCCACACGCCTCATTTCAGTAGAGAGCAGGATATCACCATGTGGTGAAATAGAAGAGTAGGAGGCACGCTGCTGATTAGGAAATAGCCTCAGGGCCTTGACTCATAAGCTCAGTGGAGCAAAGCTCCTCCATATTTGACACTAAACATGTGTATCATAAATGGCTTCTGGCACTGCTGGCAAGTGCCTCTGTGCTGGTAAGGAAAGCATTTAAGAAATCCAATCAGAGACGAGTCTGTCAGCAGGATGGTATTTAAGGAAAGTATCTCATTTGCAAGGCAGCGTCAAAACAGAAAGATGACATGACTCGGCCACAATGATCACCAAGGCACTCTGTGTAATTGGCTGGAAACAAAGTATTTTATCCATCAGCCAACAACAGCAAGAGATGGATTTCAGAAATCACCCGAAAGTTTTCAGAAGAGTTGCAACAGTTGCTTTGTTTTGATAAATCATTAACCTATTAGTCTATAAACTGTCAGGAAATCATGAAAAAGGGGAAATCACTCGCTGGAGGTTTGTCTGTCGTTGTGAAAATACTTGTTTTGTTCCACTCACGCTGCAAAACCCAAAGATGTTCAATTTCCAGCGATAAAAATAAAGATAGAAGCAGCAAAATTTCACGTCCAGGAAGCTGAACAAGTGGCAAACAAGAAAAGGAGAGAAGAGAAAAAACAACTAATGATGGCTGTCTGTCTGTCACAGCATTAGCTCGCACTAAAAACCTTATCAGCCGTGGCCTAAATTTAACAGTATTTGGCTGATGTCGGCTGTTGGTAATTTCCCACCCTGTTTATTGGAAGACAGCTTGCAGGCACTGACGGTTTGCATATTTACTACTCTACTCTTTATCTAGGGAACACAGATAAGATGTGCATACAAAAGCCTGCATGCAAAGGGATTTTACACACACGTCCATCTTTCCAACAAAACAAGAAACCAGACTCCTGGCTGATGATTAACTCTGCAGATTCAAAACTAAACACTGACATTCAGTGAATGTAAAATAATGCAGGAAACAGCCAGGACATACCTGCAGACACGAGCAGGCTCACACTGACCTGATACTGCTGAGGTGGACGGGTGATGTTGAAATAATATTTGCGTGACAGTTTTATCTTCCACTGTCAAAGAGTTATGAAATCTGTAGCTGATGCTAACGACCCACTGCAGCACAAATCAATCTGTGGCCACATGTCGGGTGAGGCTGATTAAAGGGAAGGATTTATGATACAATAACATGATGTTTTTGTGCTTTTTCTTTGGCATGGAGCTGGATGTGGGCGCTGACCAACTCCCTCCTCACGCAGAGGGACCTGCCTGGACACGGCTGCCAGGTGACGCACCTGAGGGTGAGAGGGTGGAGGACACACACCGAAAACACATCGCCATGTGGGCAGTCAGAGGGTGCTGCACCGGGGCACATAGACTCTTTTCCATCATGTTATAATATGTGAACAGCAGCCTGAACATATTTGTTGTGAGAAAAATCTCAGCACTGAATCTCTCCGGGGAGATCCATCACTTTGCTGCGGTGTTTGGATTGTCTGAGCTCCATAAAACTACTCCTGTGTATTTACCTGTGTGAGATAGACGCAGGTCAGTGAAACGCAGCAGATCTCATCTCACTCTCTTAACACACACACTCACACAGTTTTATCAAAACCCGAGGCTTATGAAGGGTAAAATCGGTCGGACAGGACGGGACAAGAACGCACTACTTTCTTTCTTTTGTTCACTCCCGCTCGCTCGCTCACCGGGAGCATCGCCGGGTTCAGCTTAGCAATGGCACGAACAGGCTCGGGCATGCGCTGCACAATCTGTGACATCTGTGGTAAGAGAACCCCTGTGAAGGGCAGTGCTGCCACTATGTTAATTTAAATAACTTTTATGTTGATGTTCATCCTACCTGAGCGGGGATTAGCTTGCTTCTTGTGTGGCACGACACAGATATGAAATCTGACGGATCATTTCCTTTTACCACATGTCATGAGATATTAGGAAAAGCCAGGAACTCTCACTACACCGCTCAAAAACAGTCAAGAATCAGGTTTTTTAAGTATTTGAAATGTTTTTGAAAGATAACATGTGACAACTTTTGTAAAACTCTTGGGGTTTTCTCTCTGATCAACCAACTTTACTGCAAATACTTGTACTTTTTTGTTGTGTTATGTGTTTTAATTACTTCTACTACTTCTATCTGCTCGGTAGGTGCAGCAACTCTTCGTTTGTCTGTCCTGAGAGTGAAATGGAAAATATTTTGAGAGCTAAATCCTCCACAGCTTGTTAAGAAAACAGTACATTACCACTGAATGATAATGCGTGCACTGGCTGCCAAAAGTTACAAATGTTTACATACTGTATTTTCCAGTCGCAGCTAATATAAAGATTTATGATGCAGCTTTCCAGGATGAGATAAGACGTCACAGGAACAAAACATCATGCAAAAAGCTACACGGTGAAAACATCTCTTTTAGTCGTCTCCGAGCTGTTACACGTGTTTCGCAGCATCTTGGAAAAGAGGTAACTGTGGAAAATTCTAGCAGATTCTGTTCCGTACATCTGGCTCACGCAGAGGGAGAGTTCAAGCGAACAAATACCAGCTAAGTGATGGCATGAGCAGGCTCGGGCATGTGGGGCTCAAAACCATGACATCCACAGCAGAACCCACTGAATCAGCAGCGCTGCTAAGAGACGGAGATTATTAAGTCCATCTATTGTCAGGGGTCTAATCGTCGGAGACTCTCACAGCGTGGAAAACTACAGCAAATGCACAAGATATCAGGGAGCGCTTAAACTGATGACTGATTTATCAGTAATTGCTGTTATTACAGAGCGTCTATTATCACAAGAGGAGATGTGGATTTTAAATCTTTGGCGCGTGCAGTTTACAGCGCTTCAGTCGCTGCGAGGCAACTGATGCACAGAAAGTAAATAATACATCTCACGACAGTTTCATATTAAAGCTCAGAGAGAAAACACAGATCAGAAGCAGATGGACTGAGACTGAAGACAAGACAGTTTGTTCCTGTTCAGTGTTTCTGTCTCTTCTTCTTTTTCCTCCCTCTGTGAAACTGAAACCGTTTCAAAGTCACAGCGTAAACAACTTTCACTCATTTACTTCCAGGCTTTTTTTTTGGGATTGGTCCAAGTTTCTTATCAAGTTTCTTAAGGAGCTGAGTCAAGTTACAAGTCGAGAGGCGAGCCGCGCAGGCATCTAGTTAAAAGGACATCTATGTTAAGAGACAAGTCTCACAGAAATCAGGTCTCATGTCCTAACTGTTGTGACCGAGGATGGACAGACAGATACAGATATAATCTGGACATGATTAAATCCATGCTGCACCGCTACACTGTGGCTGTTCCAACCCAGAGACTAACATGCTGTCTAACAGCTGTATTTGCATGATGCACATGATGCAGCATAATGCTTTGATTAACCTACAAAAATACAAACCTACAAATTTCTTACATGCAAATAAAATGTGGTGTTATCTTGGAAGTCATATAACTGGATCGATTCTATCTCATCATCAGAAATTATTAGGAATTCCTGAACAGAGCAACATTAACTCAGTGGTCCTCTGCTGCTGCTGCTTGTTTTATTCAAGCCAGCGTTTAAAGCTTGTTCATTAGAACAGGCGGGCTAATTAAAATGACTGTCGGTCAAAAGCGTCTCCTGGCTGGAATTATATTACACACACTATAATCAATCAGGCCGAAGATTCAATTTAAAAGCAATCAGCATTTGGTGGGTTTTCTCGAATCAATGGTAATCCGATGATAATTTTGACCTCGAATGTGGCTGTTCTTTATTTTTAGTCTGAAATGTTCCTGCTCCCTCTACAGACTTATGGGAATAGATGCCAGGCGTGTTGGGGATGCGCCAAATCCCTGCCATGGATTTTGCACACTACATTACCCAGGAAAACATTCTGGGATCGGATCAATAGTTTAAAGAGTGTTTTTGACAACTGTGTGTTTCTATGAGCGGCGGAGAGCGACGCCATATTATTCACATTCAGTCTTTTCTCAGCTCAGGTTTTTAGAGCATTTGCTTACGAATAATGAGAATAAAAGTATGAGCCTGGCTGAGCGCACTAAGATAAGTGGATTAATCATTTCCGTGTGGCTCTGGAAAAGAAATGAATGGTCTGATTATCAGTTTGGCTGTTTGATATCAGTTCAAATGAACTACTGAGTCAGCTGAGGACTTTTTGAGACAATACAACAGGATCTCATGGCTTGAAATGCCTCTGCTTCTATAAATACAGACTCACACAAAATTATAATTATTAGAAAAATGTTTTGAGCTGCAGCCAGAAAAGTAGCACAATGGCAAAGAAATCTAGTAAACCACAGTAAGCAGTAGTTATACCCAACGTCTCATCATGAAGAACAGTAATTATTTCTTTAGCTTCATCTCCTCGTGTAACTGAGAGCAGCCTGGAGACAGAAACGGCCCCGCGGAGTCAACAAGAACAACAGATTTGCGCCATCATGCAGACAGCCGAAAAGAGAGCCACTCATCATTACCACATTTATCATATCTTGTTGCCTAAACTGGAGTTAAGAGGCACGTCTGAGCCAACAACCACCTCTTAAAAGCTTCAAACATGCTCTTATACTGAGCTTTCAACCTCGTCCAGATCCCTATCCACCAGAAATACACGGTTTGGTGGAACAAAAATAACCTCTGTGTGCGTAAGTATGCCTCCTCCAAACATTTACAACTTTTATGAATTTATGGCCGAGCTTATCTCTCTCAAACCTCATGATAGCAGAGAATCTACCTGCCATATGCCACTGAATACAAGTCATAAATCTATTAAGAAGTGCCATGATTGGATGATTCAACTCCTACAGCTCGAGCTTCAGATGGGCAGATCTTCAGGTCTGTTGTCGTTACAACTTGTTTTGTTTTTTTAAACTGAGGACAAGAGGATAGAAGTAAGACAATCGGCAATAAAAGAGAAATTGGAAAATGGCTTCCCAGTTGCACTGAGATAAAAGCTCTTTTGGCTGCAGTGATTCAGCACTTGACCTGCTGCGTCTGCGTGTTTTGGCGACGGAGGGATGGAAAGGGAAATATTTTGAAACAGCAGATTTTTGTGCAATTTGTCTCTGCTGACTTCTGCAGAGAAAAAAAAAAAATCAATGTTCAAGTTTTGAGTGTGGACGTGCTAAAAAGTGAAGTCAGCATACTTTTAAAATCTACTTTTAAATCACAGTTTGCAGATACATCAGGAGTATGCAGTTAGAAACAGAAAAGATTCCTGTGATAATTATACGGCGCAGAGATGCTCCTGTACCTCCAGCAAGACTGACGTCATATTCACATCGAACCAGTAATCAAGTGAGTCAAGAGGAAAGAATGTAATAACGGAATAGTAGACTCTCCTTCAGACGGATCAAAACAAAAGTTTATTGACAAGATGGAGGCAAAGGAAAGCTTTACCCGGTGCACATCACAACTCATCCCACTCTCGCTCTCTCCCTGGAGAAGCATGAGGTGCTAGTTGTTTGAGTTTTTGCTTTGATCCTGAGCACAGCAGCTCAGTTTACAGAAGAGGACGGCTTCTGACTTCTACACATTCTGAAATACCACAAAATTTGTTCACTGTTGAGCATTATATCAGAGAAAACACTTCACATCTGTTCATCTAAGACGCTGGAAGCCAGACGGTCTGTGGTTTGGTCTGTGGTTTTCAAACGCTCAACTGTTTTCTCTTTTTTCTGCCTCACACTTTTTGCACATTTCTGCGTAGGGATCGACTCAAGATCTGACGCCTCAGAAAGTCGATAAAGGCTCATATCAAATTATCGCCCAACATCAACCCACTGAAAAGCGTCTTTGGTGTTACTGATGTGACCTCCGCTTTCCCACAGGTGCTGGTAACAGGTGGGGGTTGAGGGTAGAGGGGAGGAGGCCTCGCCAGCGTGGCTGGCTGCCACCAGTGGGTCGGGGCAGCGGCGGGGGGGGGATCATCTTCCGCCCAGCTGCTGATGCCCTGTTATCCCCGAGCCATTCATCACGGCTCGCTGAGAGTCAGATATGCGCTGCCCCCCGAACCCCTCCAGCTCCCAGCATTCCTCACTTTCCCCTGTGGATCTCCAGTGTTGATCTCTGTCAGGGCTGATGTACCCACACACCCCCGCCCACCACGTATTTACATGTATTTGTAAAAGCTGGTTTGAGTGTGTTTTCAGAGCTTAGCCACACGTCACTCTTCATGTCTGTCTGTATGATCTCTCCACAGCAGACTGCGCCTTTAAAATCACTACACACTGGACTTACAGCTCTTTAACTACAAACATGTATACTTTACACTTTTCCAAACCAATGAGGAATGCATGCCACACAGTTTAAGGTTTTTATCGTCTGTTTGACAGGAGTTAAAGGTCCTCTGTGGAGTTTCTGACCTGCAGCGCTATGGAAAAATGCTTTGTTGGGCAGATTCCTGTTTATTTTGTATCTGGTGCTCTAGTAGCATGTACTCAAAGATGCACAAGTGCAGAGGACTGATGCTATAACACTTACAGACACTTAGTGGAGGTAACTGGCCAGGAGATGAAGCTATGCACCAGGAAGAGGCAGAGAGGAAGAAAACGAGCCCATATAAATATGGATTCACACGATATAGGTTTCAAAATATTCCAAATCGTGTTTGTTTGGTCTAAAGGATACAAACTGAATGTAAAAATACCTGTTTTAGTTTACAGAAAAACACAGCAGGAACACTTTTAACGCAAACTCAAAGGTCATGGATTATTTTCTAAATTTCTAAAATACAGCAGCCTAGTTTGTAAACCGTACACAGATAGTATAAATCATGCAAAACCACCAGCACAACCAATCTGAGACGTTTTCCACCCACAGTGTTATGGTGCATGATTGTGGTTTGCAGCCATGATAATGACAACAATAATGTTCCTACTGTGGAGCCACTCGCAGCGATGTTTAAACTAGTTCATAATTCAGAAAAACTGGCTGCATAGTAACACACACACACAATGTTTTGACAGAAATCTTTTTCAGGAGTGTGCTGGGTGTTTGTACACGACTCTTGAGTTACTCCTGTATGTGCTTGCCCTTTGACAAGCGATTCTGTGCATAATACATCCAGCAGACTTCTGTAATCCACTGCCTGACTGGGGATATACAGTAGTGACTGATGTTGGGGTTAAGTAAAGATGAAGTCACAGAGAGAGAAGCACTAGTACACATATTGACAGGCCCTTTGGCAGGGTGGCCGGCAGTTAACTTCATGTCACTATTGATCAGGTGATTCCGCCCATCGATCGGGTCAATGCTGATGGATTGGGAGGGGAGTGAGTGCTGGAAAGGTAACAACTGGCTCACAGCTGCATGGGGAAGGGAGCAATCACTACAAGGTTTAAGTGCTGACTTTCTGCTATAATGAGAAGGTGTTTACATCCACATCAGTAAAAAATAATCATATTTAATCTTGTTTCCTTGGAGTCAGGTTCTTGCTTGCCTTCTGGTTGCCTGACATTTTGTCCAAAAAATTCACTAAGTATAAAAAAGGCTATGAGTTCTACACTATTCACCAAAAATGGACAAAAACAAACCTCAAATGAAAGCTGAGAGTCTGGACTTTAACCTCATAGTCACTGTTTCATTTAAACTTCCATTTGGGGAGTATGAAGCCAAAGCATGTGCCACTAGAATATGTAGCCAGTAATCAATCAATCATCACAGAAGGGAATCGAGAGCGGACATTTAAGGATTTCTGGAGCGATCCAATCATTATAGGAACCTCACCTGTTCCTAAGAGGCAGACATGCATGTACAATACTAACTAGAGGGGTCAGAGGTCAGGGAGCAGGTCATCCTTCAGTGTCTTGCTCAAGGACACACTGGCTGCCTGAAGGAGAGACCACCCAGTTACTGTCTCTCTCTAGCCAACAACAAACCAACCTGTCTGCAGCAGATAAACAGTCAAGACCCATAACTCTGACGGACAGAAACCAAGCCAGGCATATACAACAGATGACTGATGGAGGCTAATTTCACATGTCTAAAAGACCTTTTAAAAACCTGCATCACGAAGATGTTATGTTGCCTTGACGCCAAATCAGACCATTAAGTTTGTGCAGGCTGTGGACTTATAACCTCCTAAAAAAGAAATAAATCTCTTTGTGGAGGCATAAAAATGTCATAAAGTACATTCAGATACAGCAGCAGTCATTGCAGAGGTTTCCATGAAACTCAGAAAAGAAGACAACTGCAGGACAAACGTCTTCTTTCCATCTTCTAGCTTTTTTGACAGTTGAGCAAAGAGCAACATTTGCATTTCCCTCCAAAAAAACAAAAAACAAATGCAAAGTGGAAGTTCTACAATGGCTAACCCTGCACAGTCTCCCCAGCCCCCGCCCGGCTCTTACCACATTGTAGCAGGACCTCTTGTCTGATCCAGTGAAGTGATACGGGTCTACGGTGTTGCACCTCTGCATGTACATCTTGAACATGTTGTTGATGTGCTTCAGTGACATGATGCAGACGGCCGAGTTAGGAGTCGGCTCCGGAGAATTCGGCTTTCCTCGTGCGAAGGCAGCGAACAGTACATCGTCACCCTCCTCCACATTCAGCAGCTTCTGCAGTTCGACGTCGTTGCCCACCTTGGTGACGTGGGCTGCCTGCAGGATGTTGAATTTCTTCACATCTTCCGTTGATCGTCGCCGCCTCTTATCTGTGCTGATGCATTCGAGGGGCATCTCCACGTAGCGGCGGATCACCAGGTCTGAGGAGCACATGCGAACGATGCGGGTGTGGTAGGCCTGAGAGTCCCTGCTCATCTGCTGCACGGTGAGGAAATAGGTGAAAGGCCCACTGTGGAAAGAGTGAACGTAGCGCAGGTAGTAGTTTCCACGGAGAGATGGGATCAGGTCCATGTACGAGTGGCTGGAGAAGAAAGTGAAGCCATCTTGGCTCGTCTTCATCTTCCGCAGAGAGATGGTGTGAGGGTGTGTTCTGCTGCCTGATGTGTTTCCTAACCCGGGGATCTCAGAGTTTCCAACAAAAAACTTGATGACGTTGCTCTCCACATTGAGCACCTGAGAGCCTGAAGGGCTGACCACAACGTCCGAGTCGCTGGGTTGACCCTTGCCTGGCTTCACCCTGTCAGCGAAGCAGTAGACCTGCTCGTCTACAGTTTTCGGGCTGATGTCATCGTCCAGGACGTGACGTCTGCAAACGCCATTGTCTGCCGAGCCGCAGCTGTACAACCCCTTGTCGTAAATGTTCTCCACCACCAGGGCAATGTTGTGGTTGTCCACCCTGCCGCTGTCGCCTGTGCTGGTCAGTTTCCGGCCGCATGTCTCGTTGGCAAGCAGCGGACCCGTGTGGTACTCTGAGAGCTTCGTGAGGTTCGGAGCCAGGGCGTAGATTCGGTTCACGGCCCCGACGTAGATGATCCCATCCAGCGTCACCATGTTCTGGATGGGGAATTCTGCGGTGAACGTTGGGAGCTCGTAGGTGACAGAGAGGTTGAGTTTGTTGGTCTCCGATGATTTATCACACTGGCCCCGCGTACTGCGGCACAGGGCCCACAGCAGCATGACGGCGTGAAGCGAACCAAGATTCATCCTGTTCCAGAAATAAGAGACATGAGAAATGAGTTGGTAGAACACAAAGACCTCAAAACATTCATCATAGATATCTCTGAATAGGTGGCCTCAATTGTTTTGCGTGGAAAAAAGGCGCGATCTATGCTGAATAGGGACAACTGAAAAGAAACAAGAGAGGCATCAAAATCCCTTTTTAGACTCATAAATGGAACTGTGTCAGGGTGTGAAACCAGGGTTTACTCATTTCACCACAAGCAGTGAACCCCGCCACACTGAAGTGACTGGAGGCTTTATGGTGACACAAAGCTTTGATATCAGCCTCCTAATCATCAACGCTTCTACTTCTGATTCCTCTGACCTTAGGAAAACCAGTAGCAAGACTTGGGTGAGCATTTCTGCGGTGCTCAGCTCTGTTCCCAAGTGACCACAGCGCAAGGCAAAGCAGTGAATCACCCGGCGAGCAGGGCGACGCAACCACGGGCCTAAGTTTAGACAGCAGAAGCCCAAGGGAGCAGAGATAAACTCGATTAAAACAAAAGAGGCGGGAGGGAGAAGGCGAAGGGGAGACAGTCCCACAAAATGATAAATAACCCCAGCAACTAAATGGTAATCTGCTGGGAGATGCTTTTAGTGCAGAAAGAGGGGGGGGGACACCAAAGCATCTGCAAAATGTGTATTTGCACGCTCCCTATTTGGATGTGGTTTTAACACAATCCCCTGATAAAAAATTACAAACCAGAACGAGGCAATAACATCCAGAACAGTGGACCCGGTTTTTATATTCATGCTCAGAGTGATGCATAAACTCCCTGGGTGAATATTCTGACTGATTTATGACTGAAGTCTCACTGTTTAACAGCTCATTTGTTTAACTGCGAGGGGTCTGAGGGAGAAAGCTGCATTTGTCAAACTATCACAGCATTTCAGGAGGAAGATTTAAGACAGAACTAACAGGTGCGTGTAGACAAACTCCTCTTAAAAGTTTCCATCACACAATATCGCTAATAAGTGGAAAAGATATAAGAGTTTGAGGCAGCACTGCCAGAGGATAGTAACAGTCAGTCAAGATAAAAAAGCACACTTTAAGAGAGTGTAACACTGCATTAGGTGCAGTTTTCTTTTAATAAAGGGGGCGGTGAGATGAGTATCGACTTGTTTTGGGCTTGAATTATGAGTAATAGGGGGCACATTATTGCGCACCTGCACCAAACACATATTTACAGCACGTCTGTTTTTTCAAAAGACAAAAGGAGGTGGGAAACAGTGAAAATGTTTTCAGTTTGAGAGGAAAGTGACTCACGGTCTCAGAAAACACAAATGGGAAGCTGATAAAACGGCGTTTGGAGCCTGTGAAAACATTTGAAAAGACGCTGTGATATTGTGACCAGAGGAGGAAGGAGAGAGGGAGTGAGGAGTCCGAGAGTCTGAGAACATCTCCGCGATTTTTACGCGTGGAAATAACAGTTCGAGGGAAAAGAGAGGAAAGTCGAGAAACTGTGAGAATAATCTGAGATGATAAACTCACCTGTTAGCGAGCAACAGAGTTCCTTTAGTTCAAATCATATTCCACTGGACTCTACGAAAGCGGGAGTTTTTAACTTTCACATCAACTTTTAACATCCGAACTCCTCGCTGGGGATTTCTCGCTTCTTAATTCTGAAAAAAAAAACCTCCCACACGAAAGAAAAAAAAACTGATATTTTTTCCTCAATGACCAAACTCTGTCTGTTTCTCAGCGGTTAAACTCCAGTTCGTTGCACTCGGTTTGAAGCGTGCACAGCTCTGACTCACTGCCTGCATCCAGCAGAAACACGCTTCGGCTGCTGCCGCCGCCGCGCTCACATCTCAGACCCTCTCGTGGCGCGTAAAGCTCCGCCCCCCTTCAACCCAAACTCCGTGACGCGTCCAGGTGCTGCTCCTCAGGTCCGCAGAGCTCAGGTGAGACAGGAAAACAGCAGGAGTTGTACTGGCTCTAAACCACTAATTACAGCTAATCCAGATTAATTATGAGACGAGCTGCTGAAAGCTGCTTTTATATGTTTATTTGTATTTATTTGATGCTTTAGCTGATATGACTTCCTGCATAAATTACCTTTTTTAAAAGCCTCTAATCTGAGCTAAATGAAGATTAAATTCTTTATTAACTAACACAGAAACTGGGCTAACTTAGTGTGGAGGAATTTATCCAGTGATCCATGGTTTTACACAAATACACACCCTCTTTACAGCTCACTTTATTCAACTAATGTAACCCTGGCTGAGCTTCAAAGTGAAACAAAAACAAATCCAAGGTCAAACAGACGACATGTAGAAGAAAGTTCTCTCCAGCTTCCACCTGACTCTGCTGCAGCAGCCCGGTGAGTCAGGCCACTGGTTGTCATGTTAAAACGGCTCACTCAGCCATAAATAATCATCTAAAGTTATAAAGGGTAAACCAACTCTGTGTGTGTGTGTGTGTGTGTGTGTGTGTGTGTGTGTGCCTCAGTCATGAATCACAGCGGGCAGCACAAAAATTTCCTTTGTCCCACTTCCTGAAAGGAGGGCAGTCGGAATGAAGACTGGAAACCCTGATAACAGAGTGTGGATGTAGAATTAAAAGGTGCAGAGCTGTTGAGAAGACACACACACACACACACACACACACACATACACATGAGGGTTTATTGAGTGTGTTCAAGTGTGTAGACGAATGACCTGATGAGATGTGTGACATCTATCTCTCTGTACCTGAACCTCACTGGCTTTTAACCGTCTGCCACATTCACTCTCAGATTAAAACTGACCGTCACTTCACACAGAGACGTTTTCTGGACAAACGCCTCAGATGAATCTGCCTCTCTTAGCTCCCTGATTTCCCAAAGGAAAACACTGTTACCTCTGACTTCACACCGGAGAGCCCTTAACCTGTCACTGTGTGCAACAAAAAACAAGTAGAAATAAATACAGAGGAAACACTCAGGACAGAGAGAAATGCTGGGTTTGATTTTTGTAAAGCAAATCAGAGCTAAATCAGAACTCACAGAAGATTATTAAAGGAATATTTTGCTGTATAAAGAGCTAGTCTGGCAAACTGAAATCTGCTTACCTTGCTCCTCTAAAGTTCACTAATCAACACATCATATGTATGACAATCTGAGTACAATCAATATCTGAAGTTCACATGTCAGAATCTGTCATCTGTTCATGAACTGTTTGAGATCATCAGCAGCTTCTTGTTAAGTTATAGAAGCTCATTGTGTCAAACTCTGACACCGATGAGCCACAAGTTTCACAACACACTCAGTGTAGTCACTGTTTGTCAGGAGAGCTGTGTTTTGCCGTACCTCAGGGCATTTCTGTCACAGTTGCCAAGGGGTGTGTCTGACGCAGGGTGTGTGTGTCTGTATGTGTCTCACTGTATACCCGGGGTGTGTCTGTGTGTGGCTCCTGTGGTGGTGAACTCTGCTTTGGCTCGGGTCCTTGTCTTGGCAGAGAGCAGCAGCAGAAGAAGAAGAAAGAAGGAGAAGGAGAAGGTCGGAGCGGTGGTAAACATCACACTGCTGGCACGCAGAATGTGGAAACCTCAGTGTGTGACACAAGCTGGAGGAATGATCTGCATCCTGCAACCACAACACCTGCAACACAACAACAACAACAACAACAACAACACACGTTCTGTTTTCTGTTCCTGGCTGCACAGTAGCTGAAATAAAAGCACGATTTCTGAGTGCTTTCTGTAGAATTTGGTTGAAGTGGCTCTTTAAAAGCTCATTATGGCGCCATCTGCTGGTGAACAGGCATGAAGGGAGCCTCAGGTCAGGTGAATTCCCAAGCTACTGAGCAGAGAGCAGAGAGAGTAACCTCACAGACAAAGGTAAGAGATTATCAGGGAGGAGCAGGGCTGCACTCAGTCTTGATTTTACAGTTTCTGTCGACCACTGCCGTGCACCTAAACCTGGTCCAGAGGAGGTTATTTATCACCTCCAGGGTCAATACAAACCCTGGTTAACTGCTGACCAGGACAGTAAACTCTGATTGATGCTCCTGAGCCATCAGATGCTTTCATTCTGCAGATGGACTCTCCACCTCTTACGGTTCCTTCAGCTCACGGACAGAGTGGTGATTAAGTGTGTGCCGCCTCCCTCACAGCGAGCTGTGTATCTTCATGGACAGGCTTCTTCAGCAGGATCATTACAGTTCATGACAGATAATGACAGAGTGGCTCATAAAGGGTGACATGAAAACAGGAGGTCGAGGGAGGAGTTTTCAGCCGGTGCTCTGGTTTATACTGTGTTAACTCTTAACGAGGGAGCAGGTCAGTGTCTGCTGACAAACACTGCTCACTAATATTAAGTATAAACAGTCTGGGCTCTCCAGTGTGTGTACGATTGGAAAAACACTGCAGTTAGATTTTTCCAGGCGAGGAAAAGTTCATCCAAACCTCACCCGTCTCAGATGAATTAACTCCCTTCATAAGAACAGATCTCAAATGACTCTGGAGCAACTTCATCAGCTGTAAATATCTGTAGCTCCTACAACACATGTATTTAATTCTCAGAGAGCTGAAAAAACAAAAAACAAACACTCATTTTAAACAAGTTTAAAGTGTATTTTTCATGACAGAATAAAATATCTGGGCTCTTCTGATTGTTCAGGACAGCTTCCTTTGCTTCAGAAAACTTAATTAATTCATGGTGAGATTCTTTTAGAAATGCATGTCTTGCTCACTGGCAGACATATTGTTTCCTACCTAGACTGAACCCTCATCACCTCCTGGTTGCAGCCGCGCCACAAGGCTGAGGCAGAGATCAGTGCGCCCATCTTCCATTACCTGTGTGTTAGATAAAGACACTCCTAATGAAAGAGGAAACCACAAGATTACCATCTCATATGTCACAGGAAATGGTTACAGGCAGACTAGAAAACTGTCAATAAGACTCTGCTGCGTCTGTATCTGCTGATCTGGACTGAGTCACCACAGCAGCTCATATGAAGTCCCAGTGAAGGCCATCAGTGTGTGTTATAAACCTCATTCAGGAGAAACAGGTTGAGATTTTCAACATATTTCTCATTTTGTGCAAAGCAGATCATTTTGATTCACTGCAATAAGACGGTGGTTTTTGCTCATTCCCTGCTGAAGTAGTCGAAATGACTCAGCTACAGATTTATAGACCAAATGTCTTTGTTCTTTGACTCTAGTAACTGTAAACCCCCCCACCCACCCTTTTCCCTTTTGACCTGCTGGCTCTGTAATGTAATTAATACTAAATCAAAAAGTCTGCGTTCAGTTTGCAAGCTCGCTCCGTTTCCATTTCCCTCTGTTGTGTCACTCTCATCTTGTTAAACAGTTTATGTGAAGCCTTCAAGAGCTCTTAAACTCTCCAGTGCTGGTTGTTTATCTGTGGATGCTTTGACTAAAATAAACCACAGTCAAGCACCAGTGAAATCACAGCACAACATCTGTACGTTTGTCTGTTAGCGTAGTGTAGTGTTCCTGTTACCTTCAGTCTGAGATCCATCACACTTTCATTTTATAAAAGCTGATCTATAACTGTGCAGAACTTGGAGAGGATAGAGGAAGTCCTCCTGTTGATTCGCTGGGCGCCTTTAATTCCCCTCACTTCCTGCTTGTCTTTGTTCTTGAGTCTTTGTTTTTAAAGGAGATACACAAGTCAACTTTAAACAAACACATTTTGTTGTCAGGTATCGAGACCAAACACAGATGCTAAAAACATTTTCACTTATCACCCGTGTTATCGAGCGCATAAAATCACGCATTATGTCTCCAGGTTGTTTTGAAACGCTCAGATGAAGGAAAAAGCCGAGCAGAAACATCTCAACAAATGAAGATGTCACCGATTCGCCCTTTAAGATTTATTGTGTTGTGTGTGTTTTCTTACGCTCTAAACACAGATGTGGTAAAAGTGACGTATCATTTCAAAGAGTGTACTGAGTGACGGAGAACCAGGTGTGCCGGGGAGGGAGGGGGGTGAACATCTGTAAAGGGCTGGTGTGGTGAACACTGAGCCGGGGGGGATGGATGTGCGCCAGCCTTCCTCTAACTTGGTGTCATAGCACACTTCATCATTTGCAGTATGCACTGCTGCAACAGCTGAGAGAGCGAGAGGCCAAAAATGATTCAGATTGTTCCTCTGAAAATGTTGGATGTTGGATTCTTTCCTTTGTGTGTGTGTGTGTGTGTGTGTGTGTGAAGTCTTGTTTTCACTACGAGCCTGGTTACAAAGGAGCTTCTGTAAATTTATCAATGGCTAAAGCACATTTAAGAGACGGGAGGGAAAAGAAATCCTATACAGGACAATGACGGCGTTCAACACAGCGAAGCATTACAAATGTGGAACAAGGAAACTCTGTTCAACAGGAGGTCGCAGAAATCATCAGAGGTGCCACAGACAAGCTCACGCAGATATTTACTGATTAACATCCATCAGCATCCTGAGATTTATCAAGTGAGGGATCATTTTTCTCAGCTTGTGTGTTGTGTAATTTCCCCTCAAGGAGCTCCAGAGAAATGAATTTAGCTTAAACAAGGTAGAGGAAACCTGATGTAAAGATACAGCAGATTTCACACACACTGCTCTGCAGGGAAACAGCCAGGAGAACTCGTTGCGTGTGGGGTCGAGGGTAAACCAGGACAGCAGCAGCTTCACCGAGGAGAACACAGAGGGCAGTGTGTGAGATTTCACTCAGAACTGAGTGTTAACAACAGATGTCTGTTAGCAGGTCGCTCCTCTGGACAGCAGACTAATGTGCAGTCAGTCAGCGCCCACTCATGGTCGGGAGTCATCAGCTGCAGGCCGTCATAAAGATGTCAAGCAAAAAAGACTTTCAGTTTCCTTCACACGTGATGACTTACTGTATTTATCTTGAATAAAAGAATAAAAGAAGACATATGGTTGCAGAAAAATAGAAAGAAGGGAACTGCTGCACAGATATAAAACATCTTTTCCTTATGTGGAAAATTACCAATGAATCTAAATTAGATTAAAAACATCTCTCCATTAACTAACCTGCCCAGGAAAGTAGTATGAATGGCAAACACCACAACACCACACAAGTAAACACCTTTAAACCTTTAAAAGGTAGCAGACGTTTTCTGCTCAGGGGTCAGGGCTTAAAAGATTTCACCTAAACAAAGCCGACAGAGCCGAGGTGACGTGAACGTGAAAGTATCCTCTCAAGCGCTGTTTCCAGGGAAGGTGAATGTCTCTACTCGATGTATTTTGACAGCAACAAATCACCCAGAATCACAGAGGACTCTGTGTGTGATCCATCTGCCTGCGAGAGACAACAGCTGCTGATGCCGCTGCCCTCCAGGTGCTGTTTATGTCACCTGGTCTCTGTCTTTCCACCGATGAACACTGCTGACGACGGCTGAGTCATCCTGACCCGAGGAGGAGAGGAGAGACCGGACGTCATGTTACATCTGTTGCTATCTCACTTTTTAACCACAGGGTGCTTGTGCAGCTAACAAGGAGCAATTTAGCAGTTCTCACTTTGGAGGTGCCCGGCTTGTAGTGATTCATCTGACGTGGGCAGATAGATCAGTCAGCACTCATGGTAATATCAGCGCTGATTTATTTGTGTCAGAAATAACTCCTCTGCAGGAGTCTGGTTTAATCTGTAGACAGAAAACAATTCAGACTTCCTGTCCTGTCCACTGAGAATGAAATGATAGGTGACACACCACCACTGGTCTGATGCTATGAGCTGGAGTCTCAGTTAAAGGAAATTAGTTTCAGACAATAGTGTGTTTCCAACATTCTGGCAACAGTCAGGGAAAAACCCTTTCCTGTTTCACCCCAGGTCGATAAAGAAAAGCTTTTCCTGTTTTGGTTTAGAAGAACTTGACCGACCTGCACAGAGTCCTGACCTCAACACCATCCAGCTGAGAACCAGGTCTTATCACCCAGCATCAGTGTTGGACCTCCGGCTGAAAGGGAACAAATCTCTGGAACACCTGAGCGCAGAGGAGAGGGGTAGAAACGTATTCATGCACCTGGTTTTGGAATGAGGTGTTTACCGTCCACATGAGTATTTCTGACTTTATTCCACTAGAGGGAGCTGTCGTATTGTAAGAGCTTCACTGGACAGGACAGGTTTCCACCAGCCTCAGTCTCAGACGTGCAGAGATCTTGCAAAATCCCTGCTTACAAATATCAAACCCTGGACTTTATCTTCAGGAGAAGACAGTTTTTCTCAGATAGTTTGGTTTAAAGAAAAGACCCGGAGTCCTGGGTGATATCTGACAGATCAGACAAACTCACCAGCTCCACACGGAGCAGCACTGAGCAGCAGCAGCTGCTGGTTGCTCCTCACCCTGGTTGTATCAGGTCACAAGTGCCACAGTCCAGTGGTGTGGTCTGTGTGGAGGTAACAGAGGCGTCTCTGTGTTCTCTCATCCTCCTGTTATGTCTGCTTCAGTCACTGGAAATTTCCCCTCTGCAGAGAGAATGGAGTTTTTGCTGCGTCCTGCTCAGTGCGTCTCTGTTGTGGTCGGATCTGGCTGAAGGATAATGATGCTTGAGTGTCTGAGTGGTCAGACTGTCGACCGACTCTCAGTCTGTGTAAAACCCTCTTTAAGTTTTAGTTCTTCTGGGTGTTCAGTGGATTCCACAAGCTGCTCTTCTCTTCTATTTTCAACCAGATTTCCTTTCTCCTGCTTTCTTCCTCTTTTCTCCAGCATCTTATTTGTGATTTAAATTCACCTTGTTGAACTTTATTTACATTATTTAGTATACATAAGCTCAAGGCTCCCATTTGTTGTCTTTACATTTGTCATTTACAATAATTTTGAATGTATTTCCATAGTGGTCGAGGACCTTTGTCCACCTGTATCAGATGTTCTCTGTCTCCTGCATGATCAAGTCATAGTTCCTGACTCGTGGCTTTATTATTAAGTGTAAATAATCTCTTCCATGTGCTGCACTCGGACTCTGATGATTCTGGAAATGTGAGCACTTCCTTAACTTACCTAATCAAGGCCACTCAGCTCAAATGAAAGGAAATGTTTTATACAGTGATATTCTAGACTTTAGTGTGCTTCAAAGTTTGTGACGACACTTTCCTGATTCGACATAACAACACCCTCGTCCACAAAACCTGATCCATAAAAAAATGTTCCAGTTAACTGAGGAAGAACTGGGATCAAATCCCTGTAGCCAGATTCCAAAAACCTGTGGAGAGCCTTTGCCTTTGGTTTTAAGACGACCTGCTCAGTCTCACATGGATGTGAACTGACCACAGCACAGGTTGACACAAACCTCGGAGGAAGCTTTAAACCGCTCGTCTTGTGCCTCTTTCTCATTGTTTCCGCTGTGTCCTTGAACACAACCTTCGAGTGATTAAAACAATGACCCATTGTTTAACCAAACAGACTCATTCTCAGTGTGTTGCTGCAGAACGACACAGTTTATAGTCAGGCTGTGTAATTATGTGCCTGCTCTTAGTGTAAATTAATTTGAATACAGTCGAGAGACTTCACTCCAGCCTCATGAGCATTGCCCAACAGTTTTATTTGTTTATGTAACCATGGAAACGCTGTGCCAGCTTTGGAAAAAAAAAACAAGCCTATGAGCAACACTGCAGGCATTAGGCCTTCCTGACACACACTCTGATACAGATGCTGCAGAGGTTTTTGGAGGGCAGCTGGAAATTAGACGCGTTCTTCTTTGTTCTTATGTATTTTTTTCCACGGGTGAACGAAACCAAGTATCTACGGTGATTCATTACACAGTTAGATTTGCTATGACTCATTATCACAAGTGAAGAAAACGAACAAAAAATCCACTGTCTGACTTTCATGGAGAGGCACACAAAACATAAACAAATGAACACTGGATTATATTAAATTTTAATGTGCACAGCGTTATATTATACAGTAAAAGCAAAGGAAGGGAAAAATCATTTTTATAAAAATATCACCTTTTGAGCTTAAAATTCTCATTTCAAGAAACAGGTGCTGTGATATTACCATCCCTGTGAGAAGACAGCAGGTAGACTGAAGGTGACGGAGTCAAAGCGAGCTTAGTGTCTCTATAAAACATAACCCCCCCACCCCACCTCAACCCCGACCATCCCTGGGGTGGGAGGTATCAGTTTGATGCTCTTTAGCATCGTGTCCACAGTCAGGAAGCAGGGCAGCAGAACAAACTCAGGGGAAACCAAAACAAAAATTAAGAAGACAAAAAAAAGGGGGAGGGGGAATCACACGTCCCACCTCACATTGTCTTTATTCCAATGCATTAACCTGCGTAAGTACCACAGTGCGCAAGAAAAATCTCCACACACACGCTTGGAACTGCACATCCTAAGTGCAAAGTGTGCAAAAGTAACCGTTAGTACTCTTCTACCTTTGCTAATGAGTCATATAGAGAGGAGATTTTCACTAGTGCTACTCACTTACAATACTTTCCCATAGATTAGTGCACTGGAATGAGGCCATAGCTTGTAAAGTCTTATTTTCTCCATACAGTACAAACAGGATATCAAAACAATGGCACTGAAATGACCCCCTCAAAGTTCTTCATTTTCATAGTGTAGGGAAAAAAGCATTCACTACAGAACTATGATCATGTGCATTTAAAAGCATTGAGCTTCACTGAAAAAGAAAAGGTCTAACTTGGATTAAAAAAAAAACAAAAGAAAATCTTGTCAAATTCAAAAGCTAACATTCTCTGTCACACAGTCGTGTCATTATGAGGATGATGGTGATGAAACCTGCACTGAAACGTTTTCTCGTTTTGAGGCGGAGGTGAAGTAAGAAGAGAAGCTGATGCAGAGAGCGAGCGAGCACGTCAGAGATGCAAATCATTCCTGCATCGTCCGGTGCTCGTGGCAGGCGTGGCGGTGGTGGACGGCGAGTTGCTGGCAAGGTGACGCAGGTGCATGCAGGAACGAGGGCAGGTTCAGTGTGTCAGACTGCTGGAAAGCCGGGCGAACAGGAGGGCGGCGGGGGGGTTGTTTTTTTTTTTTTTGGTTTTTTTTGGTGGGTGGGAGGTCGTGTGGGGCCGAGGGAAGAGAGGGGGGTGTTGCTGTGCTGCTCGGCTCATGGGGTTGTTTTGTTTTTGCTGAGTCAGACAGAATTTGGCAGCGGTCTGTCTTTCTCTCTGCTTTGACCATCCCACCATCCTGCCCTGCCCACAGGCTCCGAAACAAACACAAGAGAAGGCAGTGATACACTCTGACATCCCCTCCTCACATGAATGAATCAGTCAGAACTGATAAGCTCTCCACAGACACAGTAAAAGGAAAGACTTAACTAACAGAGAACAGATATGGAGCTCGGTTGCCTGCTTGACAAAGTGAGGAATAAAAAAAAACTATGGAACAAAACAACAACAAAAACCCAGGAGAATGACCCTTTGATTTCCTGTGCCCACCCGTTTGGTTACATCCAACACTGGAGAGAAAAAACAGATGGAGGAAAAGGGCGTGGCCAGGTGCCATGTGACCACGCCCCTTCACCTCCAAACACCCCCCCCAGATCTGGAAACATCCCGCGATCTATTCTTTCGTCTTCTTTTCTGCTCTGACTTTTCCCTCCGTTGGTGTTGCTTCAGCCCTCCCATCCTCCCTCCCCTCTTTCCGTTAATCCTCCTCCTCCTCCTCCTCCTCTTTTTGGACGCTACACCTCCTTGGTCATGCGGACTCGGACGCTGCTGAGGCACTTGCCCATAGCCTCGAACAGCGGGTCGCAGAAGGTGTGCACGCAGATGGAGTAGACGCGACTGACGCAGTGGATCTCGATCAGGTAGCTCTTGACACAAGGCACCACGGCCCAGATGTGCAGGAAGGACAGGATGGCGAAGAAGATTCCCCAGATCAGTGCCAAGGGGATGCCGACCAGCGCCGTCAGCAGTCGGTAGCACCAGTACTTGGTGACGGTGAAGGTGGTGAAGCTGGCTTTCCACACACCGTCGAAGCTGTAGGTCCCTGCAGGTTCGGCAATCACGTCCTCAAAGTCCACCTGAGGAGGAGGGAAGAAGAAGGAACGGTCAGAAAACGCTGGCAAACACACTTCTTCAGCTTTAGATCAACGGTTCTATCGAGTCAAGGCTCTAGGAACCTGTTTTCTCAGGATTCTGGATCTACATAAAGATTTCTCACTAGCTGAGGAGGGAGAGTCTTGGTGGAAAATGTGATGTTTTAATTTGACCTCCCAGGCAGAATTTAACGATCTGAATCTGCCAGTGTCAACCGCGGCGGCGTCGCCTGGCCTGGACACTCAGAGCTGTAGAACCACAGATTCGTTCTTTAGCCTCAAATAAGTCTTTGAGCTGTTCATCAGTATTGATTACTCAATGATTGGAGACCAATTAGAGAGGGTTCACAGGAAAATACGTGGATCGTACTTTGTGCATCCTCCTGGCTAGCAACACCAAATTAGCCTGGTCTCATGGAAGATAGCCAAAAAGTTTGATGTTTTCTGGTTGTCCTATGAACAGTGATAACACCTGAAAAATCCAACAGCGTCAGCTGCTTTAAGTCTTGCTAATACTTGAAAGGAAAAAGGTCTGAGGCAGAGTAAAAAAAAACTGTTTCAGATCATGTGAAAATGCACTGAAAAGGTCAAGACTGAGCTTGGCTATTAAACCGAAGGTCAAATGACTTCTGAATCATTTGCCACATGGGTTAGTTAGTTAGGAAGTTACAGTAATCACATGACTGGGTGGGATGGCTTTTTATCTGTCCATGTATGTAGTTTAAAAGCACCAGAAAAAACAGAGGAAACAGAGCAGATGGTCCCCTGTGACAAAAAGTATGAAGGTCACGGAGGACAGATCAGCCTTTCATTTACCAGACAGAAGCAAAATCCACTGACAGATGATAGTGAAATTATAAAAAAGAATTGTAATTTGGGCGAACAAAACCGTTGTGCAAACCCAGGACCTCCACATTCATAGCAGACTCATCCATCCACTGCCAAGAGCGTTTCACAACAGTGCTGCTGCAAATGAAACCATCACACTGACTTTACCATCCTTCAAATCTGAACTCATTATTTCCACATTAATCAGCCGCTCCGCTCGCAGCTCGCTGAGATGGAGGGTGGGATTCCTGGCAAGATTTACACCTCCTGTCGCAGTGACTGGTACACAGTCTAACCACCAGCATCTGCCCCGCCCAAAATACTGATTACTACACACACTATCTGTGTTTGCTTTCTGCAAATCATCAGAGCGTCTCGAGAACATCCAGATAGATGGATAAATAGATAAATAAACAGGCGTTCCTCTGAACCAAAATGGACAAACTAAACAGTCCAGTTTTCAGCTGTTTTTAGGTGAAACAGTGGCCACAGTTCAAGCAGATGTAGCTAAGAGAACACCATGTCACTGTTATCGATAGATCTAAATAATTTCCAGGCTGAACCCAGCTCCTAGAGGCTTTTACGTCTGCTGCTCTAAACACTCGGTGTGTGGTACGTCGTCGCCGGGAAAAATCCTGCGGTTCACGGGAAATGATGTGTTTCACATTTCTGGTTCGTGCGGAGTAAACAGGAGGAAAACAGCACGGCTAGCGTGATCAGCAGTACCGCCCACAGTGTTTGACTGACAGGTGATCTGTGAGACCCCCTCCTCAACCTCCCAGGACATTTTGCTTCTCCAAACACATCTCTCAGGCCTTTAATGGGACGGTCCCTGCAAGTGTCTGTGACCCTACCACTGCTGCTGTTGAAGGAATGGAGGTAAAAGTGGCAACTCACACACTGTAAACACAATGCAGACTCACTCTCACCCTCTCCACCGGCTTCTGAGCAGCAGAGTCAATATTTATTTTACAGTTACTTGGAGACATGTGTCCTGTCTAACAGGGCAGCGGGGCTACTGACGGCTAATGGCTGTGATACCAGTAACTCACAGAGATATTATCCATCGGCACAATGATGGTGAAATGGAAGAGTGAAGAGCTCCACTCACACTATCTCACACACACTGACAGCTGACATGGAGGAGAGGCACGTTACGTTTCACTTTTACCAGATTAGATCTTTGGAAATGAACTTGACCTGTTCATCGACTGATGAAATGAAGATTATTCTCATCGTTTAAATAGAACAAGACTGTAAAACTCTCCATCTTAGTTAGATTGATGCCTCTCTGTTAAACATTAGCCAGCAGCTGGTTAGCTTAGCTTAGACTGGCACAATGGCTGGAAGTGAAAGGAAGCTGATTCTGTTCAAAGGTCAAAGATTCAGCACCTCTGAAGCTCAGTAATCAACATGTTATATCCTGTTTGTTTAATCTGTGCTTTTTACACTGTCTTAACTAGAAGACTATTTCCAGTCTTTATGCTAAGCTAAGCTAAGCTAACGCTACATTAACTGCTAAACAAATAAATTGCATTTCTGATATTGACAGCTCTATTTAATACTCTAAGTATGCACAATATTATTTGTTATAAACTGTAATCAATGTATTTTCTATATCGTTTTCTTAAGTTCATAATTTAAAAGCTGTAACATTTGGTGAATGCAGATCTTAGGGTTTAACTGCATGCCATTATTCATTATGTACGGATAAATACCATGTTTTTCCAAATCCTAAAATCCTGGATGTCTTACTTTGGAACAGAGCTCTTCAAACATCCCAGCAGAGTTACTTTTTTTTTTTTTTTTTTGCCTTGAAACAGCAGCGTGTAAGTCCAATTCTTTTCCTCCAAGCTGCAGCATAAAGCCTCTCTCACAGCACCGACTGGCGGAGCTCACTACAGCCTTATAATATAAATCTGACTGCAGCCACAAAACCAGCGTGGCGTCCATTTAATTTTTCCACAGCTACAAATTTTAAAGTGGACCCACTCTGCGCCAGTTTCCAGAACTTTGATTGAGACTAAATGAGAGCCTTCTGCAGAGCGGCACAAACACAACCACAGCAGGATGGCGGAGAGTTTTTAACTTCATGAGGTGAAGTTGTTTGTTGCTATTTTCTTTCCAGCTTTTTTTTTGGTTTGTTTTCTAAATACTGCTGTGTGTGCAACATTTTTGAGGAAAATCATCAGCATTATCTCAGGTTTGGTACTTCATATCCAGTCCTGTAAAACAAGCAGCATCTTCAGCTTCAGCAGCGTCAGATGAACTGACTGGAAAAAAATCAATCTCTCAAACTGCACATGATACCTTTGTCCAACAGAAACTGATCCAGACAGTCCTCAAGAACTGGTGATTACTGAATGAACAACTTGAGGAGCGACGACCAAATCAAAGCATGTCCTGTATGAAAAGCATCAGAACATACTTTGTGCTCTTTTACTGCAGCAGCTGAGCCACAGAGAGAAGCTCTGTCAGAGATTTGATATGAAACAATGGAGTCTCAGGGTCGACATGTGACCAGTCGGCAAGGCAACTGTACTATTGAGTAAATAAGGCGATGTGCTATTTCCAGAGCTCTATCTTCAGGCTGTCAACTATGCTTGAATAGACAAAGTGGGTCTCCGGAGGAGAAGGTCAGAGTGTGCTGCATTAATGGACTCTTTTGTTGGCTTGAGGGCTTTGGTAGTCGGGGGAAATGTTTGGTTTGGTTCAGGAGAGAGATTAGGATGATTGGCAGCAGAGACGTACGTGATCACCGCCTGTTTCACAGATTCAAACAGGAGAAGTTTTCCACCCGACATAATTTAATTCAAGTGTTTGTTTGGTTCAGAAATCATCTTCACAAAGTAATGAAGTGAGCTCGAGTTTCTATCATATCACCTCTGAAAGCAAAGAGGTGAAAAAACGTCAGATTTATTCAACTCATCACCTACTTTAATGAATATGTGAAAAAAAACTTTCTTGGATCCTTTTGTAAAGATAGAGCGAGAGGTTTTTCTAGTTTGCACCAGATGTCTCAGCCCACAGAGGAATGTCTGATAGTTTAGTTGCGATAAAAGGCACAGGAATCGTTAACACTGGAGGAACAACATTAATAAATCTATGATCAACAGTCAACCAATCACAAGCTCTGCAGTCTCAGAGGGCGTGTCTCATTCCTTCCAGTTTCACCTTCAGGACTTTGGATCTGCTGCCGGAGCTCAAACTTCTCACAACTCCCTCTGAAAATGTTTCTCCAGTTGGAGGCGTTTTCACTCCAGCTCCTCCTCTCTACTACATCAAGACCCACAGCTTCTCCAGAGGAAAGAAAATCTCTCTCTAACTCCACATGCATGTCAGTGATGGAACTCGTTTGATGTGGCCAGGTGATTGAGGCCAGCTGCAGCAGCTACAGGAGAACAGCTTGTGTTCCTTTGATTGCAAGAATGCAGTGTGTGTGTGCAGCATACAGTATGTCTGAGTACACACACTGCACATATTTACGTGTGTGTGGTCAGGGTGGATTGCAGAATGAGGGTTGCTGGAAGGGATTCCCTGCCTGTGCTTTTCACTGGGGCACACCAAACACACGCTTCCACTTGGCAGAGCTGCTGCATTGACCTCAAAGCACCTCAGAGCCACTGTATACAGCACACTGTAAAAACTATGGGCTCAGAGGGAGGCGACGAGCACCTTTGGCTTCTTCACGACAAAAAACAAAGTGTGTCAGAAGTTCTTAAAAAATACTGCTGGGGCTTGTTGAGGGGATATGCTGTGGTTAGTATTCAGATGGAACAGTATTCAACTTCTCTGTAAAGAATCTAAAAGCCACACTTAAAGTATGACATGAAATGATCATATTTAGTTCATGTAAGTGGTATTTTAATGTGTAACTGGTGGAGCTGCAGCTTTTCATACTGAGTGTTCTGTATTATAATTCTTACCATAGATACCTGAAGTCTTTCTCTGTTAGTAACTGTTATGTAAATATAAATCTTTGATTAAGCAAAAGTGCATCAATCTCCTCTCCACCTCTCCACCTCTGCCTCTTAACGTTTCCTTGCAGCAGTTTTTTGATTTTTTGCAGTGTACTCGCATGTGATTTCAGATAATTTCAGCAGCGGTCTGCTGAGTTGATTAGACTGAGAGGGGTGGGCCAATCATAAAGCTGCATTCTATTCTGAGACTGGAAGGAGAGTCTGACTCACTGTCACAATGGAGGAGGACTGGGAGGGAGAGAAAGCAGAGAGCGGTGGAAGAAGTGGAGACAGCAGAGAAGTAGAGACTGAAGTTCACTTTCTTAAAATAAAAGAAATAAGAAATAAAAATGACATGAAAATCTCAGTCTTTGTTCCACTTCAAAGAGAAGATGTTATTCAGACTCTCTGTCAAACTGTCCATGTGGCAGAGCTGGAGGAATGATGCAGAACTGCTTAACACTCACAAGCAGCAAATGTTAATCCATCACATTTCACATGTTTCTCACATGTGAAGCAGCAGGCTGCAGAAATCGGAGCATGTGGTTTTCAGCCACTGCACAACTGATGAAGATATTTACATCACTCAATCACTCTATCTACTCTGCTGATGCGTCTCTCTCCAATCAACAGGGTCAGTACTGTCAGACTGTCACCTCTCATTTGGAAGCAGCCAATGAAAAGCAACACATGGGTATTTGCTACTGACGCAGCTGCAGGAATGTAGGGAGAAAGGGAGGGAAGGAGGGAGGAGAGATGGGGAGTGGTGAGGGATATCCCCTCTTCTACTTGGGTGTTTCCCTGTTTTAATAAGGCAGAGTTCAGGCATTTCAAAGAGCTAAACCCCTCCTGCCCCACGCAGGGAGCTGTGTGACCCCGCTCTGATGTAAAAACCCTGCCCCAGCTGGAGAAGGGGGCGGCCGGGCTCAGGCAGCTGCTGCTCCGCGCTGCCATGTAGACGCGTCAGGTGGCTTCCAGCGCACCACTCCTCTCCTCTGCCGCTGCGAACTCTCTCCCTGTGCGAACTCCTTTAAACTAAATAAACACTCGGTATTTATGCGGTCAAGCTGCTCTCTAATGGAAAGAATTCTTCTCCCGCAGCAGCAAGGCGTGTGCATCAGGGGCTGTGGGAAACGTGTGTTCCAACAACAGGAAATTCGTAATGTTTCCTCTGTCGGAGCGAGGATGTTCACGTTTTCAAGCCCGCTGCTCAGGCAGACGCACGGGCATCTGTGTGCTGTTGTATCGCCTGAATGAGGGTTAATACCTCTGCAGAACCTCTTCCTAATACGGGAAAGTCCGTGAGGAGAACCACAACTGGAAGCAGAGCGCGCGGCTGTGCGCAGAGGATCTGAGTGCGCCTCTGACGCGCACAGCCGCACAGAACAGCAGCCTGACAGCTCAGGCTTCGGCGCAGTTTATTTCACTTTACTGTGATTGTCAAACGGCTCCACGCCGCAGAAATAAAGAGCAAACTCTACAACAGGTGTCCTAATGACGTTATGGTTTCAGGTGAAGCAAAACAGAGAGAGAGCTCACAGCAGCTGCGCGTTCCCCCCAAACTTAAAGCTCAAAAAGTGAACAACCCTCCAGGTTTCACTCACCTTGACAACGTCGTCGTTTATGTGTTTGGGGTCCCGGTTGACCAGGTCGATCTCTTTGGTGTGGACGTCCTCCAGCGTCTTCTCGTTCAGACTGTCGTTGTCCATGTCTTTATTGTTGGGTTTGTATATGTTCCCTTGTTTTCGGATGAACGGCGAATGCGGATACTCCTGCGAGGATCCGGAGGAGGCAGAAAAAGAAGAGAGTGAAGAGGAGGAGGGATAGTGTGCAGTGCGCTGAGAGGGAGAGAGACTGGAGCTGCGCGTTACCAGCCTGCCCCACAAACAGGGATGGGTTTAAATGAACCGAGAGTGAAGCACCACACCCCTCGAACCAGCCGCAAGGGGTCCTCACCACCCATACAGAAATCTAATATCCTGACATACCGTTGATTCAACATGTACCTGCGAGCATGGCGACAATTTGAAGAAATGCGTAAAAGCGCATTTTCCAAATAAGAACGAATTCTCCCTTTGAGGCGCGATTTCTGAATCTGTTTCTGACACTTCTGAATAAATTCTGGTTATTCACTGTGTTTGTAAACTGACTTGTGAATATGTGGTGAGATTTGATGGTAAAACATGCTGGGTTTCCGCGTCCATCGCTTTAAAAAGTGTGTGCGTAAAGACTCCTTCGGTCCCCTCAGTCTCACTTTGAGTCTTTCAAGCGCACCCTCGTTTTTACTCAGCATCAGTCAGCGTTAAAACACGTGCGTGATTTCTAACTGAGTCTCACATTAGAGGGAATTTGCGGGTTTACCCTCCTTTGCGCTTTTACGCACGAACTGTAAACTTAGATTTGATGCGTAAAACAGTAAACGCTCGGTCTGTTAAAACCTCGCACTCTCGTGTTAATGCATTCTGAATGGGTCTTCACATTCCCTCACTTGGCGCAGGAGAAGTGTTCATGACTAGGTGCCAGAAAAAAAGAGATAACGTCAGGAACACATCATAATTCCCTTCATCAGTGCAAATATGAGCGAAAATAATCAGCTACTGGGAGAAACTCCGTGTCAGCTAAAACATTTCACTAAAAATGCCAGTGGCAGTAAAGGAGAGCCATACTCTACCTCCTCTGTCTCGCCGTCCTTCAGTCCTCCTGTCATGCTGCCCTCAGGTTTGAAGAGATTAGCGCGGTGAAACAGACAAGAAGACAATATAGGAAGCCGAGTGGGAGGCGTGGAGGCAAAGTGAGAGGACCGGGGCTCTTCTCAGGGACCCGTGATGATCTAATTCCTGCCCTTTTCGCCGAACGTGCGCGGAATTTAATGCCAGAGCTGCGAGGGAAACCTCCGGTGTTTCCTCTGATCCCGCAGAGCGTCTCTCCGCAGCCCGGGAGTCACCTGAGAGCAGAGACAGGAGAGCCACCGTGTAACCTGCCCGGCCGGAGGAGAGACTGACTGATCTCAGACTAAAGAGCTGCTGTAACTAGCGTGGAATTACTTTATTTGGGAATCAAGGCAGAGTATAAAAAGCTTTTTGTTCGGGGAAGATGTGGGCGTTAATTGGGGATGGCAAGGTGTGGATGTCTGCCATGCTTCAGCCTGAGGGGGACCAGCTTATAACGAACAGACGTAAGCAAGGAAAGCACAGCAGAAATAAAAATGGCATCAGTAAATAAATAAAGTTCTGACTGATCCGTTTCTTGGTTCATTGTTACTTCAGCTGTTGTTTTCAGCCTCACAGTGCTGGGAAGCCACTCTGGTCACTCTGGTCTGTTTACATTCTTCTATCAACTCACCTTGGAATGACAGAGGCTGGCACACTCAGCTGTTCTCAGCCAGATAGGAGCAGTCTGTGGGCGTGTCTCCGATGGTGCAACTGAAAGAAATCAGCAGCTAAGTTATTAAAGTCAGAGTGTGAGATATTCATTTCACTCGCAGAGGGTTTGGGCTCATGTCCAAATCTGCTTTCTAATAAACCTGAAGCTGACTGCTGTGCCGAGCTCGATGTCCTGTGCAGGTTTCTAAAAGACTCTGGCATCATTTTCTGATAAGCACACCTTTATAAATACATCACAGGCTGTAACAATAACTTTAAACGTTTTAAATTATGAATGAGAACAATGTTTCTGTTGCCAGGTTGTGGAAAAATCCACTTTGTATTAATCAATACTGCAGAAATAAAGGTTATACAAACATTAGTGCAGCTTATTCCTGTAAGGACACTAACACATCTGCTCTGACGAGGCCCTGAAGAAACAAACACCCTCACTCTTCTTCACCTCAGTGGGTGTGGCTCTGAACACAGATCAAAATAACCGAGTGAGCACCTGTTTCAGATAAATATGTTATGTGACAGCAGCATTCTCTGACTGGAGGGCAAATATTAACATATCCTGAAACATTCTGTCTGTAAACACTGTCTATAGTGTGAGAAATATTGTTTTGGCACCGTGTGAACAGACTCTGGGAATCAGACACTTCAGAGGTCCTTATGTGACCATCATAAGCAGGTCAGGTGAATTATAGTCTCGCTGCAGAACAGGACAGGTGGGAACTTTGAATTTATGACCAAGAGCATTTAATGTGTCAGAGCAGTGACAGAACAGCTGATTCTGATTGTGCCTGTGGTGTTTTCAGTGCGGAGGACGACGCAGAGCTCAAACCTTAAATACACTCATGTTTAAAAGGATAACAATGAGTCAGACTGGATTCTTTATGAGAATAACGACGATGGTTAATCACAGGTTAAACAACACGACTCAAACAAAAGAGCAGAAACTAATTTGCATACAGCAGAAAGCATGTGACCTATCACAGAACATGTGGCTGATAGGAATCCCTGTCTGTCATGCAGGGAGTGTCTGTACTGACAGCAGTAATATAGAGATAACAGGCAGCAGTGAGGGAAGCAACAGTGCACTGCAACACTGGGACACAAAGTAATAGATTACTTTATACAAATGAATTAAGTAACTTTTTACTAACAGAGTTTGTGTTGTGGTGACTGTGACAGCAGCAGCAGCTGTCATTACCTTTACTTCTCTCCTGGGGAGGTTCTGTTTGCTCGCCAGTCCAGAGGAAGGTCCAGAGGTCAAAGGTCAGAGTCAACTGCTGAACACCTTAGCGACTATTGTTCTGTCTCAGGGTGGTGCTAGTTGTAGTCACATAGTGAATTTATTGCACTGTAACTACTCAGTCTGGATCTGTCTGTAGCTGGAGGTCAAAGGTCAGGCTCCTGTGTAAAATCCTGCAGGCAGATATTTGTAGCAGAATCCCACCAGGATACATCAGGATACATCATCATTCATCCCTGAAATTCACATTTATTTAACAAAAACAACAACGCACCACTTTGTTTCAGTGTGGGCTGTGACTGGGTGGTTGCAATGCTGCAGATATTTTTCAGTCACAAGCAGCAAAGCAAGTCAGAGCAACTGAGCTTCACAGGGCGAAGCTGCATACGCTCACAGGCAGCACGTCCTCCCAGCCGGAGTACGCCGATTTATTAGAGTTAAACCTGGGATTCAGCTCTGAGAACAGAAGTCCTCCTTCATCATTCAAGTTCATAAAAGATATTAAGTTCTGAAAGACACTGCAGTAACAGCTAATATCTACTAAACCTTGCTGGTGGAGCAGATATTCAGTGCAGGCAGGCTGGTGGAGAGTAACAGGTAGAAAAGCTGTGCAGGCCTGCAGGTCTAACAGCGAAGCCTCAGGTCATGTTCCATCGACCCACAGCTCATCTTTGTATAGGAAAGTGTCTTATGCAACCTCAGCAAAGTGATTTACGAGACCTTTCTGGCACTCAGCTGCACATCGCAACCACACTCATCTCCTGTGACAGAGAGAAGAGAGAGAACCACACACAGAAAAATGACCTGGAGGGAAAAAAGAAGAAGTCTTTATTTTGGTCATGAAGGACACATTTGGAGAGAATAAAATGCAAACAAATAAAGATGATTTTTTTAAATCAACAGATGCAGGTCACATTATGATTCTGTCTAAAATAGATATATGACATTTGAAGCTGAGCTGAGCTGAGGTTGTTTAGTGCTACACGTTATGTTGAAGAGAGAAAAAGCTTCAGCCACACACCTGTGTCTCCCACTATTGCACAACCCTACCTTGCATCCAAAAAAACTAAACACGAGCATGTCGGCTGGCAGCTTGTCAGCAGACGAGCATCAGTGGAAGGATTAAAAAGCTCTGACAGAGCTGCTGGAAACAAAACATAACGTCATGCAGCGTCGGTCTTCTGTCGTGTCAGACGTGTGTCTGAGGTTAGCCTGCAATGCAGTGTGTTTCTCTGCTTGTTGTTGGGTTCTCCTGCACTCAAATACATGGATGCAGCTTTAAAGGGGATGTCAAGAGCTTCAGCCACTACATTTACAATACAAGACGTCAGGCTAGGCTAGATGGTTAGCATGCTAATACAATGATTAAATGCTGGAAATAGAAGCAAAACACTGGTGTTATGGTGAGCAAAGGGATGAAGTTTCATGCTGAACATGCTACAGTTCCTCTAGGCTGTCAGCTAATGTTGGATCTGCAGCAACAGCAAAATGTACAACAGCTCCTATAAGTATCGTATGGCTGCACAGATGAAAATTAGACCTTGATTCCAATGATTAAAGACAGATACAGTACATGGTATTAGAACATACAGTATGTGTCTGTTTATGCACTGACACTGTGACACTGATCCTCTCTGTATCAGCGTCTAAATTTCAGATTGTACAGCTCGTAGTTAGCGGTGAACTGTGCAGGTTTGTACCTAAAACTCTACAACACGTCGCTGTCTGATTCCTTCAAAACCAAGCACCTCTGAATTAAATATGCATGTACCGGAGTCTCCGCTCAACGAGGCTTCAACCAAACACAGTACGAAATGTGGTGAATCTTCTTCACACTGCAGTTACTAAAGGGAACGACTTTCATGTTTTGTTTTTTTGTTGTTATTTTTAACATGTTATATCAGCTCTACTGCGTATAACTTAGTGTTGGTCCAACATTACTGCCAGTGCACTGTGAAATCAACACAGCACACAGAATAAGCCTGCAAATGTGCAACAAGCTGCATCTTAGCATTTAATATTCACATAAACTACACTCTACCTCTGGCTGAATTCTGTGCAATATATACAATATATATATATATATATATAAAAGCAGAAATATTACATCTCTCAGCAAGGCAGCAGTAATCATGCCTAAACAATGACGTTACACTCTGACTGACTCCACATCTCTCTCTCAGCCACTAAGTAATGGAATGACAAGAATTTCTTTTGGTCACAATCAGCAAAACAACTCCATTTTGGGTGGCGCACATGAGCTCCTTATAAAGTCTCAGACAGGCAAAATGTTTGTCACAACCTCTTGTGTTGCTATGGTGATAAATTAGGTCTATTAACCATAAACATCAACAAGCACTCAGGTCAAATAAAGGCACATTTTGCAGCATCTACATTTCAGATGACTGTTGTTGAAATGCTACTGAAACAGCAGCTATGTGTCACTGGACTTTTCTCTTTCGACTTTATAAGAACTCATGTGCGTTCTCCACTAGCATCATTCACTTGTTTTTTTGTGTTTTTTTTTCTAGGGGACTCAACTCTGCTCCACATTTCTCTCTCCTCAGGGTCAGAGAGGCGTCAGCATCAGTTCTCTGTGGTTTTAACTTGAATGAAGGACAGGCTCTTCCCCATGCTGTGGAAGAACGGCGTGATGAACATGTCCGTCAGACTCCTCCACACTACCTGGATGGACGGCAGGAGCATCATGCAGCTGTGGATCACAGGCATCACCAACCTGGAAGGACAAGGTCAAAAAAAGCTGGTTTAGGAACAGATCATTTCTCTGTATCTCAAACTACTGAAGTCCTCAGTAAAAATACCTGAATATGAGAACAGGTCTAGGCTCTGCAGTCTGTAAACTGCTCTCCATGTGACACTGTTTTCACTCCTGAGTTTGAACAATACACTCAACCTTTCCCCTCAATCCTGGCGTCAGAGCAAAATGATTTGGAAGCAGGTCTTTTCTTTCCTTCACTGTCGTTCCAGTGGTGTTAGTGCATTAGTGCAACATCTGTTTTTTGCGATTGCTGTGATTTCAGGCCGTGCTTGATCTGTTTGGCATCTGTGTTGATAAATATCTTAAAACACCTTCTCTTTAAAATAACTGAGATGTTAGAAAAAAGGTCGAGCTTTTGTTTCTCACATATTTTTGTTGTGAATCAGCAGCTGTTTCTGTCTTATCTGTAATGTGGTTTCTGTCTGTTTTGAGAAGAAGTGTGTTGTATTGTTATGTCCCTGCAGCTTGTTACTCTGTGTCCAGTGTATTACAGAAAATGTGAGGCTGTGAAAGCTGCAGCTCCTCTGTGTGATCTCCCTTCCTGACATTCCAGATGTATTGACCAGCTCAGTGTCGCCACTCAGTCCTCTATTGATGTTTACCTGAGGTGGCTTCCTCCTTCAGAGCACAGTGGCTCGAGCTGGTGAAAGGTCATGCGAAACTAACTCTGCAGTGCCCTATCTGCATCTGAAGAATGTCCCACTCTGCTCTGAAAATAGGCTTCAGTCGCTATTAGACTGGCAGTGATCTGGCAAAGGACGCGGGGCGTTTTTTTTTCCACTACACAACTAAACAGTCCTCCCAACTTTCCATAGAGTGCTCACTTCTGGGCAGAAAATGTTGTTTCACCAAGTGTTAATAAATGGACTCTTTGGGTTGTGGTTGGGAACGTATGTGCACGTAAAGCCTGGAAGCACCTGGTTCACCCGACTGCGACGCTTTTAGCCGACACAAGCATGACATAATTCTCCAAATAAATGTATAAGAAGAAAATATCTCGATGTTACGCTACATAACTGTGAAAACAACTTGTGTCAATGTTTGTCTAAAAGAGCCAGAATAAGTACGCTGGCAAGTAGCAGAGGACCCTGGGGGAAAGTCACATAATGTTCCTGTAATGTTCCCACAGGGGTTTAAATGAGGCTTTTGGTTCTCACAGCACTGTTTTATTTGATATTTTAAATAACTTCAGAGCAGTAAAATGAGCTACTTTGGAAGTTATAATGTGCACAGTCTAAGCTCCATGTGATCTTTTTATACTCTTCACACATTTTCCAGCACTTTATATCTTTAGATCACTGAAATACACCTGCTGTGTGATGTTCAGAACCTTTAGAAATGTTTAATGTCTCGATGGCATCACTCTGCTGCTCCTGCAGAAACCTAATGTGATAACTGACTAAACAGAATAATACCAGATACCAGGGTAACACCTGGCACCGTGCCAGATCAGCCAGGCTACAAACAGAGACCTGCAGGCTGAGAGGAACCTCTTCCTACCAGATGTGGATGCAGCTGAGCACCCCGAAGACCAGTCCGAGGATGAACGCCATGGGCACGGCCAGCAGCGTGGTCAGCAGGCGGTAAAAGATGAATTTGACCAGCTCAAACGCGGCGTGGCTTCCGATCCACACTTTGTCGAAGCTGTGCGTGGAGATGGGCTCCGCGATGACATCTTCGAAACCGACCTGTTAGATCACACACGAGATTGGAGGGGCAGATTATTTTAACGCTGAAAAAATGATTGAAACACACACGGAACACCGGCAGGAAGGTGCCTGCAGGTGATGGGTGGACGCGCAGGCAGGCGGGCAGCGACTTCCAGGTATTCACGCTGCAGATTATCAATCTTTAAGAGTTCATTACGCGAAAACAATAAGGTTACGGTGGTGGTAACCGTTGATAATTCATCTTGACAGCCGCTAACGCGTGTAGTTTCACTTTCAAAAAGCCATTCAGCACAATACTCAGCCTTTACCTTCAAGTGCGCGTTGATGTCGTTTGGATCTCGGTCCGGTGCCGCTGTATACACCTTCCCCTTCTTCGACAGAATGGGTTCTATCGATCTGTTGAACTCATCTTCGTCCATAATGATACTGGTGTCCGATTTCTCCTTCTCCAGACCCATGTTGACCGGTCGGACGGGCAGACGATGCGGGGAGAGCAGCTGGCGACGGTGCGCTCTGCGCTGTGCGCCGGATTGAGCGCCACCCCGCCCCGTATGGAAAGCAGCGCAGCGTGGGGTTAGAGGAGACACAACAAGCTCAAAGTCACTTCCCCAGACCCTTTCAAGAGCTCAGTGATGACTGATACTACTGTGCAATGTCGTGGCCTCCAGTCATGAGCCAAGGGTGTAATGCAGCCATGTGATTAAGTGTGATAAGTACAGCAGAAGCTGCCGGCCATCTCTCTATTTACAAATAAAAGACTAATCCTTCATGGTTATCTAAGCTCAGGCATTCTTCCTCTAAAATAAATAGTGATGTTTTGGAAAATGTAACCACCTGTACTTTTGAGTTATGGTGGAGAAAACATCAGTTAACAATTCCCCCCGGGGGCTCTGTGTTTTGGAAAGAAACAGCCACATGTTTATTTTCACAACACTTTGTAACTATAAAAGCCTGGTTATTAGTGTTGCTATAGCTGAACGCACTGTTCTACCTGTTGAGTTGATTTACCACAAATCTTCTTCTTGGTCTGTGTGGATTTATTGCTCTCTCCTGGCTGTTTCATGCTCTGAAGGCGCCAACATTGTTAGAATAGCTGCAGCTCTTCAGATGTCTAAACAGGAACCTCAGCAGGGAGACGTGTTCCCAGGTTCACATGACTCGTTTTCATGAGGACAGAGATTTGATCTGACCCCACAAACCCGCAGCTACATATGTGTTTATGATGTTTGTAAACAGTAAGTTATCTTTACTGTATCATAATTAAGACTATGAGGTTTCTTAAAATCTTCTGTGCAGGTGAGCTTGTACATGTCCTAAAAAGATGTGATAAACTCCATCTTATTGTGAGAGTGTATTCACTACATATGCACACGAATGCAGGCCTGAGTGAGCATACTGTGTGTGTGTATACGTCACATCAGATCACATGATTTACAGGTGAAGCAACAATTTAGATCCAGGAATGTCACTGTGACATTAAACTGGAACAAGGCTGTTTGTCAAGTACCTGTTCCTACAAGCTGTATGCACAGGAAGTGCATTAATTGGGAGGTTAATTAGAGCTATAAGAAAGTGTTGGGCCAGGAAGTTCTGTCTTTACCATGTGTGGACAGTGTTTCTTATGTCTGGAGTTTCTGGGATTCATCTCTTTGAGATTAAAGAAACAAATACAGAGTGCTACCAGACATAAAGTCATAAAGAATAGGTCGGTTACGCACACAAAGCAAATTAAGTGATATGGTTGCCCACAGTGACAAGCAAAGAGGTGCAGGTGAAAGGTTAAGAGAGCAGCAGCCACCGTGACAAGACAGAACTGGACTGCAGAGTCATCACTCTTCAAACAAACAGAACAAACTTTCTTACTGAAAGGCCAACCTGACTGCAGTCCTGCACTTTGCATCTCATTTGTTAATGCAGCAGGTCCAGCAACCAGCCTGTAAACAAGACCCGCTTTTGTTTAGACACCAGGGCTGGGAAATAACACACAGAGACAACACAAAAGTAGGCCAGAGCAGTGAGTGACAGCGAAGCACAAACACAGCAGGCAGAACAGAGGGATACTGGGCATTCAGAGCAATCAGAGTGATCCCAGGCCCCGAGCACGGCGACAATACAACACCACAATCCTCCTGGATTAACGCACACAGGGCGATTCTGACAGACAAGCATTCAGCGGGGGAGACCTGCCTGGCTGGCCTGAGGGTGAGGCAGGGCGGGAGGACAGTGTTGACATGAGAGTATGGGAGTGTTTGAAAGACAGACAGGCAGAGGAAGTTATCGCCTTTGGTCTGTGTTACAGTTTGGATACCGATGATATGATGAGTGTGCGGCATAATTTCCATGCAGAGCCTAATAAGGATGCAGATACTGGTCAGTTAGTCTGTGCAAAACTCTGGCAAACAGAGCAAGATACTTCATCAAACACTGGCCAGATGTTTGGTTACTGTCCGAACTTTGTGTCTGAATTTCATGTTCCATGTTCATGGTCCCAGGAGGATATCTTGGAACGTTTTGTTGGATCTTTTGCTTTTCATTTCCCATCATCGATCCAAAAATTTCCCGATGCACTCAGAGAGATGAAACAATAGAGGATGAAAATGAAAAAATATGACAATTCTCTGCCTCAAAACTGTAGGATATGAATTAAAAACACTTAATTCACCAGCAGAAGCTGAAGCTGGGAAGCAACAGTTGCTGTTCTGTGGCACAAAGAACAACAAATGTAGATGGTAAACTCCTGAATTCATGCAAAAACTCATCAACGAATTCAGGTGTAAGATACGTCATCTTGTTGGTATTGGTGTGCAGGTGTTGAATGTTGCTGCAGCTCCTCTGCAGGCATCACTGGCTGACCCTCCTCTGGCCTGCGAGCCCTCTCAGTCCTGCAGGTTAATATTTAATGAATTCACCAAACAGCCACATTCCAGGACGTCCCGGCCAGTGTTCCCTGGAGGATCTGCGTCCTGACGTGGAATGGCGTGGAGCGCTTCCTCTGACTTCATGAGGAATAAATGTGTATTTGTCCAGGAGTTTCCAGGGGGAACAATGATATCAGTACACCCGCAGTGCACTGGGATTTCCTGTTACACCCAAAGGACCCTCAGCTCTGTGCTCTTAAACACACTTCACCTTGAGGACAGTGAGGGGAAAGGTGCGTGTGTGTGTGCCTTTACTTGTGTGCTTGAGTACGTGTTTGCATGCAAGCATGGATCCATGTACTTACAGTGTATGTGTGTGTGTGTATGTGTGTGTGTGAGTTACAAGGAAACACCCAAACTTTCTTTCTTTCACTCTGTCTCAGAATGTGTTTTTGAATTTCAACACTCACGTTTATTAAAAGTGCTGCGACTTAATCTCAGATTCCATCGTACAATAGTTTCAAAGGAGTGAAAAACAAACAGAAAACAGAACAGAGAGGAACAGTACAAAACAGGAGAGAAGAAAATAACAGATTACATCTATAAAACCTGCTAACCTACGACGCATTTTTAATATCTGACGCGTTCATTCATCGGGTTAAAGATAGAAATAATTTCCCCAGTTTGAGTTATTGCCGATAATCAGCTTAAATCAATAAAATATTTGCGTCATAATAATTGTATCTGCAGTAAATCATGGATTTGGCTCAGGGTGGAGCCAAACTAGAAACATTGCGTGTGAAAAACGTGATAAATGAGACCCAGACCATCACATAAACCCAAAATTTCCACCACTGTGAAAACTGAATATACAACATGTCAGCTTGGATTTTATTTAGCTGAGCAGGTTTGTCTTATAGAGCAGCAAAGACAGATAAAAACATATGAAGGCAGAGCTTGTGCGAGGGTCTGTGTATAAATACAAGTGTGTGTGCATGTCTATATTTACGTGGGAGCACACACACATGGTATATGTGTTCTGTAGTATATTTATCTTTATCTTCAGTGTTTGTATGAGGTTGTCTGTTTGATGTAAAGTCTGCCTATGATTCTGTTTGTGAATGCCTGAAGAACGTGTGTTCAGTGTGTATTTATTTCTGTCGGCAGAGGCTCGTGCAGCCTCCTCTGGGCTGATACATGAACAGAGGAGTGTGTTTTGAAAAGCCAGGAGAAGCCGACGGTCCTGCACCTTCAGTGGCAAAGGTCTGGTGCAGTTCCTCCTCTGGTTAGACGCAACACACCAGCTCCTAAAATGCTTTTGTTTTTTGGGCAAGAGGAGGTGGGGGTGAACGAGCCTGGCATATCCTACTGCCATGTCTTTGTGAGTGACTCATTCAAAATTCTTTCCAGTAATAATGAATATTGCTCTCTGGCACTGAGCAGCTGGTAAAGAAGAAAAAAAAAAACAAACAGAAAATGACCATAAAATCAAACCAAGGCCACGTATGAGTCAGTCACAGCCACAGAGATGTATACTCTAAAAACTTACTTAAATTCAATTTAACTTACTGGGAAATACACAGAGGAAACAACGCAGCTGTGATAAGTGAAATGAAATTAAAGCGCACACTTGTACAAAATGTACACGCATGCATAAAGAGACTGGAATAACATGCACAGGCCTGTTAAATCTCCACTGACATGCATGGAATATGAGTATCACCCTCCATCTACTTACTCCTGTTTTTCCTGGCAAGTTAAGAAGCGATAACTAAAATCATAAACCCGTCTAGCTGAGTGTCTTCATTAAGACCGAGGTCACTGTCTCCACACCATCACTGTTTACTGCCAGACGCAGTGAGATCACACCCAACATCACCCCACCACCACCACCACCACCACCCCCGGCAAGGTAACCTGAGAACGGAGACTCTGAGCTTCCATGACAGAGATAAATACCCAGCGTGCAAGAAAACATCTTTGGGGACGAGAGGAATTTTCGAGGGGTGGAAAGAATCCCAATGTATCCTTGGAAAATATTTACTTTGCTGATATTTTGTCATATTTTAATACACAAAAACAAAACAGTATCATCTAAAAACCTATGATGTGAGCCAGCATTGGTTTTAGAAGCCACTAATTGTAACCAGAGATCTGTTTTTGTCAACAAAGTCCTACTACTTCAATGACAATAAAGGTTCCTTGTCCCTGGATTCAGATACAAGCCTTAAGAGCGTACCTGTGCCAGGTGTACTGCACCTCTGTTGTCCTGGTTACAACACTAAACATGTGGCAAAGGTTGCAGAACAGTTGTGAGTTTAGGTTTAGGCACAATACTGCGTTGTTAGGTTTAGGAAAAGATCACAGTTTCTTGTTAAAATAAATGCTTCCTCACAGGAAGAGACTGTGGTTCCCTCATGAATAAAAGAAATTCCGTTGGCTATTGGTTTTACAACCAGCGGTCGCCTGTGTGACCCACGGATCCACTCCAACATCCTCCTATAACATGGACTCTGTTTGCTCCAAATACTACATTACGTAACAATAAAACAGAACTATGGGTGGTAATAACCTGCTGCCACAGACACAGGCTCACATTTGACAGGAGGACAGTCTCATTTTTGGTTCAAGTGCAAATTTATGCAGCACATGAGATATGAGATACACTGTGAATCAGATTAGCATAATCTTTCATTAGGTGTAATGCAACACTGCTGTGAGTTCATGTTGAAATGTGACCGAGTTGCTCCATAAACCCAGACGCTCACTTTCGGTTCATGTTATATAGATCCCTATCGTGAATAAACCTCAGCATTTATTACTGTTTTTTTCTTTGCTAATACACATAGATAAAACATAGATTAAAAATCTATATCTTTAGAGGCTTCAATAAGTAATAAATAGAAGTACGCTGTCGTCTCTGCACCCTCAGCCTTCAGATGTGGTGGACGGATGAAGAGATGAGAGAGGGGGGAGAACGAGGATGTCGGTTTTTTGGAGGGAGGAATGTCCTGACAGGCCCCGGCATACTGAGGCACTGACTGTCACATTTGTTCTGAGCCGTGGAAAAATTTCACAACAAGCTCGAAAAGCCCCTCAAACCATTTTCCAAAATAGCCCAGATCTGTCTCACAAAATGTTGGACGCCATCTATAAACTCCGTCAGTGTCACCTGTCCCTCTGCTCTCAATCTGCCTGCTGTTTATATCCTGCTGTGATTTTTATTTTTACAGTCAGAGATGTGACGAGCATGAAGCAAGTGTCTGTTACTGAACCTTCTTGGCCACTTCTTTAGTTTCTTGGATCAAATTCTGACCTAAAACATAAATGTAATCCAGAAAACCTTCCCTATCTATCCGGGTTGATACTCATGAGTTGCCTGAGTGACACCATTTCCTGTTGTTTTGCAGGAAGTGAGCAGGCACCATCTGCTGCCATGACAAGTGCAAAACAAGCATCATAAAAGCCGACAGGAGCAGATTTCTGTTGTGTTAGGTTTTGATAAACCTGCAGAAAGTGAGCAGGGAGCTAGCTGAAATCTGAGAGCGGTTTGTTAATGGCTGCATTGTCGGTAGCCTGAGAAAAACCAAAGTGTAACCATCACCGCACCACACGCTGATAAGTCATCAACCTCAGGACTTGATCATGTGTCACCGAGTGTGTTTTGTTGTATTGGTTCCTAGAACAGGCACTCTCTCCTGAGCCTGCGATTGTGAGCTTTAGGACAGTTTCACACTTTGACGGCTCTAGAGTTTGTTTTCAGATCCAAGGTCTCATTCCCTGAGAGTTTGGGCTGTTTGTCGAAGCTGCTGGCAAACTTGAACGCAGCCCAGACAAGCCTCCAGTTCACCTTAAAACATCAGCCTGAGGTTTACTGACAGCTGGCTGAATTTGTCATCCGTCACTGTGAATACAGCTCGAGTCAAAAGCATTAACACAACGTAGAAACTGTAGTTCAACACATGGGGTTATTAAGGGTTAACTGCCTCTAAAGGAATCCACTCTGACACCATATACATTGTAGTTCATTCAGACTATTGTGTGGAGCTGTGAATGCAACCATCTACCAAGTTGCACTATAGAAAAGTGAGCATTGTTGCTTTGATCACATAGGAAACTATTGTTGCGAGGAAAACACATGAATAGCTTTTTGATCACCTCTCAGTTTGCCGTCCTTTCGCTCAGAGCATTACCCATAAAACTGCCTCTTGTGTCATCACCCTGAAGGGTTCATTACTCTAAAAATGGAAAATATTTCCCTGCGTCGAGCAGGAGGACTGCGTGCACCTGCCGCTGTTTTTTCTCCTTTGCTGAAACACTTTAGAAGAAGAGCCCAGGGGGGGAATGATTGCTCACGTCCTTAATTGTATGGGTTATTATGCTCCTATGTAGCGAAACTGCAAAGTCACTAATACAGCACGTATCTCAAGGAGAAAATAGCAACAACATCATTTGCGTTACATTCCCTCTAATCTTTCGGTAACAACCCGTCATCCCAGGACTGATAGACGTTTCACGCCTTGTGCCAAAGGGATGTAATTTCCTCTCACGGATGGCAGACAAAGAATTACTCTCCTAAGTGATGAGCGTTGGGCTGCAACCAGGTGGAAGACTGATGTTTTTCTCCCTCATTGTAAGTGATTTTGTGGATCAAGGGAACGTGCAGGATGACAGCATTGGAAGGTATGCAGAGCAGCTGTTGGATCATGCACAGTACCACACTGGTACGGTGAGTCAGCCAGAGCTGATGAACTGAACAATTGGCAGCTTTTTTTTTTTTTTTTTTTTCTGTTTTGGAGAAAAGCATTTAGGCATGAAAACAATAACAGTGTAGCTCCAGGTTAGAGTGTCCACTTTCATTCCAGGAAACATGAGATACTGATCATTTGGTGTGATTAGATAACCAAGAACTTTCTTTCTTCTTCTTTTAAAAAAAATCTATTTCAAAAACAACGCGATGTAACTTCTCCTGCGCACCAACAGAGGCCTCTTGCATTCAAAACTGCACTAATGGTAATTAAAGATCCAGAATACCAGCAAACCATACTTAAAGCATTTTAGGAAAACTCAACAAAGACAATTTTCCTCTTCATGAATCGTGAATTGGAGTTTATAATCAATAAAACACAGCCCACACTTGTTCTGGTCTGACAGACTTTAGATTTAGACTGGTGATGCTGTATTGTGGAGTGTTTTCTGACTTCCTGACTCTCCTCCTCTCGTTCTACTGTTACACAGTCTCCCAACATTTACTTTACCATTATACCATAATTACAACTTGTGGCCACGCTGGTTGCAGTTTACCAAAAGTTACACTGGCTCGTAACTGGCTCATCACTGTGAGCGTGTTCATGGTTCAACGAATGGATCAAGTGAGTTTGAATTAAATCAACTTGGACTTAAGTGCATTGAACTCATATTAACTGCAATAACTATGCAAAAACAATTGACCTTGTAAACTATTTTAAGTTAAATCAGCTTGGAATTTAGTGCATTTAACTTAAAGATATTAAGTGCAATAATAATTGTGCAAAGCAGTTGACCTTGCAAAAAAAAAAACCTAAAAAATAAGATGAATCAACTTGGCATTAAGTGTATTGAACTAAAAAAAATCAGTGTAACTTTTAAGTTAGATGTACTTAAGTTTTCATCTTACATTACTTTTATTTTTCAAGGCAACCACTTTCCTCAAAGTAAATTCAACTTATCTGGGCTTAGAGTGCAGGGGACAGGCAGACGAGTGGGGGGAAATGGACTGGTTTGTGGGTGAGAGGAGATCCAGCAGAGGATCAGACTGGAGCAGTGAGCATGGAGGTGGCAGGACATCAGGACAAGCACAGGATGTTTGAGACACAGATCTGACACAAGACACTGAGTCTGAATACCACTGAGAGGCTTCTTGAACTGACGCTGATTAGCAGATGAAGTCTCAACTGGAGTCGTGACAAATCTCATCATGCTGCCAACTCTGATCTAACTTGCTTTCTAATTGAAAAGCCATCAAGCCTCTGAATGTCAGAACACATCAACACAGTCAAACCTTTGTACAAACTGACTCAGAGGTGAAACTGTTATGAAATCACTCAGTGCTGCAGCTGCTCATTTTCACAATACCACCGACTTAGAGGTGCCAAGTTTCTTCACTCTTGTTCCATATCTCGTCATTTACTCCACAGTTGCCAAATGATAAACTGCACAAGCTCCTGTGCTCCTAGTTTGCCCCTGTGTGGCACAGAAACTTGCCTTAGTAGGTCGTACATAACTGAACTTGGCATGGAAGGTTCATTCAGGACCACATTCAAGTGTGTTTTCTCCTTTACCGACAGTGTTTAACACTTGAACGCAGCACTTAATCACTTGTTTAAGTGACAGTAAAAGTTCACAGTGACTCCAGACACAACAACTGATATAAATTTGTTTAAGAGTCAGTTAAGGCCATGACAGTGGGTTGTATTCTCTTCCAGTTGCACTAACCTGTATGAGCCTGAACCTGTTTGCTGTTTGCTCCTAATTTTGGCCAAAGTAAGTTGTGTTTTGTGGAAAATCCTTTGATCTGAGGGCAGTGACTTCATAGAAACGAATGATTTCATGCCGTCATATTCTTGTCTGAGCGTGGCCTTAGGATTAGGGGTGTGACTTTAGGGCACGTGGGGCCTCTGAAGTGCCTGTTCATGTAACAACAAATCAGATAATGACAAATGTCAGATAATGACAAATCTCTAACACATAGTAACGCTCTATATGTTTATGTGCAATGGTTTTCCAGGAATACAGATAATATGAGCTCCATCGCTCAGGACGTTCCTGCTTCTTCTGACCATATTGCCTTACTCATGCTTTCAACCCTGACACAAATACGGGCTGGGTTTGACACACCCAGCTGCTCCATGAGAATCAGCACATCCTCCTAAAGACGTCCACACACACACACACACATCTGCACCAGCCCACATTTCCCAAACCACAGCAGCTCTGACTGGAAGCTCTGAATAACTGTTTAAAGATGTCTGCTTTTTTCTTTCTTTTTTTAGCCCTGTATGCTCCATCACCCTCCATCAGGCAGAGGAATGCAAGGGCTCGGCTTTTAGTTGGCAAAAACAAGATGTGTGAAGCTGTGCAACTAACAAATTCAGCAAACACATCAGAATATTTTTAGTTTTTTTTGACAAATGTGTTGTCATCCTGCTAATTTGTGCATGCCGTGTGGTTGTCACAGTCATAACAGGACAACAAAGAAAAGAGGAACAGAACTGCTCTCAGTACAACTCAACATAATCAGCCTGTTCTTCCGTTGATGCCACTGTTCAGGGTCATGGAAGGCTGAAGCCCATTGGAGGAGGCCTTTGCTGAAAGATGGAAAACCTTCTGGACAGGAGCATCCCACACTGACAGACAAAGTGATTCACACCTATGGGTAATTTAGAATTTCCTCCTGCGTGACCTGCATGTGTTTTACATGAAACCAAAGCACCTGGAGGAAACTCACAGAGATATACTTTGATTATCCTCCACTTGGAGGATGCATGCACAGTCGGTTTGTGGACCCTAGTCTGCGTAGACACAACAAATTGGTGGGTGTGAGGTTGTCAGCACAGGGCCTCATTTACACTCTCTGATGATGGAAATTATGTCACACTGATCCTTGCGTACTTGCTGATGCAGAAAGTGTAACACCGACCTAAGATCGTTTGCTGCTTTTACAAATAACGTCATCCTCAACATAAAAAATGTATTGAGTTACAGGGTGTGTCTGTTGCCATTGTGACCAACATTGGTGCTATCAGATGGAGGGGGGTGTCTGGGGGGGGGGTCAGTAATGCTGCAGATAAACTTCTAAAAACACATTCTTTATTGACTGTGTAAAGTTCCCTGCTCTCAGTTTGCTGAGGTATTCTCATTCCTGAGGTACTTCCACACCTGACACACATATGGAGGGTGTGGCGAACTGAGGAGCCACGAGCCAATAGACATATTGGCTCGCTGACACACAAACACACACACACACACACACACACAGTGCCTCCCCGGTAGTTTTCCACAGAAATCTAACCCTGGGATGTGAATGATGCTTTCACACAAAATGGCCACCGCTGGACGGCTTTCAAAACGGCACAAAGCTTTCTTTTAACACGGCGAGGGAAATCTCCGGTTTTAATGATGCTACTTTGTGGCAGGGTTTCCCCCTCAAGACAGAGCATGCGGCCCAGTCCACTCTCACAAATACAGCGCTGCATTGTCTCCAGCTGTCTGCACACACTTAGCCTCTGCACTACACGCTTCTTCTGATGGTGGATACAGTCTCAGATGTTTGCTTTGATACTTATCCTGTCAATCCATGTGTGTGTGCAGGAATTTGTCTCGGTGGCATCGATCCAAGGACACACACTCACAGAGCGTTCAATACCTCCATGGCATGGCAGGAGTTCCTATAGGCCTTGGAAACTCTTGACAGTTTGTGGGGAAAACACAAGGCCTTAGACGTTTGTGAGAGAAACACTGAGAGAGGTTTGGTTCGACAGCAACATATTAAAAATGAACAGATAAAATCAAAAGATTTCAAGGACAAAATATGTTTGAGTTTCCATCCTTTGATGTGAGGTGTTGATATCATCCCCAGTAGAAGCACCAGACAAGATCTGGATGTCACACATACACACACAGTGCAGTGGTTCTGTATACGTTGTGCTTTGGTTACTATCATCTGTATTTACATCTTGCAGGTTTTGTGCATTTGAATGGGCTGGGAAGCCTGGTGTGTTGCCTGAGTAACGCTGATGATAAGGACGAGTATCTGGTTTCAATTTAATCCAAATGATACGTTGTGCTGAGGAATCTCCCTGTGGCGGAGAAGTGGAAGGAGTGGTTGCTATGCTGCGAACAGGCGGTTGCCATGTTGGGAAGCAACCGCAGGGCCAGTCAAACAAACATCCCTTCTCTGAGTCACAGGCCGCCTCCCCCTTCGTCCCACACCAGTCCGTGGAGTTCCCTCGCTAAAATCGTCCTGACTTGCAGTTAGCCTATAATTATGCCTGATTTCTCACTCGCTCACTTTCAGTTCCTCTCTCCCGCTCTCTCTCTCTCTCTCTCTTCAGCCACACCATCCAAGCCCAGACACTGCCCACTCTGTTACCTTCTCTTTCCCTTTTCCTGCTCCCTCCACTCATGCACGCAGGTTTTGACAAAACAGCTCCTGGACGATATTTTTAGGGGGTCGCCCCCCTCCCATTTTCTTTCCACCTTGTTCCACAAACAAGCACTCCACTCCACTTCTGGAGGAGGAAAACTCAATTCACTCACTCATTACAGGCTCATCTGGCATGCATAGTTGAGCCCGCTGACCAAATGCAGCTGTTTGTTCTGCCTCCTCTGTCAACAGACGACAAGACGAAGACCAGATCAGAGCAGTGTGGTGCCATGTTGAAAGGGAATCTGCTGCATCAAATTTGCGTCTTACTTTTAGGATTGCACTCTCTCCGACAGTCATTTGACTATTTGAGATTAAGCATGAAATGAGGAGAGCAAAGGTCAACATGTAGTGGCTTTTTAACGGAGCAGACTAATGGAGTATCATGTATCCACATCTTCATAATGAAACTAAGGTGCTTCTTGATAAAAAACAGTAGTGTAACATGATGCAATCACCATCATCAACATCGCTGCTTTTAAACATCAGGAGGTTTGTTGGATGTTCAGTATGTACTGGTTACATCCAGTCTTAACCCAAGTCAAAGTTTAACCTCCTTTTGCACACAGCCAGCTTTCCACTTCCCTGTCATCCAGCCTTTGTGTTTGAGGGCAGGGCCTCGTTCTTTCGGGTCTCATTGTTACACGTACTGTATGTAGCCGAGGAACATTCCTGGAAAAAGAGGGAGTGTAAGTGCAGAGAGCGCCACCGACATCAGAACACACGCTTCCTCCATTTCGGAATGCGACCTGCAGAGCTGGTGGGAGGATGAGCTCGGCTCAGGGTTCAAAGGCCACACCTGCTGACTCCTCGCAGAAGGAAAATAAGGAGGAGAGGGAGCTGCTGCTGTAGAGGAGCAGCCTGTCTGGGGCGTGTAAGGCGTCTGGAGACAGAAGCTGGAGATAAGGAGGAGGCAAGTGGAAAACACGAGGACGCAAAAAGTTTGGCTCCAAAACGGTGCAGTTATGACACAGCTACTACTGGAAAGTATGGAAGCTCAGTCTTACCAGCAAAAAAAGATCAAATCTGACATTATAGCAGAATGATTTATAACGAGTGTGACAGTCAAATTAGTTTCATGTCCAATCCACAGTCAGTGGTCAGGAATGATGGCAGTCTCCTGGTATAGTCAGGTAGGGAAAAGAAACGCTGGGTAAATAGAGACGAAGGGATAAAGGTGAAATCAGGAGGGATTCAAATCAAATTTAGCCTGTCCCACAGAAGCCTCACTGTAAGCTGCAGCGCACTGCTCTGTTGTGTCGGCACGTTTCACAGGTTTTGAATAGAGGAATGACACAGTGGTTGAGTCTTAGAAGTGGAAAAATCGTTGCCTAAGGACATGGGCAATTTGGCAGAACTGTGCTGACAAGTTGGCAGAGAAGTGCCGACAAACAGAATGAAAAACTAAAGGAAGGGAGTCGACTCAAACTGAACTTGGGTGTGGCAGACAGGGCGGGGTTATTTACACAGAGGATTTTCTAAAGCACAACCACACTGCAGACTGATATTTACACTGAAGAACTGAAGATGTAGATAATTACAGATCTGGAGAAAAACATATTTCATAGAAGCACTTTGATAAAAATGGTAAAAATAATGACAGCCAGCCATCAGTTGTGTAATTTAGAGAATTAATGGTTATTATTGTTTATTTAATAACATCTTAGTAGATTATTCATGCCAGTCTTTGAAATAAACAAGTAAATAGATAAAGGAATATTTTAATAACATGACACTCGCATTTTTTGAATCAGATTTTCTCAAATAAATTCATCAGAAAATATTTACATAAACTTCTTATTGGCAACAGCCCATTGAAATCACTTGATTTAAATGATGTTTTGGTGATGCACTGATTTTGAACTGTTATACTAAGACACATACTCACTCACTCACTCACTCACATAAATCTCCCCACAAAATATTACTAGTCCAAATATATACTTGCTCAATACAGATTTGGACTGACATCATCATGGTCCACCACGGAAACTATGTGATCATACTCTGCATACATGGAGGACCACTCAAACCTCTATTAAATGAACAGTAAGTGTATAATATGATGAGTAGTTACCAGATAAATCTGCTGGACAAGGAGGGAAAGTACTGAGGCGGGAGGCTTGTTTCTGGTGTGAGATGATTTCCCATCTCATCCTCTGAGAATCACTATCAGTGGTTTGTATGTCATATAAACAGCACCTCTAGTGGAGAAAAGGTGCAGAGCCTCATCTGTTTGAAAGATGAGCAAAGAAGAATCTTTTAGATGAAAACAGGTTGTGTGTGTGTGTGTGTGTATTTCTGTGTGTGAGAATTTATACTTTTAAGTTTTAATCCCTTGAGTGTGAGGATACATGTGAATAATGAGGACATTTTGTTTACTTCTTATTTCGTTAAAGAACTGCAGGGTTAAGGCTTCTGTTGTGGTGCTGCTGGTTGGGGTTGTGGGACAGAATGCTATAGTAAAACCAGAATGACTGGGCTCTGTTCCAAAAGTAATAAAATGTCATTCAAAAGCCCATTGACATTTTTAACAATGGTGCTCTCAGCAGAGCATCTCTCAACAGGATGTTTTTGAAAAATGATCTAATATTAATAATAACATTATTTACAAATGAAGAGAGGAGTCCATGGACAGCTCAGACATCAGCTGAAGAGAGTAGAGAGCTTTGTGGATTTTATGAATATGGATCAAACCAAGCTGTAAATCTTCACTGGAGCAAGTTTCTTCTGACTTAAAACATTAGACTTTAGTTTGACTGACAGCTTCCCCACATATATGTCGTCCATGTTGTTTATCTTTAGACTGTGTCTCAGTGTTTACGGCGGCGGTGCAGCGCTGCCTCACTGTGTAATGTTGCTGACGCCTGGAAACTGTCAAACTGATTAGATGCAGTCATTTGTCCTGACATGAGCAGCACAGTGCTGCAATTTGCACACGTGAGAGTTTGTGCATGATGACATCTTGTGTGTTTTATGTGTGTGTGTGTGTTGAGGCCTGGATTCTCATATTTATCTCACATTTATTGAGACGTAGAATTTAAATTTTCCAAAAACGTAAATAATCTTTTTAAAATTATGTTGCACATCTGCATAAACACACTCCTAATTCTCTCCACTCAGTGTTATAAACAGTGGGTGAGTCATTATTGAAAAAGGATTATTGCATTTGAACAAGCAGATGTAAAATGGCAGCAAACTAAAACATTGGGCTCCTTTTATAGAAGACATTCTTTATGTCTTCGTCACATGAAGATTAACTGTAGCAGACATGTTGCACATGGACTCTGACATTCTACTTCAAATTGTGTATGAGAGAGTGATTATTTTGAGTAACGGCTATTTTTAGAGTAAATGTCTGCACTTGTCTTAAATTAAATTTCTCTTTTAACCTAAAGGGTCAAAATGGAGAGAGAAAAAAAATCTGGGGCTCCTCGTGGGATCAGATGGAGCTGGGAGAAGAAACACAATCTGTCATGTTCTGGGCAGACGAGACAGAAACGCTCTGGTTCACATCCAGAGACTTTCAGTGTATTTAGGAAACTGTCCAAACTGTATTTTTCACGTAAATTGATGATTTTCCTCCATAAATTAGGCATTTCAGGATAACCACCTCTGGGAGTGTTTTCTGAACATTTTGAGCTGTTGTTTTGTTTTGTATCCACACATGACATGTAACATTAATGGGAAAGTAATCTGCCACTAATAACATCACACATTAGGCCTCTTTGCTTGAATGTGTTTGGTTCTCACGCTGCAGTTTCAACCTCTGCTGGAAAATACTTTGGGCCTGTCGCCATCAGTCCTGTTATTTTTATGCTCAATCGCTCCCAATAGATAGACAATAAAGGAAAGCTGTGTAACACATGAAATCACATCCAAAACCATTTATGATTGAAGGCATCCCGCTTCTTTTAACACAAGACTGCCCTCCTGCCCTCTTAAGCATCAAACCCTCAACAAGTCATTTGGCAAAGATAATTCATATTTTGTATAATTACATGAATTAAAACTGCTACTACTGAAAAAGCACACAATATAAATCACAGCACTTTTGAAATACTAATAAATTATACTGAGTATATGGCTATGGCTGCGTGAGTTTGTGTACACGGACAGCAAATTCATATACTTCAATTAGAAACATCTTTAGTGAAGTGATGCATTTGTTAACAGCAGGAGGAGGTGGTTGGGGTTGATAACAGGCAAACAAACTGCATGACCATCAGTCCTGTCTGTGGTGAGGTTTAGGCAACAGAAATGCTTTGGTTAAAGTTAGGGAATTGTGGTTTTGGTTAAAGATAAATAAACATGTTGTGTGTGAAGTCACTGGACTCCAGACCAGGATGTAACTTTAATTTAACCATAACCAAATGCTGCGAGTGGCTGTGGGTAGAAAACAATTTCACTGCCTTAAATATTTTACCATATTTATCTTTAGTATCAACATATTTGCAGCTTTCAAAATACATCAATTACTGATCATAATTATGTTTCATGCATTACTTAATTGCTGCTGCAGTTCAGGTGTTTAGAAATGTAATTTTTAGGAGACAGCTCTCCAATCAGACTACTTTACACGTTGAAAAATAACACAAGTGTCTGTATGTGACGAGTACTCAGAGCTCAGTACCAGCTGCAAATCAGCATCACCACTCTAAACAGTGAAGTTCATTTGCTACCGTTGGTTTAGGGTAGTTCAGTTTAAAGCACTCTGAGCCTCGGATGAGCTCACTCTTAAAGAATCTCACCTCTTCACTTTCAGTCTGTCTCATTCTCAAACACGCAAACACACACACATGCAGCATCTCGCTGTGCCAGGGATGTCAACATCATGCCAGAGCGAGACAAGCCTTCCACAACATTCCACTCAGGAAGTGGTGTAAAGCAGATAACGAGCAGAATGGGAAGGGGGAGCAGTGTGTAGTCGAGTGTGCATGTAAGCGTATCTGTGTGCACATCAGGCTTAAAATCTAGGATAAGCAACGCTAAGCTAAGGCTAATTAATAACAACCAGGAAGTGAGAGATTTGTTTTCTTTGTGCAGCTGAACATGAAATTAGAGGCGTTATCTCGGCCCTTCAGGCCCCCCGGTCGCCACGTCTGACGAGATGTAATGCAAGTTCTTAATTGATCCCTGTGGGAGAAGTCAAGTCGGAGGTCAGGCTGTGGAACAACAGCTGTGGAGAAGAGGACTTCAGCAGGGAAGAGTAACTGTTGCTGTCTGTTTCTGCAGAGACAGCATGAGTGCAAATAGACAATGTGGCTGTACAATGGCGTTGGTGGTAAAAGCAAGCGCCCCTCCTCTCCCTTCCAAAACCGTGGGTGTTAGGGGGTCAGGTGGTCTCATTCACCCATGGGTGGCTGACGGACACTAATGGCCCTCCATGTTTTTCTTTGTGCAGCTCGACAGTCTGTGCTTCATTACTTGTCAATCTGTCTCTGCGGTTTTGTCATTTTTAAGCCTCATTGCTCACCCTGTCATCTCTCCGTTTTGATCTCTCCATCACCCTTTCTCACCCACTCTTATCACGCTGTCTCTTTATTTCTCTCCCTCCTTGCTTTTCATCTCTTTTAAACAAAAAATATTTAAACATGCCTTGTTAGCGCTCAGCTACTACCATCAGCAGACAGAGGTGTAGCTGCATAGAAGTGTCTATATAAAGCCTCTCTCACCCCTCACCCATCCCTCACCCTCCCCTCTTCCCCTTCTTCCCCCAATCCTCTCTCCCTCTCAGCTCAACCGACCGACGCAGAGTTTCCTGGCCTCAGTTCAGGAAATTGCCGCTCCAAAGAAGGAGGAGGAGGATGGAAACTTAGAGACGGCTGCTTTGCCTTGGATACAATAATAAAACACACAAAAAATACACACACACACACACACACACAGTCAGAGAGTAAAAGAGAGATACATACATTGCCTGCCTTTGTGAGCAGGCAAAGTGTCAGGATGTCTTTGTTATCAGGAGAGAGGGTAACAATAAGAACAAGGGAGAACAAGGCAACGATTTGAGCAGGTTCCTCTCCGTCTCTCTGTTCGACACCTTTATCACTCTTCTAACCCTCTTCTGACGGCTCTATTCAAACTGAGAAAACATTTACAGATACAAAACCTCAGCGATTATTAGCATAATTGGCACCAGGTGAATGAGACGGAGCAGTAGTAGTAGATCTGGAAACTAAAAACATCAAGAAATAGGTGTTTGTTTTCTCAGCTTTCTCACAGACTTGTTTCATACTTGAAAGCAAAGGGTTGATGACTTTTCTGACCATGACGGCTGCTTTCACCAGCTTCTCATATCTCTGTCTTCCTCTCTTATTCCACTTTCTCCCTCTGTTTCTCTTTATTAACAGTCTATTTGTCTCTCCTCTCCTTCTTTCTTTCCCTAAACTTTCTTTCTCCTGGCCCTGTGGTCCTCAGTGGTGAGAGAAGAATCGAGTCTTTCCCCTCTGGTGTTCCTCGGTTCTGGTGACTCAGTCTTGCCTTTGAATAACAGAGTTCCCTTCTTCCTCTCTGCGTGACCGGCCAATGCAGTTTGTGTGTTTTCTCAGTGTGTGTGTGCACACGCTAACGCCAGATCCTCTCGAACAAAGGGCAGTGTGACAGAGTTTTCTCTATAAAAAGTGCAGTGTTTGATAGCCAACACACAGCAACAGCACTGACAAGACTACAACTCATATTTTTACGACTGCAGAAAGTAAATTCAGATTTGAAAGTCATAAATATTTCACAAGAAGCCATTGTTGGTTGTAGAAAGCTCTCTAAATGCTACTGAACCCAAGATCAAGATCCCCGAAGTAGAGACTTTGCTTTGGAAGCACTCGAAAACAATGCCTTGGTCCCGGTGGTCAGTGGGAAAGGTAAAAGGAAAATCAGCATCATGTATCTGAACACCAGAGTCGGCATTGTTCAAATAGAAACTGCACCTAATTTAGAGAACGAAGCTGTTTAAAACAGAGTTAACTTTACTGCGAGCAGCGAGGACAGAGGGGATACTGGTTAATGGGAGTGCCCTTCAGCCAGGCATCCAGCAGCGCCCACCTTTGGCTCCCGCTTCTCATCTCTCGCCTCTCTGGTGCCAACTGGGCTTCCTCACTCCCCACACCGAGCAGGAAACCACAAGGCCTTGGTCCAGACTTGGCCTCGAAAAAACTCAAGGACAAACAATGTGTGGCGAGTTATGTACATGCATGCATGTTTGACAGTCCCACAGTCCTATACACAAAGAATATATGCTCACACACAAACAAAACGTTGCCCGGTCCCCTCAAAAATGAGCAGAATGACTCACTGAGCAACTTGCACACAAGCTCACGTACACACATACTGACACAGTCACTGTAAAACCACAATGCAGTAAGCCAGAATACTCTGCAGATGACGTACGTCCTGCTCTGCCACGAATACCCCCTCCGAGCTGCCTCTCCGTCAACACCGGTGTCTCCCCTTTTTTCCTCCAGTTGTAACTTGTTGGCAACTGGTTGCTATGACAACATTAAGTTGCCATGACAGCAGCGGTAAGGAGGTTACATAACTGAGGGATGACTGGCTCTTCCCCCCGCCCGCCCCGGCCCCTGCTGGTTCTGTGGGTTTGGATACTGTACTGGGCTCTGGGACAACATGGCTGACTCAGGCCAGACGGGACGAGTTTCAGTCCAAAACGACATCACAGTGAAAACAGGTTCCACAGAGAGAGAGGGAGAGTAAATGACAAGCTCGGCACTGTTTTATAGTTTACAGGCTTGATTTAAACTGGCCTGAATAGTATTTTTAACAGAGCGTGATTCCAAAATGAGAAATATGTTTGTTGGAAAAACTGTATGACAGTTGTAAACCAAAGTACCAAGGCAGGAGTTTGCAAACTGTGGTGCAGAGACTTCCAAGGGCTCTGGAGCAGGTTTTAGAGGATCTCTAAAAAAATGATGATAAAGTTAATAGAAGTATTAGTTTGCCTTCCAGGGAAATCCTAAATCCTGCAAGCTCAGACTTTATTCTATCCTGGAAAACATCCACTGAGAATTAGAAGCTGGAAGCTGCACCGGTCATCTAACTGTGAGGTGTGTTTTACATAATGACGATAATGAATTTTAAATTTCAACTGAATTCACTGGCTCATAACTCTAAAACTCTGGGAACTACTTAAGGCACTTAAAAAGCAGACAAGGCAAGTCATAGACCCGGACTCAAGTACAAATTAGCAACCCCTCCAACTTTAAAACCACAACCAAAACCGAGGCAAAGCCCAGTGAGAAGTCTGTCGAATCAAGAGGTTTGTTGTAAGAAAATTTCATGTTGATATTTCAGCAAAGCTTTTAAGTCATCAGTCAGTTGGTTAAAGACAGATCCAATCGCAAAGTGCTTTTGGTTACAGCTCAGTTATTTTGCCTTGTTGCTAATGTGCTATGCCAGACCACAATGAGCAAAGAAAAATATTTAGGTCTCGATAAATGAGGCTAGCTGTCGCCTCAATTTAGGGCTACTAGTAGAACTGCCACAAAGAAATGAAATCATTATCGAGACAGTTGACAGCCTCTGTCACTATCTACACTTCATTTTAATGTGTGGGCCTACAGTCAACATTTAGACAGAAGTTGGACTATGTGTACTGTGTATGTATGTTTATCTCCTCTAACATTTAACACGAAACATGTTAACTCTATGTTAGTAAAGCAGACTTTAAATGAAGACATACATTTTTGTCTTGCACAGCTAAGGATTTGCCATAATTTGTGATGTGAACGAACAGACAGAAGTAAAAGTTGAAATGGATGTGGCAGGAGGATTTAGATAGATCCTCTTAAGGACAGTGGAGGAAAGAATTCAGAGTGATTTCATACTGGGAGCTCAACAGGAAAAAAGCACGAGGCGGGAAAGACTAGCAACGTCGTCTGCCGCATATGAGGGAATTCCGTGGGATGTAGGAGAGTTTGTCAAAAGCCTGACAGGGAAACCCTATCATCCCACGAAATTCCTTCCAAAGCCTCTCACCACACACACATACACACACCCGCCCACACACAGGGCGCACTGACACACACTTCCCGAAATGCACAAACATATGCATTCATACTCACACACATTTACACGTACGCACAATAGAATCGGACCACATGTAAGAAGGGAAAACCCATCGGAAAAAAAAGACCAGATAGAGTCAGCCGATTAGCAAATGGGAGCGTCAGCATCCCCGCATGTCTGAGGACACCCCTACGGCCACGTGGTACAGTCCAGATGGGTGAGTGCGCTGCATGATGGAATATATTTTGTGTGCTTGGACACATATGGCTTCAGAGCAGGGATTTCCTCAGCCTGTCAGTGGAACGCTGCTCTGCTAATGGGGTTTGGGATGTGTGTAAATCTGTCCACGAGCCCGGTCATGCAGGAACACACCCTCATCCTCTGGCTCACATTGTCCCATCTCAGAGTATTGTGTGCCGCCTGGTAGCAGCGAGGATATGACGGCATGTTTTGGAACTTAGCATGTGAAAACGATACCCCAGAGAGTCTTCTCTTGTTACTCAAATAGGCCTCAACTGGCTGCTTCCGTGTATTGTCATTACAGTGGGGGGATGAAGAGGAGGGAGGTACAGTAAAGGGGTTTGGCAAGGACTCCCCCGATGGATTCTCTTCAACAACTTAACCAGGAGGGAAAATGTCAAAACACAGTGGGGGGGGGGTGTCCCACAGGGCGTAAACTACACTTTGTACTATTTCCTTTGAGCTGACAGGGGAAGCTGTGTCATGGATTGCTAAGAAAAGGTTTGATGTGACTGCACAGTAATCGCAGAACAATCTCTGCAAGCACTGTGGGGTTTCCTCTAAAGGGTTCTTTAGATGTAGTGCTTAAACTGTCCTTTGGGTCGGTGTTTCATGACTTAAAAGTCCACCAGGTTCATCCACTAGAATTTTGCTGATTTTCAAGAAAAAGATTCAAGAAACTAACCTCAGAGAAGATGGTTGCCAGTTTCCTTTCTTAAAGCTTCCATATTGCCTTAAATGAGATTTACACGTCCTTTTGATTGCAAAGCATGGCCCAAGTACTTTATAAATACTGTGAAAGTATCACACACAGCCTGTATTCAGAAACTGAGCCTCTAAATAAGCCATCAGGACTTCTGTACCAACACAACATGAAGGGTTCATTTTGCTTGATACAAAATGTGAAGTAAGCTGTATCCATAGGCCATGGCAGTGATTATCATCCACCTGTTTTAACAATTAGGAAGTGGCTGCAAATTTCCCTGGAAAAACAAAGGTTAAAAACACTGAGTAATGAGGCACTCTGTGAAATGCCATCCTCAGATGTGGGTGTACACACATGTGGTCTAGGTCTTCTCTCACTCCCTTGTTTGTGGCGTAGCTGGCTTCAGGCCCAGATCAGTCTTGGTTTCTAATTAATTCACTTACTGGGTTAATCTTGTTCTGCTTCTGATCAAAGTGTGGCCTACTGTCCCCAGTTGACCTGCTAATTCACCAAATGTTCCTCCACAGCTAATGATCAAACTTCTGGAGTTAATTTGAAGGTTTCCACTGCTGCTTTTTCTTTTACGTAAGTGCAGGGTATAGGAAATGAAAAGCATTGCCTTTCTGCTACCATAAGTTAAACCATAAGCTGAGATGTGTATTTTCTGTTCCAGGATCAGGATATACGGAACACACAATTATGACTGAACTCTTCCTGTAACTAATTAATAAGGTTTTCAATTTGAAGTAAACAACCACACAGAACTTTGAATATATTTAAGGCATTTCTGGGTTGGTCTTATACAGCAGGAGGATTCATTTTTATTACTACAGTGGAGATAAAGTGAATTACTTACTGTTAGTCTTCAAAAAAAAAATCCCAGCCTCCTACCAAAAATACTATCCATCCTGTTAATGATCTTTATCATTCATCTATGATATGTTTTGGCACTATTATACACATGCAAGGAGGCCCCCCCTCAGGTTAACTGGTGGGGAAGCGGAGTAGCTGTCAGACAGTATAAACCTTCAATGTTGGATGAGCAAATGTACCTGACATTAGACCTCGTGTGCTGGAATGCAGGGGAATGCCCTCAACAGGCGAAAGTAAACAGCCGACACAATAGAGTGGAGATAATATCATGGAAGACACGATTACCAGCTTCAACCTGCTGGGTTCATCTGGAAAGGTTGGTGTGCCGGGTGTGGCACAAACACAAACCCGCACACACAATAGGTGTAAAGCATTTACACACACAAGCACACATGGCACATATTCATTCACACATTCAGGATGCATAAACAGGAACAAAGACGCAAACGCCCTTTTTACCAGCTTTGCATGCAACACACTAACGCAGATTGTTCACAGTCTGAGCGGCCTGGGCACCACAAACTGAGACATACGTGGCCTCAGTGACCGCAGGAAGAGCTACAAACGTTAATTCCTTCCACAGCTCCATGGTGCTGCACATTGTGAGCAGATACGATTTATTACAGCCAGAGGGGCCAAGTGTATTCTCCAAGAGCCACAGAGAAACACTGAGGCTCCTGTTCATGTGTCCTGTTAGGGGAGAAATAGTAGAGATTTTACAGTTGAGCTAACAACAATCCCATCTCTCTCTCCTCTCTCTCACACACACACACACACACACACATATATACAAGCATACATCGTGGGAAAAACACAGGGTAAGGGACCATCAGACAGAGAGTGGTGACTAGTTTGGTACATTTTTGGCATTGAAGAGAATCAGACAGAGGCAATAATCACTAGATTTATGTGCACAAAATATCACAGTTTTTGCCCCTATTCTAAAAAAGACACTCTTCCTATTATGCTGTTTACAATGAAAGTTTATACTTCCCCACATGAATGTTTTTGTTTCCATGGCCATGAGAGCTGTGATGCAATATTTTTTTTCTTCAAATGTCAGTAGGACTCAGTATGTTTCCCCCTCCATACAAAAATGTGGACTTTTCTTTAGGGCATGCATCTCCACTGCACCTAATTTCACTTTTAATGTGTGTAGTGATTTTGAGGGTGATGATATCAGGATCTACAGACTTAGAGCACCCACACAGGTGTCACTCATCTTCCCTGATGAGGCCTCTCTTCAGGACTGTGCTTGATTAACATGTCCTTCATTCTCCTGCTGTTGTAGCTTTGTTGCACTTGTAAAAATGGATTTTTAGTGGAAGTTTTATGACCTCTTTTGTTTCCCAGTACAGCTTTGTCCATCTTCAACTTGAGCAGAGTCTAGCTAAGCAGAATAAATGAAAACAACTGTGTGCATGTTTGCAGTTACTCTGCTATCTTCAGGGCTTTGAAATAAGATTTTGTCAGCGGCGTGTTTGCGTGATTGTCTTCAGGTGTGTTCAGACTAACAGGGAAACCAAACTTTGAGGACAGCAGCCTTTTTTCATTGTTGGCTTTTCTGAAAGACAAACTTCCTCCTCTTTTCTCTGCAGCTGCACCAATAACCTCTGACTGAAATGTTTGAACAAATGCGTGGCATTAAATACTGTCGTGGCCGGCTACATTGATCATACTCCTGAGGAAAGTTATGGTACCATCAATACTTAATTTAGATTAATCAATCACAGCATTATTGTAAAGAAGTCACAACCAGTACTTAAGGGCAAAACACTGTCACTGCAGAATATTGTTCATACAAAGAGACAAGTACAACTTTAAAAACTAAAAGACGTCATCTTATTTCACTGAAAATCCATCCTACACCAAAAGTACAAGAGCAATGTGCTCATTAGTCGGCTCTGTCAAACAACAGCTGCATCTCGTCATCATCACAGCTGTCCATTTACAGTGATATGTTAGCACATTCCTAATCTGCCCAGACCATCCCTGAACCTGGACATGGAAAATACTGTACCACCTGGAGACAGGAGGAGGAGGGAGGGGGGCAAAGCAGTGGCAGGGTGTGTTTGTGTGTGGTGGGGTGGGGGTTTAAATTCCTCAGTAATGATGATACTCTGTGTGTGTTTAGATTATGTTTTGGATGGTTGTGAATGCATGTGTACATCTGGGGGAATACCTTTTATTTAAAAAAAAGTTAGAGGGATTACAGAGGAATTTTCCTACGTGACCTCTGCGTTCAACTAATTCAGCACGTTCCAGCACAAAACGCTGGTTATCTCTGAATCACCAGTTGCCAGGCCAATGTGAGAAGGAGATTTTTCCAAACAATTTCTCATGAGGATGGAGCCAAGGCACAGCAGTAACTCACCCAGCACACTGCAAGAGGTGGAAACGCTACAATGGCTGCATTTGGCAGTGTTTGTGCGTATGGGTGTGTAATGCACACATTACACTACTATAGGTATACGTGTGTGATTTCCATGCGCCTGGGGCTGTGCTTTCATGCCTCAGCGACTTTAATTGAGTCCAATCATGGAGGGAGAGCCCCACTTTGACATGAATTAGCCCATGACATTGTGGAAAGAGTGTTGGCAGGCTCAATAGACGCCTGTTTTCAGGGACACCGGGGGGTTATAATGAGCCTCAAAGCGCTGTCTGTCTGTCTGTCTGGACAGCCGGTTGGGAAACACATGACCCAGTCAGCGCAGGAGTCTGCCGGGGTCGCCTCAGCGCTGATCTGGGCTCCAGATCAACATGTGAGGCAATTTGTCAAGTTGAGTGAGATCTATTTAGAAGAGGAAACATTTTTTTGCAAAGTGCTTGAGCAATCAAGGACGTAAATATAAATGAGTGAAAACGCATTATGGAAAATTCTGTTTTTTTAGGACTTTGATCTTATTTGTGTTGCTTTAGCCTTTATTTTTATTTCATATCAACTTCAAACCCCAGACTGTACATTTCCACTCAAGCCCAATTATCTTAAAAAGCTGGTTAGCATGCTAACATCAGAAGAAAAAATAATAGAAATAGAAGTAAAACAAGAGTTAAAATTGGTGTTGCTTTCCACTGCTGGGGACGACTTTTTGTGAGTAAAGAAATGAAGTTTGATGCTGAACATTTCTTCTAGACTGATAAGTAAACGGATGTAGTGAAACACTGGATGTATTGATAGCAAAAACTAACATATTAAAGCCTGTCTGACTGCTTGTGTTGTCTTCCTTCAAACATTATTTTAGACATATTTGATTATCCCTGTACTTCCACACCTAACCTTGTTAGTAATGTTTTATCATAACCATAACAATGGGCAAAACTACAAAAACAAGTCGTTTAAACAGCAGGATTTCCCTTTAATTCCTCTCTGTAATAATAAATAGTGGTATGGTAGCAATAGTTGTTCTTAAAAATATGTATTTTCCTCAATAATCAACAGAAATACAACAAACTGAAGACATAAGATTTATCTTATATCATGCAAAAAGCAGCATCTGCTTAAATGTTAAGCAGATGCTGCTTTTATGCTACAACAAAACTCTGAATATACTGATACACCGCACTGTTACAGAATGAACACTTAAAGCTGTTGTGTGTGTACAGTACTCTCTGTGCCTTGAGGAAATTATGCAGCAGAGAAAACTGAAAAGAGGAGACAAGCTCAGCTCTGCCCATCAAGCCTGAATGTGTCCTGACGATTACCTAACTCACAAAGAACGAGAGGTAGGATGAAAGTCAGTGCCAAGAGAAAGCTTTTGATACGTCTCACCTTTATCAGAAACATAACAACTCTCAAGACACTGTCAGGAAGATCAAAGTTATCCACATATCAGCACAGCTTTTCTCTGAGATTTGCCCAAAGCTTTCATTCTCCGTCATCAGCGTTATTTGTGTGTCATGTACTGAACATAAAATATACTTTCTTCTCGTCTTTGGCAGAGAGGTCAAAGGTCAAATTCAGCTTACATCAGCACCCCTATGGACTCCCAAACCCTGTTTTCACCCCACTGAGCTCTTAACACACTTTGTTCATCTCTGGAGTATGAAAGCTATGCATGTAGAAGTCACTGTTTGGCATCACAGCGCTGACAGATGATGCAGAGCAGGTTGGTCCACATCCACAGACAGCCAGAGCTCATCACATGGATATACAAGACATCCGGTTAATATGAGAGGCATGCTGAGAATGGGGGGTTAGAAAACAACTGCTGCACACTGAATTAAATTGACTTTATATTGTTTAATTTTGAATTGTTTGTCTCTCGTTTGTAGCTTAAGACAATGACATTTTCAGTGATGTTTACTCCTATAAGTGCACTGTTATCTTCATAAAGTGTTATTTTTTACTTGTTAAATACTCTGCCCAAAACCTTATCACTAACTTTTCAGATCACATGGCTCTAACAAACAGTTAGGGCTCCTGGATTCTGCCCAAAACTCTGTGCCAGGAAACATGCAGTCATACAATTGATGGAGGCATTAAAGAGAAGATGAAATGAAATTCTGTTTTTTACTTTTCATTCTTTGATTCCACATGAAGAGATTTTATAAAATTACACTTTTATTGTTCCTGTGTGTTGTTTTATTCAAGAACACTTCAACCATCGGTCCTCCTCAGGTAGAGGTGAATGTTTGTAATATGCAAACTAAAACAAAGTTGAAAATAATGTAGATTCAAAACTCTATGATCCTGTTTTCGTACTTGTATAGTCGACTAGTCTAAATGTATGTTTTTATATCAGTCAACAGAGAAATTAGTTGTTAGGGACTTCCCTCGCCCTCACCTCGCTTCCAATAAGAAATAACTAATATCTAAAAACATCCTGGATGAGATTTGATGTACCTCAGAGACCTGTCAGCTCAAAAAGCAGGTTTGATAACCAGAAATCTCATTTAAAATGTATTTATTTAAAAGCCACACAGAAATGGATTCCTGTCAAGAAAAGATTAGCAATGACATCCAGTTCTACAGTGGTTATTAAGGTGGCAGAGTTCACAAATCCTGGTTGATTTTTCTTGTTTCAGGTCTTTGTTTTCCTGATATTTTGTAATGAAAGGAAAGGTCAAAGTGTGCAATAACAACCTTCCTGTGAACACACTGTTTCAACAAATACAGACCGGCTCACTAAAAAACAAACAGAACAAGTCAGAGCCAGACACTGTTGTTTGTGGGAAGTCATGAAGATAAGCACTGTTGAAACAAGTCGATCATTTTGATGGGCTAATGTGGTTACATCCAGGAGACGCTCAGCGAACAGTCATGTAATTATGAAAGACAAATCTCTCACACAGACATTAATTCAGACCCTGTACACGTGCCAGGAAACGAGCCGACCCACAGGGATATATGAAGTAATTACAGCGCTAAGTGTCTCCTTCAAGAGTTGAGTAAGATAGAGTTTAATTTATGTCTTCTTATCTGTGTCTACATTTCTCTTCATCTGCCAAGAAGACATTGATGAATGGATGAATTACTGTGTATTTGTTTTCTCTGACTCAGGGTATATGTATGAGAGTTTCCTGCAGCCTGTCCATCGGAGGTAGTGGCGCATGGGTTGTGCATGGAAATGTTCACTCACTCCAACAAGAGAAGTGTGGATTTTGGCACTCACCAGCGGCTCAGAGAGTGGGTGTGGTCAAGGGTTAAAGGTCACAAGGTGAGAACCGGGCCAGCGCTGACACCAAACCTTCGTTCACTCGTGGAATTTGTGAGAGTGTGTGGAAGGGTGAGAGAAAGTTCATCTTTCATCCGTCCGTCTTCTGTTTTTTCTGCAGACAGAAGACGACTTAATCAGAGGGTTGAATGTATCTGTGAGTAATGATAACAAGGAGAGTGTCACCAGTGCTTCCACATGCTTCCTCTCTTCATTATAGCTCAATACTCTCTCTCCTTAACATTTCCTCCTCATAAAAAGCTTCACCAAACTTGTTTGCAAGGTTCCCCATAATCCATAGGAATATGGATGTGATGACATAAGCCAATAAACATGTGTATTCTTACTTATACTGTGTCTCATGGCACATTTTATTCTCAACCTTCTGACACGTTGTTTTAGGTTTAAGATTATGCATGTAGTGTGTGTGTGGTGCATGGAGGCGTTAAGGAGAGAGGAGCAGAAAGAGGAGGAGAGTTATGGAGAAATGATCTTGGACAGATCTGTAAACATCACACCCTCCTTAACATCCGGCCTGCTGCACATGCACATGTGCACACACACATACACACACACTAGGCCACACATAGCCTGGGTTAAAAGGCTTGGCCTTGGACCAGAGGCAGCTACTCACTGATCTGTGGGAGGGTTGATGAGGCATGTGAGGGTGTATCTTAGAGAAAAGACAGAAAGTGTGTCGGCCTACATTTGTCTTTATCCTTGTTTTTAATGCTGTGTTTGTTTGAGATAGATAGACTCTCACCCATCCCTCTAATCCCTGTGGTTTGCTTTCACATGTGTTTATTACCTGTCTCCATTTGTGATGTGTTTGCTCCTGTATCAAAGTGCAGGTGTTTACTACTGTTGCCAGGACACAGTTATGGTGCCTGTTCTTTCAAATACAAGCAAAATGAACATGCACAGGTGAGCAGAGCCAGGTGAGCAAGGCTGAAAGAAGTGGGAATGTCAAAGAACGTATGAGTGACCCTCTCCCAAAATAATACAGTGGAATCTAGTATATATGTAGTAATGATGTGGTCCTATCATGAACACTTGATGATTTTTATGCCTGTTTAATTGGTTCTAATTCAGCAACCACCGTCTGCTGAATGTCATGCCTGTTCCTAATGCAACTGTGGTCTTTCTGCTTTTAATCCTGTTTATGACTGAGCTGTTTCAGTCAGCTGAGAGACACTAAATGCTAAAAGCTACTAATTCAGTCAGTCAGTGCCTGGTCTTACTTAAAAGTGTCACAGAGAAATCATTTCATCCTCTCAAGGTTTTTCTGACAGGACAACTTGTTGGACAAGAAGTTGACTAGTTTCTTTGTTTTGGTAGCTAACCGCTAACATGCAAGCTAGCCCAAAAAACCTCTCTAAGCTATCTTGATACCAGTTGTAAAACTACCAGTTAGCAAGTTAATTAGCTTGATTGTTAACCGTACAATATTTCAGATAGCAAAAGAAAGCTTCTAGCCCAGTACATGCCCAAGTCTGGCCCATACACTTTGCCATCTGGCCTGATTCTGGAGGTTATCCCTCCAGTGTTAGCTGACAGCCAGGAAGATTTCCTGTGTGTGTCCAGATGTGGGAGTAGCATCTGACGTGCTGTATGTGGGTCATTCTTGAACCGTGGAACTGAATAATAAGGTATACAGTGTAACTCTATGCCAGTGGTGCAAATGGAGGTAATAATACATGTATCATTGACTGCTGTCTCATGCCTGATGTTACATCCTGTTATAGAGCAGTTTATAGATAAAATTCTCCTTAGACTGGCTCTTTGTTTTAGGCAACCCCCCCAAAATTCTGGACAAAGCTGCAAGTGTGAAATATTATATATTTAGAGTTGATCTAATATGTGTCTTGGAGGAAATTTACCAGATAAAGGTTTGCCAAACCCCGTCAAGAAAAAGGAATGTGATCCTCCAGCTAGATTTAATCACCAAATTAGCATTTTCACGATAAAGATGATAAGAAGAATAAATGTATCCTCCATATCCTGCCTTCCATCAACCCTACCCCTACGCCCTGATGGGAGTGACCAGAGAGCCTCCCCCCTCTTTACCTTCACCTCCTACCTCCCTGCCTCTACCCTCCCTCTGTGAAAGTGTATCAAAACCAGCCTTGATCCTCACAGGCAAAAAAAGACACGAGTATAAAAAAAGAAACAGCAGTCAATTTTTATGACCATACAAGGCAACCTCGCATTCCTGCCTCAGACATTTACAGGCTCTTAAACTCTGTTCCTGGTGCTTGCCAAAACTCTGGGGAGGAATTCTTATCTAGCAAGTACAGGAGACATTAATTTATTTTTTTTAATATATGGAAGGAGTTGTGGGAGCATGAGTGGTGGAAGGAGGGATGTGTGTGTGTAAAAGGTTAATGGGAATAAATAAGGGTGTAGAGAGAATTAGGTAAAATAGAAGTATGGGAGTGTAAGTCTGGAATGAGAAGTTTCCTCTTAAAGGTCTACTGACTCTGAGTGACTGATTGGATTCAGTGGAAACATGCTGCATGTGTAGATGATATGTATCTATAGAGACGGTGGAAGTGCTATGAGAATTTGTGTTTGGAGTGGATGATTTCTCTGGACGTAAAAGGTGATTTAGACTGAAAGTGAACACATAAAAAGTGTTGATATTGGATTTATAGTTGCAAATCTTGCAAATATTGATATGATATAGATTTAATTTAGAGAGAGCACATACCGGTAGGCTTTAACAGAGATGTGTCTTTTTTAATGATGTCAAAGAGGTCATGATTTCATGCGTGTGGGTCAGTAGGTTAATCCATGTTAGTTTAGTGAGAGACATTGGTATGTCAGCGTAAACTCTCATGCACCCTTTACAAACACTCACATACGCCTCTGCAGCATCAGAGCACTGTTCCATGCCATGAGTTAACAGTGTCTTCTGTGTGTGTGTGTGTGTGTGTGTGGAAGAGTTTTTCCACTGCTCAGTTCTGCTCTGACTGACACAGCGGTGGAATTCCCTCATTAAAATCAGATGTAAAACACAGACAAGTCCTACAGGCTTTTATACAGACACGTATGTTTGCATGTACGTGTGTAGGCATGCAATTATGCACCTACAATAAACACACACACTCACATGAATCCATGCATGCACACACAGTCACAAACATTCTTACTGATGACTACAAAAGAATTGTATATTTGTAATAGAAACACAGCTTCGATAATGGATCATTCAACTACATTTGAGCTGAAACATCATGTATTTTTGCTTCTTTAACAGTGGATATATAATGTAAACTGTTTAGTACTTGATAAGTGATAAATGTTTTCGTGTGGAGTCACACAGGTGCTTTCACTTTCATTTGGTGAATCAGACCTCTTCTCAGGACTGTGTGTGTCTGTGCACACTGTGTTTGATTAAAACCTATTTCACCTGTAAAGGCATGAAAACATTCTCCGTTTTCATTGTTTTTGGTTTGACTTCTGTGTAATACCCAACACTGGTCTGCCGTGAGCAGAGGTCTAATTAGTCAGAAAAGCTCAAACCACCTGTGTGGGTATGCAGACTGTTTAGTTAAATGTCAGAGCTCATCATCAGCGCTTGGCCTCCCCTTGCTGCTACACCGCTACCTGCAGCTATGGAGCCTTTTAACCTCTTTTAGATCATTGTTCTAGTGTTACAGTATATTCACCTGTATGACTCAGTCTTTCATCAACATGCTGTCCTGCTGCAAACTCTGATAAACCCACAATATTTTACTTGGCTAACACAAAATGGCAGACAACAGAAACAAGCTGGTGACCTTAATGGAACATTTAGCAGCTAAAATACCAGATATTTTTACAAGGGATTGGTGGAGATCAAAACAAACCTAAGAGTAATTTTGCACTTACATTGTGTGGTGGACATACATCTCTAAATAATTGTCAATGTTTAATGCAATTTTATAAGGTGATAATATGAGAGAGGAGCAGGCTTGTCACATTTTGTGGAGCTACGCTGCCTCCAAGTGTCCAGCAAATATTAAATAATGTTTAATGTTGTTTTCTATTGCAGTATCACATGAGGCAGAGCCCAACTTGTGTAATTTTATTGTTACAATAAATAGTCAGGAGATCTGATTGGATGTTGGAGGGCTGATGACCACAGCATGGTCAAGCAACAGCCAGATTTTCTCAGCTGACAAGCTTGCTGACCGAAATTGTGACCAAGTTTTTCCATGGTCATTAGCTCCATGGGAAGTGAATGAACTTCTAGTGACATCAGGGCCTGGGTGGATGATCAAATTAAAAAAAGAAAAGACATTTATTTTGTGGGGATAAATAGTTTTTCTCTCACACAGTCAGGAAGGGAGAATTGTAATCACATGGCATACTTGAAGCATTAACAGAAGGAACTAAACTGTCCAGCTGTGATGCACCCAGCATATGTGACTTTGTTCATTATGGGTCTGCTGAGCATAGTTGGAAAAAGTTGAGGTTCTGACCTCAAGTTCTGCTGCTTTAATTACTCAAGTCAGAGCACAAGTAAAATGTCTTCCAGTCACTGCTCTGGTATCTAGGTTCCACAACAAATATAAAATTATAGACACTTAAGAAAGAAAGAAAGAAAGATCCTGCAAAGATATTTCACACAGACGCAAAAAAACAAAAGTCACAGATTTTCTTCTACTTTGAACTGAGACAAAATTCAGGGGAAAAAAGGATGTGTAAATGGTTGGAATGAGTCATGCACATAAAGTAATGATGCATTCAGGAGCGGATACTACCCCTTTGTTCTCGGAATGCTGCTGTTGTTATCCAACAGCAAATTAAATATTCCACAATGACATTTAGTATTTGCTCTGACAAAACGGGTGCATACATGAAAGTCAAACCCAAGTGCATATATAAAAGATATATAATTCTCTACAATTAAACATTTTTAAATCATCATTTTGTTGAGTGCCCTCTAATCCAGATTCAGTGTATCACCATCATCATGTCATCATTTCGTGCTGTAACCTTGAGTGGAGCGCTGATTACCTCTGTGAGAGTTCAGCTGTAGCTTTTTCCAGCTTCCAGCATCAAAGAGGAAGAGTGTGGTTGACAATGGCAGGAAAGGGAAACTTGTAATGAGAAGTTTGGCTGTAGCCACAACCTTAGCGGTCAGGACAGTGTAGTATTAGTAGAGGAATTACTCGCACATTCACACATACAGCAAAGGCTAAATAAAAGATTTGGACACCATGCAGCTTTTTGATTTACACTATGGTAATAGTAATATTTTTAGTTGTGTGTCAGATTATGTGCAGACATGCGAGAGAAGACTGTATTTGATATTGGGTTATATACAAATAAACGTGACTTGACTTGACATTAGGTGCTGCACGGATCAAAAATAAGATCCCCTAGTTACTAAGTGTTCTCTTACCACAGATCTGCCCTTCCACAAGTAAACACAATCAAGATGTCTGGGCCTGTTTGAGCTGCTATGGCAACATCAGCTTCCTGGTAACCAGTACAGTTTGGATTCCTCAATCAAGGGTGCTGACTAATTGATGAATGTTGACAAATTCTGAACAGTTTTTTCCAAAGGCTGAGTGTCTATGCTGATGCCGTTAGTACTGGTTTTCAGTGGAGTGAATACATTGTTGTGAAGTGAGACATCAGTGTGACAAAGTGAAAACAACTGAGGGTACAGCCGAGGCTGCCAGTTATCCAAAGTGCTTAATTTGTAAGTTCTAAATGTTGCTGCCAAGTGCAAGACCATATTTGTGTGAACATATTTTTCTTATTCTCAAATTAAACACAGAGTGAAACCCCCCCCCTCAGTCCCTAAAGGAAAATTCTTGTTGGCTGAACAGGCAGGATTATGTTCAAAGCTGTAAAGATGAAGCTCTTTGCAGACGTTTTACTCAACAGGTGCTTCCACATTGTCTGGCAGCAGTGTTCAAACCCTCAAAGCCTTCCGACAGACATTAAAAGCCCATTTAGTCCAGCACTAAAGCCCTAATTTATAAATCACATGTCTGTAGAGAAGAGTGACTCCTACTGGACACATCAAAAACTCCCCAGTGTTTTTTATGTGATGGAGCCCAAATAAACCCTCATTTTCTGCTGCTTTTTCTGTACAAGTTCCATGGGAGGAGATATGTGTTTAGGTATTATTATTCAGTCTGAGGTGTGCTGCATTTCATACTTTTACAATTTGAGTAAGTTCAAGGTTTCAAGTTCAATGTATTCATAAAATCATGGGAATTAAAAGTGTTCAATCAAAATATGTTCCATAAGAACTATAGAACTGCCTTTGACATAAACTCCTCATTTAAATTGGAGAAAATCTAGAACCAGTTCTTCCAAATGTCTCCTCACCTCTACTTGCACTGCTTTTATGTAGTATCAGTGTTTCTCCAGCTTGATAAACAGGCACAGTGAGAGACAGATCATAACATCAAAACTGGGATCACTATGTTCTGGCTGCCTCTGCTCAGGATGATTTCAGCATGAAAAAGAAAGTAAAAATCTGGGTGCCATATGATCCACACATCAACAGGTATCTGGCACCTGAATCAGTGTCAGGGAGGCAGAGAGGAAAGTTACACAAATCATTTCAGAAAGGAGGGAGTGGTGCTGAGAGGTAAAAAAACAACAAAGTGAAACTAGAAGGTGTAACTCACACCAAAGTACTCCTGTGAGTGTTCTGGAAAAAAGCTGGAAGAGGGAGGATGACAAAAAGGTGAAGGGGGGAGGATGATGAAGGATCTCAAAGGGGAGAATAGAATAGCAGATAAAGATTAAGGAGAGCATCTCTAACATGGAGGAGGATAAACCACAATGCAGAGGAAATAGGAAGATGATGAAGAGGCTAAAGTGGATTTGGAGGTTGGATGATCAGAGAGAGCGACTGTAATAAACAAGAGGACAGCGTTAGACGTAAAGAAGAGGGAAGAGAGAAGATGGGAGGATGGAGATAGAGAACTGGAGAATTGTGAAAGTAGAGAGGAGGAGGATGAAAAACTCCAAAAGACTGCTAACTGCTCATATGTTTTCAAGCTAAGTTCAAATAAACCATCAAATGAACCAGACTCAACAGTCCTCCACAGTTACCTGAGCTGACTCCTCTCTGAAAACCTCTGGGGAATGAGCTAATGCAGCAGTTCAGTAATCATTATGTAGCAGCTCTCGAAACCATTTCTGGCAGCTGAACAATGCAGTGCTGCAAAATAACATCCTGCTTCAAGTCATAACTTATGTAAATAAAGGACTGTGGCTGCACTTATTCATAAAAGAAAAAGGAATGCTGCCTCCTCAGTGAGACACAGAATTCACCTGACAATTATTGGCAGTTATTCTGTTGTGTCTTAGTTACAGGAGCTATTTGGAAGTTTTTGCTAGTGCTACATAGCCATGGTTAGCATCAACAGCTATTTACTTTTGAGTTCAGCAGAGGACAGCAACACCAGTGTTAACTCTTGTGACGGCCTGTCTTGTCACTTTTTGATAGCGACTCGCTGTAGTGTCCAGAGTGCCCTGAAGAAGTAGCACTGCTCAGAGGGCGTATTCCAACCTCTTATATTGTAAACGCAACAATGGCTGAAGCTCTTAGCAAGTGGCCATCACCACCACCACCTGCTCCCAGCAAGAAGCTGTGTTCAGTGGCAGAGGAAACTTACAAATTGCTCTTTTAAGTATTGGGCCAACACAAGCCTCCAGAACAGCATCAGTGTTCCAGTGGTTTTTGGGTGACCTGACCCTTTAACCCGTAAAGAGGCCTGGTAAACATTCACTCTGGTACTGGAAAAGTACAACAGTTATATTGAGTGAGATGAAGAGCGAGAGTGAGCCACACATGCATACAGCTCGTCTGACTGTATCACTGAACATGATTGCTCCTGTTGGCTGGATCACAGCCTGTAATACCAGACCTTCTCTATAATGGCATTCCATAAAAATGAATCGCTCCTGCTCCCTGTCTCCTCCCGCTCTGGAGGAATGTGGGTGGTGAGTTATCAGAGTTTTAGAGAGCTGGCGTTTATGCCAGCTGTGTTAAGATGCCTGCAGTGGCTGGTGTTTCTGCTTGTCTGCAGTCAGGGAAACGTCTAAGATTCATTGTACAGTAAATCCGTGATTAACCCAGGATGATGGAGCCTGATGAGCCAGAACTGGATGCACTGCTCACTTAGAAATATGAAGCCATCACCTTAACATGCCATTTGTGGAAACTGAGAAATGGTTGACATTTTGGGTAATAAATGTTTCTTTTGAGATAATGAATATTTGCAGTAAGTGCAGTATTCTGTAAATTTCAGAGGGCACTACATTCTTTCTAAAAGCTAAGAATTGCTGCTTTTCTATGCTCTCATTCCCGCATCCTTCCATATCTTCTTCAACTTCTCTGATCTGCTCTTATCATAATGATCAAATAACAATCCTATCCACTTTTTCCTCTGCATGCCTGGACTGCTCTCACATTATGTTTCTAGTGTTACAGGAATGTTATCAGAGTGCTCTGATGCTTATAATAACTGCATATTCAGCAGTTAAATATAATAACTAGTTTTGATTTTGCAGCCGAGGCAAGAAATAATTCACTCAAGAATGTGAGTTGAGATGATCTTCAGGTGTCTACACCTAGTCTTGTCGGGAGACAGCCCTGGATGGTTCCCACAGAAAAGCTGAGGGAAGTGGCTGTGCACTGTTCTACATTGGAGGTGGGGTAGTGTTTCCTCCCTCCAGCCTCAGGAGGCAGCAATAAGCCCATTACAGTTTGGCACCCAATGAGGCAAAGAGGACACCATGCTAGAAAACGTATCTGGACAACTTTATCTGAAGTGATTTCAAACTGTATTTCTCTGTTTTACAGGAGACTTGGTTTTGCAGATGCCCATCTGGTTGACATCCCCACCTCCAAAAAAAGAGAGCACAGCCACTTCCCTCAGCTTTTCTATGGAAACCATCCTGAACTAGTTTCCCACACAGCAGATGAGACAGTCCCAAAAGGCTGGGTTAAATCCGTAGCTTTACTCCCTTCTCTTTAAAGCTGCATAAATTGTCATTTTTTGTCACCTGGGATCAATGCAACACACTTAATACGCTGATATGGCTAACATGTTACCAAACACAATAGCTTATGTAAACATCAAGCAGACACAGAGCATTGTTAATATTAATCTGGAGCCATGTTTGAGTCCACCTGATGAATATGAGTCCAACATTTACTGTCTATTTCATTTCATTTCTACTTAAGGTTTGTAATCAAAAGATTCAAAGGATCACAGGTTTTAATCTTAATTCCCAATCTGTTCTGGGAAACTCTGGAGAACAGAGTAGAATGGGTATGTTTTGTCTCCACTGAATAAACACTGAGGTACTTTTTCACAGAAACAAACAAAAGAAGAAAAAAAAAAACTCAACCCACATCATCTGAATTTCCACTCAGAGACCAACAGTTGACAGCTGTGATAAGCTTCAGATATGATACCATATCATCCACACCCTGCAGCCTGTTGCTGCTGAAAAAAAGACAATATAACGACTAATTAAAACGAGGAAGTTACAGATGTTTTGGATTTTGATGAAGTCTGTGCCTCAGCTAAGTGCTGATGATGAATGATTACTGTGTTGTAATTCAAGTATAAAACCATGAGTGGGCCGTGCATCTCACACCTAGGCCTTCACTGGAGTCCTACCTCTACCCTACCTCTTAATAGGCTATCTTAATACCTTGATGTCACCATCAACAATATACAGAAACACAGTATAACAGAGGCTTGAATCACAGACAGGCATGTCATGTAGCCAGAATAAATACCTTTGCTGCAATGCTTATAAAAACCCAATTAGCACAATTCAACAGGTCTCCAAACACAAACAAAGCCACAGCTGCGCCACACACATCATCTCCAGCAGAGGCATCAATGTTAACTGATAAAATGACAAAGACGCAAACAATAAAATACAGGTCAAATGCATTTTACTCACCGAAACTGTTGATTATTTGAAGACAAAAAGCTGCTTCCGTCGAGCGGACACTCTCAGTCCTGAAGCGAATCCGAGAAATCCGACTGACTCACTCGACTTTCAGCGTTAGCCTCCGTGACGATAGAAAAGGACTTAATGTTGGAACTGAGACGCACAGATAAACCTCTACAACAGACTCACTGAACTCTTCCTCCTCCTTCAGCCGTTGCGGGTTGAGAAAACAGCTATTAAATCTATGCTAACATGTTTTAGCTTGCGCTAGTAGCTACAGACGCGGTTTGCTAGCTCTGACCGGTACGTACGATCTCTGAGCATCCAATCAAATGTCACGGAAATGTCGACGTCATGGTTGGCCTGCTCGCCAACCCGAAATCTGATTGGTTAAAGGATCCACGCGGCAACAGTTTAATCGCCATTGATTTTAAATGACTGGAGCGCGCACTGTCGATTCTGAAGGGCTCAAGGCAGGTTTCTGTTACCTTGGCAACACGGGGCTGAAATCTGATTGGATAAAAGCTTTAACATAAACAAATTATTGTATCGGAAGCAGTGCAACAAAGAGGAAAACTATAAGATAAAGAGAAAAGACTATTGGGAATCATTGAATACACATAGTATTAATGCAAAAAAACATATATAAAAACATAATTCAGTGATTGTGACAACGTTTGACAGCCACCCACTGCATGAAACAGACTTGTGCTGTGTTGTGAACAGTTTCTTGTGGCGTCTGCACACTGTCCTTTATCTGAAGGCTGTGGAAATAGAAAACTCAAATACCAAATAATTTACAAAATCTCATCTTGATTTAATCTCTTATCTGTCTTCATGTGACTCTGACTCACTGCCTACACGCTGGATACAGTTTGCGTAGACGCTGCTGTTCTACATTTATGCATTTATGACTCTGATTTATGACATGGATTTTCGGAGTGCAAGCTCTGGGTATAATTTATGAAGATCAGGCCACATCCACAACTTGGAGAGAATTGCTCCCAGTGACCAAATATGATTCCTGGAGACTGCAGTGTGACTTTTTTAAAGCAATGAACTTGGTAAATTGTCACCATGCCACTGTACTGACATGCAGTAGATGAGGAGGTGAAACTTGCTGCAGGAACAGCAGAGTGGCATGAGTTCAAAAGAGTTACAAACTAGATATGAGTGAGCGAACATCAGAGTCAATAGAGACTCTTAAGACTCAGGAGGATATATATGGAAAGCAGAGGACATCGCTCGTCTGTCATCCACGCCTCTCAATGCTCTGCTCCATATCATCCAGCTCCCTCAGGAGAACCACAAACATTTATCATCATTTAGTGTTGGTTAGGTAAACCGCAGGCAACTCAACACTTCAACATCTCAGCTCCATTTCTCCATGAGCAAAAACAGGTCTGGAGAGAAAAACAAGTTCCACTTCATGAGAAAAAGAAAGCGTGGGAGGATGGTATATGTGATGGAGCTGAGGCAGGATTTCACTAAACTTTTAACATGATGCAAATTCCAGTGAGAAATGGATTACAATGCAAATTCCTGTGTTAAACTGCAGCACAATGCAAATTCAAATATAAAACAAATCACATGCAAATTCCAACAGGCACACACTATGACAGGAAGAAGACCTCACCCACTCTACGCTGCCCTCTGTGCACTGAACTCCTTTCTTAGGTAAGAAAAACAAGTGCTCTTAGCATATATATCTTCAGAAAACAAAAGCTTTCATTCTTAGATAAATGTTGCAAGTGTTAAGGCAAAAATGTCCAGACTTCCTGTGACGTTAGAACAGGAAAAGAAAGGAATTTCCGAAACAAGAAATGAGAGAAAGGCTACAGGAGGGATGTCGGAGAGGGGTTACAACTGGGTGATCCTGGAGCTGGCCAGGCGATTCGGTCACATTAGGTCTGGTGGAGTTGTGGTTGAAAGAGCGGAAATAGCAGCACAGCTTTGGGCCGACAGCCATTTAAGACAATGGGGCTCCTCAGAGATGGAGCTTCCTTGAATTGTGCACATTTTCCACTTAGTGAATGAAAACGCAAAACCCTCAGAGGTGGTTTTTCCATCACGGCCGGCCTGCTACAGAGTTCCCATCAGAGTGTGGCATCTGATACGTCAGAGCATGGGTCACATGGGTGCTGCAGGAGTCACAGTGCGCTTTACTCCTAACCAAAGTTGAAGTTTTTGATGACAAGGGGTTTTACCTGCAGAGCAGAAAAAGCAGGGAGGTGTCTGCTTTGTGAGAGACAAAAAAAGGACATGATGAAAACATTTAGCTTCTCTTTGTAATGTTTAATTAGCAGGAGCGTTGCAGGTTAATCATTTCTTGCTCTTGTACAAAACAGAATTATACACTGGTCATAGTCTGCAGACTATTAAACAGGACGTGTGTATGTCGCATTTAACTTGTGATGCCACTGTTTTTATTTGAATTAGCAGTAATGGCCCTGCACATCCACACAGGTGTTTCCAGTTATACTAGATTAGACCTCTGCTCAGGTTGAAGCCATGATGGGAATTACATGAGACTCTTCTCACTGAAGACATGTCACAGCACAGGTGTGATTAATAACATTAACCACTGCTGCATTCCATTTAAGTGAGCCTGTGCTAGTGTCCTGGTTCACTGGGTCATTTAAAGGAAACCAGGTTATCATTGATTTATCGGGTACATCTCTGGTATTTGTGCTATATCTGAAAACAGCTGTGTGGGTGGACAGTGGTGAAAAAACTCACTCAACTGCATCATATCTCAGGGATTTAGCTACAAATACTACCCAATTTATTTGGGGAAAAAAACCATTTAAAGTGCAGTAGCATGAAATCAAAAGGATAAGGCACGAAAATAACAAAACTAAAGTGGTTTACAGTGTTTATATTGTATATCATGGGACCAGTGGGTGATACAAGTAGACCTGGATGAAAACACTGAGTAATTGCAGAGAGAAAAGACATATTTTCTCCATTTATTTAATAGATGTGGATCAAAGACTAGAGAACACTGCAGAAGCTAATGGACTGAACTATTGAACTACATTACAGTGTTACCAGTTCATTAGATAAAAGTTAATGTAGTCTGATGTTCTTGCATTTTATAAAACACACCTGTCATACACCTGTTTATATACCACCTCATATTGTTTGTGTTGCTAGAGATTGTACAGGTGTAACAGCGGTGTATACTGGAAGGTTTTCACATTGTTTTGTTCCTTTAAGATAACTATGAAAGTACTGCTACGCCTCACAGGACAGTGCTGCCCAACACAACAACTACAGCTCGAGACTCAAAACACACTGCTGTCAGAGTTGGAGCTATTTACCTCCAGTTCTTTCACTTAACTTCAGGAACTGGATTTGTGCAGTTAAAGCACTTGAAATATGCTACACAATGACTGGACTGAGAATAAAGATTTGCCATTATTATGATTATTTGATTTCACGTTGATGTAGAATACAGTGCACTGGAAGCAAATCACCCCAAACCTCACTCATATTGCTCTTTATATTGCTGCATAGAGGAGGGTGAGCACCAGTGGTTTGTTGCATGAAAGAGGCAGTGAAAGGTGGCACATTAAATCAACAGTAGGTTCTTTAGGAGCAGAACAGCGCCAATGCTAATCAGACACAGGTTTAACCTTTAAAAAAAATATATAATAATTACAAAAAATTGAATTGCCACCTCTGACCAATACAAAATCTCATCGGTATGAAAACACAGTGCAAGAAAAGCAGAAAAAAACGAAGAAGTAGTTTAGGTGTCATCCTAGTTGAGACAGATTGATCAATACTGTGGTCTTTCATAAAGAGAGGAAGAGCACAGGAATGCAAATGGACTCACATCTCCACATTACAGGTACCAGGCACTCTATTTATTGTTAACACAACCACAGTCCATCTCTGACCTTCCGCAGCTGCACCAGTGTTTGTTTTCCCTGCGCTGGTTCTAGTTTTAGCTGATCCCGTCCTGGTTTCACAAGTGGTTGTGGAGAAGATGGAGGGGGCTGTTTTGGCCCTCTACGCCATGGTTTTCTTCTTGCACTCCACGGAGCAGAAGAGGAAGCCCTGCACGGCCATGAAGCGCTGGCCCATCAGGCACTTGGAGCAGCCGGAGCACTTGAAGCACTCCGGCTCAGCGTGCCAGTGGTGCTCGCCGTAGGAAACCCTCTGGGCCTCGGGCTCCACCGCATTCTGGCAGGCTGAGCATTTCTGGGATGGAGGAGGATATAATGATGTCAAGTCACATAGTCATATTTCTACTTTGAGATCTTTCATTTGGTTATTCAAACTTTCCATTTAGGTTTTAGTCATTTTGCCTTTTCTCAGCACATTACTGAAACAAATTCAAACTGCAGCCAAACTGTACAAACATGAGACGAGCATGTACACGTTACAAAGATATTATTCAGAGCTGAATGTCAAGTGTTTATTTGTTAGAAACTGTGGCAGCACAGTGGAATCCCTACTTCTTAACGTTCACAATGACACAGTCAGAAGTGAAGGCAAGGATGACGTGACATAAAAACAGCGGCTTTGCAGGGGATTATGGGGGATATATCATGTAAACACCTGCAGGGTGCTTCACATTCTTGGTTTTGGGTGGCCAGCGTTCATTTACAATCGTTCTCTTTCATCAGTCTTACACGGAGGTCTGTGGTTCAACCTGCATGAGATGCTTTTACAGTAAACTGCTGACCTGTGATACCCTGTGTCAGACTTTTTAAACACAACGCAGGCACAACAGGAGGATGAGTTACAGCTCAGCATTACACGCACTGTGACGCTTACACTATCAATGCATTTTTCTTCTGATTATCTTGAATTTTATGATTAAATTTTACAGTTTAACTTAAAAATATTGACTGAAATATCCACCAAAGTGATATCACACACAAAGTGAGAGAATAATATCTTTTTTATTGTTCAAAATAATGTATTTCTGCTGCAGACTCCACACTTTTTTTATAGGTCAGAACTGGACTTGGGGTTTTGACCCTCACTCATGCCACTCAAGCTAAGAAGTTTGGATCTTAACTGTGATTTGAATAACAGCCTCCAACAAACAAATGAAACAATGTCAGCTATCTAAACAAACAGAGAGCCAGAGGAAGAAGGTCAGCCTCACCACAGCGTAGTTCTTCATGTAGCAGGGCTTGCAGACAGGCTTTTCATTCTCCATGACATACGTCTCTCCGGCGAGGATGCAGTCGCAGTCGAAACAGCAGAAGTGCTTCAGATGCCAGTTCTGGCCCTCAGCCTGAGTGTACTCATTACTGAAGATCAGCTGTGGGTGGACATGCAGCAGATTGTGGATTAAACAGTGTTACCAGCCTCAAAACTGCAGAGACACTGATGTATGCACATCACACAATAGTGTGTTCCAAAAACTACTGATACGCTCACTCACCTCGTCACATCCTCCACAGCGAGGCTTCTCACTGTCTCCATAGTGGCGTCCGCAATACAGCTTGCCTTTCTTCCAGAAGTAGATCATGTCCACCAGTAGTTCGTTGCAGGTACAACACACGAAGCACGCTGGGTGCCACAGCTTATCGTAGCCGGCGCGCTCAGCGTAGACGGCTGGCTCGCCCAGACGCATCGGCTGCTGGCAGTGATGGCACGACTTGGAAAAAGGAAAGAAAAGAGGAGATGGTTGGTATGGTGGTGGAGTTCAGTTCAGTTTTCTTACTTGTTTTTCAATTGATCATTTAGACGATAAAAACTTGTGTTGGAAATGTCAGTTACATCCTGTCCCCAGAAGATTTCTTTCATCTCCTTCAGTAATAACAAAGAATTATTATGCACTTCCAAAACTTTTCAGTAGGTTTACACAAAGAGCAATATCCCTCTCTTTGAGTTCATTTCAAAGTCAAGTGTGGCCTCCTTTGATCTGACAAAAAGGCCATTTTGTAAGGGAACATTTGAACTGTTAGATCTCAGTACTCCCTAAATGGATAGAGCGTGACACATTCTACTGCTGAAAAAATGGGTGGAATTCCCCTTTATAACACAGGAGGCACAGCCGCTGTGACCTGACCCTGGTGTTTTTCATTATGATGAAATTACTGCCGGTCCAGTTTGGCTGTCAAGGCAGAGATAAGTAAATACAAAGTTGTTTAGTCAGTCCTGCCAAGAGAGAAGAGTGTGTTCTTGACACTGCAAAGTCATGGATACTAAAGTGAATTAAGAGAAAGGATAAAGCTCAGAGCAACAAGAAAAAGACAAGGAATTTTCAACCCGGAGAGAAGAAGAGAGCAAAAGATAGAAGAAAAAACAGGAAAAAAACTGATGTTGATGCTGAGTGATCTCTCACTGCTACTCTTGCATAACCACCACTGCTTCTTGTTTCGAAAGCAAAACCCCTCTTAACGTGAGTCACAGTAAAACTAATAAACAGGAATAAATCATACAACTCCACACAGCAAGAATTAATTAACTGCACATGGAGATGATAAGATATTTTAAAAATGGGAGACTCATGACCCAATGTGAATAAATCACCATCCATCATCCTGAAAGGCCAAGGCTGAGTCAGATCAGGTCTCATGGCTCCACCTAGTGTCCTGTCCTGGTTTTGTCAGGGGTCATTACTGTACTTCAGGTTATACATATGGTGTGTCACATACCCATGAATTTGACTTTATATGATTAACTAGTGTAATGACAGGAGTTAATCACAATTACCAAATGTGGATTTGAGCCACCAGAGAAATCTGTTTTTCCCCAAATCAACTCACAATTTTATTGAGATGATAGAATCTACTATAAATTTTAATATTAAAATAATATTTTCAACCAGTTTACCCTACGACAGACAGACCAACAGACAATAGATAAATAGAAACATCTTACAAAGTTCTGTTGTGGTCGTCCAGCTTGCTGAGCTCCAGGGATGCCCATGGCTCCAGCAGTGGCAGCGGTGCCCATGGCCCCACCAGCTGGAGCATAGCCACCAGATGGTCCAGTCCCAGGCCCTGCAAGTGGTCCAGAACCACCAGCTCCAACTCCACTACCCCCTGCTCCAGGTCCAAAGCCAGCACCCACTCCAGGTCCACCCATAGGACCAACACCAGGGCCTGCAACTCCTGGCCCAGAGCCTCCAGCTCCAGTACCTGCAACTCCAACTCCTGGTCTAAACCCAGCCCCTCCACCACCTGCCCCAGCACCAACACCAGCTCCAGGTGTACCCGTACCAGGCCCGAACCCTGCCCCTCCAGCACCAGGTACACCTTCCAGCCCCCACACCACCAGCTCCACCCTGCCCTCCTGCCTGAACCAGAGCCATTTCTTCAGGCAGCAGAACGTCTCCGACCCCGAGGGCCTCGTCCTTGTACTTGCGGACGAACTGCTCCATTTGCTTGACCTCGGCAGGACTCAGCTCATGGCACTTCGATGGGTCCTGGTCATGCTCAGGCAGCTGGCGGGCCATCTGCTGCCGACGGTAAGCGGCTCCCTCCGTACCGGCCACCGGCCGTTTCTCTGGCGGGAGCAGCTCGATGTATCGCACTGCCTGGAAGTCCAAGGGAAAATGAAAAGAAACCGTTACAAGAAAGATGTATGAAGGACAGAGAGAGACGTCGTGGACCAATCAGAGAGAAGGTAAGGGGAAACTGTCCTGTCTTGCGGTGATAAGACATGTAAAACATGGGTCCTACAGATACAGTACTAGACTAAACAAAGACAGATACAGGACCTTTAAACACCAGGCGGAGAGTGAGAGACGGTGGGAGCTGCTGCTAATAAACATCCACCTTTTAATCATCAGTGTTTTTAAAAATGCCTGCTGAGTGACCTTAACAACTTTAAGTTAGATACATGGACTAAAATGAATGTTATTGGGACCTCTAGTGGCCAAAGGCTTTCATGAATCAAACTAGTTAGCAGAGTTGATTGATTAGATATAGATTTTAAAAGCTGGTTCCAATCATAATAGCACTATTTCTTTTTTTAAATTCTTACCAGATACTTATTGGCTACTGGTGGTGCCCACTCATAGGTGACAGGACTTCATTGGCACATCTTTGGGAACTGGCACCACACTAGCTGATGTGGCAGTGACAGCGACTGGCATTTTGTTAGCCTTTGGCTGGTGAGACACTTCCTGCTGCTGGCCTGAGCCTGAGCCTGGGCCTGGGCCTGGGCCTGGGCCTGGGCCTGGGCCTGGGCCTGAGGCCTGAGCCTGAGCCTGGGCCTGGGCCTGAGCCTGGGCCTGAGCGCTGCTGGGTACTGTACCAGCAGAGGCTCCAGCAGGCTGTACAGAACCAGCTGCAGCAGAGGGGGGCACAACAGTGGAAGAAGCACTCGGCGGTACAATGTAAGCAGTGGAGGAGGTGGGCAGGGAGATGGTGATCATGTTGCCCCTGTAGCTGGGGAGGCCGTCAGTCTTCAGCTTGGCGATGAGCCCCGTGTATTTGGTGTCCTCGAACAACTTGCCCACCTTCTTGTTCTCCTCCGAGTTCATCGCCACATCGTGCTCTGCGAGGCCACATTTGCAGTTTCGGCAGATTTTTCTGCAGAGGAGAAGGACAGAAAAACACGCACGTGTCTTATTACAACAACTGCAACTCTGCTACAATAGTAAACCAATACAACAAGCTCAAGCTCTGTCAAACACCTTCTCCTTTCACATGCCACAACACAACTTGCTTCATATTTGCATGACACAATTTACGGCTGCTCGGCATGCTTCAGCATGACCAGGCCCACAGATTTCAAGCTTGATGGTGAATGATACCCTGAGCTGTGTAAACCCTGTTTAATTTGTATAGCTGGGAACAAAGAGCAATGTTGATGACAGCATTTGTATTACTGAAATGTAAACTGTGTGATACCATCACTTGAAACGGTGCGTGACTTTCAGAGGAAAAACACTTGCCTGTGCACAAAGTGCCTGTGGGATACTGCTGAAGAGTAAAGTTGAAGGGATGATTCCATACAAACTGAACTGATACAGACTCATTCTCACACTCTTCTCTTTCATTCTGGTGGTAATGAAAGATGCTTAAATTACAGCACAACACTCCTGGCTGGACATCAGACATTTAAAGACTCTGCCACCACAGACCCATGGTGGGCCTTTGTGCCGGTGCTGTGGTGGGCATCAGGGCACCTGGTGCTGTCTTCAGGAAAACCAGCCAAGTGTGGGTAATTGTCGGGACTGAACTCACACCGTCCACACCAGCATCTATGCAGAGGCGTGGGCTGAATGGTCGCCCTCAGTTATTTTGCTGAATTAAGACCAGAAGCCTCCTGTGAAGCATTAATCAGACCTATACTTTCCTCTGTCGTCCACTGAGTGTCTTTGCCTGAGGTCCAGCGCTTTGCTCAAGAGTTAATCTTAAATTACCCATATGTCTAGACACAGGAAGTCGAGTGTTTAAAACTGGATATCCTGTGCCAAATGTATTTCTGTGATGGAGCCGTGCTGTGGAGAGAAAGCGTACAAACCTCCAGAAATGCAGCTCAAAGCCTTCACACTTGTCCTTGCATTTCAAACAGGCCGCTCCAGCACCAAACTCGTGGCCCAGGGTCATCTGGAAACAGAGCACATGACTGCAAGTGATATAAGTGAAGATCATGACACTGATACTGAGTACAGCAAATTTAATTTCTAATTTCAAGACATAATTGCTCCTGGAGGAGCTGAAACGAGCTGTTGTGGTACTGAGCAGTGAAGACGACACAAATCAAACTGGGAATTCTGTAGGACTCGAGGTTCCTACACAGACTTATAAGAGTGGGAAATTATGCTGATACAGAAGTAAAAGTGATGACCCTCCTCGCAAAATCATTTCTTTTTGCCTTTGGAACTATTTCAGCAACACAAAAAAATCCCGCTGCCTCAATTAAAAAGAATTCCAGCCGTTCTTCAGGAGATTTGGCTCGGGACTCTGTTGCTCTTGTCTCCTTAACTGCATGCTTTTCCCTGTCTTCAGTGTCAAACATCGCTCAAGTCCACCTTAAGCCATTACCGCTGCTTATGACCTTATATGGTCAACTATTCGGTGATGCTTAAAGGCTCGTGGGATCCAGCCTCTGTTGTCAGAGAGACGTTTCTGACCCAAAAAACCCTCACTAATGATGGAACCTTGATGCCAATATTTTAGCTTTCATCACAGCTTCCAGAGCAGCGTGAGACTCTCCTCCCCCCCGGGAGTCCACTGAGCAACACAAGAGCCAAAGCCGAACAACATGATTTGTGGCGGTAATTAAAACGGCAAACACATTAGTGAATCACAATGAAGCTGCACATGCAGTTTTCTGCTTTTACTTTTGCAGGCAGCAAACAGATGCTCCTCTCAGTTTATTTTACTAGAAAAACAGTAAATTCAGGATGAATCTAGGTTAACATTTTAACTTCCCTGACACTGAACCTTACAAAACACTTACACTTAGATTACGAACTGCAGTGGTATTTCATTTACTATAAATAAACATTCCTTGCCTTACTCTACGTTACTAAAAGCAGCTGTTAAAAAGCACATTTGCTTTCATTTATTTTGTGTTTATAGAAGAAGCTGAACTCTAGAAATATGAGAGTTTATCAGTTCTTAAATCCAGGTCAGTTTTTCTTGCTTTTCCTCTAACGTTTCTCCTGGTGATTCACAATTTATCTCACTATTATCTTAGATAGGGCTGAATTTTTCTCCCCTGATACTAGTGCGAACACAAAACCTGAGTTTCAACACTAACTAAAGAAGCCAAAGTTTATTTAGATCAGGAACTCTGTGATAAAGTTTAACTCTCATAATAATAATTCTATGGACAGACACATTTGGTTGCGTCTCAGACTCTGCAGGAGAGCATCAGTTAAACTCTAAACTTTTATCTCAGGCACAGAAAGGACAACTGGCCTTTTATGGCTGACGTCGGTGTGTGTGTGTGTGTGTGTGTCCTTCCCTGGAACACAGATACACACTCTGCACTAGCAGCTGAAGTTCATAAGTGACTCTGTATGACTAAGCCTGCAGGGTCATTCATTCTGGTGACAACTCTCTGCAAAGAGGCCGTTCAGACACAGTATACAGTCCAGGCCTGATGAGTCATGTTCATGAGTCATTGTGTTGCAGCAGGGCTGAGCTGCAGGCCGGTCAGAGGCAGCTGGAACTGAAGGAGTCACTGGCTACGGAGCCATTTTAATTTCTGCTGGCCACCTGGTCTCACACCATGACATCCTGCTTCTGCAAACCACATTTTAAACTTTTAGAAAGTTAGCTAGAATATGACTACAGTATTCTTCAGTGTGGTCAGAAGCAAGTTTGGTTTCATTTCACAATACTGTATATTATGTAAAACACACACACTCCTCTGACCAAAACTTCCTTATTCTGAGGAGAGTGAGGCCTGAGGATGAAGAAATCTATTTATTTATATAATCCTGTCAGAGATTTCATTTGGAGGTCTCATCTGATCTGTCACCACGAAGCAGAGACATTAGCTCATTCATCTCAGTTACGATTTTTTTCCATAAAATCTTGCGTATAGCAGCTTCAGTACCCTTTCAGTTGTTTTGACCCGGTGAGGTCAGAGCCTCTAGAGAACAACTTCAATTTAACAGAAGGGCAGTGATGCTGATTTCCCAGCCTGCACACAGTCTGCTCATAGTCACAGCTTATTACCTCAGATGTCTTTTTGGACAACTGTAGGAGACTAATTGAGCATGATATGACCTAAACACACAGGTTGCTTGTCTTGAAAAAGAGGCAGTTACAGTTTGACAGTAATTCCAGCAGCCTCTCGCTGACTGAGGCGCTCTCAGCAGCCACACTTACAGCATCTCCTCCAGGGATTAAAAGCAGATGTCAGACTGGGGCTGTCTGGGTCATCCAGCTGCTCAGACCCACTTTCCAGCAGCAGCTCACTGTGTGTATATATAAATGAGCTTCCTGTGCTTAAATGAACTCGGCTTTGTTATCTTACCACCATCAGGTCTCACTGACTAGCAAATGGACCTGCAAACAGGGTGGGAAAATGGCACCAGCCACGCTCCGTTACAGTAAATTCCTTCACGTTGGCAGACACAGAGCTATCTGCTGGAGATCCTGCTCCATTCAAACAGCCCAACTGACAAAACAAGAACCAAATAAGACCTTGTAAAAAGATGCGATGGCTAGTTAACCCTGCTGCAGTTAGTGACACTGACCTATTTTCACCTGTGTTTTAAACCTGCTTGCACAGTTGACTGAAGCCAAGGAGATCACACATTAGAGTTGCAGCTTACTGAGTGACTGATGCTGCACACATCACTCGAACCACTTCATATCCCTGCAGCAGCCTGTACTGCCCCCTCCCACTGCTGCCAGCTATCTGCAAGTCTACGCAAGAACCATGACATGGACGCGTGTTAACAGCATGGATTACCAAACATCTCCTGCAGGGGAAATGGCACTAATAAAGACATTGTTACCTATAAAGAACAATTCCAACACTGTTATTTGCTAAACTCAGCAGGGCAGGATGCTAGTATGCCAAACAGCCAGATGCAATATAAACATGGTCTAGAAGCAACCTCTGTTCATATATTCAGAGAGAAAGTGAATTTCCAAACATTAGTTATACTGTGGCTATCCACAAATCCAATGAATGCAACATGTGTCCTGCAAAAAATGAAAATGAACTCGATGATGTGTCAGCTGGACAAATTCAGTATTGTGAATGTGATCCAGTAAAAGCCACACGTAACATTTTAAGACACATAGCATCTAGATAACTTGACTTCCTCTCTTGTATGGCCAGGTTCCATTAACAACTCCCTTAATTTTATATCCTCTCGATTAAAAGATGAAGTGCAAAAAATATAATATATGATTTACCATCTTAAAAGCACAACTGGATAGCAAACAACAATTCGGCAGCTGTCTAACTCAAACACCAACATTTACTCTTGGGTTAATTCACTTTTACGACTGGTTTGCATTTTACTGTCACGATGAATTTCGCCCTCAGAATTAGAATTTTTATCGGCACAGAGCAAGTCGCACTAAAACTAGATCATCAATAATGTAAAATATAGAGCTGTTTCGTGCACAATATCTATGCCGAATTCCGCAAAGACTTATACTCTTTACTTATTAATAACTAACAGATTATAGAAGTTATGAGTTTTGTTGATACGCAGGGAAACACAGTATAGTCAGAATTTGAAACGCAGTTTGTCGTTGAGTTTCAGATGGTAACACTCAAAGGGAAGTAACTTTTCAAAGAAAGATCACGGTTAAAACAAAACAACACAAACGTTTGTTAAAATCTCTCAACCAGCTTTTGCTGTTGTTTGCTCTTATTATTAATAATATCATTTATTTCCCATTTTATTAATGAAAACGTGAGATTATGACTCTGAAACACTTTGCAGATGAAAGGCGAGAAGCAAACAGCAAAGTCTGTGCTACTGTGACTTCTCCTCTGACTTCACCTGCCCGGTGCTCGGCACACCTTTTCAGGGCGTTCCCCGGTCAGTCCGAGACACCGAGGGAGAACACTGGGAGGGAAATCTTACCTTCTTCACTTCCTTCTCTATCTCCATTTCGACGTCTGTTCAGCGCGAACTTTTCTTGGTCCCGACGAAGCGAACAGCAGAGTTTCTCCTGAAACGACTGTCAAAAAACTAAATCGGACAGAAAACGGATCAGAGAAATATTAAAAGACCCCGGTCCACTCTCCGCTTTCTCTCCGGAGGTCCTGCTCCGCTCAGGTGTCAAGCTCGACAGCATCAACGTGATGGTTTCCGGTCAGCGCTTAAAAAATAAAACCTTCGCTATAACTAACAGACAAAATTATTTATTATCAAAAAATAAACAATTAAATAAACTTTTTTTAAATAAGTGAATGGAAAATTGACAAATAGGTTTACACAAAAGCATTATTACAAGAAAAGACAGAATTTGTGGTTGAATAAAAGGTCCAAAATGTTACGATTCCCAAAAATGTCACGACAAACTGCCCACAAATGTTTATTTTAAAATGTTTTTCATAAAATATTAAATGAACAAAACATGTAAATATCCATAATCAAGTCATTGTGACTGAAAATAAGCGAACTTGACTTTGAATAATTTGAAAAATGATTAAGGGATCAGAATTGCCCATAAAACAATAACCAGCACGCACACACACACACACACACACACACACACACACACACACACACACACACACACACACACAGCACAATTGTTGCATTGTTTTCTTACCTTTTATTTTGAAAACAATATTTATTTACTTCCGGACAACGTTTACGCCTCCTCTCCAGCTTCACACCGCTTCCCACTCTGGAGGTCCCGTTTCCTTTTCATTGATGTTTCGAGCAGCGCCTCTGCTTTGATGGAGCTGCAACTCAGCCAATAGGAATAGAGGAACTTGGACCGTTTAGCGCAGGACGACCAATCAGAGAGCAGCAGGGGCGTGTTCTTGTCGTAACAAAGGATTCGATCGTATTCTGACAGATTGAACCTGCTGTAGTAGCTACTGATTCCATTAGCTGTTTTTTCTTCCAAAGAACTCACTTTTTCTTGTCCTCATCGACATGATTTGATAATTATTTAAAGACATGTTGTTAAAAAAAATACTAATACATCAATAAATGTGGTTGTAACTGTCTTTGTATCAGAGAAACGTTCATTTTCAATATGGAAGAAAATCCTAGGACACAACATGGACACAATCCACACACCACAGCTGGTTAGTTTAGTGATGTACTGCGTGGTTAATGAAACGCCTGTCAGACAGTTGTAGTGTTGCCACAGTGACAGGAAACTGTGGTTGTTAGCAGCTTCCTGTGTGACCTGCTGTTGGCCTTTTCAAAGAAACAAGGCTGTCACACCCTGACGGGTCAGATGGTGTTACATGTCAAAAAGCATGGTTTGATGAGCGAGCGCGCTGTTCTTCAGCAACACCGCCTCACTCACATGTCTGATCTATTCTCTCTGGTATGAACATCTGCAACACAAAATTTCCCTTTGGTGGTTTAGTGGTTGTAAACTCTCAGACAGCTGCTTCCCTCCCATTTCCAGAGATGTTGTCATTTCTTCTGCAGTATCAGAAACTTCATCATCATGTCAAGATGGGCTTTACTGTCACCTAGCCACAGATATAGAAAATGAACTGGATGAATCAAAAGGCGTTTTAAATCAGCTATAATTAACAACAATGGTGTGATGCCTATAAATAAACCCACTTTATCAGCTCAGCTCTTAAGGTGTGGCTGCAATGGTATGAGTGTACTGGAAACAGTCAGGCTCTCACATGAACACTCAAACTGTTTTTACCTTCTGTAATCAGTCTTTCTCTTTATACTGGACATTAAAGAGGGCTTTCTTTCAACATAAGCTTCATCAGTGAGAGTTAGTCGACTGAACGCTGTACTGTCTGTGCAAAAACAAAGTGGGAATTCTACTTTAAAAGACAGTTTAAAAGTTCTTCTTCAGTTCAACTTCTTTGCACAAAAACAAGGACTTTCCGTAGAATGAAAAAGCATCAGGAAGGGATTTTTATTGGCCAATGAAAATCAGTTTCAGTGTACACATAAACAGAAATTAGGAACCTATTCTTATTCTAATCTCTCTGCATATGATGGAGGTAAAACACAGGGAAAAGCAGCTACCCAGTGTTGGCTCTAGACTGTAGATGGCACCCTTGGTCAAAACTGAAATTTCACCTCCTCACTGTGACGACCTCTAGTCGTCAAGACCTATGTCCTTGTTGTTGGGGAGCGGCTCATTGATCACTGATGAACTGCATTTAATTTAGTTTGCTGTAAAGAATCGTGTGGTCTCCACATTTTGTTCCTCCTAAAACAGAAGAAAAACAGCAGTGGTCTTTTATTCAAACAGCTTCAAACAACCTTTAAAAACATTAAATATGCTGCAGCAAAGCAGAAAGTTAGATGATGAGGTTTAGAAGGCATCAGTGGGGGTTCACACCTCATCTCCTGAGGTCAGGGCTTCACCTACTATTGCTTCAACTTTAGAAAGTAGTGCTGGTGTTTTTTGTTGTACAGAGGGAAGCAGTAGATCAACAAAACTCAGCAGGGAGTCATGTTGGAGCACAATTACAGTCTATTTTGGAGGAGAGTTCGAGGACATTTTCAAGCATTCCAAGCCAGTGCCCCAGTGTGTCCACGTCATGCTGAGGCAACGTGTTTGTGCTCATTATAATAACTCCTTGGTCATTGTATGGTAGCCAGGCAGCCCAAGTATTTGTCCACAGAGTCTGTACTCTCTGACCTCATCTCTTTGACAGATAATATGTCCTTGTTTGGTTTTTTTCCCCACACATTTACAGACTTTCCCAAATGTATCATTGTATTCTCCAATCGTTTTTGCAGAAGCGTTTGTTAAACTTAGTCCTGTTGTCTTTGTTAGCTGACACTTTAGTCCAAACAAAACCGCAATGCACTCAACAGTGTAAAAACAAGATGGCAGGAATCTCTGTCAACACCTTATACAGCCGAGATCAAGACAGAAGTACAAGAGGAACAAAACCTACTTACATTTAACGGTTGAAACTTGTTATGGTATACACATTTGACAAGACGGCAAATCTGACAACAGGACATTACCATTCATATTTGGTTTTTCAGCTCTCTGGATGCTTATTCATAATTTCAATGAGGGACAAAAAGAGTGTAGCCTGTTAGCAGCCATGTTTACTTCCTGTTCAAAGACATGGTTTAGTCTTTGTACTAATCAGGTCCTACTAATCCCAAAAAGCAAGGAGAAATTAAAAATGCAGACAAGATCAATGCTCAGGTCTTTATTTTTACTCCCTGATATCTATTCTTTCCCTCCCATGCAACAACCATCCCCTGACTAAGTTTTAGAGGAGAAGAATACCTCAAAATCAGGAAGTTCTTTACTCTCAAAATGCTGTTTCATAGTGACTTGAATAGAACTTTGACACACTTGTGATTCAGTCATTTATAGGTGCTGCCTTCAGAGATGCCTAAACCAAGCAGGTAGGAGCGCTGTGTCTTGCTTAAGGACGCCTCAGCAGGAAACATGGATGTGGACTTTACCGTAAGTCTCTGTGAATCAGAAACCCTCCAGCAGGTGTTTTCCATCCCGGGCTCTGTGTCGCCTTCTGTCTCTTTACTTTTCCTCTGCAATGTCCTTATCAGCTGTGTTGCATAAGGCAAACTCGCAGATTCTGGGACATGTACATGGGAGAGAGGTGGTGTTAGTGAGTAATGTCGAGGATCTTTATTTTACTAACATGTGAACTGACTTTAAATGATTATATGTTCTAATATGTGATCAATACAGATACATAATGAAGGTGTCTGAATGAGGAAATGATTGGATTTTAGTGATCAAAATAGCTGAACCTGTTATCTGATGTCTATTGTTGGATATTCAAACATGCTCTGTGAATATACCCACTGAAATGCGAATGTTAACAGTGAAGGTTTTCTGTTTGTTGGTGCAGGCATCACATTTTTTGGGAAAGATATCTCATTTTGAAATGAAACCCAGCTAAAACACCAGATGTGAATTTTTGCACCCTGACATCTCCAGTTGTCTCATGTCTGGAAGTGTTTCTCCGCTAACATGTAGAGTTCACAGAACATGGATCCCTGCAGCTGGTTTAAATTTAGCTCGTTGAGGCTGCCTGCTGTCTGAAACTAAGAGGAAGCTGAAACACACAGCGGACGGCCATGTTTTGGTTGAGCAATGAGATTCCATCATCAGCTGTAAAAGCTGAGAGCAGATCAGTGCCTCAGGCCAACTCATCAATTCTTTTATGGACTTTTCGATTCTGATGCTGTTGATAAGAGTCACATTTACATTCACAGGAAATCCATATAAAAGTTTCTATTATTGTAAATTGAAAATCTGGGGTTTTAGACTTTGGGTTGAGGAAATCTGAAGATGCCAAATGAGCCAACATGTAATATCTCACAATGGAAATCCTACAGAGACTATAGACAGTGCACTACCAAGTCTTAAAAGGTACATGCATGAATATTATGTGTAATGTATATGTACACATAGCCCCAGCAGACCTTAAACAACCTTCCCTTTTCTTTATAAACTGAGCAAAACCTCAGAATGTCAAAAATATGTGCACCTTTTTGATTGGGTATCTGCAGGCCGGTGTGGGAAAGGGACCGGCTGTTGACACACCTCCGTCTCCTTAAGCAAGGTCGTGGTTTGGACACGTGACCCGGCACCTTCGGCCATAAAAGCCTGTTTTTGGACCTTCCACACTGTTGGTCATGATGAAGGGGCTGCTCGCATTCTTTGCGCTGTTTGTGGCCGTTCTCGGCAAGGAGACATTTGATGGGTAAGTCCCAGCAGATTTGGTATCTTTAGACAATAGAATGTAAAGTTCTTTTGGTTTGAACAATGTTTGGATGCATGCCATGAATTTATCCCGAATAACTAAAAAAAAACCAAAAAAACTAGGGGTGTTAAAACCAATTAATCTTTGATGTCAGTTATTTTCACAGGTGGTAAACTTGACCTAAAAAGACAAATAAATGTGCCATCAGCTGAGAGAGAAAGAGAGAGCTCACTGTGTGTAAACCTGTTGTGTTCATTTTAACACAATTCATCTGAATAAGTAATCATTTAGCATGTATAATTACTTTACTGATATTCAAACCCAGGGAAGTGCTTTGCTCCACCAACTGTAACATCAGCTCTTACATCAACACTATAAATCCTCACATCTGTACACAACATCTGTATGAGCTAAACAAGACAGCCTTGGGAAATCTTACTTCTTGCAGCCCATGTGTGCTAACTTCTCTCTTGGTCTTGAGTTGAGTAAAAATTTGTGGTTCTCATTTTGCAGGCATCAGGTTCTCCGCATTATTCCCAGGGATGAGATCCAGCTGTCTGTTATCAAGGCCCTGGAGGACATAATCGAGTTTGAGGTCATCTATCATCCACTAGCAATAATTAAAAACAAAAAGATGAAATCAAAATATATGAATAATGAATGAATAAATTTGACGTAATTGGACTTAGTTTGTTGTATGGTGTCTGTGTCTTCTTTCAGCTGGACTTCTGGAGGGGTGTGACTGATGTGGCCGTTCCTGTGGATGTCAGAGTTCCCTTCCACAGCCTGCAGTCTATCAAAATTTACCTGGAGACTCAGGACATTGAGTACTCCATCATGATCGAAGACCTGCAGGTACAAACAACCTGATTTCTCAACTCAAGGCCTGAATAGGAGCAGTAGTAGTTCACTAAACGCACCACAGCCAGCTCAAGTTCAGTCTGACTTTTGGTTTTTCTGATGTCCAGCTTAAATATGAACGATATCATTGGTCCTCAGGTGATGCTGGATGAGGAGCGGGAGGAGATGGAGGCTGCTGCTCGTGTCCCTCAGCCCAGAGGCACCGACAGCTTTGACTTCTCCAGGTACCACACCATCGACGAGGTTAGTGTGAACATTCACTCTGTTTTCCTGTAAAAGCATCATTTACATTTATCTGATGACTCTTTGTCTCTTTGTCTCTGGTTTAGATCTACAGCTTCCAGGACATGCTGGTGGCTGAGAATCCCAACCTGGTCAGCAAGATTGTGATTGGTCACAGCTACGAGGGCCGTTCCCTGAATGTGCTCAAGGTAAAAACAAACAGTGTGAGTCTGGTAAAAGAAGACTGACGCCTGCTCTCATACAAGAAGCGAATGACCCTAAGTCGACCGTTCCTTTTCTTTCCTCTGTCTTAGTTCAGCACTGGTGGAACCAGCCGTCCTGCCATCTGGATCGACACTGGAATCCACTCCAGAGAGTGGGTCACTCAGGCCAGCGGCACCTGGTTCGCCAAGAAGGTGATCGGACGATTCTTACATTTTTCTTCTCTGTCTCTGACCATTAACCTGCTGCATTGAATATCATGTCCTTCACGTGTCTGTCATCAGATTGTGACTGATTACGGTCGTGACCCTGCTCTGACCAACATCCTCGACAAGATGGACATCTTCCTGGAGATTGTGACCAACCCTGATGGCTACCACTTCACCCACAACAACGTAAGTGTCTAAAATTTACAATCATTTCCTGCCACATTCAGCTTTTCAATGAGATATTCATTCGTACTTTCATGACATCTTTTTGCGTCTCAAAACTTCCATGACTGTAGCAATGAGAGTTGTCATGTTGCTAAAAACTGTCTTAATGATGTATGTTCAAATAGATTCAACATTAGTTTTAACTTCACTGATGTCTCTAGAACCGTATGTGGCGCAAGACCAGGAAGCCCAACCCTGGCTCTAGATGTGATGGAGTTGATCCTAACAGGAACTGGGATGCTGGTTTTGGAGGTAACGTCTTCTAACGTCGGCTTTAATTATGTTTAAAGCTCTAACATCAACATGTATCTGTTAGTTTGGTACTTTACAGCTTAGAGGAAATGACTGTACTTGAATAATCACCTCCGGAAACTTTACAGTTTAGTTATGGTTGATACGATGATGTGTTTTAGTGCAGCATGCAGGTGTCATTCTTGATGCTGCCACCAGGTGTCACTAAATCCAGACCAAAGCAGCTTTGAACAGGACGAGCTCGAGAGACCTCTGAGACTTTCTTGCCACGAAACGAAGCGTCCTGGGTCTGGTGTAGTGCTTCACAGTAACCGCAGTGACATTTCCTCACAGTGTCTCTGACTCTGTTGTTGTCCTGTGCAGGACCTGGTGCCAGCGGCAACCCCTGCTCAGAGACCTACCGTGGACCCAAGGCTCACTCCGAGTCTGAGGTCAAGTCCATCGTGGACTTTGTGAAGTCCCACGGCAACTTCAAGGCCTTCATCTCCATCCATTCCTACTCCCAGATGCTCCTGTATCCTTACGGCTACACCAGGACTCCAGTCAGGGACAGAGATGAACTGGTAAAAAAAAAAAAAAAAACCTCTTGGGAAACTGGTTGTAGTTATTAAATCTCCTCTCTGTTGTTTAGAAAGATTTTCCAGTGATGCTAGAAAAAAGTAAGAATATGCAAAAGCAGTATGAGAGACTGTTAATGGATATTCATATGATATCATAATAATCTCTTCCCACAGCATGCTCTGGCTAAGAAGGCTATCACTGACCTGGCTTCCCTGTATGGTACTAGATACAAATACGGCAGCATCATCAACACCATCTGTAAGTTTCAGTATCACTGCTTATAATATAGAGGATCACTGAGATGAGTTTAAGTACGAGTGCACAGCCTGTTAATTAAGCTCATATTTAAACAAATGGTTCATCTGCTCAGTCCAAACTAAATGCTGGATTCTCTTTGAAAGTCCTCAGACTAAAGAGCCTGCATTGCTGTCTGCCTGAATTTATATTCTAAAGTTAAATGACTTCAACTGTAAAAGGCTCTCTGAGATATTAAGACCAAGAGCAGAGGACCCCCCCCATTAAAACCATGTGCTTTATGCCAGGAGAATAATCCTCTGAACAACATCTGTTTCAATTTTAGACCAAGCCAGTGGTGGCACCATCGACTGGACCTACAACCAGGGCATCAAGTACTCCTACACCTTTGAGCTGAGGGACACAGGTCGGTATGGATTCGTCCTGCCAGCCAATCAGATCATCCCCACCGCCGAGGAGACTTGGCTGGCTCTGATGGCCATCATGAATCACACCGTCAGGAACCCATACTAAAAATGTGTGGAGAGGCCACTGTCGGCAAATGTCACCTTTAAAATGTCATTGTTATGACTAATATCACCGTCATGCTTCATAACTAGATACTATGAGAGCCACAAACAGATGAATAAACGAGCACAAAATACAGTTTCTGTGTCTTTGTGATCTGTCTGTGATATTTATCTTAAACCAATAATATATGAATACATTGCATTAAACTAAACTTTATTCCTGCCTTGTTTTATCCCAGTTCAGTTCTCCCATAAGTTACATGATGAAAAGTGTTATCATAGAAACCCTTAAAGTTTCCAAGAGGTTTTCAACATCCTTTCACCCTTCCTAAAAATTTTCTGAATTAAGAGTTTCTCTCTAAAAAGTAGGTTTTCCAGGTGTTATTCTCATTTTAGTATTCAGACTGTCACAGCTCCTGTAAGGTAAACAATCATATGCTTTATTCATACACATTAATTTACCAACAAAACCATGTGATCAGCTGGTTAGAGTCGGTTAGGACCGATGATGAAAACACAATATTCACAAAAATGGATAAGTCCATATTTTCATTAAAGCACTTCACAGGAGACTGTGTGAGTGTACGAAGGGAACCAAGCACAATGGAGCAAGTCACCAACACACCAACAAAACAAAAGGCCACAAATTAGAAATACTGCTTTTTAAAATGCATCTATAGGAAGTGAAGTGCTGCTGTAACTTTGTTACATACGTGACAAAATGCCCATTTCCTTCCTTGAATGACACTGCAGAAGGCCTCAACGAATCAGTCAGTGTGATCACAACATACAGTACTTTGATCCCACACACACACACAGGAAAAAAAAGAATAAAAGTCACAGTAACATTAGGACATTAGTGTGTAAGTGGATGCAAAGCTTGCACACGAAGGCTGTTGGTGCATCGTCTGTTAAGGAATCACAATAAGACGTCATGACAGTACGAAGCATATTACAAAAATACAGCAAAGCTCTGTAACATTATTTGTACCTCATTCAATACAGAAATTCCCAGCATATCCTTCATGTCACGTCAACATTCAGTTACTCTGCCTGTCTTTTAGGAATGCCACGTATTTGCTGACAAACATGAGCTAAACATGACCTCAGAAAAAAACAAACTGAATTTGAACAAATCATCCATAGAAATAAGTGATTATTTGTACAGATTCATACCCTGGTGAAAAAAGAAGAATAGTGTTACATGAAATGTTAACTTGAGTGCAATGAGATCTATCAGTTTTCAGGTTCACAGATGACAAACATTTAAATATACACAATTTATTCAGTATGTTAAGAAAGAAGAAACTGTAGTCAGTGGATAATAATATACATCCATCAGTGAAGATGCAGGGTGGGGTATTTATTTGTGAATTTGTGAATTAAGTCCGAATTAGAATTTATTTTGGTCACTGTTGATGAACAGTACAGCAGTATGGTGGAGGATTATTCTGCAGACAGGACCAGAGGTGTGTTTCTTTTACAGCGATGGAGTGGTGGTGGGGGCGTGTAACCTGAAATAGATGGACTTTGTGTTGGAGGTATGTTTGATTGTGTGTATCTGTGTGGTCGAGGGTGGGTGGGGTTATTTCCAGGGTCTGCTGCTTTGAACCCTGGCGCTATCCCTCCCGGCTGTGGAGGAACTCTGTCGACTTCGAGCGCTGGACGCTTTAGACTGCGAGCTGATGGTTGACATGCGGCTGGACATGCGACCTGCAGTAAAAACACAAGCAAACGACAGAGAGGAAGTTTCTGCTCTTTGGTTTTGATTCATGATTTTAATCTGCGTGACGGTACAATACAGGAGGGAGGGGTTAATCTACTCTATCACTGTCCTGCTTTAAACACTTCACTTTCCTAGAAAGGACATGATATGCAACTTCAGCTTTGGAAGATTTCTGGAAGCGATTTCACACTGACGCAGGAAAAAATTGAGTGTATACAGCTGATACACTTGTCAAGCAATTATATCTAATTAACTGCTAGTGTAACCTGGAGAGTCCTTGTGCACGACGTGTCAGCTGAAAAAGCAAACACACAATTCATACAAGGAACTAAACTCAAATGACTGTTTCAGAAATGTATCTCTCATTTCTAACTTCTTGGTGCCAAATTACATAGTTTTTCTCTGAGAATCCTTCTTAGAAAATATAATTTTATCAGGAAATTACAGACCTAAAATACTGCTTTAATTTTCAACTGACAGTGTGCTTACTGTTGGAGTTACTTGGGATGAGTATCTCCTCCAGCTGCTCCTGGATCTTGGCCAGCTCGTCTGACGTAAACCGCCACCTCCTCTCCGCTGCCTGCAACTGCTGCTGCTGCTGCACAGAGCTCTTCTTCCCCTTCGACGACGTGGGAGAGGACAGGCACGAGGTCGGAATGGAGCCCGTCGTCATCCCCTCTGGAAATTTCTGAGCTATTACCTTGAGACCTGGGAGAGGACGGCACAGCTCACAGCTACGACCACACAGCAGTGATACAAAGGGTGGTAGGGTAACACAAAATAACGCCTCACCTCCAGACAGCATAAACAGATTTTCAAATCCTCGTTCACACATGGTGGTGGCTGCCTGGCTGGCTATTCTCTCATCCTCATCATACACAATGATGATCTTCCCCGCTGCGTTTTTCTACACAGAGTGTGGGTTAAGTTCAGACAAACTGATCGTCAGATGTAACTGCATTTCAAACAGACCTGACTCTGTTTTGTTGCAGGGAGAAATGTCTCTAGTTTGTGTTGAAGGATACATATTCCAGCACTTCTTTGGTGTAGGGGTTCATTGTTCGAGACAGTGTGGCAATGGGGAAACTGTGTGCTGTAAAGAAAGACAAATGATTACAACAACAACAAGGATGATAAAAAATACTCTGTTTGGCCCGAGCTTCTTTTTCTTTCCACCTACCGCTGATAATGTGACAGCGGTCGTACTGGTCTCGGTCCCGTACGTCCAGCAGCAGGTAGGGGCAGTCGGGGTAGGGCCTGTCAGCCAGCTCGGGGCTGGACACCTCGTTCTCCCTCCTCTGACTGTTCCTGTCGAGGTTCAGCTCCCCCACACCGCTGATAACGCTGAGAGGGGTCAAAGGTTAAAGGCTTGTGTTATTTGTTTGTCTGAGTTTGACTATAGACAGCTCTTTGTTTCTGAAAAGGATTAGACAAAATAAACGTCAGTATAAAAGAGATAGAAAATGAGCAGCTACTTCATATGGTAGAGTTTAAAGGTGTTGGATTCAGACCAGGTCATGTGAAACTAGAATCCACACGATCAACACTCACTACAACAAATCTGTTTGTGGAAGTCGGCCAAACAACCCTGTAGAAGCACACCACTTTCCCCTTGTGCAGATAGGTTTACCCCTGTGCTGCCCTACTTTCTCTCTCCATCTGCCCTCCCCACAAGGTGAAGGTGACCTAAATGCTCTGCATCTGCAGCCCCTGGAGAGGCCGCAGATAGAGTTACACATGCAGGTGAGAGGAGGGGGCGCTAATGACAGGGAGGGAGGTTATTGTGTGGTATACAGGAGGGTGTGTAGATGTTAAGGGACAAAAAGTGGATGTACAGTATGTTGGGTGCAGACACAGATGTGGTGGGTGTAGGATTACTGGTGCTCCTGTGATTAGGGATCGTGATTGTTGGCTGCTGGGTGTGACTGAGTGTATGAGAGTATATGTACAGGTGTTAAAGACTCTAAGCTGTACAGTACCTTAGCAGTGTTGACCTGGCAGAGTAGCAGATTTCCCTGGTGTCGCCTGCATCCTGCCGATCTGAAAGAGGTGACGCGTGTGTGGAGCCGTTGGTGTGTTCAGACAGACACTCCAGGTCTGCATCAGACACTACCGACAGGCCGTCTGCCAATGAACAGGAATGGGAAACAGCTTAAACTGATAAAATGTTACTAAGCCATGTGGAGTGATAATAATGTTAAGTGAATACATAATAACTTTGCCAGGTGTGTTACCTTCAGGGCCATGTAATTCACTGTCATTCTCACTTTCATTCAGGTCCGACACAGAGGCTACCTGAAGTATCTGGTGAGAAACAGAAGTTTGGAGATCAATAATTGTGGGAAAAAATGCTAACAAATTGAATGTAAAAGAGCAGAGAACAGTATCCAGGAGTCTGTAAATGTCTGTCCAGAGCTATTCAAGTAGTCTCTTAATTATTAAGCACTGTAACAGTTCAGGTTTTCTCACTGCATTCATTGAAAATACAGGTCACAAACATATCTGTGGACTGGACTTTCCATTAACTACAACATAAGTCTAACAGGATGTTAAGGTATTGCAATGAAATAAACACTGATTCTTACCAATTGTGCAAATGTTGTCACCTTTAACCGCTTGAAGATTTCATCTTTACGATATCTGTAATCTGAGACAACACACAAATCTCAGGAAGGTTACAGGAGGAAGGCCTGATGACAGTCTAAAATCTTACATTGAGAATGACCGCTGCATCTGCACATGCATCTGCACTGCACACAACTCACCTGGATCTTGCAGGTCCTCCTTCTCCTCACACTCCTCTAATGCTTCACTAAACCTCAGCTCTACCCAGTCTGTTCCCATGCTCCCTTCCACACAAAGCTGCCACTCCTTCACTCAAATCAGTCTGCTCAGACCTGGTTTTATCAGCACCGTTGATACTGGTATTATCCACAGTGTGACCTCACTAGCTCACACTCAGAGACCCTTGCTGGCACCTGACCAGCCTGTCCCCACAGTCTGCGTCCAGTCCCACAGAGGGATAATTGTGGACAGCAGTACAATCCTCCATTGAAGAGAGAAGGAATCATTGTCACTTATCCCTGAGAAATCAAAGGACAGGTCCACACCAAATGACCGCTGTCCACAAAGAACTTATTTAACGGAGAAATATCAGTGGGTTAGAACTTCTTTGGTTTACCTCTGAAGTACATGGGCAGACAGTAAAGAGAAACCCAAAGATCGTTGGGAAAATTAGGTGCCAAGTTGGCAAATCTTTCCTCAAGTGTACAACATATAATTCTCCTCCTCTTTAGTGTAAGAAAAAGAATCATTTTGTTCAGACTGGATCATATGTGTGAGTGTTACACAATCCTGCCAGCCTTGGCAATTTGATCCACCTGTTCACCTTTACACAGAGTGAAAACTGTTCATAAGATGCCAACGGGCTAAACTAATGTAACTGGTCCAACACTCTAACGCAGCAGTGTAGTAGCCCAGTGGACAGAACCACTATTGTGTACTTACTGGGTCAAAACTGTGACCCAAAGCTGCTAAATAAGTCCTTATATAGTGTCCTCTAGGAAGATATTAGAAGCTAATATTTATTTTGTTATTCCAACTATGAAAAACACAATGGAAATGAAATATTCTTTGCTCAGAGCCCGGGTACAAAAACATTAGTTTATTCCTTGTCACTTCTGGTTGCTCTTCAAACAAGTTACTCACTTTTTTTAATCTCCTCCAGTCTTTCCATGTACTTCGTAAGGCTGCATCCTGCGAAATGAAACAGAGCATAAGCAACAGAGTAGAGTAGTGGATAAAATCATTTCTAGCTAAATAGATCGAGATGGCGCTGGCTTACACATAAATGAAAATAAGGATAGTGCATCTGTACATGGACAAGGTACCTGTATCCAACCGTGTTTTGACATGTTGATACTTTGCGTTTTGGGGTATTCTTTTTTTCATGTACTGGAAGGAAAAAGACATGGTGGATTTTCGTTAGCTGTATAAACAGGATCAACGGTTTGCTGACAAAATTTAACAAAAGTAAAGGTAGCCTGCCCGCAGCTTTTAGAAAGAGCAACTAATCTAAATCGCTAGCGTTATCCTTACAGGTGCACTGTTGATATGGTAACTTAACACTGATGACAGCTAACTAGCTAGCTAGCAAGGATAGCTACATTTGGTTTTGTTGGCCCACGCTTTATTCACAGTACATGATATCATCGACAATGCCAGCACTGGCAGTTAGCGGGTAAATAAAATAACTAAAGCTGCCGTTTAACTAACGTTACCTCCACACTGCCGATGCCCCGATTAAGCGACATCGTTTCAAACCGAAATACCAAACATCTATTTCCAAGTTTAACAATATCGCTGCTGATTCGTCAGCGCGTACCCACGAACCAATCAGAGAGCACGATACTGCACCGCTTCCCCCTCGAGAGCAGTTTCATATGATATGACTGGCTAGTTGCTAAGCAGCGGAGGACGCTCCACCTTCACGACATGCTGCATTCAAGTCATATAGAAATAATCGTAAATATTTTAGTTAATGACACTGCTGAAGTATCCTGTCTCGTTCTCGTTCTTGGAGGTGTTCCCATATTCTACCGTTGATTGCGCTGACTTAGCAAATGCCATTACTTGATATTTATCTTTTTTTTCTTATTTTGTTTTATTTGAATCGAATTGTGCCGATGTTCACCACATTTGGCTGCTGGCTTCTGCTTTAGGGTCCGTATGCAGAACTTTTATTCAATAGAAGTACCACAAAACTAATATTTTATCAATTTCTCTACGGTTTCTGTGTACAACCAACGCCGTAGCGACATTTTCAAGTTGTGTATGGAATTTTCATGTCGGATTCTCGTATCACCCGATTTTATAATGTTTCCTGAACGCAGCATCACTCTCTCCGATGCCACAAGACCAAGCTACAGGTGGCTAATCATTTAGCTGCTGAAATAGCGTGTGTTTTTGGGCTGCTTCTGCAAAAACAAAAGTCAGTTTTCATTTAGAAGTCATAAAATTCAAAGTCAGCCAGGATTAGTGAAAGATTTCCGAACAGAAACCCGCATTATCTGGGTTCGACAGGTCAGGTCTGACACAGTTGTTCAAGGCGCACAGTTTGACAGTAATGGAAGGCAGTGCAACTTTCCCCCAGACAACATTAGCGCTGTAAACACAGGAAATGCGCACAATGGCGTCTGTTATGGTATGTATGTTTGTTTTAATACTGTCAGAAAAGCTTGTGTGCTTTGATACCGTCCACTATCACTGGTACTAGTAGCTGAGTCGGCGAGTTTGCTAGCTGCATCTCTGCTAAGAGGATTTGTGATTGGAGCTGTCAAAAACACCCTGAGGACTCTGTGATAGGTCGTCACAGTATAATAGACGTGTTTGTTGATAGCTGTTTAAACGAAGTGCTTCAGTTCTTGACGTTTTTGTCTCGTTAACGCTGTCTGTGCTTGGTCTCGTCCGGTAGGCAGGGTCCCAGAGGGGAATATCTGCCCAGCCCCTGTTTATAGCAACACACCGTCTTTACTCAGCTCTTTCATAAACATGAAATATGTTGCTAAATTTCTTATGTTTACATATCATGATACCTCCTCCACACCATCCTCAAAAATGTTTTATCATAAAACAGGCGGAGGAAATGCAGAGTTTTGCCGGCTGACTGTGAACATTGTCATTGTAGGAGGATCCCACCCTTGACAGAAATTTCAAGGGCCATAAAGATGCTGTCACCTGTGCAGACTTCAGTCCAAACTGCAAACAACTGGGTAATACCTGCTCCTGCTATAAGCGTTTACAAATTTACAGATGTTATTCAGATGTTATTTGGCAGATCATACGTCATGATTTTGGTTCCTAAAAGTAATCTAATATTGGCTTAACATCACTGCTATACCCTGAAACAGTTCATCACACTGTACATAGCAGACACACACAGACTGGCTTTATGAACATTGAACATTCTGACTTTTACATCCAACTAAAATATCAAGCTAAAATACCTATGTACCTTGTGCCAAAGTGGGGCTGCTGATGAACTCATTGATGTTGCAGAAGTTTGATCTGTGACTCCAATTTCAGGAAGGAAGCTGATTTTATTTGCTTTAATAACCTACAGCACCAGTAGTTACTGTACTAATTATAATGAAGCTATGCTAATTATTTGACTTTATTTTGTGATTCCTGCCCATTCCATCTTTCTTTTGTCTTTCTCCAGCCACAGGGGTCAGTGGATAAGAGCCTGATGATCTGGAATCTCACTCCCAAGGGAAGGGCCTTCCGCTTCGTTGGCCACGAAGATGTCATCACTGGGGTGCAGTTCTCCCCATTTGGTAACCTGGTGGCAACGTCCTCCAAGGACAGAACAGTCCGACTGTGGACACCTTCCATGTAGGCTTTCACTTTTACCTCTTTAGGCCTTTTTTCTTCACTAAGTACAGCAAATTTCCAGTAATATAAAATCTAAAAAATACTCTGGTGCACAGATTGGTGTGTGAATAAACTGGAAAATACTCACGCATTTGGTGCAGCCTGACATAGGCTAGGTCTTAAACTAGTTGTGTTTTTGGTGTCATAGGAAAGGAGAGTCAACAGTGTTCAAAGCTCACACTGCCACCATACGAAGCGTTGCTTTCTCCCACGATGGCCAGAGACTGGTGACGGCGTCTGACGACAAGTCGGTCAAAGTGTGGAGCGTTCACCGACAGTGCTTCATCTACTCCCTCAACCAGCACACGAACTGGGTGCGCTGTGCCAGGTACTGTGCAGCACGACTCTCTGCACCGGCATTAGTGTGTGTTTATGTCAGATATTAGAAACCAAGGTCAAAATAGCCTTAATTCCTCGTCACTTTTTGAAATAATTTTTGTCTTGCCTGCTGAACGACTCCTTAACAAACATGGCTTTTATTTGAATAATTTGTACTGATGTAGACAGTGACGATTCACTTTTCGTGCATGTGCAGAATCTATCAAACATCGAAGATGAGTACATATAAACTGTGTCAGTTGTGTGGCTGCAGTGTGTAAGTATGTGCAGCTGTTGCCTTTTTTTGTCTTTTTTCGGTCCAGGTTTTCTCCAGATGGGCGTCTCATAGCTTCCTGTGGGGACGACCGCTCTGTCCGGCTTTGGGACACATCCACCAAACAATGCATCAACTGTTTCACTGACTATGGAGGGTAAGTCCTAAAAACACCCTGCTGGAATGTCCTGTTATTCTACTCTGCTTTAATTTTGCTGGAGTTTTATTATAGGATTGTTCCAACAATTTTGTTTGTTTAGATAAATGAGTCAAATTTTCTTTGTTTGTCTCTTAACATGTTTTTTCCTTTATGTACACTTCCAAACAGAAGAATCACACAAATACACACAAAAAAGACGAAGGCAACAGTGAACAAAATTTTAACATTTTAAAAAAGGGATCACAAAACTGATGTAAAAGCTACATTAACTGATTCAGTGTAGTCATTGCTCTGTTTCTCCCATAGATGGCGTTGCTGTGTATTATTTGCACAGTAGAGCTGCAGGTCACTGACTCCACTGAGTGTTTTTATTGTAGATCAGCGACGTTTGTTGATTTCAACGCCAGCGGCACCTGTATCGCGTCTTCAGGAGCTGACAGTTCACTGAAAATCTGGGATCTACGCACCAACAAATTGATTCAGCATTATCAGGGTATGTCAGAATGTCAGAGCTATGATATTGATATGTGTACAGCTTGGAAAATTAAGGAATTGTCTAAGAAAATCATGCAAATATCTCCATAATGTAGAAGATCTGTAATTGTATTTCCAGTTTGTGATCTAAGGAGTGAGTTTATTTATTGTTGTACCTTTCTGGATCAGTCCACAGTGCAGGAATCAACAGCTTTTCCTTCCACCCATCCAACAACTACCTGATCAGCGCTTCAAGTGACAGCACTGTTAAGATCCTGGACCTGCTGGAGGGCCGCCTCATCTACACCCTCCATGGACACAAGGTGACAGCTCAGTTCACCCACAGACACCAGAGACATATTTATTAGCATTTTTCCAGCTCCATTGTTTCCTCGGATCGTTCCTTGATGGTGAGTTTTGTTATTCACCAACATTGTTTACTGTTTTTATTGTTTTTCAGGGTGCTGTAATCACAGTAGCCTTTTCCAGGCCTGGAGATCTCTTTGCCTCAGGGGGAGCTGATGGTCAGGTTTGTGTTTCATGACTCAGTACCGACCCTGTGCTCTCCATACTCTCAATATCTTGTAACCTCAACGTTAACCTTTTGATTTCTGTGGTAGAAAATGTGAGTAACTTGTGTCATAGATGTTGTGCTCGTCCTTTGGTTCCAATAGGTGCTGTTGTGGAGGACAAACTTTGACACCAAATCCTACCAGGATGTCCTGCAGCAACACAGCCGGAAGGTCCACCCCTGATCCTCCACCGCACCTGGCTGACATCCACCCCAAAGGACCTCACCTTCATCGCCCTCAGTCCACAGCTATTCAGGTTAGTTCAGCTTGACTTACATTACAAAGAGATGTGTTGTGAAGGTTTAACGGAGGAGCAGCTGTGATGTTTCTTTATCTCCACAGATCAGTCCAGCAGTGGCAGACACTCTGTCATCTGACCCGCACGTCATAGAGATGGGCCAAGCTGTTCACAGCACCATGGTAAGATGACAGTCACACAGCCACAGAAAGAAAACCAAATCTCAACTCACACTTATCACTGATTTATCACTTATTTATGGTACTTGGATAAATCAGTTACAATCACAGTTTTTTGATTACGTAGAGGAAATCAGTGTCTTTGGGGTAAAACTAGGTGCTACGAGGACCAATAACTTGGAGACAGAGTTTACAGATAATGTAACATAACCCAGTGAAAAGTTAACCAGACACATATTAGGATTTCCTGGAAATGCACATTAAAAGTGAGATGCCACTGAAACATATAGACTGTTGAGTCTACATCAACTCCTACAACTGTTTCCTGTCAGCATCTGTCCTGTAAATAACATTAATCCTTAGGGGCTGGACAGGCTTTTACAAAAGTTTTGAGTATGCTCCATTGATTTTATTTCTCCTCTGCCCATATGCTTACAGTGAAATAGGAAAACTCATTATAGGTATACAGCAGTTAATAGATTATGTAATTTAAAGAGCTGATTGCGGGGAGCAGTATCCAGCTGATGGTCATCATATCAGGGAATCTCATTGAAATGAAAAGTTGTGCCTCTAAAAATTACACTCTGATGACCGTTGCTTTGGCATCACATGACCACCAGGTGGCAGTGCTGACCAGTCTTAAGTTACTGCAGCACTGAAACCTGCTTCAGAGGACAACAAACCATTTAGATTCTGTGATGTCAGTAGAAATCAACACTGTCCACACTGTGAGTTGTGGTTTTTATCAGTATTGGCAGAAACAACCACAGCTGGTCATTGAGCAGCTCTGTCAGAGCAGCAGGGGAATCTATCTCTCGCCTCAGGACACTTTCCCATTACAGGCCCTTTTCTCCAACTTTTTAAGTTGTGTAGTTGTATTTTTTTCTGGCCAGCACTTGTAATGCCACATCCCTCTCAGTAGGTTTTTATTGTTGCTGAGGGCCCATCTGGGGCGCCACGGCAGTGACCTGGTCTTGTGGCAAGTTTGCATTATGTTGCAAGGTAAAAATCCTGGATGTGAATTAAGGCTATCCGCTTACTCCACGAGTGCTGATTCTGGATAAAGAGGTAGAAACATGAGCTTGATGTCGTTGGGTCTTAATCTTAATGTACAGATTTAATGAGTGTTAGGAGAACAGCATGCTCTCACAGAGGTGACGATGACGGGTTTAGATGTAAGGTTGCAAGGTGGAATAAAGACCAGAGTTCTAGATCATGCCAGAATTTGTTCTGTGTTTCTACTAGAACAGTTCAGTGGCAAGAAGTTTGTTTCTAGCCTCACATCTAAGAAAATGTCTCCTCCTGAATCCTCTGAATCCTTTGCCTAGATTCTAAAATGCTTTTATTACAACATCAACTTAGAACCACAGGCTATAGATTCTTAGTGTGGTCTCTAGCTTCCCATAGAAGTTACAGCTAATTACTGCCCCCTACTGTTGTAAACAGGAATAAGAAGAAGTCTGAGGCTCATGGAGTGGAGCTTCATGGAGACAAAAGGCATACTCATGTGTATGTATGGTCTGCTCCTGCGCTTTATCCATCCATTTATTATTAATGTGAGTTGAAATGTAAATATTTAGACATAAACAGTGGTAATGTAGCTCTTAATGTGCATTACTGAGCCAGCAATCGTTCACACAAAAAGTGTTGAACCTCCATTCACTGATACAATGCATAATGAAACAATCCTGTTAATAAATTATGAAGCAATTCCTCAGTAAATGATATAAAGGACAATTAGTCAGGCATGAGCAAGGTGACCAGTGTTGTAATCAGTGTATTATTTCAAATGGAATAATGAAGGAATTGTTTATTCATAGTAATATTTATATTTTATGCCCACATGAGAGTGTGCCCATGTTTGTTTGTCTGATGAATGTGAGATATATTTTCTCCAAAGTGAAATGGTGCACGTTATTTTCCTTTAGGGCTGAGACTCTTAACTCAAAGTGCAGTTGTGTAAAGGTCTGTTGAGTTCACTGCACAGTTGACAGACTAATGTGGGAGAACGTTTCTATTTGATTTTCATTGTTAAAAAAAGTGACTTCAAACTTAGATCGAACGACAAAGCGTATTTGCTTTTAATGATCTCCTAATCCCTTTAAATCCCTGAAACATAATCTGTATGAATTATGGCTCCTCTCAGACCGGTAGTAATTTTTCTGTAGTGTGGTACCCTACTTCTCTTAGTGTCTCCCTCCCTGCCGTTGGCTGCTGTGTGGGAGGAAAGCCATGAATGGACCAAGCCAAGTGGAAGTCATTTAGAGTGAGGATGGCCAAGTCAGATAAGTGGTTTTGGTTCAAGAGTCCAGTAAACACACGACTACAGAAAAGCCATTCATGACTTGAAATGTTTTGATGTTAACACAGAGCTGTGCAGATGAATGGAGGGCACTAGTTTTAACCTCCAGTATCAGATGGATGAGTTTACTATTATGGATCATTTCTCAGTAAATTGTCGAATGTAGGAAAGTCATAAAAAGGACAGTCAAGTAAATACACATATGTAGACTATAAATATCAGATGCAAATGTGTTCAGTAGTTCTCCTCTAGCAGAGTCTGACATACAGGAAGTGACACATTACATGTCCTGCACTCTCTTACTAAAAAGGAGAATAAATAGTTACTTGGCACGAGCAGTGAGACCCACTGTGGCCGAACAGATTTAGAAAATAACGCCACCCACAGAAACCAAAACGTCCCTCACAGAGCGACGGCACACTGTTCCTTACATCGCTTTAACAACAGCTGATATCAGATCAGGGAGATGCAGTGCAGAAGCGCTGTAGGATGAAGTAGTTGGCACCAAAGATGGAGACACATTAGAAGCTGAGATGACCAGGAAATGGAAACTGCTCGCCTGCAAAACTCTTTTCATATATCACATTAAGATGCTTCTTCCTCCTTTTCCTCCCCTTCCCTCTCTGTGCTGCTGAAGGAGCTTGCCTTTGCTCTCTGTATGAATCGCCTGAGCGTGCCTGAATGGAAAGGCCCCTGAGCGATCAGAGAGAGGGATGAGAAGGAAGGAATAGAGATCAGAGAGAGATGGGGAGGGAGAGCAGGAATCCACGTGCCGGTGCCCAGGCCCCCCGGGGGCCCCCGACCAGGGAGCAGCAGCCGCAGCTCTAATAATAGACTCGCTGGAGTTCTGGCTGCCTGTTTAACTCCCTGACTAACTCACTGCACTCCGGTGTCACACACACTTAATACATATACATCCGTTTATCCCTGCCACGAATGTCGAGATGAATGCTCGTCCTTTACGTGCTTACTCACCGTCAGTGCGTCAGATAATGTGCTTAAGTGAGAAGTATTCAAATGTAATTTCTCACACACACACAGCTCCTGACATCCATTCCTCCGTGCCTCTGCAGAGCCTCTCAAATCTCAGCATCACGTTTTGCAGACCTGTGTGTGTGTTCAAGCAGTCTGATTGGTTGAAGTGAATGTTTCTGAACGCGCACTGTGTGTGTTCGTGTTCACGCAGCACAGAGAAGTATAATGCCAGCGAGTGAATGTTAACGTAGTCAGCGGAAATGCAAATTTATGCATGTGTGTGTGTTGTTGGGGTGTGTTTGTGTGAGTGCATGAGTCACTGGGTATTGGCAGTGTGTGCGAGGGTCATTCCTGTTTAGATCGGTTCAAAGCAGGGAGCCCCCAGTGCTACTCCTCCTGTCAGCTCTCATCACCTGATTTCCATCCCAGGGAAACTCTCCTCTCCTTTCTTTTCCTCTCCTCTTCTCTCTTCATCCTCTTTTCCGCCTTTCCTCACGTCTACCTCCCTTCTGGTCATTTCCTCCTCCTTCCGCCGCCGTTGATGTCCTCAGGGTCGTCCGTGTTTCCCTTCCGCCTCGCGCCTGTGTTTCCCCTCCATCGCCCTAATGGGTCCAAGCGTAGGCGGAAATGGAGAGAGAAGGGGGTAAGAGAGACTTACAGACAAATGGAGAGAGAGGGAAGGGACGGGAGATGCAGATAGCCTGGAGGTTGGGATGTGGGTGGCTCGATGGGAGGGGGGGTTCCTGCACTCAGAGTTCCTGCTGCCATTGGTGACCTCTGTGTCCTTAATTTAAGGCTATTTCCTTTTATCACTTAGACATTATTTTAACTTTTTCTTGTGACTTTAGTGGCACTAAACTGGCGTCTATTCACAGTGTGTTGTGTGTGAGGTGTGGCTTGTTTGCCAAGAGCCTTTTGTAATTTCTATTATGTTCCTGAAAGAAATCAGCTAATGATAATGATGATGTAAACAGCAAACAAAAGTAAATATTCCCTCCTTTCTCTCCTGGGGCAGCAATGCATGAGGTTACTATAAAAACAAATACTACACTTGAGGCCTGTGGGGTTTTCTCATGTTGTTTCACTGGCAAACTGTCGTATTTGTGCACTTTAACAGTGTAATTCAGCATGTTTTTTATTTCATCTTGTGTTCAGGAGGTTTGTATGGACAGAGAGGTGATGTCAGTAATGACATGATGACACTGATGTGGCATCAGCTGTCCTTTGACCTCTTTCCTCCCGCTCTGCCTCTCTTTCTGCATTAGCCATTAAGCTCTGCGGAGAGCTAGCGGCACTCGCAGGGCTCAGTGCTTCTGAATGGAGCGTTATCAGCAAACACTACGTCATTGTAGAGCAGAGAGAGGCCCAGGGTGGTGCCCTCACTCTCCATTGACATTACAAAGCTTTGATAGACACCACCAGTGGCCGTAAAGTGACGTATTGCATCCACGCCAGCAGCCACAGTGTCCCGCTATCTGTGCGTTCAAACACTGAACCCTTTCATGGCCTGTCCTTGGAATCCACTCTGGATAACACAACAGTGTACAAGCATAAATGAGGATTTTCTTTTTGTTTTTAATGCCAGCAATGTGACACAAACTACATTTCGTGAGCTCAAGAGCTCACTGAGGAGTTTCCACATTGTGTTGGAGCAAAATGAGGTTTGTTTTAATCAAAGGGCTCCCCTGTCACCAGCTGCCAATTAAACTGATGTTATTTATGTATTTATTTAATTTACAGATAAATTTTAAATTAGTTTTTAAGATGCAGAGTCTACGTGTTGTGGTTTCTTCCTCCTTGCGTATTGCTGTTTTCTCAGACAGGGGTTGAAAATGTGTCCTTACAAAAAACCCAGCTTGTTATGCACGTCTTTTACAACTAAAAGGTAAAAATAGTAGCCTGAATTGTGTGAATGGTTGTCTCAGAATATACAGTCTGCTGTCTGCCGGTTGAGTGGCAGCTGAGAGAAGGCAACGACACGGAGAGTGTTAAAACCCACTGCACTATCAAGTCAGCTGTGAAACACATGAGGAATGGCAAGCGTGAAATGAGGCCAAGAAAGACAGCAGAGTTATAATGTGTGTGTGTGTGTGTGTACAGTGTACTTGTCTTTATAGGGACTGAAATGTCTACGTAGGTCAGTTTAAAAAAGTCCTCCCAAGGAGAGCAGGTTACGTTTGATTTAAGTTTCTACTATGACTTTAAAGTCGAGGTTAGATCATGAAATGTGAAGGTTAAAGATTAAAGTGATGTTTTTAATAATACTGCAAAGAAACGGTCGTCAAAGCTTTAGCAGTGAAAATGTGTGTGTGTGTGCATGTGTGTGTTTATGAGGTGATTAGATAGCAGAAGGTTAGATTTGGTTACTTGCACCATCTCTCGTGTCCCTGCAGACGTTAGCTGTGACGCCAGTTTGAGCAGACAAGGTGTCCTCTACCAACAAGCCTCCTGTCACAGGTCTGTGTGTGTGTGTGTGAATGAGTGTATAATCCTGTAGTTTGTGCAGTAAATTTAGCGCGCTCTGTCATCATTTTAAACGTCTCTATTCAGCTGTGAGTAAGTGTGGCCATGCGAGTTTGTGTAATTGCACAGCGCGTATGTGTCTACATTTACACGGATGGCCCCGCCGCCACCCCTCTCCAGCTTCCTGTGCAGGGGAAGTACAGGATATTGGATGGCCTGGAGGTTTAGATACCAGATTTAAGTGCTGTAGAGGAGAACATGAGTGACAAGACACGACGGAAACGAGCTAAAGATAGTAACAGCTCCAGGGAGGGAGGGGGGGTTCACTTTCCATCGGGACACGGGCTCCCAGAGGCTGCATAACACACACACACACACACATGCCCGCACACAAATACATGGCAAACATTCTCATGCACACTGAGTATGAAGCACAGTCTTACTTATGCACCTAATCCTGAGAAACATGCTGGCATACTGAACATTAACACACCTGATGTGACAATTATAATGGTATAAGTATCACTCCAGCAGTCGCTTCGTCCTTTGGCAAATGGTTGACAGAATATTCCCCCAAAATAACCTACCAGCAGTGTGCACTTGCAAGTATTTGATTGCCCAGTGCAGTATGTTGCCAGATGATATTGCATTGTGTTGTGGCAAAAGTTGGGCCAACAAAAGTTGCGTCAGATCTTATTGACCCCACAGTTCTCGTTGGAGCTCTCTGCAACATAGGTCCAAGTTTTCATCACCTTCCCAGCACGAACCAAAGTGGAACAGTGAGAGGAGGAATGTCGAACTAGACAGGTTTTCCAACTCAGAGCTAAATGTGCATTTTCGACACAGCTCCGTTTGCTCATGCTCATGTCTGCTGTTTCCTGACTGTTAGGAAGTAAGTCAGTTTGAATTCCCTTAATTCAGCTGTGAGTATATGATAGGACCTTGTGTAACTGGAATATTACGTGACGCCTCCCTGACCATCCTGCGGCCCCAATGACAGCAGAGTCAAAGCGGAAACACCACACATGTCCTGTAATGCCGTGTTTTGCTGTGAGACTCCCTGCGGCGGCTCCAGTTTCTGGCGCTGGCGTTCAAGTGTCCAAAAACTTGATCTTCCTCATCAAAAATACAAGAGGGCAAGCCTTATCACTAATTCAGGAGGATTCTCTCTTCGGATTCCCATCCGTCCCCCCTCCTCTCACCTCTCTCACCCTTCCTGTCTCTCCCCTTTCTCTCCCCTTGTAACTCTTGTCTCTTTATCTCAATCTTATGCAACACTCACTTATGGGAAGCAGGTGGTTACTCGGGGCTCTGGCTTCTCTGATCCTCAGGAGAATTGGATTGTTTGTGTATAGAAGCAGTGTTTCCTCTCTGTGTTGTAGGTTAAATATGCTGCAAAACCACCCCTTTGGTATTTACAGTACTATGTATTCATCGCTAGAAAACCACAAACAAACCAGAACTAAGTTCTAAATAGTGCTGAAATGATTCGTTGATTAGTTTGTCAACTAATTAATTGTCAATCTATTTATTGTTTAAATCATTAGATGAAGAAAAAAGCCAAACATTTGCTGGTTCCAGCCTCTAATATGAGCATTTTTTTTTATTGAATTGTAAATTGAATATCTTTGCATTTTGGACAGACAGAATAAATCATTTGAAGATGTTGTTTTATACATTTTGTAGAATAAATGATTTATGAAAAAGGTGGCATACAAATTTACTGATAACAATAAAAAAGTCAGTTGTAGCCCTACTCCAAAACAGCATTTTACAGTATTCAAGGACACCAGATTCCCTGAAGTCTTTTGCTTTGTTCTGAATGGATATGTAGAACGAAGGTGAGACACCTGGATACGTGTGACTGGAGGACTGTTGTGGTGTTTTTTTTTGAGCTGCAGTTTTTAAAAGTGAAATGAACAAATTTAGGTCGGTCACCTCTAATGTCCGTTTCCATCCAGTCGCACTCAGGTGAAGAGATTTGGTTTTAAAATACAGTAATAGACAAAATTATTTGTAACATAATTTCATCTTTACTTGAGTCTGTATATCATGACTCTCTGATGGAAAGCCATCCTTCTACATCTGACCTACCCTCGCCTCTCTGAATGTGCTGTCTCAAGGGTACAGCTTGCATCCTCAGGGGCTTTTACTCAGAACGTGCTGACATCCGGGCCATGCAGGAGGCTAAAAATAGCTAGATAGGTCTATTACAGGTACCAGGGACACCTGAAAGGCAATCATGTTGTGTTTTCTTCCCCGCTTGCCGTTATCCCTGCCCGGGGAAACGAGGGGGGGGTGGTAAAAATAGAACTTGGATGAGATAAAGAGGAGCAGACACGAGATTTGATTTAGTTGTCGTCATCATGCCTGTTAGATCCTGGCAAGAAGAGGGGGAGAAAAAGACAACCAAGAGCATTTGTGGTACCCTGCATGCCCCTTATGATCATCTCATGTTTTTTAATGATTCCCAGCTCATGCAAAGACTCAATCTTTGACTCTTTCTCCTCTGTTTGCCTTTTCCTTTCTGTGTGTATGTAGGTTGTTTAAACAAAACAGCAAACAAAAAATACAGTAAGTGTTTTTATTGTCAGATTAATTTGCTGCTTTATAAACCCTGAAATAACCATGACGTGGACTCAACATTAATATAACCATCTGTTTGAAACAAACCTTAAAATAAAAGTCCCCTTTTTTTTGCTAACTGCCATCCCTTCAGGAAAGAAAACATCGTGCGTCATGTTCTTGGATTTGCCATTAAGAAGGTCAGTTTTAGACTAAAAGACAGTTCCAGTAGGTGCTCCATTTAGGAATGATGTTTGTTTGGAAACTTGTACCAAGACTAATGCACATTTATAGATTATCTGCAGCTGAAAATGTGGTTGTTTTTAAAGGTGGACTGGCTAGCATATTAAAGCCAAATAATTGTATTCACTGTTTTTATGCTTGTCTAATGGTGGTGGGCAGCTGCAGTTTAACCGTGTGCATGTGTGTGGAAATAACAGGCTACCTTAATATCTGGCAGTGTTGCTCGCTGATGCTATTTTCTTCCTGAGTGGAGGCAGAGAGGATGTGGCCCGATGAACCGCGTAGGAAGATCAGACGCCTCATGGCTCTGCTGCCGGCCCGGCTTATTTCTGTACAGCTCATCTAGCTTTGCAGAAAGAAACAAATTATTGATTTTTCCGAACATTTTTTTTTTTTTTTTTTATGTGTTTTCTCATTTTTCTCCCATTGAGACGCATCTACCTGCAGACCTTGAGTGATTGGTGCAAAGGTTAGCTAAGACAGGACTTTCAGTGCATTTAGAAATTGATTTTTAAAGCCATTTTTAGCTGGGTGGGTCATTTTTCTCTTCATCTGTGTTCAAGCTGTTTGTGGAACAGTTCTCCTATAGGGAGGCTAGTTATACTAACCCCCCAAATCTATATTTTATATCTAAGAATAATGTGCTTGAGCATTTTAGTCTCTGTTTACCTCTAAAAGTATTTGCACATCTGTCCTCCTCCGTCAGTGTGTGTGTGTGAATCCTCATACTTGTGTCTACACACCCATATGTATATCTGTGAAGGGAGGATTACTGAGAAAGAGAGAGGAAAACAAATCCATTTCCTATGAGCAGAGAAAGCCACAGGGTCACGGTTTGTTTCCGGAGGTGCAGCTGTAACCCAACACTGCCTCTGTCCCAGGTTAAAGCTCACCTCCTCTCACTGCTACCCCCCTCCTGTTAAGCTCACAGTCCACCTGTTAGGAAGTCATTCATCTCTCTGTTCCCCGGAGAGGGATAACTGGATCCCCCACCTCTGACCACAGCCTCACTGATGGATGGCTTTAATGGGCTTTTATTGTTTGATGTATCCACTCTCTTCCTCTTTCTTTTCAAAATCTAATCTGCTCTCTTTATATCTCTTTACTCTATCTGCTCATGAGTTACCTTTTTACCTCATTTTCTCTTTTGTGTTTATCTTCCATCTCCATTTCACGTGTTCAGCATTACAATGGGACACGGCTCTGTTTCCGCCCTTAATGGGACTTAGTTTCTGGTTAAATGATGGTCTCTGACCTGCAGGCCAGGAAGCAACCTTTCCTACAGTCTTAAGTCCTCCCCATATATATATTTCCATTTTTCTGACTGCTGTCTTTAGTGGGATGATTTGACTTTAAAGTTCTATTAAAAGGAACACACTAGTTAGAGTGAAACCTTCAGAACTCCCCTGAACTTCTTTTCCAAAGGTCTTCCAGGGTCTGGATGTTATTACAGCGTCTCATATTGTAAATCACAAACATCAAGCTACACGCTGTCTTATCCAGTCAGATACATGCAAGGTAGACTTTACTGTCACTTTGATCTTCTTGACTTAATCAGATGTAGACTCAGACAACAAATGGAGTATTTATGCCAAAACTTGTGATTATAATCTCCATGCAAAATGATTTTCATATTGTTAGATTAGATTGCTAAAGCTTTTTGTTGCATTATTGTTGTTTTTTGTTTAATTGTTTGTCAAGGTTCAGATGTAAGGCTCTTAGTAAAGACGCTTAAGTGTGTTGCGGTGGCCATGAGCCCGGTATGTGTGGGGACATGGGAAAGGTTAGGTCACTACCGCAGTCTGAGAAGAGGGGGGGGACGGATCAGTGCTGCACGGCCTGGAGCTTACAACGAGACAATTAGCCGTTAGCAGCGGTTATTCTGAATGGTAAATGAGTTTCCCACAGGTGCTTTGCAGTCCTTTTGGTATTAGCTTAAGTGCTAAAGCTGATTAGCAGGCATTTGTGTGGCAATGCAGCTCAGTTCAATCTCTCGTATGAACACCCGCCTCTTTTGGAAGTTTCCTGTGAGAACCGCCGCCTTTGAAATTGTAGGTTTAAGTTTTGTGCGAAGGTGTTGCTGGTTTCATTACATTTAGTGCTCTATGGTGCATTTTCAGAGACACTGAGGTGTCTTTGCGCTCTCTTTTTATAAATTCACGCTTCACCTTTCTCGTGGTTATTTTCAGTGGATGAACTTCAAAGTTTGGATTTAATGTGACACTTTCAACCAGGATGTCTGCTGCCCATCCTCTCTGTTATTCCTTTCCTGTCTCTCTTCCTCTGAGTTGTTTACGTGTCCAGTAATCGCCAGGTTGGCTTTCTCAGGGGTAAACGGATATGAGTCATGCTCATGCTTGGATATGTGTCAAGATTACATGGAAAGATTAACCTACTGTTGTCCTACATACATCTAAGCTGTCCATATGTCTACACATTTCTTTCTTGAATACAAATCATTTTAGATAGCTTGTTAGTTACACGACCAAGTAAATAAAGTACAGGAGGGAAAGCAGGCTTTAAATATACAACAAAACACAAAGAAAAGACAAAATATTCCCAAAAAATGCATCGTCTTTGTGGCACCTCAGTATCCTCTACATCCCATTCTACCATCCTTGTTTATTGTTCCTGGTCACACACAGCTGTTTAAGTATTAACTCTCTGTCTAGCTGCACAGCATTACGTAACTGCCATTCAGAAGAACAGTACAGCCTGTGAATGGCCAGTGTTACAGCTGGCTGCTTGTTACTACAGAATTGCTTGAGTGAATGTGATTGTGATGTTGCAGGGGAAATGGGATACGTCGATGAAAGGTGCTCAGATTGTCAGTTTGCAGACAGTGTAGGTTGATTACACTTTTGTTTTGTCCCATTTGAATGGTATTGAATCTTAAATAGAAGGCGAAGTGCTGCGAGAGCAAATTATATTGATTCAAAATTTAGAAGAAGAAGAACCAGGACTCATTAAGAAATGGACCTGTGGTGTAAAGCTAGCGATGCAGCAAAATCTAATCTCTGCACATAAATATTTTAAAGTCCATCTCACACGACACAGCATTTCCTGCAGCATGGTGGAAGGAGATGATATTTTTTATGTTGTTATCCTAATTTCACACAAATGGAGAATATTCTGGTGACTCGGTTTTCAGTATTTCTTCTGAACAAAATTTAGTGAGCATTCAGGAATCTTTGTAAGGACGATCAGAGAAATACTAGTAGAGTAATTCAGACTTATAATTTCTGACATTGCATTATCTGAGCCAGTATAATTACATTTCCTATTACGCAATTATTTTCATCATCTTCATGGCGGCAATATAAAGCAGAAGATGAGTATTTGATAACAGTGCTTCTTGAGGTGGATCTGTGATTTACTCAGTTAATTCCTTCAGTTTCCCTTCATTAACATCACACTATGAATAAACCGTGACGTATTAAAAAGAGCCCATTATATAGAAATAAACTGTATAAAATGGAACAAAATCAGCATAAATGTCCTCACTCTGACCCACTATTATCCTCTTCGAGAATATGACCACATGCCACCTTTGTGCTGCAAGTCCCCTTGTGACCAGCTATATTTGAACACTTAAGTGAGCATAATGAAAGGAAGTCACCCGTTTATTTCCCTCTCTACACTTAGTTATTCTTAGAAAGTCCCTTCGCTGCTCTGATGAATCAGTTGCACCACTTCAAAGGCACTGGCCTGAACTGACAGTCAAGAAACATCCAGCGATCTTGTGACACACAACAGGAGCTGTTGTGTTTGGCATGGCTCATGTGAGGGCAATTGACAAGAAATCTGGTCTACAAGTGACACAGTGATGTCCCAGGATTTGGCATGGATCGATTGAAGTATGCATCAGGAATCCAGTTGCTTAAAATTGTCATGTTATACAGTATATGTGCTGTACGTTCCTGTGGTGACTGCTTCAGCAGATTGTTTGTGATGAGTAGAAACTGGTTGACATTTAGTTTAGTGTGCTGATTCAAGTTTTTACACTTCATAAACTGCCTAGTGCAGCTGTGTTAAATTATTAGCATAAAGGCTTTCATTTGCTGTTTTTTTTTTTGGCAGGAGTTGTTGTCTTAAGACGCGTTCAGACTGGGAAAAAACCCAGATTCTACAGATGGTGCAGTCACAACAGACGTACGCACCATGCAAACATTCAGCATGAGAAGAACATGCGAACATGGCGAAGCTGTGTGACTCTGAATCATGAACCTGTCCCTTCTCCCTTTATCTTTGTTCTTCTCTTCACACTCTAACACAAAGACAGTCGAGTAGTCAAATTTGTGTGCTTAAATTCATTTCACGTTCAGTCTGAATGCAACTTTTGAGAGCTTGGGTCGGCTCGGGAACAATTTGGGGCTATACGCAAGAAATTAATGCATGTTACGCCTAAAATTAAATTAGCAGTTTATATTTACTCTGACAGAACCACCTGAAAGCTGAAGCAAGTGACTGCTGCTGCTCCGACTGTACATTGTTCTTTGTTCCCTGTCTTCATCTTTGTTCCTCTCCTCTCCCAATCCCTCTCTTATACAGTCTATGGCCTGAAGCAGTGGGACTTTGCTTTATAATAGACCACATTTCTTATGTTCCTGTCACAATAGCCTCGGAGTTTAGAAGAGCCCAGGAGGAAACACTTGCGCAGTCTGTTGACCCACCTGCTTCAGGACAGAGTGGGCTTGAAGGTTTGGCTTGTTTGACGTTAACCCCTGGCCCTTGTGGAGGTGGTACAATGAAGATGACAAGAAGGGCTCCACTGTTTGAAATGTTTTCCTTCTCTCTCAAATGTTTCCTCTGAAGTTTGCCCAGTAGGACCTCTCCTGCCTCTGTAGTCTTCTCCCTCCCCTGCAAAATCTTCCTCAGAGCTACAATATGTATTTCTCCCTCCCTAAAATAACAAATGAGTACAATACATCATAGATTACTCTATGCTTGCTTTTGTGTGTGAAATAGTGTTCTGATGCACACTATCCTCTTACATCTTCACACTTCGTTAAGTTTTCCCGCCTGGCTTAACTTGACCTTTGTGATGCAGAACTAGGGTCACACTTAAACACATGAGTGTATGTAATATGTGTGTGATTCGTGCAAATGTATTTATGTACTGCATGTAGTCAGGGAAGATTCACACACCCTCTGATGTTTGCATGTATCCGTGTGGTTGAGTGGGTCAGTCCAGAATCAATAACGTGATCCTGTCGTAGTCCTGCAGTGTCAGCCCCGCTCATAATGACGACAGGCATTTATATACTTTTTAATAGTTAAATTACTTTTTACTATATATTCTAGTTGCACACTTCAAAGGACAATGTAGACTTCCATATAATGTCATTTTTTTGTGCCAAGGCAAGATCAGGCAAACCCTGAGAACCCGGACACCCTTTTGTTCTGGCCTTGAAAGCACAAAGTGGACAAGATATTTTTTTTAGCAGTACACCCAGAATCTGATGTAACCATCCCTTGTGCTATTTAGACTGAACGCCCACATATAAAGCTGGCTTTGATGTTAGAGGAGGCGGCTGAACACAGGAGTGTCACGGGGGTTACCAAATACTCACCCCCTCTGCCAGCTAATCTCGTCACATCTCCAGAAATTCAAAACGTAGATTCTTCTTCCTCAGCAGCACCCACCTCCACCACCCACTTCCAGCTCTGCTCACCTCAGAGCTCACGTTGTTGGAAGTTTTGAGTGAGTTTCCAGTGTATTGTCTTCCCCTGAGTCCCGGTCTGGGTGGTGGAAATGTTCTGCTCAGAGAAATGGGCCGATCGTGGCTTTTGCCATTTGGATAAATCAGCTTTGGACACAACACTAAACTGCTAATCTCTTTGTTTTCTGCAGCCTTTAAAGCACATAGTATGCAGGCTTACCCGTTTTCAGACAGGACTTTAATTAATCAGGATCAAGTGTTGTTAAATATCTCAGAAGAGGAGCTTTATTCGAACAGAGCTGCAGCTCGTTTTGCGGGAACTGATTGTGGGTCACATCGTGTCTGATTTTTCACAAATGTAGTTCCCTTTGCATCACATATATTAACATAACTCCTTTGAAAACAATTTACAGAAACCAAAATGTGTATGTGAGCTGTGTATTTATAGAACAGCACTGTTTCCGTGAACACACACTTTTTCTACGTGACACCTCCTGTTCTCAGAAAATCTATCGTGGTCCTCATGCATCCCATCGTTTGATGTGTAAGGTCTTAGCAGCGGATGTCAGCCTAATTTAGCTCTTCCAGCCGGGGTCTAATCTGACCCCACAGTGCTGCTACCAGAGTCAGATGTTCAAGAGGATGAGGCTCAAAACAAGAACAAACTATCACAGATTCACTTTCAGACGCTGTAATTGTGAATGCAAAGTTGAAAGTTACATTTCTCGGGTTGCTCTTGCAATCTACCTACACAGGACATGGTAGTGCTTCAGGAACGTTTTCTTTGTTCGTATCAAATTGTCAAATTTCAAATTACTTTAAAAAACTGAGCTCAGATTTGATCTAGAAGTTTTGGACGCACAAGCTCCGCGGCATGTTGCAGTAAACACCCAAACGTGTTTGTGAGACATTATGGAGTGTGAATCTGTGTGAAAGCCAAGAAGCTGTTTCTAAAGGACCTTAACAGATAAGTGGTATAGATAATGGATGGATGGATGGATGGGCCTCGAGTCACGGAGGACAGTGCAACATATACACGTGCTTTTCATACTGTCTTCACCTTTGCACCAAAAACAAAAGCTGGATAATATTAATAGGAGCACAGCTGTGCACAAGATGCACACAGGCACTTATAGGCCTACTCATGGAAATATATGGACACGCATGGACATGTTGTTTGTGTCTCTGATCGGGGGCTGAGAGGTATCTTGGTGCTACAGGACCCATGATGACAGACCACAAAGCCCACCTGTGGCTGCCAGGGCCTGGGGCAGCTCTCTCTGCTCCCTCCTGCCTGTACTGTGAAGGGCAGAGGCACAGCACGACCTCCGACCCCCCCACTGCTCCAGCTGCCAATCAAGCAGCCCAGCAACCTCAGCCCAAGTGCTCCCTCCCTGCTCTGCACTGCTAGCTGCTTCCACTTTGAGGGGCCCAATCAGCTGGCCTCTCTTGTCATTCATTTAGCCACCTGCTATCAGTATTGGCATTTTGGAGCAGGGCTGGAGAGTGTTAGAGTTGCCTGTGGATCGTTGTTGACATTTCAGTTTGCAAGCCCAATGTCATTTTCAGCCATGATAGATGAAGATACCTTTCACTTGCCACTGCAACATTAACTATTACACTCTCATCTACTGCTGCTTCTGCTTTAGTGAAGTGGAGCAGGCTGCTCATTGTTTCAGAAGGATTTCAGTTACTTTATTTCATCATGGAGTGTGGCAAGTTCTCTTAAACTAAAGAGGATAACCGCTGCTTTAATGGGGAAGATGTATGTTGGGATGCTGAGTGTTATTGTTGAAGGCGAACAGTGTTACCCTGCAGAGCTGCTGCTGCACATGGCTCACCTCACCTCTGTGTTTTGGCTGGTTCACTCCATGTATCTGCTTTTTGTATGTCCACACTTGTTCATCCAGCAGGTACAGTACTTATATGTGTTCTCCCCATTTAAATAATTTCAATAGTCTCATTCTATCGCACTATACTTACATTTGACTGAGGTCAGTGAACCTTGAAATTTCCTCTCTTGCATTGAGCCTCCCTGCCGCCTTATTTCATTGCCACGAATTTTGATTTTAGTCAGCATGTGTATGTGTGGGTGGGAATGTCCATTAAAATGTGAATAATGTGGGTAAATCTTACTAAGGGGCTTTAAAATGGGCTAATCCCATGCAAAGCCACAATGACGCTCATTCACTTCCTCACTGTGAAAGGATTCGTCTCCACTTGAGACTTTGGTGGGAACGAAACCAAAGAAAAACCTCTGGTTGGGATATGAGTTGCTGAACTTCTCAGCGAAAGCCTCATTTCCTCCCTAACAAGAGACTTTTCTTGGGAACCTCAGCTGTGTAATGTCAATCCATTCAAAGCTCATTTAAAAGAATGCTATGCTTAAGCTATAGGCGCAAATTATCAACACTGACACTGTTCAGATTGGTTTAATACAACATGGGATTTTCTGTGTTTGTCTTTTACTTTAAGCTAATGCCTCGTGTGGCATTGGAGTAATCCTGGTTTCCTTTCATGGGATACTCAGACTTTGTTTTCCTTTTTCATGAGCAGAATCTGAAAGTTAGTGGTGCCTTTGAAAGATCAAGACACTCACCACAAAACTCATCTCTCACATAGAAATGTTAGCAGTGCCGTAAGATGGCAACACTTAGACTGTAACGTAGTGAATCACAACAGAGATTTTGCAACCTTCTAAATATTGTTTCACTCTGTTGCGATGGCAATAACCAAACATTGATCACAACCATCGCCTTCCCCTTTTTGTGTCTGCGCTGTTTAGTCAGAGGCATCATTCGTGGATGATTAGCAAACGGTTGTTGTAGGGCGTATCCGTAGACACTGGGAATTAAATAACCTTAAGAGCCACTGCCATTTGGCACGTAACAGAGAGAAAAGAGGAAGTATAAAGAAGAAGTATAGTAGAAGAGAGAGGGTGAAAAAATGAGGGAGCAATGTAACATGAGGAACCAGAGTTGCTGACTGACTCATAGGATGCACAAGAGCCAAAGAAAGAAAGGAACTGAAAGTGGGGAAAAAGAGCATGTTCTCCGGTGTCTGGGTTGACGACCTGAGCTGTTGGTCTTCGCCTGGTTTTGTTGAATGTGTGTGCCTCCTGCTTTGCTCTGTGTAACGTTGTTAGTTCACATTTTGGCAGGAAGGACACTCTTAAATCTTATCCACATGTGCAACATTAATTAAACCTGTCCACTTACAAGTGAACCTTGAGGGCCACGTTTCATGTTCAAGTCGCCATGACAGTAAACATCCTGCAGAAGTGTCCTTGAGCAAAGCACTGATTATTCTGGGGGGTACTGCTCTGCTGCAGACCCTGACCTCTGATCTCTCTGGGGATCACTTACAAAAAAAACCAAAAACAAGTATGTGTATACAGAGTATTCCAACAGTAAAGAGCTAAAGAGAAGAGAATATTTTATCATTACTTCACTTAATGAGCCTTTGTAAGAGAAAAGGGAAAGCCCTGACGCACTAAGGCCAATGATGGATGTGGTTGAGCATCTGATGTAGTTTTTGTGTTGTGTCAGAGACCAGTGGGCCCACCACAGAACCCCTTTGTAGGATCTGAAACCTCAGGGTCTAACTTTAGTCCCTTCCTCTGGCTCTAAATTTACAACCAACAAACTGGCAAAGCATCCAGACGCTAAACAGGACTCCAGACTGTGAAATAAAGACTTACAGAAGGTAGAGGCAACAGCCCAGTGTAACAGGTGAGGGGGGGAAGTATGCAAATAAAAAACCTGGCTTACGTTCAACACATTAAACAGTGGCCCTGTACCACATGGTAAACACAATTAACGACATCAGGACAAAGGCTAGAATTGTGTGTGGGTGTATTTGCATGGGTGTGATGTGTCTGAGTGTGTACACTGATGTCCCAGGTGTGAATGTGTGTGTGTGTATCCGTATCCAGTGGGGTGAAGGCCTCCAAAGTGCATGTTCACTTCAACTGAGTGTATTTGCTATGTGGGTGTTTGCAGAGTGAATTACAGCCCAGTCAGGAAGACGTGTTCCTGCCACCTCAGCCATACTCGGGTTTAATGGCGTGCTTATTTTGGTCTCTCTCCCTCCTTTGTCTTTCTTTATCTGGGCCTTAACTAACTTGTAGTGAAGGTTCAGTTAACGTCTCTCTGTTTTTTCCCCACAAAAACCACCACTCATCTGTTGCATTTCTCTTGTTATAACCTTGACTCTGTGCATTTAATCTCACGTAAAATCAGCACCTTGTTTGGTGTAAACTTTCAGCGCCCTTTTGTTGTCATTGTCATAATCCAGCTGAGTTTGCTTTGTCCTCTTATCTTGGTGTAAAGAAAGTTGTGACGTTTGACGTTAATGATCAACAAGGTTTGTGGAAGGTAATGTTCACTGTCACTTAGGAAGAACTGACCTTTGCAGGAGCCACGTAACTGTGGCTTTAAGAAGTTTCTGAGATGCCGTTATCGCCGTTATCACCATCATTTTTAGTGTTAATACATGGGTCACTTCTATTTTATATTATTCTACTCTTGCACTATTAATTGTGAGCAGCACACTCAGTACTTATTAACCTCTGTTAGCCTCAGTAGCTGTATTAAAATCTGCCCCATACTCAAAGGAAACATGAAGTGTTCAAGTGGAAAATGTATAGTAGCACAGGAACTGTGGAAAGCACACAATAATCAATTATCCCTGCACGAGGGAGGGCTGGGACATAACCTTCTCAGAGGCAGTCAAATTTAATTTCCTGCCCCTTGTTGGTCTGGTAATGCCATGTTAATAGCTTCCTGCTCTCATGCATTACAGCCACACTGCCACACATGCTTGTTTATTTCCGCCACAGCCTGCCTGCTTAACCTCACTGTTACATGGATGACCGATTCTCAACGCTGAAATACACCCAGACACAAGCACACATGCTCACGCAGAAACACACTGTAATTATTGTCAAGATTACACTAAACTGCTCAATCGCTTGTGAAAAATAAAGTGGAATAAAATGAGCCAGACTATATTTTGCAAACCTACTTTGTAGTTGTGTGCTTGCATTTTTAATATTTCTTTTAGTATTTCTGACCACAGAGCAGTCTTGATTAATTTATGTTCCTCCCCATACAACATTTAAAAAGCAAGCATATTTTGAAACCTGCATTGTTAAGCCTCACAATCCTCTCCCATGTTTTGTCTTTAAGACTTTGACCCTTTAAGCAGGGAGGCATTGCCTTATCCATGCACCTGAAGTTTAGCCAGAAATGCCCACTCTATTAGTGTGATGCCGTATAGCTTTCCCTTCCTGATGTGTGTCCCATCATGATGACTCATCTTTGACATGATGTTATTATACACACAGGAGGAGCGTCCTCTAAGAACAGGGCACAGGGACACCAGTTAATGGGCAGATGCTTTTTTTCCCTAATTGCATTTACACCTGAGATCTGATTAGAAATTCACTACACCACCTGCACATGCACTCTCTCACTTCTCATCTTATTTCAGCTGCAATCTATGCTGCTTACAGTAACAGTTGTTATTTTTACATTGCGCCTGTTTCTCCCATGAGTTTATGATTTAAATATTGTGCTGCAAAACTCTGCTTATTTGGACGTTTGCCGCTGTTGGAACCTTTTGTTTAAATTGTGTCTTGAATCAACCTAATCAAGGGTTTGTAGTCCATTCATCATGGACATTAGTCTGTTGTTTTTACACCAGACAACTGGTGATAATGAGGGCCTTTCAGCTGGCACTGGTCCAGATCACGACTTGTGCTCCAGTGTGACTCATTCCTCTTAAAGGAGAGGGGATTCATTGAAGGCGTCTTCAGACCATGAGCTGGATGTGAAGAGAGGGTGGGATAGCTCTTTCTGGCTCATGGTCCCTAAACAATCCACTTCATGGCCAATAAAGCCTGTTTCCACACCAACGCTGCAAGTGCTCGACGATATTTGATGAACACTGGGCAACCTTTTTTGCTGCATGCTTTCATCTGAAGCTCTCTATTGTCAGTACAGCTTCCATTTTTAGCATGAGTGGGAGCCTGTGACCCTGTTAATGTAAGTGCTGTGTTCTGCAGGACCGAAAACACCCACATATCTCACATGAATATATTATTTACAACTTTGGAAACATCTACAACTTAATAATAAGTAATGTAATTAGATTTGAGCTGGTGAGCTCAGGTCTTGGCTGTTTGAAATAATGATTGACCAGCAAAGACTTGTTTTTGAATGGTCTTTGTTGATCAGTGGTAAATTTGGTACAGGAGTTTTTTCGCTGCTATGCTGCTGTTTTTGTTAATTTGTTCTTAATTAGTTTTGTTCTTTGTCCTTAATTACCTCTTAAGGTTTTGATCCTGGTTAAATTCGCCCCTTTAAACACAATTCACAGAACAATGTGACTTTTTAAAGCTGATAAAGTGATCGTGTTTGCAAAGAGCAGCGCGTTTACAGATGCAGAGTCATGTCTAAAGAATGAATGATGAATGTCAGTCCAGTATCCACAGCTCTGCTTTGGGTCTCCACTAACTCCTGAGGGAAATCTGGCTCTCTTTCTGCTCCAGGCAGTTTTGGTTCATACTGGCAGGTGTTAAGTCATGAATAAGATGTGTGTTGTTGAGATAGGAGGTGAAGTCTCATTATTCCGAGCTTTCTTCACTGTTTTGTGTTTTCTGATTTTTCAGAATTCCCCACACATTCATCACTTCCTCTGATAAAATTATGACTATCTCGCTCTTGGGTTTGAGCGATAAGATTGATTGGTGGGATGTTGGACCTCTGTCTCTTTATTACCTCTCTCTCTTTCTCTGTGAGCTAAGCAGAGCCGGGGCGATGAGTCATCTTCATTCTTGGTGGGATTCGGCGACAGATGCTCACTCATTCATCCTGCAGAAGTGGGTCAGAGTGCCGAGTTCATCTTCACACTAATATACTGCGTTGTTCCTCTTTCTCTTTCAGACTGTCTCCTGATTCACTCACATAGTTTTTGCTTCTGTCTCTGTCTCTTTCTGGACACAGTATCTTATATCCCCACAGACAACCGAGTGCTTTTGACTCACACTAACCCCAGCTAATACATTATGTTTATTTTGGGCAAAACACCAGCACAGAATTACTTTTGAAGACACGTTATGTGCCACTGCAAAACCACAGAACTTCCTCTAGTGGCCAGAAATGTGTTTGCATTACTTTACACAGGTAATTAGACTTCTTGTTCAGGTTTATTGTGCAACAACACACCCTGAATGTGATGAATATGGTGATATGTGTTGGTGTAAACAAAGACAGTGAACTTGGTTAACATTATACCTGCTCACCATTAATTAAGAATACATTATTTTCTTTTAGAATATGAGTTAAACATAATTTTCCGTTCATCGTTCATGTAGAGAAACTCTGTCTCACTTTTTCTGTCTCCATCTGCCAATACTCGCACATTTTCAGGAATACATCTTGCCTGCCATCAGGATTGAATCCACACCTTCCATCCTGTGGCATTTATGCATAAATTATCAAATGAATGCTGACACTGTGGTGCAACAGCAGAGCCAACAAGGACCCTTGTTGCGTAAAGCCTCAGAGCATTTCTTATGAATAAATGGCTGCGGCGCTGCATTCATTCAACAGGATTTGTATTTATGGAGGACTTATTGTGTGTCTGCTGGTTTTGGCTCACATGTTTGCATGCTCCAGTGTGTTGTTGTGAGCGCAACTGTTTTAAAATGAGTGAGAAAATGCAGCATGTGCTCGTTTAGTGTGTGTTTTTTCTGTTTTTAATGTTCGTATTGTTTAAAGCAGTTTCTTTGCATGCGTGTGTGTGTGTATACCAGAGGTAGAGATATCCGGCTCAGCTGCCACTGAACCAAAGCAGGATGGTGCTGGGTTTTTAAAAAATTTTTTATTGCCCATGGTTGGGGTGTTTACTGCCCCGATTCATGTGTGTTTGATGCGGTCAGAAAACACACTGTATTTAATGGCAATCCGCCGCCGCGCGGGATATTTTCGTCTGAGTGTGTGGGTGGCTTCTGTGCGGATGTCAGAGACAGACAGATAGAGGAGAGAGAAGGAGGGAGGGTGAGAAATAAAGAGGATGTATCCACTTCCTCAAAGCCACATGAACCCCCCCCTTGGCTTCCTGTGCGTCTTTCAGCTCCAGCCTTTTAAAAAACATTAACATCGCCACACCTCACCTCTGACAAAGATCCTGTTTGATCATATCAGCGTTTCCAGCTAAAGTCTGGTAACGTGACTTGCCTCTGTTCCCCCGTGTGCGTATGTTTTGGTGTGTCAGTTTGTGTGTTCATAATGTGGGTGTGAACATCCTTCACTGTGTGTGTGTGTGTGTGTGCGTTTTGTTTGCCCCGGTGCGGGTGTGGACACTGCACCTGGGTACATGACAATTAGGTGTGACAGAGATGAATGGAAAAGGAATCCTCTGATGTGGTGTCTTGGCAATACTGACAGAAAACAGCGGCTCGCCAGCTTTAGCTGCCACCTGACTTCCTGTTAAAGGTTAAAGGTCAAAGGTGGAAGGGAAAAGGATATTGTGTTACACATGTAACAGCAACACATCGCAGATTTTTACATCTCAGTAAAGTTATCAAGGCAGCAATCATTTCATCTTTTCTTGCAGCAGTCATTAAGTAAACAATACAAATACAGCTTTCATGTGCTTGCAGATATTTCACTGGCCAACACAGCAACTTCTGAGTTAAAGTTGCATTTCACTGCAGGACAGGCTGAGATGGATTGAACTTGTTTGTCTGAACACTGCGTCTGCAGTGGCTCTCCTGCTGCGTCAGTGGACTGGCCTCATACTAATAACTCACCCTGCTGTGTCGGTCAGTTACACACATTCAAGTCTGTATTTCTTCACTTGTAACGTGTGTTTTCTAAGGTGTGTGTTGCGAGGAAGGATAAAATAGTTGGTTGGTTGATTTCAGTCTAAATCCGAAAGACTGCTGCTGCTGCAAACACAACCTGACTGCAGCCCACTGTCGTAATTTCTGTCTGGCAAATTGACACCTGCTTACAAAAGCTGACTTCCTGGGGATGTGTTGTGTCACTTCTGTGGGGAAGGAGCTGTAGCGAGTGTAACAGGTTGAGGGAAACCTGTTGGGTTCGTCTTCATAGGCAGCCTCTGCTCTGGGACTGTTTTTAACGATGCAGAGATCTCTGGGAAATAAAGAATAAAACAAAACAAGTCACCCTGCATCATATTTAATTGTCTCACTGGATCTTAAGTTCACCGAGTCCAAGCGGGTCGCCTCTCCGTGACTGTGTGCTGAGAAGACTAGGGCCTTGACTGCTGTTAATAATCAAGGGAAGAATTCTGGAGAGTGACTCCAGCTGTGTGAGTGTTAGTGGTGCTAGTTGTTGAGTGAATAACTGTGTGTGTGTGTGTGTGTGTGTGTGTCCGTCATTTGGCACATAGGGCAGCCAAACAGTACGTGTGTGTACGTGCCACCATTGCTGTTTGCTTGCGTGTGTGTTGTGCGTTGGTCTGCGAAAATAGGAAAGTGAAACCAGGGCGGAGGGTCAGGGCCAGCTAATGCCCGCTTTGATTTTTAACAAGGATTTCCTCCCTCCATGGAGCCTGCTTTATTAACGGCATTACATGGCATCCTGTGACCAGGAAACGCTCCCTTCCCACCACCACAAAGGAGTGGAGAGGGTACACGCTGGAGTCAGACTATATTTTATGAAATTGCTGTGCTATATTCAGTTCAAAATCAATCATATCCATCATGTCAAAAGGTAAAAAAAGTGGCCAAAACCAGATTTTTGATTAAAAATAGTGCTCACACTCAGGTCAGCGTACGTTCACTGATTCACTCACTCTCTCGTTCTTACTTCAGCTCATTCCCATCCCCCTCGTAGCCTCTCAGATCATGACCATGACATGACCGGACAAAGGGCACAGGAGGAAGTAAAGCAGCGGTTTGTTTACCACACTCCTTACAGATGGAGCCTGACAGTCGCTAATAGTCCGTTTCCTGCGTGCGCCTCAGCAAGCGACAAAGTGAACCACCCGCAGACCTGTTTGATTGGCTGATTGTTTGAAGCACTCACGCCACCTGCACTAAAAGAGCTCACAAATATTACTAATTGGACTGTGTGTTTGTGTGTATTCCTGAACAGAGGTGTGTCTGTGTGAGTCTGTGTAGCTTGGATATATTCTGTAAAGACCAGAGAAAGTAACCTTAGTTAGAGTATCCTGATGGTTTTTGATGTTGAGGACTGATTGATGACTGATTTCTCATCCCATTTATCCCAGTCACGATGATCCCTGTTTTGATTTTCAGTCCTCCTGAGTGTTTGCTCGACTGTGAGCTCTTGTTGCAAAAGGTCATTTTATTTATTATTATGAAGAGAAAGTCTAAGTGTCACATGCATTATTACACCGTAAGGGTCATTTTATAGAATTTGTGCAGTCACGCTCTCGTCTTAAGAAGCAGATCTAATATTTGCTGCACCGTGGTCAACATGTAAACGCAGCCGGTGCTCGGCATCATGAGGGCAGGCGGCTCAGTGTGAATACTAAACATCACAAGAGCTTGAGAGCCCATCTGTGTCCTCTCCAGTGGACACGACGCTCTGATCAGTGTGTGACAGAGACCCGCTCGCCCTGCAGTTTAAATTTTTGACATTTAGTTTAGCGTGCCATAAAGTCATTGTGTAGATGCACGCCATTTTAAATGACACTGATGAGTGGAAAAAGTGAAGTTGCATGTCGCGTCATGAGGAGGATTTTCAATGTTAAGCAACAAAGATCAAGCTGTTTTTTCTTCTTTTGAAGATGAGTGTGTGGCTTCAGGTAGAGCAGGAAGGTGAGGGGCGGTGCAACATCAGAGAGGCCCCTCAATTAAGATCAAAGAGCTTTTTTATGTGAGGGTCACAGTGTCTGAGGTTTCCTGCCAAAAGAGAGAGCGCAGCTAATTCTGGTGCTCATGGTAATCATGTTTTTGATCAGACATCTGTGATTTGATTTAGAAATGGAGGGGAGACTATTTTTGATCTTCCCCTTGAGGATGCCTTTGTTAGATGCTGTTAACATGTTAACACGGGCAGCTCCTCTGATAACATTACTATATTAGGTAAATCTTCTGCAGTCATGTGAGCAGGTAACGTGCTGTCAACAATATTAGCAACGAATAAGGCAGCTTGACAGAAGATGGTGTCGTCTCTTGCCTTACATCTGATTATCAGAACACTTTAAAACAAAGAATTATGAATTATATGTAGCGTACACTGTGAAACATTTACTTGGCTTACTACACACAACAGTTTCTTCCTTCCTCGCTCCACCGTCACCCGTACGACCTGATAACCTTTAACAAAACGTTCTGTGCTGAGCGTCTGTGTCCCACACAATATAATGACAAAGCTACGTCGCCTGGTGCCACATAGAGACAACGGTGGACATTGTTGCCTCACTATCAGCACTGGGACACCGTCACGTCACTCCCACTGGCCCCTTATTATCACAGTGTGCGCTGCCACCCCGGCCTAACCACCCACTCATCTCCCATCGGACAGAAAACTCCAGCTGGCAGCGAGCCATCGCCACATTCCTGCCACTACTGACCGTGGCTACAGCGAGCCGTGACCCCTGACATACCACAGAGCTTAGCCGAGATGATTTTAATCTCAGAAATGACCTTTATGATTATGATGCTCTTGTTGTAGATGTTATGCTTTGGCTCTGCGTGCTTTGAAATGGTCATAATTAATCTCCCTTTACACAGGTGTCCTTACAGGGCTTCTGTCTTGACATATTTGTTGCATAATTCTCAATATTTAGCTGTAATATGATGTTACTCTTCCTTTGAATGTGGTGTATACGCCCGGTTCTCTGCTCAAAGGTCGTGGTTTAACATGTGTTTGAATGAGCCTGCATATGCTGATGTGTGTGTGCACTGATTGACACTCAGGCCAGCGGGGGCACCCTGCCTGTTAAACGTTTGATTGCACCCAAACTTCCTGGCGGAGGGAGGGGGTTCAGAGGGATGGAGGTCTGGATCTGCTGAGCGTAAATGAGGTGAGCAGATGTCGGCCAGATGTGGCCGAGGAGGAGGAGGAGGAGGAGGAGGATAAAGAGAGAAGAAAATAAAGAGAGAAATGAGCAGAGATATCAGAGACTCAGCATCCACACACTGACAGCTTTGTTCACCTCCACTCGGGAGTTAAGAGTAACTCTCCCTCCTCCCTTCTTCACACACACTCCTCCCTCCATCCCTCCATCCTCTCCTGCCTCCCTCCACGCTCTCTTTGAAGTGAGGACAGTGCTCAGGAAGCGAGCTGGAATCGATTGCTCCATGCATTAGGCGAGGAATGTGTGACACCCTCCTCCTCTTCACCCTCTTCTCTTCCTTCCTCCTCCGTCCTCCCGACACATCCCTCATTTATTTTCCCCCTTCTGTTCCTCTTCGTGCACCTCCACCTTTCACGCAAACCGCTGCTGTTGTTTTAGCTTCACTTGCTGCCGTTTATTAAAAGTCTAGACTGATCTGGGAACAGCTGTAGTGAATGAACAGGAAGTGTTTGTGAAGAGCTTAGATGGATCTTTTCAGCAGAACTGTTCAGATCAAAACACTTTCATTCAATTTAAGAAATGTTTAGAGACTTTTAAGTTGCTAGTTTGCCAGTAATACTAAACTCCAAATGTTGGTATGGATGGTTGTGTTGAGAAAAACAAAAGCACTTTCTCAGCAGCCACTGTAGAGCTACTGTTGTGCACGTGTGAAAGTATTTAAATGTGAAGTCATGCTCTGTCGTCTCTGTCTGGATAAATGATGAACAAGGGAAATGTGTCCCTGGTTAAAAAGAACACAGTGTTCTCTTATTTTTTCTCCGTCTCTCTCGCCATGTGTTTTTCTTCCGCTCGTGAAAAGGAATATCATTTTGTCAAGAACGCTCTCTGTAAATGTAAAGGTCAAATAAAGACGAATACATTTTCTCTGTTTTGCTCTCTGGCTGTGTCTCTCACTGCCTTGGAGTGCAAACGACCTTGTGAACTTGTTTTTAGCCAGCAAGTCAGTCAGTCAGTCAGTCAGTCAGTCAGTCAGTCAGTCAGTTATCCAGCAGCGTGAGTCATCCACCTCCTTCAGTCTGCCAAGTTACAGCAGGCTCAAGGCCTCCTCTGACAGAACAATGAGGCAGGAAGGATGTTGTCTAACCCTGCCCGGTGTTATGTGTCACTATTACATATTAGTCAGTCTAATTAATACTTTGGTTCCTGTACATTTCAAACAGATTTAGGGTTCAGTTTATGTAGCACTTTTACTTTAACCTCAGTTGTTGAATACTTTTAAAAAGAAGTTTCTTCTTCTTCTTCTTCTTCCTGTTCCTCCAGCAGGTTGTTGAAGCAGGCTGGACGCCTTTAATGGGGTTTTATTTTGAGAGCCCATTGTTTTCAGTGGCATGTCCTCAATTAGCTGTCAGGGTTATCACAAAGGTGATTTGATTTGCTGTGTGGGTAAAATCCACGGCAAGACCTGAGCCCAGCACTTATGTCAAAGATATCAATCAGCTTTTCTTTTCTTTCTTTCTCGCTTTCATCTCCAGCTCTTAAACGGTCAGACACACTTGACGCCCACGCAGGCCGCCGCCAGCAGCCGCCACTCCAATGGTTTGCCGCCGCGTCATGTCGCCAGTTCGAAAGTGGAAGGATGGAAGGGAGACAAAAGTGCCGGTAGGGCAGGTTTGAGCCATGCTGGGGCTAGCAGGGGAGGAAGAGGAAGGAGAGAGGAGGAGGAAGAGGAGGAGAGAGCGGAGACGCACCCACTCGAAGTCCTCTCCGGTCATCCATCGAGTCTGGACTCTACCCTGGGCCACATTGTTCAGCAGCTGGATATTCTCACGCAGGTCAGTTATTAAGCTGGGTAAAAATGGAGAGATGAATACGAAACGAGGGAAGCAGTTTCAAGAGTTCAGATTTGAAAGTTGAGAATCCTTCAGGACACTTTCACCGATCATGCCTTCTGTATCAGATCCAGACTGAAATCTGATCTGTTTTTACTGGGAGCAGGTCACTAATCCCCTGTTGAACATGCAGCATTTTTACACGAGAAAACAAACAGACACGAGAGGTAGATTTATGGCTTACCTGTCCTCCTCTGCACCTGTTTGAACAGGTGTCACTAGGCTAATGATTTAACCTGCTAAACCAGTTTGTCCAACTTTTATTATTCCTGTATTTGATTTCCATCTGAATGTTCTTACATTTCACACAACAGCGTCTAAAATGTATGCACACAAATGAAAAATATGACCCTCCATAAAAGATATCTGTTGGATTTTCTACTTCCCATTTTTCAAAGGAGGGATAAAATGAAACCTAATGAACTGACAAACAATCTAGACATTAGAAATATTTCATTTCAACAGGCTGTGTCGCCGTGGTACAGTCCTCTAATCAGAAGCGTGATAGCTGAGCGACTCTCTGCATCAAGGCCAAAGTGTTGCTGCTCGGAAAAACACTGTGACATGTCAGAGTTAAAAAGCCTCTTCTGTCTCTCTTTAGCTTTTATGTTAGGATTGATTTCAACTCCTGATTTTCTACTTCTATAATTAATCTATGACGGCTCTATAATTATTATACCCTCCCGCCCCGCATCCTGGCTTCACACAGACCGTTTCAGTGCTGGAGGAGCGTCTCACCCTGACTGAGGACAAGCTGAAGGAGTGTCTCCTCCACCAGTCCAAAGTCCTCAAGGACGTGCGAGCATCAGGAGGAGGGAGGTGGAGGACGGAGAGCGAGGAGACGGACTGATCACCTCTCTAAACACAGGCCGAACAGCACTGACTGGACATGGGTGTGTGTGGGTGTGTGTGTCGTGATACTAAGTGTCCACCATGGTGGTCTCTCTCAGGGGTCAGTGGGTTAAGTGTGTGTGTGTGTGTGTGTGTGTGTGTGTGTGTGTGTGTGTGCATATTCTCTCCATGTCTTTCTTCACCTCTTAAGAATATCCAGCTGTATGGCCAAGCAGACATTCCTTTTGTGTGTGTGTGTTGACGTGGATGTTACATCCAATTCGGACAGCTGCAGCTATGAAAACAGACGGTGCTTGTCTGCTGTATGACCTCTGTGTGTGTGTGTGTGTGTGTGTGTGTGTATTAGCACATATTTTAGCAGTTTGTTGCTTCTGCAGTAACATTTTTCATTGTAGTGTGCGATTTTAAAACCAGGTTGTGCTACATATCGCCTCAAACACACCTCCTCATATACATCTAATTTAAATGAATAAATGATGCTATATTGCACTAATGTTATTAGTATTGTCTGTATTTCTGTCCAGACAAAACTAAAAATATCTCCAACCTGAACTTGGACTCGTTAAAGGTTTTGAGTGCTGGGACATTTCACTCTTTTGACTCCTTCGTTTTTAGTTCGCAGCTTATTTTCGTAGGTCTCAGAAAATGTTTTAGTTTTTTGAAAATCACTGCTGTTACAGATCTTTATTCTGATAGATCATATCACTTAAAAAAAGGTCCCAGTGCTGCCAGGAAAACCTAAAACAATGTGAAACATTGGGAATAATAAACTTCAAACTGGACGTTTGTTTATTTAATAAATGAAAATTATGTATAAAAATTTTAAAGTCAAACAAGTGGGAGGACTTCAAAGTTCTGAGAATATATTCTACTATCGTGCCTGTCATTATTGTAAAGATAGTATAACAGTAAGTATACTTAAAATCTTAAGAGATATTAAGTCAGAAGTAAAAGATAAGTTATGTAATATCAGGAGTTGGTATCTCACAAAATATTTTAACTTGACATAATATAATCTCTCTTTAACTGTATCTAGTAACTTTCAATTTCCTCAGTTTTATATTTTATCATCCTCAACCTTTCATCTGTCACTTTTATTCTGATGGTGGTTTCACATGATACGTGTCCCAGTGCTGCGACTGTGAGATGTTTTGGCTCAAGCTCGGAGACTTTAGCTGTTTATGTTTTTCCAGCGGCGGAGATGTGGCGAGCGATGCGGCCGGGTCGGGAGGAAGCAGTAAAACTGGCTGCTGTTTGCTCTCCCCACCACATCCTTCGCTTCCTCTCTGGTTTTTACTGGGTTTCCTCCTCCTGCATCTTCTCCTCTCTTCCAGTTACATAAAGTGGTTCGGCCTGCGGATCGAGGGGACCAAATCCAGTCCATCCCGAGCAAAGAGAAAACTGTTGGACTGGTGGAAGACCTGGGGTTTCATGCAACATTAAAAAGCCAAAATTCATAAATAGGTGAAGTAAAAAAACATTCACCTGTTTCCATTTCTACAACGTTCTTCTTCTACGTCTTCTTACTCCTCACATTGAACAGGTCTTTTAATGTTTTGACATCTTTAATTATGAGTGTGAATCTCCTCCTAATTTATATGGTTTAAAAGTTCCAAGGTCAAGAGTGAATTGTTGAGCTCAAGCAAGAATGATGGAGAGCTCCTGAACAAGCAGGTAAGTGGATACTGAGCACCGTAAAGATTACTGTACGTTTGGTTCTAGTCTTGTAACACTAAACCTGATTCTTGTGATTCAGGATTCCTGCAGAAATGCCCCCTGAAGGCCTCAAACCCTCGTTACTGTCTCTATGTGAGTGGAAACACAAACAAACCCAATAACAAAACCCTCTGTGCACAAAGGCAGGAGAGAGAGAGAGAGAGAGTCAGACGCAAACAGTTAACGACCAATTTCCACCTTCACTTCCAATTCGATCTCATTAAGTGCACACAGGCCTTGTTTTACAGTGCACACACACACACACACACAAGTGTGGTGTAAATCTGTGTGTGTGTGTGTGTGTGTGTGTGTGTGTGTGTCTTAACTGTGTTGTGAACATGATCCCATAACCTGTTAATAGCTTCCTGGAGGAGGGGTTTCCTGTTGATATTGAGGAAGGAGCTCTTACAGCCGGGGGTTGTTGACTTGCCACCGGGCGAACGCATGCTCACACTTTACTGCTGAACTGTGTGTGTGTGTGTGTGTGCTTGTATTTATAGGTTTGTCCTGATATCTGTTGGTGCTACATATTGATTTGTCAAGCTGATATTGATCTTCTATCAGCTATCAGTTGTCTGCTGGTCTTTGCTGCTGATATGTTCATGAATAAAGAGCAGGGACATTTTAATCTCTTCCAGATTTATCCGTTTATTCACCCAAATTACTAAATGAATGGGTGGTCCCGCCCTTTAACTGTTTAAAAGTTGCCCTGGAGTTTAACAGGTCAAATGAGTCAGCCTTGCTTTTAAAGAGTTGGTCATTCTAGAGGATTTTCATTCGTCTTGGTTTCAGTGGAAAGTGTCCGTGTCCCCTCTGGGGGTTTTTCTCCCTGGAAAGAAGATGATTCAGGGCTCTGAATATTTCCAAACAAAAGCATTTCTCTCTGCTTTCAGAAGCTAATAATACGCTGCAACCTCTCTATGTATACTATCATTTTACCCCACATGATGAGGTGAAGTCATACCCGGCACGAGGCAGAAGGTAAACATTATCTCTAGCTTCCCAACTGAATAGACAGACCCCTTCTTCTCCTCTCTTTTCTGCCGCTTCTCGCCTATCTCTGGAAAACAGGAGGATTATCTTTTTTGGAAATTCCCCTCTTAACCCCCCGTCAGGGGCTGAGGCGATAAACGGAGACCGGGGACAAAGGAGGAGAGAGGGAAGACAGGCAGCAGGAGAGGAGGACTCTGCACCCACGCCTATTGAGTTACAGTGAGTCGCACTCTGGCCTCAACAGTAATTGATTGTAGTTTATCTAATGTGCACACCTATTCACACACATAGACACAGTGACACCTGTTCAAATAGGTGCAGAAGGGGACAGGTAAACAGTGAAACCTGCATGCTGTCCAACCACTGGCTCCTCTGTTTGCTTTTTATGTCTCTGCTTGACGTTTCCTCGTCCAGAAAAACGCCGCCTGTTTGCCAGAGGGGTTTAACAACCTGCTTCTGTTCCCTCGCTCATAAAAAACAAACAATAAAAAAGAAAAAACTGTTGTTTTTTTTTTACATGATTGGCAGTTAAAGTTCTTACTGCTGATCAGGGTAAAGTTAAACCCACGTTTTTCCACCAGGAGACACTAGAAACTGTGTTATGTTGTCAAGCATTTGAGGCCCAGTTTCATTGACTGTAGCTTAATGAAATCATCCGGGACAGTTTGTAGGAAAGATTGCAACTAAGACGGGAAATCCCTGCAGAGAAATATACAACTGACCTGAACATAAAATCTGTATATTGGATATTAGCGCTCAAATATCAAATCAACATTACTTATTAATGTTATCTGATATTTATACTTCTTTGCGTTTATGAATTGTTTTGCAGGAAATGTTTTGAATACTGCACATCGTACTGAACGTGCGAGATAAAAGCTGCATCAGTTTATCAGCTGAACCTGAGAAATATAGTTGTAATCTCACATTATTGATTAGAATATATAATAAATATACAGGACTTCTGCTGTACGTATACCCTATTGCTCCAACAACAAATAGAAGTATTTTTGTGGACTCGTGACAACGAAGCACGCTGGGACATCTTTGCAGACTGGTCTCGGCTTGAAACACTCGTGGCCTGTTTTCACAGAGCTTAGTGTGTTGAAAGCTTATCTCCGGTGGAAAGGGGGGGAGCAGGCAGTGGATAAAAAAATAAAAAAAAGTGAGGGGAAAGAAAGAGCGAGCACAGGAAAAAAAAGCTGACTTCCGCACGGGGAAGGTTCAAAGGGACCTCCGCTCCTGCGTGATCTGTTTGTTGTCATTTGATCCCCGAGTTGATTCTCTATCGCTCTGTCTCACTCTTTCGTCCTTCCTGTTCCTTTCTTTCACTCGCAGGAAACAGAGGGATGCATATACACAAGGCCTCTGATAACAGGTTCACCCTTTTCCCTTCCTTTGTGGGCCAATAAAATGTTATTTGTTTCTCCTCGAACTTCCCGTATCCTGTATTCCTGTGTACTAAACCCTAAATAGTTTCACTTCCATGACCTATAACCAGCTAATGTTCGGAACCATCTTACCGTCCAATAAGCTACAAAAGGCAACTGCAGAGTATTTAAGCTGCTACGGCCATTTTCCAGGAAAAACGAATGAACTGTGTTAAGCATGGTGTGTCTTTTCCTACTTACATACCTCAGGTTAAGATATTTACATAACATGTCCACTGACCATGAAATGTTTTGTTTTCAGCTTTCACTTTCAAAACTAGCAACATGCAAAACGCCAACGTAGCATCATGGTATAGTAACATGCATAACTGCTCACTGTGTTTGAGGCTTTAATTGAACAATTTGAGACTTGAGGCTGGTACTTAAAACAGACTTAAGTCGTTAAGAAGAGCATGTGAGGCTTGATTTACTTGAGACTTTACTCGGAAAAACATTAAATTTAAAAGTTTTCACCTGCAAAATGCTGCAACAATAAAACAATGGATCATTCAGAGACCTGACACATGGGCTGACTTGGATTTTACCTGTAAAGACTTGCTCAAATCCCTCCAACTCCCTTCCCATACACGCTGCTGGGCTCCGTTTTCAGTTGTTTTATCTGGTTCCTTTTTCTCTGGAAGAAGGAACAAAACGTGGGAACAGGCCGTCTCCGTTCTTCAGATAAGGAAGCCGTGGACTTCCTGGCACCCTGGTGTGCTATTGGTCCAGGGCCATATGGGTCAAAGGTCACTCTAGTGGCTCACACATCCTTCCTGCCGGGCTGTCCACGACCTGCAGTGGGTGGGACTCAGTCAGCGTGTATTTATTTTATGACGAGGACCATGTAATTATCAAGAGCCCAGCCCATTTTTACCTGTGTGTTCTCATTAAATTTACATTCATGTTGCTTCAGATATCATCAGTAATATAATCCAACTTTTCTTGGAGGTAGCATCTAGTGGCCATTAGTGGAACTGCAGCTCGAGCAACTTCAGACTTCAAACTCATAACATCAACCTGCTGCCCCAAAGAGTGTGTGTGTGTGTGTGTGTGTGTGTGTGTGTGTGTGTGTGTGTGTGTGTGTGTGTGTGTGTGTGTGTGTGTGTGTTTTGGCCCCAGTGGATTCAAAGGAACACAGATTTACAGGGAAGTGCCATCTGGGTTGTGGGTGGCATCTCTGACTGGCGTATCCTATTTACCCTTCACACACACACACACCACACACACTCAATGTAAAACTCATCACTGTTGCTTTATGTACAAAATCCTTCACTCTCCGTCTCCTTTAGTTTAGAGTCTGTACAACTTATTATACTTTAATGTCCTGATTGATGCAGACTGAGTCGTTGTGTCAAAACCTGATGTAAACCTAAAAGCAGCAAAGTCTTTATTCATATTTACCATAAATGGAGAGTTTATCTATTTTCAATGATGTTTCTCTGTTAGTCATTGGGATGGCATGTCTGTAATATCTGCCAGTGTTTTCTGTAGCTCCTTTACCTGATGTCAGTGGTTGGCAGAGGAGCCTACATGAAGCATTAAGCTGCTTTTTTCCCCCTTTCTCCTCTTCTCTTTCTTCGGAGCTACAACAGTGATCATCCAGACCCATCACATTGTTGACTGTCTATGTTGATTTGGACGTCCAGAGCTGTTAAAAATAACATAGAGGTAAACTAACGATGAAAACAATCAATAGATGCAGCTCTAAACTAGTGATTCACAGAATTCCAGGAATACAGTCTTTCATTTGGCAGATGTGATAAGAGGCTTACCCAGTCAGGTAAACATGCTCACCAGCCTGCCATTGATAATCTGGAACAGCAGTGCATGCTGGTACATGTAGGCACTGCGCCAGGCTCGGAGTAGAAAGCAGATTTCTTTTTTGAGTCTGAAACGGACCGACACTTCTAAATCTAAGCTGGAAGTCAAGGACAGACCTCAGCTGTGTGTCTGACAGACGGACTGACACATCCTGAAATCGTGACACTCTCTCTTCATGTGAGTAACTGTGTCACTCGGATGATCTCTGTCCTTCTGTCTCCTCTTTGCTTTCTCCCGTCCTTTCCTCTCCCTCTCCCTCTCCCTCTCTCTCTCTCTCGGCAGGCCTCCATGTGTTCGTTCAGTCATGTGTTTGGCTCCAGACTCTGAGGATCGTCTCCTGGTTAATGGTTTTTTCTCTAAGCCTCCTGTCACAGCCTGTTGCTGAGTGGTTCCCTTCAGAGGTGAGGATGGCAGGAGATCACACATCCCGGTCACAGCGGGTCAAGTTCGTCTCCTTGTCTTTTACCACATAATGACGGATCGAATGACTTTAATCAGTAAGTGCAGCACATGTGCAGAAAATGAGATGCACTACACTACTTGTTACTTTAAAGAGACACTAAATATGATGCAAATCCTATTTAGAACGATAAAAAATAACTTAAGATCAAAACAACTTAAACAAGCAGGTTAAACCTTTCATCAGGTTAGACCACATTTTATTTTGAAATGTTAAATAATGTGTAGTTATTTATGTGCTTTTATTGTGAATCAGACAAATCAAACAGGACCTCATGCAGACCTCTGTTATTTAAAAAAATAATAATAAAGTGAGTGCAACTTTGAGGCCTTTGGACACAAAATAATGACTTTTTTCCACAGTGTTATTATATATTGTATACTCAATATTCAGGCCAGCATCATTATCAGTCTGCAGTTTGTGATAATTCTGAATGGATGGTGCAGCACCACATTAGACCTCTATTCAGCACTGTTGCTCCTCTGGGTCAACTCCCATAATGCACCTTTGGTTTAGCCCACTTCCCAGCACGTGATGGCAGAGCCTCTTGCCCTAATCCCTCGTTTCTTTCACCTCTCTTATCCTCCCATCGTCTTTACCTTCACTGATTGGATTGTAAAACTGCTCTCGCTACCGTCCATCCCTGCTGCTCTCTCCGCTCCTCTCTATCTCTGCTCACTTCGTCTATTATTATCCTCCTCCTTTTTTAATTATACTGATGTGGTTCTGGAAATATAAGGTAGAAATGACCGTTATAAAGACATAGTTGGGAAGATTGAGAAAACATTGGCCTCTTTAATGTCAGTTTGCTTAAACTTAGCAGGATGTACATCACTGTCGCTTCCCTGTGCAATTAGATGTGTTTTCTGGCGTCTATGTGGGTGTGAATCCTCCAATTAAAGTGATAAAAAGAGCACAAAACACGTGTTTCACGCTCTCCACAGCCTGCCTGCTTGGACCAAGTCGACTTGGACTTGCATGGTGCACCAAATCTTGGATTGTCAGTGGTACTCCACCTCTAGGCCGCTCCTCCCCAACACATGGAAGAACACGCCCGGTCTGCTTCAGGAAAATACCACTTTTTCTGACACAAAAACAAAGCTGCCGAGTCTCAAACACAGCTGTACAGCTCACCTACATCTCTCTTCTGTCTGCTTCAGCTCGATGCAAAATGACAGAGTTTCGTGCTCAAGGGAAAAATTTTAATAAGCGAGGCTTTGGTGTCACCGCCGCAGCTTGCTTCCTTCCCGTCTCCCCGACGGTTTGTTGACCTTTCCGCTGAATGTCAGGACAGCAGAGTCAAAGCTCTCTTCTCCCACCTAAATAACCTCACCTTCTCCCCACATCAAGTTCCTGTCAGAGTCTCTGATTGTGCTAAAATTAGACACATAAATTTAACATTTACATTCAACATTTAACATCTGTATAGGCTTATACACTCTGGTTTTTGGTCTTTTCATGAGATTTGTTGACACGGAAAATATAGAAAAATATCTGCCTTGTACTTTAATGACAACTTACATTTAAATCCCTTAAACAATAACATTTCACCGCGGCTGTTTTGAGGAGAAGCCCGTCTTCCTCATCCTCCACTCCAAGCCTCTAATCTAGCAACACTCCAGGAGAGAGAGAGAGAACAAAAACATCTTTCCTCCAGAACACAACAGAGTTCCCCCAACTACCACCCATCCTCCTCCTCCCTCTAATCCCCACCAGGTGTTGGCGAACTCAGGCCCCCTCCACCCTCGCAGTCCACCCCTCCCTCCACCCCTTAATCATTCCTCCATTCCTGGAATCAGACATCTCTTCTTTGCCCGCGAGGAGAAACACTTTGTATCTGGCAACCGCTGTTGTTGCTCTCTGTCCTGGCTTCCTGCCCTCTAGGTCCACCCTCCTTTCTGTACTCTCCCCGCTCCTGTGTCCGGATGTACTAGGTCCATCTGTCAGCGCGTCTCTCCCCCCAGACTGGAGAAAGGGAGGGGAGGGAAGAGAGGAAGGAGATGACAGACAAGAGAAAGCGAGAGGAACGACCAAGGGCTTCAGATCAGACAGCCTGAGCTGTCAGAAATGGCTCCTATCTGCTTCCTGTAGAGATAAATGTGACGTTTATTCACTGAAGATGTGAACTCCTTATTTCAGGTGACTTATATGCAAGAAAGCACCCGTCCACTTTGGCTCTTGCTTTGCCAGTAGCAGAAGACCCTGAACCGTGAGTCCTGCTTTGAAGTTCACTGTTCATCTGATGGTTCGCCAGACTTTGTGGACAGTTTTCCAAAGAGCTTTTACATGAAGGCATGTTTTGGAGAAGTAACGATCTTCCCATGGGAAGCAGAGTGTCTTCCCCCTGTTTTCCCCCTCTGAGGCCTTGATTTCACGCATCATCAATCCTGACCTGTGTAACCCAATAGGAACCCTTTGTTCTTTACATCAAAGAGGTCCCAGCGGACCAGAGATCAATCAGCGACTGATACCGCAAAGCGGATTCCACCCATTTGGAAAGCCATCAATACCGTGACTAAAGGAGGGGAATCCCTCTCTGGTGAATTGATTGATTTGATTAGTTCTCTTCCTCTGTGATTCCCAAGAGCTCCTTTAACTTTCACAGGGATCCACAGGTTTTATTAGCATTTATCTTATTTCTTATCTGGCTCTTCCATCCTTCGTCATCTCGCTGATGTTTCCAAATTCTTCCTGGTTTTCTAGAAACATGCTTTGTCTCCGTTAGCTCTGTGGGCGTACTTGTCATTAATGTGTTGAGATTCGCTCCATCCAGTGTCAGTATACAAGCGAAAACATGAAACTTAAAGCCTGTTGTTGTGTCTCCAGGTAAAATGTCAGTGTGTGGTTCGGTGAACAAAGCGTACACACCCAGTTTCCTCCTTGTCTTTGATCTAATGACAAACCTCAGAACTATTTGTCATGTTCTCTCAGGAGCCTCCGGTCCTGTCACACCGGCAGCGCCACGTCGCACCGTGGACTGTCCCTCTTTGCTAAACAGGCTGTGACCTCATGACCTCACAGCCGGTCTTCCTGAACAGAGCTGGGGGAGGAGGGGCGAGTGGGGAAAGAGGCCTGTGTTGTGGCTAAGTCATGATCGGGCGCCAGGAAGGCAGGAAGTGAAATTTTTTTCACATAAACATTACAGATTCAGCACTTTTGAAGCAAGTGGCAGAACTGTTTGTTCACATGAAACACACAAACAGATAAAATAATAATGATAAGCATGTAGCTGTGACCACACGACGGTCTGGTCTGGATGGGCCGTAGGCACTGTGAGTACCCAGCCGAGCCCAGAACGTTATCTTGAAAGTTACGTCACTCATGCACACACACAAACACACCAGTTCCTCGCTCTGCCCTGTTATCCCTGACAAGTTCCTGCACTCTAAAAGGTACGGATGTTAAGGTACAGTAATTACACCATTAACATTTCATTGCTTCGACCTTAAATCAGAAGGCTGGAATAAGTTTGTAAAAACACAGGCAGCTGGACTCCTGATCTCCTCAGCGTCACAGCCTCCAGTTTTGCTCGGCTTTCTCTTCTCCTGGCAGCCTCCTATACCCCATACTGTCATCTCTGGCTGTGGTACAGTAACCCCCCACCCCTACTGTCCTGGCAGCTTGCTGTAGTATGCTGAGTGGGCAAAAGGCCAGCCAGCGAGCAGCCGGCCGTGGGACGGTGACGTTTGATCTTCAGGGAGGCACCGTCAGCGCTGAGCCTTCCTCGGCTGAAGCGCTTTGTGCTTAGGTGGCATTAGCGGCTGGAAGATCCTTTAAGACGCCGCAGCCACGCACGAGACCTGTGGGCAGCTGGCCCTACGCAGGGCTGATGGGATTGAAGGAGCCAGGGAGTGCTGGCTATGCCGGGGGAGTGAGGTCAGACGGGGATATGGGAAGGGGAGAGTGAAGCGAGGAGGTGAGGCTGGTAAGACGTGGTGTTCCAGCACTGCCAAGTTTGGCTTGGTTCAAATCCCCGATATCACCAGTGCAGGGGAGAGGGTAGACGTGGTGCACTCCTGCCAAGGATTAGGGGTGTTTGGCTTTGGGAACGGCGATGTGTGGAGGGAGGGGATTGCACGTGTGTCCTTGGATTGATGAATATGACGTATGAATTACTATAAAGAGGACTGTTAATGGAGTGGAAGGAATGCTCGAGTGCACCATGAGCTAGATCTCTGTCATGACAGTGATGGGTGTTTTATTTTAAAGGAGCATGTGTGTGTGTGTGTGTGTGTGTGTCTGCGCTGTACGTGCTCCCACGTGCGGTGTGACTCAGTGTGGTGACAGCTGGTGGCCCAGGTTGCAAAGCAGTGGCGGTGGTAATCGCTGCATCTCGGGCATTTGGCTAACGGCTGTCAGCTCTTAGCGTAAAGCGGCCGTCTGCTCACTGTCGCTGTGTGTCACTGTCACAGCTGAAAGAAAACCTGCTGTCAGTGGATTTAAACTTCGTCATGTCTGCACTGGGTAACGTGCACTGTGGGTCTCAGGCGATAACAGTGACACCAAGCAGGGTTAGGTGACTCGAGGCTGTAACTGAGTGCACTTAATTGCAGTTTGACATAGTTCTGTGTTTGTTAAGTGCAGTTTAGATTAATGTAGAATATTCTGAGCATGCAAGAGTGTTTGGAAACAAACTGAAACACACACCTGAACATAAAGTCTAACAATAAAATGTTTCTGCACTTTACCTACACCAGTATCAGCAAACTGACCCCCCAGGATGGCACTGACAGTTCTCACCACTGTGTCTGTAGCCAGAAGGCCTCCTGCTGCAAAAATAATCCCAGCAATCCCATTTTAGCAAATCCACCGTGTTTACACTGGCTGGAAAACGTCAGGTGAAACACTTTTACAGCCAAAGATTTAGCCTGAATCTTCCTCTTGAAGTGCAGTGTTACTTTATTCTACGGCACTGAAAATTTTTGAAATAATGAATATATCAACAAGAGCAGTTTTGTTTTGTAACTTACTGAAATTACAACAGTAAAAGTTAAAGGCAGTTAACAAACTCCCAACGAACAAAGTAACAACACTACAATGGCAAAACTAATAAACACTAAAGAAAAGGTTATGGAGACACGTGCTCGTGCAGGTTTTTCCAAAGCTCAGCGGCTCCGACTGAAAATGTTGGATTACCTTTGAGTCTTTGATCTCAACGTTGGAGCCGTTTAACAGAGACCACATCCTCTTAGCTGAAGCAAATGAACCACTCTCTTCAAAAGCCTAGTTATTGTTTATCTTCAGGAGTGTGTAAGACTCCCGGCTTTGTCTTCTCCGCAGTTCCTCGAAGCTCATTTCTTCCCCGCTGCTCACTCGGTCAAAGGTCACCCCTTGTGCTAATTGTTCCAAAGGGGATGGAGTGGAACAAGGCCTGTTCTCCTGGACCGACTCCAGACATCTGAACAATACACTCTGTGTGTGTGAGTGAGTGACAGGCTGGGTGGTCCATGGCTACACGATGTTGGGGGGGCAGTAGGGTCAAGTCAAGCAGAGTCGGTCCTCGTTTTGCTGTATAGAACAGACCCCCCTACCCTTTTGCTAACATTTGCGGAGCACCTAAACCCCTCCAGAGAGCTGTGTCGAGGGTGAACCGCAGGGTTGGACCTTGGAGTTTGCTGAACATGAGATGTGAAAGGCACGCAAGGCTAGGAGATGAGAGAGGAACTCTATGTAGGCCAAATATACACTGCACAAATGTACATACCAGAGATTCTCATGAAGTCAAAACTGTCTTTGATTTAAATACTGAGCCCAGTCATAGGTCTCCATAACTGTGAAAAGGCTGCTCCAGGCAAGCCGAATATCTGTGTAGCTCACCCCTGTTCTTACCTGAGCAGATGGTATGTTCCAGATAGGTTAAGAGCAGAAGGTAAACTGCTGCAGATTTGTTTTATTTACTTATTTTTTGAAGTTATTTTAGTTGTATTTCACAGGGTTCATGTTTCCCTCTGTTTTATCTGTGTTTTTGAGCCATTAGCTGTTCCCACCCTGGATCGGGTACTTTATGTTTCCAGTACTGGTTTCTCCAACAGGATAAACAGACTTGATGGAAACACCAGACTCATATTTACTCAAAATCAGCAACCAACACTGTCACATACACATGTAAGCTGACAATAAATCTGTCAGACGAGAAGCTTTGAACCGAGCAGCAGTGGCATTAGCTTAAGGCTAGCAGACTAGCTAAAAACAGTGACCCATTTTTTCCACATTCTACACACGATGCATTTCACCACTCTTGTAGTTTCAGGACGTCTGTCAGCTTTTGGAACCTGGCTGCAGGGATTTGCCTCAGTCACAAGGGCATTTAAGAGGCCTAACACTAATGATGGGTGATAAGACTTTCCACACCAAACTCGGACAACCGTTTCTTGAATTTTGAAGTTGAATGCACCCTGATGTTTAAAATGGCGTAGAGATTTCTCTTAAATGGAGCTACTGGGATATCCCTGATCGCCGTGTGAGTCTACATATATTATTTGCAAATAATTCCAATTGGGGGCAGCATAAAACTACATGGTTGCAACTGGAGGAACTGACTCCAAATCCATATATGCACACATCCACTCCAAACTGCCCTCGGTCCTCGTGCAGTTTTTCCTCCTCGGGTTTGTCCCAACCAGATGCACATAGCAATAACTCCAGCAGCGACCTAATTAAAGGGGCTGCCTCAACTTGAGGTCACACGACAACCAGCAAATCAGCAACAAACAACCACATAATGGCCCTCATCCTGCTTGCCGTCCCATCATCCCCTGCTCTGGGGGGGTCATTACCCACGCCGCTTCAGAGCCTCCTTCCTTTCCCAGTGTTTACCACATTCTTCCCATACTTGAGTCTTACTTGCATGGGAAGCTCCAGACCAATGCGAGGATACCTGTGTGTGTGAAACAGCTGTCGGGGAGTGAGAGGTCTTGCCTGAACTTGTACGTCTCGACTCATTTCCTGGCGTGTTGTTTTTTTGAGGACAGATGACTGGGATATTATATGGAGGCCACGAGGCGCCGGAATGCAACAAGCTCAGACCTCATCATCTGCTATCACGCAGTTTGTTTTCTTTTGCTCTGACTCAGTTCAAACACCTATTTGTCCCAGTAGGATAGTTAGTTACTAAACAACTGCTCTTTTAAAATGTAGTCGGTGTAAATGTTCAGCTACGTTAGCTTCTTTTCCGCTGGTTCTCACTCTTTAATATATCGTTTTGTCGTGGGCAGTTTCTCTCATCTGTCCAGAACTTACAAGGCTTAAGTTTGAAGAGAAAGTGCAAGTTCATACAAAAAACTATTTCAAACGAGGGTGTAGTTGAACTACTGATTTGGCTTGCTGCTAATACACAAACAGGAAGTCATAAAAACACTCAAACACAACGATGTACAATAATTCAAAACAACACTGGGAGGATGTCTCGGTGCCTGTGGGATTTGGGCAACGTGCCACTTAACTGCCGTGCTCTTGTGTATAATTTTTTCCTGGTTGTTTTTCAGGAAGGGATGAGACTAATTCAATTACATCACATTGTCGCTGAGGTCTGATGATGCTGAGTGTTGAGCCGTCTGCCTTGTTTATGCTGCTGTTTGGATTACTGTGACACAATGACCCTTTGTGTTCGTGGAGTACTTAAGAGTGGACACACCCCCGTTGTCTGGCTGTAACGCATCCGAATCTGCAGATTTCCAGTGGTTATTGTTTCAGCAGCAGCAGTTGGTCTGCACGTCTTGATCAGGGTGGAGAAGGTTTTAGATGAAAGTTAGCAGAAGCAAGATACTATGCTGTAAGTAGAGGGTGAAATCTTCTCCAGTTCTGCTCCCTTTAACATAGATTATCAGTTAAATGCTGGTCTACAGATAACAGTCAAGTCCAAATACCACTGGCAGAAACAAATGAATTTGGTGGGATATACGCTCAATGAGACCAAACACTTCCTGCACATGTTTCACATTAAAAGCCACAGAGGAAAGGAAGGCATTACGCTCTGTGAAACTGCTGGAAGGTTTTTCATGTGGAACCAGCAGCAATTCATTTGTGAGCAAAGACTGCATTTCAAGTAAGATCATTTTACACTGATAAATTAAGTTGTGGGAATGTGAATTATTCTGAATTTGTCAGCAGGAAGATGTACCTCGTCTGAATTAAATGGAAAACAGGGAGGCTTCTTTCAAAAATAAAAGCCTCTTTAATATAAATAATGCTGAGCTCTATATGTGAAGTAAAACCAGAACTGGCCAGTGTGTGTACATGTCCAATGGCTCTTGTTTGTACATTGAGACCAGTGGCTGACGTCTACATACGTCTGTACCGCTGCTTAGAAATTGACGCACGCCCTCTCCCTTCCCAGTGGCCTGACGAGGAATGTCAGCGATGTTTTGCTAAGAGAAACAAAGTGGATCCATGCAGGAGAGATGACCTTTTTTGGACAAATTGTTTCTGAATTCCATACAATAGTCTCTCTTCTTGTCGCTCACTCCTGATCTTTTCCTGCCTGTTCCTCTGTCTCTGCTCTTTCTTTCTCACTCTTGTTTCCTCTTGAAATAGAGCGAATAGAAGTGAATAGAAATACCACCACTGCCACACACATACAGTACAAGACACACACACTTTCACAGCTCAACAGTGTGAAACTCTCTCCGCCACCCTCCATCTGTGTTTCCTGTTTTCCTCATGCTTGTACTTGTCTGTTTCCAGCGGGTTTGTTTGTTTGCGGACCTGCTCTCGAAGGACGCCCTTCAGCCCGACGCTTCCTGTTTTCACTAGACCACAGAAGTCAAAAGTACAGGTAAACAGGACTTTCTGTCCACTTAAAGCCACAACAGAACACCCTAAACTTTCCATCAGCTGTTCATGGCAAACATGGCAAAGCATCAAGTGATGGTGGCAGTGCAAAGAGACAGAGATTAATAATCGTGATTATTGGGTGCTGTGGAAAAGAAAGTCCCAACACAACATGCAAATCTGATCTGGGATGGTTTTTAAAATGTGTTTTAATATTTATTTTTTGGACATGTCGCCTTCTAATTTGACTTTACACTGTCTTTGTGAACTGTCAGGTCCCTCCCAACATTTACATACTAACACAGAGTGAAAAGGTTGTGTCAGGTTCACTCCTCAAAGGTTACAAACATACAGAAAGATCATTATTGACATGATAAACACCTTTTTTCCTTTGCTATTTTACAATAAAAGTCACTGACCGCAACAGTAGATACACTCGTGTCACCAAAATAAGATCAATTTGTTTACGTTTGGACAACAGCCAAAGTTCTGGGATGAAATTAACCTGGGATATGTGCAGTATAGTGTTACAGATTGTTGTTTGGATGCTTGTTTTATTAAATTTTGAATTTCATGTCTGATAGATGTTCTATAAACATTAGAACTGACAGTAAAAATAAATACTCAGAAGTGTATTCTACACTGCTTGTTCTTTGTAAGTATGTTTATTCTTTCTGTGGTTCTGTTCCTTTGTTTCTTAGCACGTCCATTTAGTCGTTCCTGACTGTGGAACAAAGATCAGCTAATAGTCAAAGTGCGCTGCCACTGTTGTTGACTTGTTTCCAACTAGTTCAGGTTCCAAAAGATAAAGATAAGATATTGCAAAATAACATCCTCTACTAAACGTATAAAGCTGCTGAAATACTGATCAGTGATACGATAGGCCGACTGTCACTTCCTCCGAGACAACTTCAGAAAACAAGTTTCTAATCTGAGCTGAGATGTAAATGACATGCGAAGTGCTAAACATGTCAGAAAGCTTCAGAGTTAGAACGAGCGTCTGCTTTGCATCTGTACGAGTGAATGCAGAGTGACAGACAGAAACGGGCCAAAGGCAGAGGGAAGTGGACACCCAGTGAAGGGGAAATCCTCTCTGTGGGTCTCTCACACACACAGGCAGCATGTGAGTGCAATACTTTATTGAAGCTGACCAAGCCCTCTACACAATCCCCAGCCCCTCACGTCTGTTGTCACACACACACACACACACACATGCAGAGAGTGCAGGACAGCAGTGAGGCGATGCAGAGCAGAGACAGAGTGATGGAGCTGTTGATAACGCTGGAGCCGCCATTGTCTTCACAGAGCTCAGACCAGGGTGTGTGTCCGTGTGTGTGTCTGGGGCTGTCACGAAACAGCTGGAGGGAAACTCTCTGGAAATCAAAGTGTGTGTGTGTGTGTGTGTGTGTGTGTGTGTGTGTGCTTGTCCGTTTCTATACATCTCTGATAAAGCAATTCATAAAATTATAACTAATGTCAAAAGAAGAAAGTTGATTTTGGATAAACACACACTATCACTCAAAACGTAGAGTCATCTGTGTGTGTGTGTGTGTGTGTGTGTGTGTGTGTGTGTGTGTGTGTGTGTGGTGATAAAGCAGACTGCTATAGAGGAAAAATTGTGTGTGCATGCATGAGTGTGTAAGACCTAGACAGGTTTGTGCAACACAGGAAGCATGTGCACCTACTTGTCTGTGTCTCAGTGTGTGTGTGTGTGTGTGTGTGTGTCACTCTGTGAGCTCCTCAGCCCCCCAGGTGCTGTAGGTGTAACTGTGATGCTCTTTGTTTTGAATGTGAATAGTGTGTGAATGGGTGGTGGAGACGGCAGCTGACCGACCCGCAGAGACAAGATCTCACTGCTGGGCTGAAAAAACTTCTTCTTTACATCCCATGTGCACAAAAAGCTGCTCCTCAAACTTTCACCTCGTGTCCACACTGATGTGGATGTGACAGTGTTCATCAGTATAAAAAGTCTGTTTAAAAGCAGCTTCCTCAAAGCGTGTCAGGCAGCCAGCGATCCTGCAGCACTGAGTTTCTTTAAGAGAACAGCATGTACAGAGTGAGTAGTCGTAGTCATCGCGTGCTGTTCACCTGTGTGTGCTGCCCCCGCGCAAGATACAATCAGTGCGATAAGAGAAGGAAGCATGTGGTTGTTATCTGTGAGCAGGAGCCTGGCAGCTCCACCTGAGTCATCTCTGCTAATCTCAACTTCAGCTGAGCCTTCGAAAGAAGCCCTCTTCATCATCATTAACGTGTCCCTGTCTCCCGGCTGCGTGGCCTCGCTGTGGTTTGACTTGGTGTTCTTTGGCTCTAACGCTGCGTTCTCTTGCCTTCGCGCTGCGGTGCGTTTTGCGTCACGTTTGCGTCGTGTTGTGTCACACACCAGTGAACACCTCTGGAGATCAACATTTGCAGTGGTGCAAGTCTCGATTGCTGACGCACACTTTCACACTTGCACACTTCACTGAAAACACAAGGATGACTCGCTGTTTTCTGCACTGAAAACAAAGGGTACTGACCCAGAGAAATCTGAGTGTTATACCCTCACTGATGTTACTGACCGAGGGGCAACCTCCATGTTAGCTGTTGTGGATATAGGGGGAAAAAGGGGCGAAAATTAGCTGCCTGGGGTTGTGTTTCCATCAGTGCTGATTGGTTGATATTTGAGGCCTTCAGTGGAGACTATCTCAAACACATCTTTGGCAGCTTGTTGACCAGCATATATGCTGATAATGATCTGTCTTTGATTGGCTAAAATCAGTCAGTAATATCCTCCATGCTAACGTACCAGTGGGGATCTACGCAGGTATGAGTAGGGATGCATTATCTACAGTAGATAGTGATATAACCTGGTAATCAGAAGTGTGATTGTTACCTCTTATCTGCCCACATCATGGTGACTTTTTAACAAACGTGGTGCATTTTTTGGTCGAGGGAATCAGTTGGATTGTTTTGGCTCTACTTTGCTCTAATCCTGCACAGACAGACAGAGATCACAGGTGTGAATGTGACACAAAAGATCCTCACAGTCAGATTCTCAGTTGTTGAGTTCTCAGTTTTTATTGTTTGCTTTTGGTTTTCATTTGTGTGCATCACTCTTCATGTTAAATACCCAGTTCCTCTTTCAAGCACAAACACAAACAGACTTCCTTTGCATCATGTGCTAACTTTAGTATTTTGCAACAGACACTCTCTCACTGTCTGCCTCTGTCTGTCTCTCCGTCGTTCTCACACAAGAAATTCCATGATAAGCCATACTCACTTCCTCAGTATGTGTCATAGGCGTACATCTTCACACACACACACACACACACACATACATACATGCAGACAGGTCTAGCTCCAGACCTGATTAGTGCATGTGGTTAGTCTTTGTTTGGGGACAAAGGATTTCCCTGTCTGAGACGAGCAGCCGGTGGCAAAGAAACAAGGAGGAGGACGAGATTAGCTGCTGAATGAGAAGAGCGGGTGGGGACGGAGGGTTAGGTTGGGTGGGCGGGGGGGGGGGCAGATGGGAAAAGATGGAGGTAGAGAGAATGAGACTGCGCTGACCTCGCTTTGTGATCTTCAAGTTGGACACTGTCGCCTTCAGTGAACAGGTGTTTCTGTTCATTTAAAGCTGACTGTCCATGTAGTTTAAAAGAGCAGAGAACACACAAGAACTGAAACAGACCTCCAATTTATTTGTACAGTGAAGCCACAGCTGCAGACTGGAATCTGTTAATCAGGTATTAACCAGAGGTAACGGAGGAGAAGTATCACTGACCTTTCAACTCTCTGCTTTTGGTCGTCTGGTAATTGAAGCTCATTCCACTGAAAAGACCAGCAACACAACAAACTGGACATGAAACACACTCAGGAGGAGGAAATGAGCGAAGAGAGAAAAAGAATCAGGGGTTTTCCACGGGTGGAATACAATGGTTAACTTGTCAGCAGATTATTTATTGTTTGGGAAAATTAGCAAATGATCTGTTGACCTATTTTTGTCCAAACTAACATCACCTGCTGACAGGTTACACTACATCCCAAGTTCTGATATTCGCAAAAATTAAATTGTTTAATCGATGAAGTTTTTCATTTTCAGCTAAATCTGTGAAATCATCGGTGTCTGAGGCCGACCAGTGAGTCACACTTATTAGTCACTGTTCTCACAATCAGGTTTTCACATAGAAGCACTGTCACCCCTGACCCCGTCTGTGATCATTCGTGTGTTGTGTTAGCACAGCCGATGACGCAGCTCTGCTGCTTTCCACTTACGTCAGAAGTCAGGTGTCGTAGCTGGGAATGATGTTACTCCCACGTTGACCGCGTTCCAGAACAAGAAGTCAGACATTTGTAATTACTCGTTGTTGTTATTGTTACCGATACCAGTTTTGTAACAACGCATCACGCAGTATTTTATGCATACAAACACTGTAGCAACATGCGTGTACTTTCAGTTCTGATTGATGCACAGGGCAGCCATCTTGGATTTTGAGGCGTGGGTTGATGAGGTGCGTCCCACTTTCCGAAGCAGAAATGTGGGTGCTCCAGTTGACGTTTCTGACTGGAAACTTGGACACCTACCCTGATTTTCCTACCCAAAACTGAGCTCTATATATCTGTATATATTTATATAGAAAAAGAAAAAATCAACATTAAAGAATCCTTATTTCTGTAACCCTCAACTCTCTGCATAATTGCTCATTTTGACCAGTATGTGCATATTTTATCATATGAAAAGTAGTGATTGAATTATCTGTCTGGTCTTTTCTTGAAGGATAAAGATCTCAGTCTGGACAGGAACCTCAAACAAAGTAGAGACATACAGCATTTCCACGAATCTGGTCAGAATAAGTGAAGCGTATATTCAGTGCTGATGCATGTACAGAGGCTGATTGTAGATTTTATGACAGCGACAAAGAAAAGAGGGATGAAACAGGAAAGGGGGCCAAGGGCAAAAAAAAAAGAGGCAGGAGCAGAAGAATAGGGCGAGCAGCAGGGAGGAGGAGGCGGTGGGGGGAGGCGGGTGTTTGCTGGTGAAAGAGAGCAGAATTCATTTGAAGGTGAATAGAAACAGCTTGGCTCCTTTCAGAAGGACTTCTGTCACGCTGGGGGGAGGCTGGGGACGGGGGCGTGCTGCAGGGGCCAAAGGGCCAATGTTAACGCCGGGGCCGCCACACACTTCATATGCTAACACACTGCAGAGACACACACACATGCAGACATGCACGGACTGGGTGAAAAGAGGGGCTGAAAGAGGGAGTCGTCTGCCTGCAGTGTGTGTGTTTAAAAGAGAGACGGAAAGAAATCTAAGTGTATTTATTGAAAGAAATTAGACACATTTGACCCCATGGATCAAAACACACCCACACGTTTCATTCCACTGAAACTTTGGCTTATATTTTCCGACTTGGAAATGAAAGAAAACTGAATCTGTTGTGGACACGTAACTTAATCCTTCCCTAATGTTTGAAGATGCTGCATATCAATGAGCAGCAGACGTGTCCGTTTGTGAAGGAGTGTTAACAGACACTGAAAATCTATTTTAACGTGCTCTGCTCTGGGTAACTGACCTATAATACTACAGAGATCAATAGTGAGGATGTGGCTGATGGAGGAGCTGCACTGTCAGACCCTGAATGAAGGGTCTGTAGATTAAGACTTAACTTGCAACATGGTAAGAGATATTGTGAGTTTTCTTGAATGTAACCCTCCTGATGGATTCTTTTTTTGTCCGTCATCCAACCAGCGCAGAGTGACATTAAACCAGTCACCTACTCGTGTCCCCAAACAGCTGGAGGGATCATTGTGGGCTTTGCAGTGAAGTAAGAGTAAGAGCCTGTGATGATGAATCTGCACAGCGTGTTTCAGAGGATGTTGTTGGTGGTTTGATAAACTCCTCCTGCACACAGATGCTATCTCATAGAGCTGCTGGTTTGAGACAGGATGCATGAAGATTGTTTACAGGAAGACTAGATGAAATTAAACTTTACTGTCAGTGAAGGGTCTGTTTACAGCCTTCTTACACAACCTGCACACGACTCCTTAAGAGAAGAAATAAATGAAGATATTTGCATGTAATTGTATATTTTAATTCACTTCCTTTAACTAAACCTCTCTATTTTATATTCTCAAAGAAGAACATAAAGTAAAAAATAAAACTTGAGCACCTTGTGCTTTGTTTCTGGAAGATTATACTTCAAGTGTTATTACATTTACATCTTAATTTCAAGCACTGAACTAAAAATAAATACATATATGTTGACACAGATTTTGCTTTCAAAATAATGAGCTTTAATGAACTGGAATGAGTTAGTAATCACAGTTTGTTGGGTGATGTATGCTGTTACAGCTGTAACTCCACAGGAATCTCCTCTAATCTGATGAAGGTGTTTGGTTAATCTTACACTGTGAAGTCAATCAGAGCAGCCGAGTCTGGACGAGTGATATTAAATCAACCGGTCACCAATTACAGGCCTTTGTGTGTGTTTACAGTCGACTGCGAGTGCGAGGCGCAGATGGCGATAAAAACACAACCGGTGGAAATGCGCCTTTTGTTTGCGTTTAGTTTTGGGTGTGGAGGCCATTAACGAGCCGATGGGAGGCAATCAGCGCCTCTGATTGACCCAGTATGGACCGAAGCTCCGCGTCTGTCCCTGTTAAAAAGGCGTGAAGGACGTGGTGATGCTGGAGATCCGGCTGATTGATGTAAAATAATCCCACTGAGTGTGTTAATGTGCGGGTGCTTTCCTGTTATATTATAGCAACAGCACGTTCCAGTTAGCGAGGCCTGGACTGCAAATGTTAAAGAGAAAACGTTATTTTCTTTATTATTCTGAGAATAGCAGAGTGACTGTGATCAGTCCAGTGAGTCTCGTTAGTGAGAAAGAGACGCTGACATATTGATGCACCACCACCCACATAAACGAGCCTCTTCAGTCTGGTGAAGGCTGCACAGACAGAAATAGCTCCAGAGCTGCTGTGTGCTCACAATGTCACAGAGCAGCGCTGCGTTTATTTCTAAAGCTACAGAGAAACACCTGAAAGTTTGCTCTGTGCAGAGTCTGTGTGAGTGTTTGGATACAGCATCTACCTGGAAAATACCTGAGGTGTAGGACCAGTTCTTTATCAGCTGTAAAGTGTAAGTGAGCAGGAGCAGTGTACCTGGAACCGCTCAACAAAGTAAGATGCTTTTTGTTTAACCTGTTGCTATAAATCAATACCAGACTCCACTGACAAAAGCAGTCATTTTACAGAGCAGAACACAGGAGCTGCTGGTAAACCACAGTTAGTTTATTGTCTCACTGACATGCAGCTTTTTTTCTAGCTCTCTCTCTGTGAGGCACAGATCTTGCAGCAGTTGTTGTTTGGTTGACCTCTGACCTCTGAGGTCAGACAGAAGAGACACTCTCCATCATAACGTGTCTGCAGATAAATAAACCTAAAGTCATGTCATTAACTTTCTATATAAAGACTCACATATACTAACATAGAAATGTTGTTATTTTCATGTCTGTGTGAAAATATGTTTTTTTGTTTTTTACTGAAGCCTCAACTTTAACTTTGTGAAAGTTAAATTTTAGTAAAGCACACTATTATGTACTTGTGTTATTAATACTCCTAGCACTCTTATTTGATACTAACCCCTCTCCCCCCTCTCCCTCCCTCCCTCTCTTCCTTCCTTCTCCCTGCAGTTCTTCTGTTTGTTTGCACTCACTTGATCCGGAGCGGAAATTCCTCTCCGTTTTTGTGAATGACAAACTCATTAACAATTCATCAACACGGGCCGTTCTATCCGGCCCCCGTTTCCAAGGCGACCGCCGCTGGAGCCGCTCTGATTGGCCGGCCAACATAATGTATCCAATGAAACGCCTCCTGTTTGTAGCCATTCAGCAGCCTGGCGCCGCAGAGAGCGCTTTGAGCCAGAGCCTGCAGAGCGTCGATTCACACCGCAGACTGAGGGGGAACAGGCGGCATCCGCAGGCACAAGTAGTCGGACATAACCCGCATGGTTCAAACCGATAGACCCCCACTTCTACTCTGAATCCCCGAGAAGGAAGCGAGAGGTGGAGGAGCAGTTGCGCTCGGAGCCGTGGACTTATATAAGAGCAGAGGAAGCGTCAGCCTCGTCGCAGGGCCGGTGTGACTCATTGATAAATAACACGGGCTCTTTCCGAACAGATGCATGAATGAGCGCCAGTGTAGGCAACCGGCAGTCGGGAAATCTGTGAAGGGGACTGGTGCTTTTATTGATCCGCCTCGTTCCAAAGCGCACGGGACACCGACAGCCACCCGGAGAGAGAATCTATTCGTCTGATTTTGCATTTTGACTTCACCCTTTTTTTTCTTTTTCACACCTTTGCCCTCGGTTGCTCGTGTTGCCGAGGGCCCTCCAAGCAGCGGAGCGGACTGAGAAACAAACCCCACTCCTCGCCGCTGCAGCCGGGAAGCTCCCCGCTTTCTCAAAAACATCTTTTTGACTCCTGCTTATAAATGCTTGACAAGCTCAAGCCCGTCGTCCAGCTCGACTCGGTAATGGCGATCAGCAAGACGGTGGGCTGGCTCCGGGAGCAGCTGGAGACGCGCAGGGACGGGCTGCTGGTGATGGACTGCCGGGCCCAGGAGCTCTACGAGTCGTCGCACGTCGAGACGGCCATCAACGTGGCCATACCGAGCCTCATGCTCCGCCGGCTCAAGAAGGGCAACCTGCCCGTGCGGGCCCTGCTCTCGGACGGAGAGGACCGGGAGCGGTTCGTGCGGCGCTGCAAGACGGACACCATCGTGCTGTACGACGAGTACAGCCGGGAGTGGAACGAGAATGTGGACGGGGGCTCGGTGCTGGGTTTACTGCTGAGGAGGATGAAGGACGAAGGCTACAAGGCCTATTATCTGGAGGGTGAGTGCGGTTCATTCACATTTAAGGGCCCCGCGGCCGCTGCTGTTCATTCACACCGACAGATTTTTGCGCAGAGACGCAGGGAGGCGCTTCAGCTGGTTTCATGTGAAATCATCTGATCTGTACATGGAAGCTCAGAAGCTTTGAATGAGAATGAATTTTGTTGCCATGAAAAACCTGCAGTCGGAGTAAACTGCAGGTATTTTCAGGAAAGAAAGAAAGAATCTTGCAGCTAAATGAATCTGAGTTCCAAGTTGTGATGATTTGTTTGTAGCGGCCTGGAATTCATTGGATTTCTGTTGTATTTTCCAGGTGGCTTCAGTAAATTCCAGGCTGAGTATCCCGCTCTGTGCGAAACCAACCTGGACGGCTCCTCCAACAGCAGCTCCCCCACCGCCCAGGTGCTGGGCCTCGGTGGGCTGCGGATCAGCTCCGATTCTTCTGACATCGAGTCCGACATAGACCGGGACCCGAGCAGCGCCACGGACTCCGACGGCAGCCCGCTGTCCAACCCGCAGCCCTCCTTCCCGGTGGAGATCCTGCCGCACCTCTACCTGGGCTGCGCCAAGGACTCCACCAACCTGGACGTGCTGGAGGAGTACGGCATCAAGTACATCCTCAACGTTACTCCCAACCTGCCCAACCTCTTCGAGAACGCAGGGGAGTTTAAGTACAAGCAGATCCCAATCTCGGATCACTGGAGCCAGAATCTGTCTCAGTTCTTCCCCGAGGCCATCAGCTTCATCGGTAAGTAATCCCGCAGAGCTGAAAACACACCGCAGCGTCTCTGGCTGCAAACACGCTCATTCACTTTTACAGCTGCAAATACGTATTATGTTCATTCATGATGAAGCGTTGCATGCAGCAGGAACCAGCTGATTATTCAGCTAATCATTCCAGCACCATTCACTCCTAATTCCTCACTATTTAGTGACAAAGTGAAGGAGCAGAAGCAGATAGCTGGGGACATAGTCTCATTAATTTGATATGTGTTATCAATGCCAGGAAGTTCTTAGGTTCTTATTGTGCAGTTGAGATTAGATGAGGTGTCCCTGGCTGTGGTCTTATCAGTCAATCAGGCAGGGACACACAGAGCGGGCAGATTAAGGCCATTGTGTTGAGGCAGAGGAATACAAGTCTGCCTCTAATGGCGCACAGGCTAAAATGCACTGTGTACAAATGATTTGACTTCAATGGAAGACATCCTGGCCTATCTCTTGTCCCGGGGCTTGTGTAATTGCAGCACAAAGGGCGACGTTGAAACAGGAGAATGGGGAGAGTGAACGAGGGGAGGGCAGTAATTCGAGCGCAACAGGAAGGAAGTGGCATTGAAAGTAATCTAGGACATGGCACTACCCCCCCTTTTCCTCCCTCCACATTACAAAAGGAGCCATTTACAGGCCCTGTTGACATCCTGTTCGCCTTGACAGGGTGCCCTCATGACTCCTACGTTTACACGCCCAAATGGCACCATTGTCGGAGTAACCCTAGCGAGCGGAAGAATGGTTTAATAGACCGTAATAGTCAATTTCCCAGCCGGCTACTCTAGGCCAAAAACTAAAGAATGTCGGCTCTGTTTATGTGTGCTACTGCTGCAGCCCCTGTTTGTTGACTGACACGCCTGGGAGATGGTCAGGATAATAATTTCCGCTGCTCTCCCTCCCTGGACCCGCTCCAACTTCCAACACAGCTTGACTTAAATGTCACAGATGTTTATCACAAGTTTTGTTCTGTCTCTGCGAAAAGGAGCATGACATGCAGGTCTGAAGGTGTAAATAACGCCTCCTGAGCAGTTCAGAAAATGAAGTGTATGTATTTTTAAGGCGTTAAATGTTGATTTGTTGGCTAACAGAAGCAGACAGAGGCTTTTCTGGTATTTTTTAGTGATCAATTGATTAGTTGTAAGGTATTTTTTCAAAACCATGAGTTGCTCTGCATCATATAACGTGTCCATCTTTTTTTCTCTTTCCTCCAGATGAAGCTCGAGGGCAGAAATGTGGCGTCCTGGTCCACTGCCTGGCCGGCATCAGCCGCTCAGTGACTGTGACGGTGGCCTACCTGATGCAGAAACTCAACCTGTCCATGAACGACGCCTACGACATCGTCAAGATGAAAAAGTCCAACATCTCCCCCAACTTCAACTTCATGGGCCAGCTCCTGGACTTTGAGCGCACGCTGGGCCTGAAAAGCCCGTGCGACAACCGCATGGCTGCGCCGAGCCAGCAGCTCTACTTCACCACCCCGACCAACCACAACGTCTTCAAGCTGGACCCCCTGCAGTCCACGTGAGGTCCGCTGTCACCACCCCTCTCCTTGCCGGGAGGTTTTGCGGGCCTCCTGTTGGAAAAGCTGCAAAAAGTTTCTCTTTTTTCCGTCGTCTGCCGTGCGACTGGGCTCTTGACGTTATTGATACAGCTGGTTTGAGGCGACAGCTGCTGAGCGTGGTTACTGGAGGGCCAAAGCTGTCTGGCCAAGATGCAGCTGCTGTTGACTAAATGAGGAGAGACAGTAAAAGAGACAGAGACAGAAAAGAGGAAGAGAGTCATTTAAAGAGTGCAGATACTTTCTACAATCCTATATCGCTGTTGGACTCCTGAGGTCTTTCATCTCTTTTGTCATTGTGTCTGAGGAAACTTAAAGTGGTTTGTCGGACAGCTGTACGTAATGCTTCAAAGTTCCTAGGCTGGTGTGCCAAAGATACATGATTGTTCAAACTGGACAGATCTGAAAATGAAAATCTTTTTTATGTTTGTTTTGGGGTCTAGCACTGGTTCCCTCAAGACTTCAGGGTGCGTTGTCTCCTTCGTCTTCTGTGAAGACTTGCCTGTGTGGGGCTGAAGCACCCCAGCTTTAGATGGCACACTATATACTGGACTCGATTTTACATTTGTGGAGTCTTTTCAAACATTTATACATTGTGTATATATCTTAATATAAAAGACAATACAGTAAAAGCCTTGCTCTAGTATATACCCTTTGCAACAAGTGGGTACTGAAGATTCTTTTTGTTTCATATTCTACTTTTATGTAAGCAAACAAACTGCATATTGATCAGTATGTTTAAAGTTTATTATGCCAAAAATCAAGTAGGCTTTCCAAGAATTGTGGAAAAATGTGTACATGTGTAATATATTTGATAATCGCTTTATGTGTGAATTCAGCCGACCGGCCTTGTTTTTGCACCCGCCCTCTCACAAATCAAACTCACCATGGTTGTTTGCCTTACTTTTGCGCTCAGAAGGTTTTTAGTGCATTAGCCTTCAGAGAAATTCACCAACTTTCTCAAATCTACAACAACCCAGATTTTTTTTTTTTTTTACAAATTCACCCCAAAATTAAATAGTTTAAATGGCAACTGGATTTTTTTTTTTTAATCTGGCACCATATGAAACTAACTGAAGTAGTCAGAATGGCCAACGGTGTTGTCTGGATCTCTGAAGGTTAATGTGAGTAATCCTGATCTGTGCACAAGGGTTAAAAGTCTCTGACATGTGGACAAAGCAGGAGGCTTTGCTTGCCTCGCTTCTTCAGGGAAAACTCTGTGAAATGCAGTTTTTATTTGTCAAGATGAGAGAAAAAGAATCCAGAGCTTCGGAGGGTTGTGTTGCCCCCTCCAAAGAGAAGGCCTCTTTCTGGAGGAAGCCATCTTGGTGACCTCTGCCGCCCCCCCGCCCTCCCCTCCACACTCCTCTCTTACGAATGTAAAGAAAAGATAAGTTATTAATAAATTGCTATTTTGTCTACACTTTCCGCTTCTCATGCCTGTTTTTCCATTAACACACAGTTGTTGGTGTATTGTCTGTGTCCACAGCAACACGTTTATGTAAGTGTCTCCTCACCCGCAGTATAGTTGAGTGTTAACCAGCAGGCCAAGTCACGACAACAAAGAACAGCCGCCATGAATCATGAGGCTCTTCACAAAGCTCTCGCTATTCGTTAACTACAGCACTCGACACATCTCCCACTTTACTTTCCAGTTCAGAATCAGCACGTCCTGTCACATGATGCTTGTGTAACAAAGCATCGTGCACACACTGTCCTCTGTGACAATCATTCACGAGCTGCAAAATGCTACTCAACAGGTACAAAGTGATTCCAGTCACGCTAACAGCCCGACTGGTTTTTCCAGGTGCTGCTCTGTGGCGAGGGCTTTGGGTTCACACAACACAACACAACCTTCGGGCACTTCCTGAGGGTGGAGCCTCTGTACTCGCCCATCAAAGGGAGCAGAAAGTACCTGGATGCAGTGTTACTTGATAGTGAGCATAACACTGTGTACCTGTTCAGACCTGGAGGCTCGGGAGAAGATGATCCTCACGGCGCAGGTGAGCGAGGAGGAGTGTTGTGTTCTCACGCAAGCACACAACTCGCTTCACAGCTCAGCAGAGATGCACTGCTGTGCACCAACATTCACACACATGCTGATTTACAGCAAAAGCAGACTGTATGTGTGACTTAAGTGTGTTAATTCTCTGGAGTGTGGGGGAAAAGACCAGGCAAAGCACTGATGTCTGTGCATCAAAGGTAGTAGACACAGGATGCCAGTTGGTTATAATAAGGGATTTTCAAAGACTGAATCACATTCAGCTCTTTTTGTCTGCTAAGCCTTTGACGTGTGCAGCATGCATGTGCTTGCCATGGAGTAAAGCCCTCAAACGGAAACTAACTGTGTAAGACAACACAAACAGCTTCACTGAGATTAGTGTCTAAAAGTTGCTTTAACTGTCAAGTCCAGTGTAGGCAGCATAAACACTACAACTTGTGAAGTTTGTGTAATGTAAAATATAAGTGCACAGCACTTTTTAAAAAATAGTTTAACTTTATATGCATATCAGAATACACACAGTATGAAAAAGTCTACATAGCTGGAAAGGAAATTATATGAAGTTGAAGCCTTGTCCAAAAATGTCTCAGAGCAAAATAACAATTATATTGAATAATTATCAATAATATGTTTGTATTGTAATATAATGTATGTATGAAATTGTTCCCAATAGTCTTTTCCCTTTTTCCCTGCTACTTCCGATACTATGTGTTTATGTTAGACCTTATATGCAATCAGATTTCAGCCCCGTGTTGCCAAGGTAACAGAAACCTGCCTTGAGCCCTACAGAATCGACAGTGCGCGCTCCAGTCATTTAAAATCAATGGCGATGAAACGGTTGCCGCGTGGATCCTTTAACCAATCAGATTTCGAGTTGGCGAGGCCAACCATGACGTCGACATTTCCGTGACATTTGATTGGATGCTCAGAGATCGTACGTACCGGTCAGAGCTAGCAAACCGCGTCTGTAGCTACTAGCGCAAGCTAAAACATGTTAGCATAGATTTAATAGCTGTTTTCTCAACCCGCAACGGCTGAAGGAGGAGGAAGAGTTCAGTGAGTCTGTTGTAGAGGTTTATCTGTGCGTCTCAGTTCCAACATTAAGTCCTTTTCTATCGTCACGGAGGCTAACGCTGAAAGTCGCGTCAGTCAGTCGGATTTCTCGGATTCGCTTCAGGACTGAGAGTGTCCGCTCGACGGAAGCAGCTTTTTGTCTTCAAATAATCAACAGTTTCGGTGAGTAAAATGCATTTGACCTGTATTTTATTGTTTTCGTCTCTGTCATTTTATCAGTTAACATTGATGCCTCTGCTGGAGATGATGTGTGTGGCGCAGCTGTGGCTTTGTTTGTGTTTGGAGACCTGTTGAATTGTGCTAATTGGGTTTTTATAGCATTGCTTTAGCAAAGGTATTTATTCTGGCTACATGACATGCCTGTCTGTGATTCAAGCCGTCTGTTATACTGTGTTTCTGTATATTGTTGATGGTCTCTATCGCTGTGACATCATAATGACCGTATAAAGATTAATGCAGGTAGGACCCAGGTGTGAAATGCAGGGCCCGCCGCTGAGATAAGCAGTTATGCAAGTTTAAGTAAAGGAAGCTACAGATCTCTTTCATACTTTTTTTTAGGTTTAGACTGGAAATACAATCTGTAATGGAGCTGAACAAAGCGAGTGAATCATTTGCCTTGTAACAAAGGGCTAAACCTGCACACTCATGTCCTGACGTAAATGATTTATAAAAAGACTCCTGCATTTCAGTAGGTGCCAGCACTGTCCCCCTTTGCCCACTTTCCAGTTCAGGTGATACTTTTCCATTTCCTGGGTAATCATTTCATAATAATACGACTCCTACGGTCCAACTGTAACAGCAAAGCAAACACAGGATGAATGCAGATATACTGTACAGGCAACGAGTGATAACATTCCCACTTATCACTGATCTTGGTGAAAAATATCCAGTCCATCTAAACTGAAGAAGAAGACTTAAGACTTTACCTCTAAGTGTTGTAGGGCCCACATGAACAACATAGTATATTTAGGGCTATTTGAGAGGTAAAAGCACATGTGCTCAGACAGGATTGGTGCCCTCAGAGTAGCATGAAATTCAATGTCTTGCTCAAGGACACTGTGACAGATATGGACTCTGCAGGGGATCAAACCTGTGAGCCAGCGGGTGAGGGGACAGGTCTCTACAGCCACCCGGATATCGTCCATCAAACCCAAACCCAACTATAGCAGAGCCTGGGAAGCTCTTATTCTTAGAATGGGCTGATGTGATGTCATGGCAGGACTGTGATTGACAGATAGGGCCGGGGGTATGTGTGGCACGTCGAGCGCCCCGGGGGGGCTCTCATGGCTGTTCTTCCTGTCTGCGGCTTGGCCTTTCGTGGCTTTAAAGCCAAGGATTAAAGGGCACAGGAAACTACCAGTGCTAATTTTAGACAGGCATGTAGATGGGCTTGGCAGACCCCATCAGCACCTTCATCACTACGGCACGGCTGCTGCGACAGTGCAGGCCATACAGGGATCTGGAAACACGTATGGCTGGGTCATGGCGAGGGCTGTCAGGGGGGGCCCGGCATGCGGACATGTGGTCAGATGACTGATATGCCTGGAGTTAAATGTACAGTAGTGAAGAGAGTAAACAGGCGCTCAGACTAGAAATAGCACCGCATTAAAAAGACACAAGGGTCTGCACTAGTCTGATGTTTTGCTGCAAGTACAGGTGATACGATGAGTCATTTTATCCTCCTTTGTGATTATAGTGAGTTAAACAATAGAAATACATCATTCAGGTCATAAGATAATCTACCACGTTTCACATGTTATCGGCCATGTTGTGGACTAGGTTCAGCATTTCTGCTGGATGATTCTTTTGATCATTTTTTGTTGGAACTATGGTCTCATTAAAGTAAATGCTAATGCTGAGTTTTATTCATTCATTAATTAATTTAGCTGAGCATCGATAGGTGGAAGCACAGATGCAACATAGGTGATCTGTGTGGACTCATAATAGAGAACAGGTGATACAGGCTGCTGGAGAGGGTAGATCACCTGTGAGTGGGAAACTGAAGGAAATGTAAGAAAGCTCATACATCTGTGAAGTGTGCTTAGTTAGCTGGATGTCATTAATATATCTATCTAACAGTGTGGCTGATGTATAGGGAAAAACTGAAGTCACAGATGGCTGCGTGTGTTAGTCCTGTTGGGCTGTCTTGACCTGACAGATAGAAAAGTCACGCAAAGCATGATTAATAAGTGATGCATTACCTCTCTGAGTAGTAATTCTCATGCTGATAACACCGTACTACATCATCACAGTAAATTCAACTTTGACCCGAGCTGTGGCAACTCATGAAACTTTTTTCAACCTACACACAGATTTTTGTTTTGTTGTCGTAGAATAGAATAAAATATCCAGTTACCGATGAGAGCCTGATATCACCATGCTGAACGCTGGAGTAATAACAGGCCAACTGCTATTTTGGCTGGAGAGTGAGATTTTTCAGTTTTCGTAGCAGAAATGGCTCACGACTCCAGGTGCTTGCTAATAACGCCATCCTCCAGTTGGAGCAGCGACGTTGCCAGTGCGTGGGGAGGTTTTGCTCCAAAACAAAGCCTGGGCCAAAAAGTAACTTTTGAAAGTCTGAAATCAGAAATCAGCACCTGGAGAAGTAATTGTTGAGTTGCTGGCACAGAACCAATCTATCAGCTGCTGTTTTCTGCTGCGAAGCATCAAATCTCACGCATATTTCTTCTTACACATATTCCAAAGTAACATCCTGAAGTGTTGAGAATGTCACATCCTTTTTATGATTGGATATGGACATGACATCCGGCTGTGGGCTCAGTGTGGCGCGCCGCTGCCCCAGTTCCCACTGGCTTTTTGGCCATGAAAATAAAGGCAAGAGGTTGAGGGGCTAAACTTGGCGCGCCTGCTAATCCTCTGCTAACGGTTCCTGTCCCTCTTACCCTCAAGCGACAGCGTGTTGACAGCAGCCTCCACCCCCTTCATCTCTCCCTCCTCCATCCATCCCTCCATCAGCTCCCCCGGTACCCCCCCCACTCCACCCCCACCCACCTGTCTCATGTCACACTGCTTCCCTCTCATCCACTCCAGTAATTTCCTGTTGCCCTCACAGATCGTGTTACAAGTTCCAAAATTGCAAAGGCAGACACACACTTACACACACACACTGCCTACGAGCTCATTCTCAAAACGCGTAGACATAACATGGAGCAAGCACTCTCTCATACACTAATACACACACACACACTCCCTCTTGCATGCCAGCCATGCTATCATTTCCACTGCCAATCCTCACAATCTCACCGCTTACACCATCACACTTTCCTACTCTCTCCCTCTCTCTCTCTCTCTCTCGATCTCTCTCTCACCAGATTATTAATCCAGCTCAGGGAACAGGCTGTGACCAAAACCTCATCGGAAGCAACAGATGGTCCAGCTCACAAAAAAAAAAACAACGAAAAACCCCCTAAACACTTCCTGTCTGCGGATTTGTACACATGCATGCAAACACAAACGCACACACACACAAACAAACCTATCAGCCCATAACACGTCTCATGAATGGTTAGGATAATGGGTTTTGGCCTCCACCCAAATGTAGTTAACCTTGACAGTGATCCTGTTTGTGTGTTCAAAGGTGTGTTTGTGTGTGAAACAAACGCCTCAAAGAAACATGGTCATTTTTTTTGGTTTTATGTTTGTAAGATGAGATGGCGTTTTCACGAGTGCAATCTCACAACCATTCAAACATAGCAGGTTTGTATTTGTTTGCATTCGATTCACGATAGAAAATTGAACTGAAAATAAAATGTATTGATGCTTTAAAATGTCAGTGGAAAACTAATAGCTGTCAGGAACAGTAAAAGAAATACATTATGTTTCTCAAGTACAACATCATGGTGCATAATCAGATGTACAGTACATAAGATACTAAATGGGCTTAAAACAAGTGAAACCACCTGTTCAGTCAAATAAAATCACCTTGTTTTGAAAGCAGATTCTTACCACTGTAAAACCAAACTGAGGCTTGAAATATGGCCAAATAAATACGACCTAGAAAGATAGAACAAATGTCTGAATGATACATGACACTAGTTCAGATAGTTCCTGCTCATGATCTAATCAATCAAACAGCCCGTCACCTGTTCTTCATTTGCCAGTCAACCCACTCAGTATGTAAGACCTCAGTCCATCCTCTCTTGTTTACCTCTTACCAATGTGTATATAACACTTTACCCATATGTAATAATTCCTGACAGCAGGCCTGTTTTTTGACCGAACTTCTGCGTGCCACATACTGTGCTAATATTTCACTAGATCCAGTCTTGTGTTCCTAGTCACCTGAAACTGTTAAAACTACTAAAACCACACGTGACATGAGGCGAAATCACACGTATATGTTGAGCATGTTTCTCTGAGCAGATATCTGTGCGCTCACTGGAGCTTTCTGTCTGTTTAATGACGCTTCACACCAGATGGAGGTCCACAGGTCAACCATGAGATAGCAGGAGACACATTTGTCGTCTTTATAGTCTCAGCACTCGTACAGACGCACGCTTCCTCTCATAGCGTCATCAAGTCCAGCCTGTTGCTACATCATGGCCTCTCAGGCAGGACTGCTGTCACACTCCGCTATCATCACCTCTCCTTTACTCCAAACCTCCCACATGGACATATCCTCTGCAGCCGAACACACCAATCACTGACAGCCAATGTCCTCCCTTCCTGTGTCCTGCGCTGTGTCTGTAAACTGCTCACTTATTCAAATATCTGGACGTGTCACGAACGAGAAGAAGTTTAAACTTTGATTTGAAACTCAGTAAAAACTGACTTTGATTGACTTGTTTCAATGTGTGAAACTGAACACACAAGGTTTGATTTATGAGCAGACATCGCAGCCACGTTTCTATCCTGTGCCATCCTGTTTTACGTATCGGTTGGGTTAGAGTCAGGGAATGCTTTTCGTCACTGAGGATGCTCACAAGTATGAGAGTACGAACATGTGTGTGGGTTTCATTAACATACTTCCCCACTGTTAAAATCATCACTTGTGTCGCTGGGACCTTTGACCCCACCCACGCCCTCTGGAATGCTGGGAAAGAATGTCTGGAGTGGGGGGAAAGTCAGAATGAAGAGCCTTGTTTTGGGACTCAGTGTTTTGCTCTTCCTGTGTGTGTGTGTGTGTGTGTGTGTACAGTATAATACAGTGTTCTCTATCACAGCCATTCAGCCCACGCAATTTCCACAGAGAGGCTGTTTTTTATTTTATTTTTTTCTGGTGTGAACCACACCAAGACTTTCCTCTGGAACTGTCTGACATTTTTAGGGTAATATTTAACCTTTTAGCATGATCTAAGTTTAATTCTAACACTAATCTTTCCTTTTTTTGAATTAAAAAAAGCCGTAATTCTGAGACATGTTATTGGGACTTTTATCCACAAAGACTCTCCGGTCCTTCCCACCACAGAAACTGAACCACACACCCCCCTGTCCCTACCACAGCGCCCCTGAACACAGGAGCCTTTGACTGCAAATTTTGTACAAATACATGCAGCACCGGAACCATTGTTGGGTTTGTTTGCAGTATAAAAACACTTTTTTGGATGATCAGACCAATCCTGAGGAGAAGTAAAAATAATCAGTGGTAGCACATGGTGAGGAGGAGAAGATGAAATATTTAATTGTAATTTTATCCAATAATGAAAAGTCAACTTGAATAAATGTCGGATGAAACAACTTAAGACACATGCCCGTCTATAGAATGAATGCAGCTTTACTCATTATTTTAATAATGAAAACATGATCAACAGGAATGTGGACATTAATGTTGCTCATGACAGCGAGTATTAGTAGTTAGGAGTCGACTGACCTGCATGGAGAAGAGAAAGCAAAAGCAAATTTAACTACAAATGGTTCTTGAGGTGGAAATTTTCCAATTTAACCCAGGTGTGAAGACTTGGCAGCTGCTGCCAAAGTCAACAATAGGTGGAATTGAAACCTTCTCCTGACAAGCTGTGACACTTGTGACAAAAATAGTTATGGCAAATATATCAAATTACTGGGTTTGTCGTCTTTTTTTCTAACAGCATTGCAGATGTGCCCTCAATTTTCTCAGATCCCCACTGCTACCCAGTAACACTGACTTTTGCTGCCAGTGACAAAAATAGTTCAGCCGTTCACATTACTGGAATTGCCTTTTTATAAGTTGGTGGATAGGTTTGCATGTCTTCTTAACACCCACCTTCAAGTCCCCGCAGCCCCCCTCGTCACCCATCTCCCACTGTGATCCATGTGCGAATCAGATGGATTTGCAGGGTGCTGATATAGCTGGCTGTCAAGCGCCGCACGTGCCACTGCGAGCTGTCCCAGATACAGGCAAAGCGATGGGGAAAACATCCGATTTTCATGGTTTATACTATAATAGGCTTTTACCATTATAGGCGCCCGGGCAGAACCAGCCTGGATGGTTGGAGGAGCGGGCGTTTGATTGGAAAACTGTTGGTTCGAGTTCTGTGAATCCAGAAGACACAAGCTCTCATTGCCTGATGTGTTGAATGCATTTGTCACGTTTGGACCAAGAAGACCAACCACAGTCATTTAGCGAATAATCAAGTTGATCTTCAGAGTGAAACAGCCCAGCAGGCATGTAGATACAGCTATGCTACACATCAAACAATAAGGACATGGAAAGCAGTAACCACATACTCACGCACACATACATAGTATATTTTTATACAGAGAAATGTGACTTCTATTAGGTAATTTGTTTTTCCATCATATAAAAAGTTTTAACTCATTATTTTGGTGTTATTACACCAAATCTCTCAAACCAACACAGACCTAAGGCAAGAGTGCATACTGATACTTACATACAATGACCAATGATGTGTCTCTGGATGTCGATGGCTGTTTGGTCTTAGCTATTGATGCATGGTCAAAGCCTCATGGGAGCTGTAGTTGTGTTGAAAAGATTGTCTGGCATTTGATGAGGCCATGTTAGATCTATGTTGGATTAACGCTGATACAGAAGCTGAACTAATGTTAGCGATGCCACTTTCAGCAAGACAGATTGCCTTCAGTGTTACCGTCCTGAAAGTACTGATTTAGCAGTAACACTTTTGCAGATGTCTAACAAAATAAACACATAGTAGTTTATGGAGTTTATAGAGAAGCCATGTTAGCCAAGAAGTAGGTTTTAAATACTATACTATAAATACAATTTTCTGTAAAATAATATTTAATCTTTCATTAACTTTACTTAATTAGACTTTATGGCATAAAGCTGAATTCAAAGAAGCCCAGTGATCTGATTGGTCGGGCCAAGGACCTTCTATCTGGATGAAAACGCCAACGCTGCAACTTAACCTGTTTCCTTTAAATTCATCGTGAGTCAGACTGGAGACTTATGAAACCTTTCCTTCAAAAACTATCTTTGGCTCTTTCATAAACCTTGAGTCAATGTGTCCTTCCGCCCACACAGCCTCTACCTGAAGTGACTACAGTGATCTTTCTATTATTGCTATGTAGGAGAAAAGAGATGGAGGGAGTGAGATATAACGAGAGAGAGAGAGGGGGAGAGAGCCACAGGAAAGAGAAGCGGTGGTTGACAAAAGGCGATCTCTAACGGCTGTGAATCATCGGCGCTGTCTCCATCGAGCCCACGCAGCCAACTCAAGAGGAGTATAAATAGTCATTATCATTTAAAAGCTGTTTTAAAAATGACAAAATCAGAGAAGCAAGGCGAGCAAACATCACGTCCCGCCCACACAGACAGACCTGCTATCAGGCGCTCTTAACTGATGCTGATTTATCTTTTTTTTTTTTTTCCACAGTGTTGTCTGTTGGTCTTCATTTCTCGTTTACACTTTCAGCATAGTGTCAGTTGTGTCCAACACCTGTCTGGTGTCAGTCTGAGAGTGACTCATGAATATGTCAACAAATAAGATTTTAAGATTTTTTTGTTCTCTACTTTCATACGTCCTCTTTTCCAATTTGAATGTTCTTATAGTTTTAGCTCCAGATGAAAGATTGCATAGTCTTCTGTGGGATGAAGGAAGAAATGTTTTATTAAAGGCGCTGTCTGTAAGTTTTCTCTGCCACTGCACATGGTTCTTGCTGGGAGCTGAGTGATGGTGATGGCTGCTTAACAAGAGCTTCAGCCATTGTTGTTTTCACAGTAGAAGAGGTTTATGCCCTCTGAGCAGCACTGCTTCTTCAGGGCAGTCTGGATATTAAAGTGAGTTGCTATCAGAAAGTGATGAGACGGGCCAGTTGGACCGGGACTAGCTAGTTAGCATGCTAACTTCAGTAGATGAAAAAACAGAGCTAGATCCAAAACTCCTTTCTGTTGTTTTAACGAAGGGTTATGTGATTATAACATTTCTTGATGAAGATAGGTGGATGCAGTGACTTCCTGGAGTCTTGTTGCCAAAGTGAGGTTGCCAGGCAACCAGCGCTATACTCAGAAACACTGCACAGGTGTGCTTGGTTGCCAGACTAAACTGTTGTTGTCAAGAAGTCATGTTTATATTTCTGCTCTGAAAAACATTTCCCCTGCTTTCAGCTGTTATGCTAAGCTAGGCTAATTGCCCTTTGGCTTTGTATGTAAATAACAGGCAAGAAAGCGGCATTAATCTTAAATCAGGAGGAAAAACTGAAAGAAAAAAACTTGCATGTATTTTTCTAAAATGAAGAATAATCAGTCTTATTTACTTGTGCTTCCACTCATTATTTAAACACATGATTTGAACCTTTGTGACTGAACGTTAAGATAACAAGTTAGTGAATATAAAAGTAGCATCTGGAGAAGTGATCACCATTCTCTTGTCTGTATGACAAATATGTAGCTACAGCTAGCGGCCGATTTGCAAGGCTTCAAACATGGACTGGAAACGGGGAACAAGCAGCAGCAGTACTTCTTTTTTTTCTGTTTTTTTTTTTTTTTGGCTGGGAGCAATGACTCCCTGGAGTACCTGGTGGATTCTTGGCAACCTCAGTGACAACAGAACTCAAGGAAATTACTGCACACAGCCAAGAAATAATTCAGCACACAACCCTCATAACTATATATTGTTGTTTTCCACAGATTACATCACCATCATTTTTATTTATTTATTTTTTTAAAGAAAAAAGCTAAGGACAGTGTGCAGGATAGTTTCTTGTCTCCTTGTCCTTTTAGATGCTCCACTCTTGAAAACAGCAAACCTGCCTTCATGCATGTGTGAGCTTTTTGCATGGTGATTTCAGACATCCACCCTTTCTCCCTTGTCTTCTACCCCTTTATTAGTGAAACTATAATAATATCCTAGTCAAGTACTCCCTCCTGTTTCTCACTGGTTGGTCTGTGTTGTTTCCCGTCATCAGTGTCCACCCACGGGCAGGTTGTTGGCACGTCGAGGAACAGGAAGTGGAAGTTGGTGATTAAGGCAGATCCAGCCCTGCTTGCCCAGTGTATCCAGCCCAGGTATGAGTAATACTGCTGACACAACTGTGCCACTTCAGCGACAGAACAGGGGAAAGAGAGCTAATAAGGGAGACAGTGGGAGGAAATAGCACTTCATCACTTCAGCACCCAGCACACTTCACCAACTATTGGGTGGTAAACAGAATACTTCACAGGATTGTTGACATATACCAAAATAGACATGATATGTAACTCATACATGATGCTACCGTGTATGTGCCCCTATCATAATACTGCAGAAACTGGACTGTATTTTTCTGGTTTATCACAACTGGGTGTTATTTTTGGTTGTTTCAGCCATTGTTTCCATTGGTAACTCAGCAAAGCAATCACTGAAATTTGGAAATGAGTCAGCATAGCTAAAAATATGTCAGATGGGGCACGAAGCACAAGCAGTAATAAGATAGTACAGGTTTTAAACAAACTTTGGGCTGGAAAAGTTTATATCGAAGAGCGAGTGAAAGCAAACAGGAAAATTATTATCCAAACTGTCGTGTAAACATCGAGCACAGCTCACAGACCGACCTCCTGATCCAATTTTTACTCTGCATATTCACAGTTCACGTACTATGAAACTTACTTGAGACAGGTAATTCCTCACAGTAAATAATTTAGACAGCTGTCATTTGTCTTTCCTTCGTCAGTGTCATGTTTTTAATGCAGGCTAACAAGTGCAGACTGTGGCGTCTGTGTGTGAGACTGCAAAACAACAAAAGCTGCTCCGTTCAAATGATCTGTCTTTATGTGTGGTCATTGTTTAAGAAGATCAATCCATGTTTTAATTTACACTATAACTGGCAATAACATTATTTTCATGGATGATGAACTTTGGATACAAAACTAATCTAAAAACACACTGTATATAATCCATGTGTTCATTCAGTGGATGTGAAGAAAAACTCTTGGAGCTTGGCTGAGGAACAGAGGCAGCAACAAAAAGCAGGTTTTGTCACTTTATCAGTGATGACTCCTGAATGGCACAGACTGATGACTGATGTAACAGCCTGTTAATGGAGTGTAAATAGCGTCTGCACGGACTGTTCTGTTAATGAAAACACCACGGGGCAGACAGCAGGTGGACAGAGAAAATGTGCACATAATAATTTCTGGCTGCTTTTATGAACACTTTCAATTCTTTGTTTTTTTTGCCTTAGCTGTCAGGAAAAGCCTTCATCCGTGCCTTGCTCATGAACACCTCTTCGTTTGTGAAATGACACATTTCCAGTGACACACCTGTTCTTGAACTTCAAACCTTGTTTCTATTTGCACCCCCCCCCCCTTCTCAATAATATTATCCACATTCAGAGAAAAGGAGGTAAATATAGACGCTCTTGTGTTCTCTTTTTGTCCGTCCTCTTCGAATCATTTTGCGTCTCTGTTGTCAGGCCAACGGTGGGCGAGATAAATAAATACACATCATATTCAACCATTAGCCAGCAGAGGCTTAAAATGGAAAAAAAGACACCAGGGCACAGACAAACAGAGCCTGTCCTTGGTCTGAATGAACCCTCGCTTGCTGCCTGTGGAAGGGAGGAGTGAGGTGAATGGAAGCTGTTAGTAGCTTGCCATTTTCAGAGAGTTTGAGTCGCATATAGGTCAGCTCTTATTCCCAATAACTGATGTGCAGGTTTTTATTGCTCTATACTGAGCTGCTGACTACTCCTCTGTAAGACCATTAAAATACATGAGAAACAGGATGATGTTCCCTCTAATATCTTTGGCCACGCTGGCTTCATCACAGTGGTGCCATCATCCATTTTTTCCATCCAAAGTTTAGTTCAGGTTTATCAATGGATTTTTAAAATGGGTTATTGTGTGGTAAACATTACCAACAAATCAAAGTTCCCTCGCAAGAACAAAACATTTTGAGGTGAGTTACACTGAACTGTAATCAGTAACTTCAACATCAATGAGATGATTGAGATGAATTTTTGAGTGATAATTGAACTGGACTTTGCACCTGTTGCGTGATCCCAGGTGTTTTTCTTTCACCATGTTGGATAAATCTGCAGCAACTTGACTTGGTGTAGTGGGAGAATAGTTTTTCAGAAGGATAAGATTATCTGACAGGTACCACGTACACATACTGTGCATCTTTCTCATTAACTTAAATTGTTTAGAAGAACAACTACATCACTGGTTGCTTCTGAGATCTTCACACCTAAAGCAAAACTTGAGAGTTTTAACAGCTCCTGAGTTTCCTTCCTTCTGTTTATGTCTAAAAATAAAAAGGCAAGGATATGAATCCCTTATATGGCATTGAGCTAGTCGATACAGTTCCTTCACACTGTATAAATAAATGTCCATTTATATACTTATTACATGTATTTATCTGTTTCTGCAGACCATTCATTCCTCCACTGCACATTTGTCTTCCGGTTATTGTAAACAACTCTGCACAGCGTCCACAGAACAGAGGAAAAACTGTGATTTAAAGAATCAAACAGCCAATCATTTACTCTGTTTTCCTAATAGAACACCTTTAAATGTGGTGCTCCTCCCAACCCCTCCTGTACTCACTCTTGGAAAAGGCCTTGGGCACATAAACACAGCAGCCATCCTCCTGTTAGAGTAGCAGGAGGAAGTCCATTAACAAACAGCAGGAGCCACACCGGATGGCAGAGCCCTGGCACTTGATGAAGGCTGGAGGCTCAGGAGCCGACAGAGGCTTGTAAATATTTTAGTGTGTCTAATGTAATGTTTTCCCTGGCTGTGCCCCCCCTCCACCTCCCCCAGAGGCCCTCAACACTCAGCTTTACTCCTCGCCTCATTTCATAATGTCTGATTATTGATTCCTGAAGGAGGGAGGTCAGAGGTCAGGGTCAGATGCACAATAGACTCCCTGTAGCTGGTCAGAGGTTCTGTGTCTGGATCAAGTACATGTCAGCAGGGTGGTTGTTCTTCATCATCATCATCACAGGAGACTTTAAAGGAAACTTCCACCCTCATACTGTGTGCCCTCCCAGCTTAACGTCAGATAAATATCATTTAATGCAGTGGGCTGAAGAATAACGTCTCTTTATTTAGCTCTCTGTAAATATTGTGCTTTGTGGCATTTCTACTCCACACATCCTGTGTTTTGTAGTGATGGCCGTGTTACTAATCAGAAATTAATGGTATGTACCCACAAGACACAGTTAAGCCCATGAGTGGTTATGGCAGTGTGCCAGGTGGTGATGTAAGGTCGGCAGCAGACTGTTAAAGCTTTGCAGGAAATCAAATCATCAGTGGCAGTATAGTAACTTTCTTGTGCCTCATCTTGTTCAGCAATGTTTCATTCCAGCATTTCTGATTTTTAAAACCTGGGAACACGAAGAGGTGAAACTCTCCTCTAGTTTCTAAAGTGAAGGAGAGTCATATCTTGGATATTTTTCCTTTTCTTTTGAATAATCTGATTGTTTTGCCTTGGGGGAGGACTTTGCTGGGGATTTCTGGAATGTGTTTATTGATTTAAATATTGTTCAGTTGTATTTGGGAAGCAGTGACTTTGTTCACAGAGCAAATGTAGCTTTATAGTCTCTCCAGAAATTTTGCGTTCATCCTCACAAATACATGACCTTTTTTAAACGGTGGAATTAAGTCACGGGACAGAATATGAAAGCATTAGAAGTCACTAGAGAGCAGACTTAATATTCACTGCAGCTGGAAGGATGATCTCCTCACTCGCGTCCTCCTGCCTCCGTTTCCTCCTTGGATTTGGCCTCATCTTTTCTCTGCAGTATGAGAAAGAGGGACAACCATGGAAGTGAGAAAGTAAAACAAAGACTTTTTTCACCATTCATCAGCAAGACGACAGGATAAACCTCATCAGTGGACCTTAAATTAAATACCTACATAGATATCTTCAGTTCACTTGACATCAAAATTTGCTGTTGAACATTTGTCGAGAATCACACCGTCTCTGAAACAATGGAGTATAGAAGAAGAACTGGCAGTTTTACAGAATGTGGCTGAGGTCTGAATTCTTAGATGAGGAAATAACACACCTTCACAGAGCAAATACTTTGGCTGATACTGAATGGAGAATTTCAGTCAGTGACGACGGATGCACATATCATATTGTAGAACAATATGTTTTGTGGAACCATATGATACGTGACTCCAAACTCAACATCAGATAAAGAAATTCAGCCACTTACTAAGATTTCACCCACGCATTACCTCCTGTCAGACCTGCATTTACTTAAGAAATTCCTGCACTGAATCTGCATCAGCCAGACACGCTGGCTCCAAGGTTTCAACAGAGGAGAAACTCTGCAACCTCTGACCTGCCGCTTTTTTTTTTTTCTTTGTAACTGGGGCGAAGTCTGACGCTGAGCCTGTGGGCCTCTGTCTGTCGGACTGACACTTAGGTGAAAGGTAAGAAGAGGAAACGTCCTGAAATCAATATCCTCTTTGTGTCGATGGCTCTCTTCTTCAGCCGGAATCCAGACATGTTAAACCTCCAAGCAAAGAGAGATTTAAGCAGATTAGGCGGACTGCTGCTATATCATGCTCAAAAACACCACAAAGAAACACGTTGAGGGAAATGAATGTTGTGAATTTCTGCGTCCCTGAGCTGGAGTATAGCTAAGTTTGCATTTATAGTTGAGAGGGAGATCAGCTTGCTTCATTACTACAGGAAGGAAAAGAAAGGAGGCTGCTGCAGGGCCTGGGATAATTTTATCAACACACATTACTTTTTGGTTCACCATTAAAGGAAATAAAACTGCTCCTAACAGAGCAGAGATGCTGTAACTGTTTTTTTTAAATGTTAAACTTTTATGAATGATTTTTAGGTCGTGCAAGCTGCCAATCCCTTGGGTTTATGTACTGTAAAACATTTACTTATGTACTGGAATTTAGTGAAATTCAGTAAACGTTAATCATTAAATGAATGTAAATCAATCAGTTTTATTTATTTCAAGTCAACTTAAAATTCCTAATGATCATTTTTAGACCCAAGAGTCTAAAAAACATCACGGCAGTAGTGCTGGTTAGTTAATAAACTTTTCCTCACACTTGTGCAGTATATTTTCCTTCAGCATAACTTCATGTTTTAACTCTGCTGGAGCCAGGCAGTGCTAATTGAGCTCACTCCATCCATCTGTCTATCCAATCTAACAAACATCTGGTTAATAGCAAACTGAGGATACTGAGTCAGACTTCATAGCAGGCACACAGCAGCCATATGACACGATAATAAATATCCAGTAAAAGGGAAGTAAGTGGGTTGATCCATCTGTTACACCAGGAAAGAGACATCATGTGTTTGCCTGAAACGTTCATGGCCACTGATTGAATCTCCTTATTGGGAGAAAGTGAACCCCCTCCCTCCCAACACAGGTAGGTTCTGTAGGAAGTTATATCCTCCACTGACACTGTGGGAGGAAGATTGCAAACACAGAAGGAAAGGCACTGTCATGACAACAGACAATGAAATAAACCATAATCCAGCTCGGTGCTTGTTATGCGTGGAGATGTGTGTGTTCATACTTGCTCATAATTGCACTGGTGATTACTGTGAAACCCTAGAAGGCCGGTTGCGGCATTACTTCCTTCCTTCTCTGTTCCTGGAGACCAACACTAATGACTAACATTTACTGACTACAAACACACACACACACACTTAGACGCACACAAATCGTGGACACATAATCACAGAGACACAGGCATGCACGCACTGGGAGTACACCTTTAAACCTGCATTCATTTGAGCAGAACACCCACATGGACAGGAGTTAAAAGCAGAGACATGAAGCTTTTCTCTACCTCCACACTCACAACTCTAACACTTAATCTAACTTTAAATCTAAATCTCGCAGGATAAGACTGGTGTATTATATGTTTTATATATTTATCGTCATCATCTGTGGCATTCAGCCCTGAAATATATGGTTTCATGCACTTGTGAGTATTTATGGTAGCAGGAGATTGTGTAAGGGATTAACTTCAAATAAACTACTGTCTTAAATAGTTAACTGTGCTGTGTGGCACAGAGGAATTAGCCCTATCGGCCCTGAAAAAATCAGATTATTATTATTATTCAACCCTCAAACAAGTTTTTGAAAAAGTGTCAAAAAATGTCCTCTCTCTCTCAGCTGTTAACTCAAACCAGTCCTCACAAGGACACACACACACTCAGACTCCAAACACAATAATGCATGTCGTGATGATATTCACCAGTGGCAGTGTTCTGCTTCCTGTCAACACACACACACACACACACACACAGGAATGCAGACAGCCCTCACAAAACTGACCGCCACCTGCCTGGCCCTGACCCCTCCTCTCCTGTTTTACAATGCAGGAGGAGTGTTAGATTGCCTTGACCCCGCGTTCAACTCGGCCAAATTGATCCTGAGGAGTGAGATGGATAGGATGGCGGGCGGGCCGACAGACTGACGGGCGAACAGAGTTCAGTTTACATGGTGGTTTTCTTCTGGTCAAGGTAAAGTAGCTGGTTAGTGGAGTTAATATCAGCCACGTTAGCCTGCTGTCACCACCTTTGTTTTATAACGGGGGGAAATAAAAGACTGGAAAGTGAACTGCTGTTTGAAGTCACTCCACCTGAAGTCCATCTAACAGGTGGATGGAGAGTTAGCAAATGTATTTCTTCACAGTTGACTTCATTAAGTCACCAGCAGGTTTTCTTGGCAGACATAACCAACGTCTCCACTGTTAAACCATATGCTCAGTATGTTCCAGCCATATTTCCTCGCCAAAATAAGATCAGGAGATCTGAGTTTCTGAGTTTGAAGGAGGGTTACAGCAAGACATCACATCTTAAATACTTTTTTAAAATCACTGCCATGGTGTGATGTAATTTCTCTTTAAACCATGAGGGATCAGTCTTTGGAGAGAAAGTGTGTTTTGATAAGGCAGGAAGTGAGGATTGTGTGTTTCTTTGTTTTGGTTTCTGACTTCTTTGTAACATCCACTTGTGCAACACGAGGTCATCCCTTTTCCATCTGACCAAATAACAGTGCAAGGATATTCTGATGTTGTTAAAGTTTCATTTCATCAGCAAAACATTTTCATGAATTCATGGAGGAGCTACAGTGATACACTGATGCCTGGATCGCCCGTGTTTACATGTGTAGGACCCTTTTCTGACATATTTCAGTGGACAGGGCAGAAAAGAAACTGGGTAACACCTGTTCAAGTAATCCAGGACTACACCCACAGCTTCCCAGAAATGCTAAAATATCATCCCATACTTTCCTCTCTTTTCTTTTTCCACTCCTCCTCTGCCCTGCTCACCCCTCGGGCCGGATAATAGAGAGCTGAGAGCGACAGCTGCACTTTAACTGCCCCAGGAGGGGGCATCGAGGGGGCGGGACCGTTGGATAAAGGGGCAATGAAAAGGAAATAAGGAACCGAAAATAAATTCTTTCCAAATGAGAAGGAGGGGAAAGGAAAAAGGTCGCTGAGGTCGCTCCTCACCTGCAAACTCACCCCACCCAATGAGAAAAGCAGGATAACGTTAATTACAGAGTGCGAGGAATGGGCAGGGACCTGACAGAGCTTTGTCAAAGGTTTTTACGTTTATCTGAGCCAACAAAAACATCTCAATTTACGGATTATGTAAGTGAAATACAGAAGTTTCTTTTTTGGCCTGTTGTCAACCAGGTCTCCAGTCAGAAGGTGACAGTTGTTTGATGTATTTCCTGCAGCAGCACAGTGTATGTTGGATTAACTGAAAATAAACGAGTGTGTGTTCAATGGTAATTGAGCTCTATGGCTCAGAGAAATGAGCTAAATCAGGCTTTGGCTGCATAAGAATACTTGTTGGTTTTGAGAACAAAACAGGTCATGTCCTTTAAATACAGTTTACCGTCATGTCTTACTCTTAAATGACAATATTTTTCCATTGTGGAAAGATCAGAATATTTTATCCACGGCTGGGATTATGTGGTTTTTAAATTAGGAATGACTTGGGGGTTACAGGCTGGTTAGCCACACAGGAAGCTGCACTCTGTAAGAAAAAAAGAAAAGTCAGGGGATGTAGGATTTGAATATTTCCCTTCATAAGTTCCCTGAAAACCCTGCATCAGTGAGCACGGTGCACTCTGTATAACCTTACTTCCAGGCTAGCCACAGGCCATCGATCTGCACAAAGGCCTTATGGGGCCCCTGAGGAGGGCGGAGCCATGGAGAATGGATGAAAGCGGGGAGGAAGGAAAAGCCGGGCTGTAACAGAAGAGAGCCCCCAACCTCCGATGAAGGGCCGATTTCATGCTGTCTGAGAAGCAGAGGGGACAGAGGGAGGAAACACTTTGAATCTGCAAACGTGTGAATGTGTTCCTCCGTGTTGTGTTGAGTTTGTGTAACCCAGAGTGTGTGGGAGTAACTGGAAGTGTTGGGCTGAGACACTGAGAGGTGTCAAATGTTTTTTTGTGTGAAATAGAGGAGGGATTAGCAGCAGGACAATGCAGGGCAGTAATCCCTGTTTTTCCATTCCTTCCCTCTCCTCCATCCATCCTCCCTCTCCTGCTCCCTGACGAGGTTCCCTTTCTCTCCGCCGTTGTTTTTGCATTTACAACTGTGAGAGAAAGTTCAATCACAATAAGGGAGAAACTGACTTAGACTGGAGGAGGTCATCAGAGAGTATCGGGGGTATTTGGAACTGAAAGGATAACACGTTGCTTCGCTGTTTTGGGCCTGACAGTTCAACCGTTGACTGTCAACTGCCACTGAGAATCTTTGCCTGTAGTTTTTGTCATGTGTCTGACGCTGCTCGACCCTTGTGACAGTCCGTTAAGAGATCTGACCAAGACAAATCATCAGCAGAGACAGTCAAAGAAGATGAAGAAAGACCGGTTGTTTAGTCTTCCAAATCCACAGTTCCACCCATTCACTGTGGTTTCTTCTTCAGTGCCAGCTGGAAGTATTTTAGAGTATTACATGAAGGTGGTTGGATAGTTAGTTCTGGTGGTCTTGTTGATTTGTATTGACATTCTGTATGAGCCAAAAGCATGTGTATGTAGGTTGTCAGAAGGTTTTTCAAGTGCAACTTTTAACAGAATATTTAAAGCAAAACAATGTGATTATAGGCACTGGTTATGGAAGATGCCACCCTGGACTCTGGGAACAACACGGCACTCACTCCCCACTGTTTTCTGACTTTGCATGGACTAAATGAGATATTTAATATTTAAAAACATAATCAACAGATTAATCAATAGTGGCCGTTCTTTGCCTCATACATGAAGAGTGAGATAAATATCTTTACCACTACGACAGAGAAAAGAAAGAGATGTGTGTAGTAAGCGACAGCAGTTTCACTTTGTTTTGATAAAAACTGACCCTGGAACAGCTGGGGTTAAGGGTTGCATCATGAAGAATGGCCAAAGGGAATTTTACCCTAAACCCTTGAGCTTTGTGGTCAACCTCACCACCGCTCACTTAATCATGCCAGTCAGGAGTGAAGTCTTAAGATTTGTTAGAGAGTCTTAAGCCAGTTTGAGGTATAACCAGGGTTTATTCAGAAAAGAAAATGGCTTGATGTGCACTGCTGCCACAGGTCTGGTGTTAGAGGAAAAGGAAAACATGAGCACCAGGTGAAATGGTGTGGAAAAGCACCACCTCCCAGTATTAAGAAGAAGGTGTTGGGGTTAAGGGTCAGGGGCTTCCTGCAGGCCGTGAAGCGATGTTTTTCCTGTGGTCCATTCATTCTGCCACTGGAGGGGGCAGCAGGGGTCACGGTGGGGTTAAGAGGTCGGCTTTAAGAGAAAGGGTTAGACGGGAGAGATAGGCAGATAAAGGCTGGTGGCTGCTCTGTCGTGGCTGAGGGGAGCTGAATAGAGTCTGGTGTATTTAAGTTAATGTGACATGGTTATAAATGTTCCCTCTTACCAGGATCTCAGTGGCACATGCGTTTACCAAGCTTGTTTGAAGAAACACATATTTTGGGGGTAAAAGTGTTTTTGTTTCTTTCTGCAGAGATCATCTTAGGAGGCGTTCTGAGAGCAGGTAGAGACGGTTCGCCTCTTTACGGCTTCAGCTGCAAAATTTCCTGATTTACATGTTTTATTTGGTTTTGTTCAGATCTACATAAGAACAAATTTTCACAGGTCACACATGAAACATGACCAGCAGTTTCCCTGGTTTGGGCTAAGCTAGGCTAAACACAAACTCTGCTCATGCAACTCCTGCATTTTTAACCCACAAACCTCATCTTCAGTGTTGAGGTCTAATGCTATGCTATCAATCTTAATGGTCGAGACATTAACAGTTAATCACAGTTCTGTCAATCTATGCAGATACATAACATGATTACAGAGAGTCAGAGTTAGAGAGTTAAACCAGGCCATCTGCACCGTCTGCCACAGTAAATGTAAACATTACAGTGATCACTTTTAATGAACTCAAAGTTCCCTTGTGTTGCAAAATTCTTCTCACAATAAAGTTAGGACAGCTCTGCTTGTAACAATAATATATTTCTATAAATTCTGCTTCTGTCCTTTCACCACGGTGTGTATGGAATTAAAGTTCAGATCTCTTATAAGCGATGATCAGATTATGTGTTCAAACATGCAGTTTGTGTTTGGATGAGAAATAAAAGGTCAAAGCTGTATAAAATGTTAACACAATGTTCCTGTGAATCTAATTCGACTGCGCGCACAATGCTTGGAAAACAGAAAATAGAAGTGGAAATGTAGCTCTGCGTGCTGATGGATGCACATGTGACACCATCTTGCAGGTTGAAACCACTGCAGATGAACAGTTTGTGCTTCATGTGGATGAATCACTTTCACCTGGTCACACCCAGTCCCATAATCTTACGCCACCGACTCAAGTTCAGCCACCTGGGGCTGAATAAACTCAGCAGAACCTCTGTTTAGAGTTTGTATACCATGACGCCAAGTACATCCTCTCCTGCTGTTAATACATCTGTCTACATTCTTACCCAGATTAGCCACAGGCCGCAGCCTCCCCATTGTGTAACACATGATGGAGTAAGATTAATGTGAAAAGTGTGTCAAAACACACAACTGGCCCGCAGTTAAGCAAGGGCAAGGTTGTACTCAGTGTACTTTTCATTCTTTGCAGTGTACCATTACATAACATGACTGTGTCACACTTCAGTTCCTCAATTATACGCCAACATTTTCTCTATAAGAATAAAAGATTGTGTTCTTATAATACAGTGAAACTGCTGTCCACTACTTTTTTCTGCATTTTCAAATTATTAGACGAGAATGATTGCTGTCAGAGTAGCTGGTGTGACAGCTCATGTCAGTTTGTTATGTTTCTGTCCTGCACAAACAGGTTGTGGAGTCCAGGGATAAAGAAAGAGGAGGCGAAAGACAGGTTCTAGGCGCAGGAATGTGTGGAGTGCAGGTGGACGGGATGGTGGCGTGCTGCTGAGAGGTTTGCCAGCTGCCATATCATACAGATCCAGGGTTCACAGCGCGGGCAGAGGTGAGAGGTGCTGACAACAGCAGAGCACACTCCAGCTCGCTCACATCCACATTAGGCCTGCTAAATCTGAAAACACATCTCTTCCACTTTATTTTAACCCTCCAGCCACACTAAACCAGCATTTCCCCACTCCTAAAAAGTGGATCTTTTAGAAATGGCAGCATGTGAACGTGGTCTTAACCCCTGCTGCTCCCTCTCTCTTCTCCTCGCATATTCACACACACATGCTGACACACAGGAGCCACGCTTCCTGCTCCATCACACCTCCTGTTCCTGCAAACTCAAACAGAAGGTCTGGTTTGTTTGTAGGGAAATGTACTTTTGTTCACAGTCACTTTAGCAAAAAATGCCCACACATTAAGAGGTCCAAGTCAAGTGGATTTGTGCAGCAGCTCTCGATCCACTACAGCACAGCTCCATAAACCCACACTGTGAAACAAAACATTAAATGAACACAAGGTCCCAAAACCTGGACCACAGTGCTTTACACACATATCAAAAAATACACATGCAGGTACACACAAACACATCCTGGTACACTAACAGACACACACATGCATACAGTCACACACACACTGTGAAACAGGATACTGAAGGTCTCTGGAGCTCAGCCAAAGCAAGACTGTCTGAATGGTGCCTGGCACTGACGAACGTTTTGCGTGCACACCCACATCGCCTCTTTATGCCTCCTCTAGTCTTTTCATGCCTCATTTTGAATGCTTTTGTCACCAGAACAAAACAAGAATTTGACTCAGGTGTCAACAGTGCGTTCGTGTCTCTGGGATGAGGACATTGTCAGTTGACACTTGGCCATGAGGAGGCTGAATTCTCTGTCCCTCTGCTGCGCAGACTGTTGAATAAAAAGCAAAAGTAAATGCTTTTGCAAAATGATGGAGTTTACAATAAAAATTGCACTTTCAAGATGTTTAAAAGTGGTTTCTGCATAATTTGTGGAACGTGTTTGTTCATCATTCAATTACATGCAGCCTGAGTGTTATTATTCATACTTACAGACTGATTGTGCACTTAACTGAGCAAATAGAGCAGAAAATACCTGCATGAGTCTAAATGTGGACGCATGAAGAGTTCTTGAAAAAGTGAAGTAGCGCTGTACTGTGCTGATGATTCAGGTGGTGGAGAGAGAAGTCAGGCAGCAGTGTCATCTGTGCTCACACTCCGGCTCGTCTCATTCGTGTAGGTCTGTGATGTGATGACCCCTCTGTGACCCCCGCTGGAGAGGAAGTGGTGTTGAACCACATGACGAATGGCGTCATAAGCAAACCACAAACTCAGCTTTGAGGTGTGATGTGGCACACTTGGGTGACAAATGTGGAGTAGTCAGCCTGTGTATGCATCGTGCATGCTCTGAACTCTCCGCACCTCGAACCCGTTGTTGTTTCTCCTCTACCATTTTATTAAGTGCACTTTATTTTACATTTCAGCTGTGCACTGACCTCATCCAGATAAACTCTATTTGCCATCAGCCTATAGCTTCATAAAACTAGTCACAGTAAAGTAACGCCCGTTGTTTCTCTGCTCTCTGTTCTGTACTTTTAACCTTTGAAACCAGCATCAGAGCACCTCAGCATGCAGTCTCTCTAATCAGCCGATATCTGTGTAAAATCTACAAGCAGCAGCGGAGAGACGGCACACACTTAACTCCCCTCACATGCAAACAAGAACCTGGCTGACCTCAACTTGATCCTGCTGTCTGGAGTTACAGCAAACCAGAGGAATAATGAGGAATAAAGCTCTTTTTACTGCCACCCTGAGAGGAAGTCACTAAATGAGGGAGAGGGGAGGGGAGCAGTAAAGCCAGAGGCTATCTGTCTGTTTACAACCCCGCATATAAAAACAAGAAAGACAGGAACAGTATATTAGATGCCAGATAGCTGAGTGGTAGGCTAATACTCTCTGATCTGGAAACAGACGTCCCTCCTGTGTAGCTTGTGCATTCATGTTTTGTGTGCCTTAACGATGACCGCACACCTGAAAACTTCAGCTCTTAAATTCCAAGACTTTGCTGCTCAGAAAAAAATGCAGGTATTTAAGTCCATTCATGCTCCAGTGAATGGATCAGTGTGTACAAGTCAAGTCTTATTTAGTTTTATTTACACAATTAGCCCACAAATTCTACTCAAAGGATTCACAAGATGCCACCTTCTCTCCTTAAAGTCTTTTACTTAAATGACAAATTCATCTTTCATCAGTTGGTTCTAAAACAACCTCCAGCAAAAAGTACCGGACCAGATTCTGCAGAGGACATGGTGCAGACACCTGCAGGCAACTAAAACTGCTTGGTAAAAATCAGCAAAAGATGATTTGTGATGATTTATGTTCAGCTAATCTTTTAAAAAAGATTCTCAGGCGGTTGATGACATTCAACATTCTCATGACGCTTTTTGCAGAAACATTTTTTTTGTGACTTCAGTCTGATGTTTTGGGGACATCTTCACATTCAAGGTCAAAGGGAAGAAAGGAATCTCACAGAAAGGCTTTACATTCACCTGATGCATGATAACGTGAAAATACAAAAACTTCTAATTACCAAACATTTTTTTGAAGTGGTTTCTGCGTTTTCCTGTGAACCATCGACTGATCTTAATGTGGAGGTGTGTTCTTTGGGGACTATGTATTTTTACTGTTCCTGTTGCTAGGCTTAATGAGCGAGTGAGGGGTGTGGAGGAATAAGGTTTAGGGATGTTTCAGGTCAATAAAAGCTCACAGCCGACGGCTAATTAAAGAAAAAGGAACAGGGGGGGTGTTCAGTTCAGGAAGCACCAGGGCTGTGTTAGCGTGCTGTTCTCTCCCTGATTATGGCAGCAGCGGTATGCTGGTACTGAAGTAGCTGTGGCACAGCAGATGGGAGGCTGGCTAATGGTGGAGAGCTGCGGGGGATGATATCAAAAGAGCTGCTGAGGAGTGCAGAGTGGTGTGGTGTGGAGGCTGTGCTGAGAGGAGGGGGGAGGCTCCACTCTGGGCTTTTATGGCCAAACAAGAATGTTTGTGTAATCGGGCTTGTTTAGTCTGGTCAGATAACAAGGAACATTTACAATGGCCCTGTTGGGAAGGGGTCTGTTTGATGTACGGTCTGGCACAGAAAACGTGAGGTCATGTTTTGTGGTGGTAAAACATGCATGTTGTTGGTTTAAGTTACTCATAAGCTGCTTTGACACATGAACTGCAACCCTGAACTTAATTAGACATTAACCACAGGGACTGTACGTGAAAACGCAACGGGTCTGAATCAGTCGGACCGGACGTTTCGGACACGCACCACGCTTTGAAACACAAACCCTGCATTTAATGACACCCCCCCCCCAATGTATGAAACAGGTCTAGCTGTGGATGGGCTGCAACAGCAGAAGACCACATCAGGTTCCACTCCTGTCAGCCAAGAACAGAAATCTGAGGCTGCAGTGGGCACAGGCTCACCAAAACCAGAATCCACAATCCATGGACCTAACCAGTCTGGGCTGGTGGTGATGAATAGATCTCCAGTGATGGCCTGTATCATTTTTACATAATTATATTTGAATCCCAACCTGGAATATGATCTTGTTCGCACTGTTTCTATGATCTTATTATTTCTTTTTGTTCCTTTATGTGGTTCAAATAGGCGTAGTGAGTAAGAATGAACACACACACGGTGCAGACGCACTCTAATGCATCCACTTAACATAAAACAAACACTCTGCTTCCTCCTCTTCTTTCTCTCTCTTCCTGACACACACACACACACACACACACACACACACACAGCCTCTGGGCCAGTCCGAGCAGGACAGTTGCTGAGGTAATGGTCCTCGGAGAGACGCAGCCGTTCTCCCCTGAGCTCCTCCTGCATTATTGAAAGACCAGTTCATTCATGTCAACAGGAACTTCCTGCCTGCCTGAGCAAGTGTAAGGGATACACACAAGGACCTGTCCGCCTGCACACTCAGTAACCGGAGAATGCCAAGGCCCGGCTGAGAGGAGCCACCACATCCGCCACGCTGAGTGGACCGGGTTGGGTGTATGTGGGTTGCGTAACCCACCGGGACTTGACACCGACGGCGGCAACAATGGAGCGTTTGAAATTTTCTCTGCTGTGATTAGTGATCAGGAAGCTGAAAAAAAAACTGAAAGGAGGGTTTAGTTCACGGGGCTTTTCAGGGAGTTTGTGAATGAATAGTTGGTGGTTCACTCCTCAGTGAACAGAGCGGTGAAGAGGGATTACATGCTTTCACCAAAGGAGAATAGCTGCAACCCAAGCCTGAACCCTAAAACTAGTCTCAGAGCCTGTTTGTTCACTCTCTAATCAAAATTTCACATGATTTGCTTCAACATTGGTGACTTCATTCACTTAGACCTTAATACACATGTGCAGTGAATCCGCTTTTCATTCCATCAGTCGGACAGCAGCACAATCACCTTGAGCTGGAGGGAAAGGTGCATTTGGCACACACCAGAGGATACGTCACATTCACACTTAAAGGACACCATGTTCGACAAATAAACAGCTGGCAAGATGCAAAACATTTGGAAAAAAATGACTTGTTTTGTTTGTACCTCGGACATGTGCGAGCACGCAGACAACACAATACATATATTCTTCAGTTTGTTTTGCACTACTCCGCTGATCTACTGTTGGAGGTGATATTGTGCCAACAAACAAAGCAAAGAAAGACAGGAAGAGGAGAGAGTAAACACAGACCTCAAGGATACACGTTAAACACACAAGATACAATGTGCTGTTTTCTGAACTTTGCAGATAGCAAAATGAAACCTGTGGCCTGTATACGTCCACATCAGGGCTGATTCTGGCTGCTATCCTCCGGTGTTGGCTGACAGCTGGAAGATCACCTGTGTGTGTGTCAAAATTGGTCCAGATGTTGAAGTAACTTTCTTGTATAAAGGCTTCTTCTGAGACAGTGATCATTTCATTGATTCTTATTCTGATATAGTGTCTCTTTGAGGCTATACTTGGTGCAGCAATGATTTGAGCTAAATGCTAACATGCTGACAACCTCAGCATATGTGAATCCAGTGGATGAGCGTTCATGGTGAGAACACTGCGCACGCTGACTCACGTCTTGACACTGATGAGCATCAATAAATGGATCCGGATATTTGATTCCTGCCTTCACCCGGCACTGACACGAGATGTTGTCGTCAGTTTGTCCTCGATCAGATAGATCCACATGTTTATCACTGAGCGTGTGGTGCGCTGGATTTCTTCCTCTCCCTCTCCCTCCCCATCCGGACCATCTGCCCTCAAAGGATGTCATGGGACGCAGGGAGGAAGCCAAATTTAACCGCAACAGTTCACATGACCGCTCAACAAACGCTGCCATTCAGGAACGAGTATCACTAAAGCAAAGCATGTTTCAGTGTGCATGTGCTTCCTGTGTACTACTTTCTCATGGACATTTTTTAAAAATAATTCAGCCATGGAAGAGGTATTTTTAAATGTAGTTTGTATTTGCCTGCTCAGCCTCATGTTTGCATGTGAACTCTGGAAACCTCTCAGGTTTAGATGGCCTCAGCAGAAATCTGATAACTGTGAATGTCGTCTCATATATATCCCATATCAAGACTATGGTAGTATGTTACACTTTAGTTTTGTTGCTCTACTACTGTTGGTAAAACTGTTGAAAATAGAATAGTAAACTGTTTATTCACCCACCTGCTGCTTCTGTGCAGCGTCCCAGGCTTTAGTGCAGGTTGCAGCTCGAAGCAGCGTCTGCTCTGAGTTGAAGTTAGTTTGTTGGTATTGGACACGAAAAACAATGATCACAGCAGAGAAGGCGCTGCCTTGCAAAGAACAAAACAAACACATACAATAAAATAACAGGAAAACAAACTGTCTGCAAAACTGCATCGCACAAAGGGCTTTAAAGGCCGACATTCTTGTTCCTCACGGGCTGCCATAAAGCTTTATTTACTTGACCTCTGAGCCAGGGGTCACATGCTTGGCCCCTTTAAGGCAGAACAGCCCTCATTTGAAGTGGGCCACTTGTGGAATTCCCAGCAGACCTTTCACGTTGTAAAAATTCCTGTGTATCCTGGTAAACACTGAGAAGTTTGACCTCATCCAACAGGAAGTTCAAAAGGTCGTCGTGGATTCGTTGAGCAGAGACTTCTCACACACACCTGATAAGCAGTAGATTACAGGTTCATCCCATGGGGAAGGTCTCAGTGACCTTTGAACTCTCTGAGACTGACCACACAGCAACAAATAAATGATGTATGATAATGATGATATGATGAAAATGTATAATAGTTTGTTTATCTGCACAAATTATTATTATTTATTTAGTTCCAAATGACAACAGAAGTTATCTCAAGCACCAGGCAACAGTGGCAAGACTTTCACCTTTGATAACCTAACATATAGAAGAGGAAAATGGCCGCCGTGGCTCATGAATATGGTCACAAACAGCGTCATAAAACAGACCCACTTAACACCTGGTGGATGACTCCTCTCTCCACAGTGGAAAACTCTCCTTTAAGGCTGTAACGTTAAACTCAGGCTTCCGGAGGCCTTTAAATAGATCTGTCATAAATCACAAGAGGGACTGATTTAACACCATTTCCACACTGAGGCGACTTCATCTGAAAACTTCTTTTCAGCCACACTAAGCTTTCATACTCACATATGTTTTTTTATTGTACAACGTGCAGAGTAAAGAAACAGGTTACTTGCAGAACATTGTCTTTTGAACAGAAGTCTACAGTATTCCTGTGCTGCCTTCACTGACCTCTTTTAACCCCTCTCCCAGTCCTTGCAGAATGATCTAAGACTGCTAAAGTCAAACATCTGACTCAACATGGCATCACTGCTGAGCGGAAGCAGAGGCTTGTGAGGGACTAAAATATTGATGCTGTGAAAGGAGGCGTGAGTTCCCAGATTTGCCTCTTGCGCTCTGCTACAAACCAGGCAAATCGATGCATCTTCTCCAAACCAGCTACACAATATGTTGGCTTTTCAGCAGAGGAGCTCAAATCTAAAACTTTATGGTTTATCTTTTTGAAAAAGTGATGTGTTTAGGTCCAAGATGACGACAACAATACCTTTTCCAAAACTGCTCCTTGCTACAAGAGGACTGTGTAGTGATCACTGCATCTTCAGAGCAGCTGATGACTGGGAAAAAGACAGAAGAAGATTGATGGTGCTTGGTGACAAAAATCAGGTGATGTATTGTTGTTAGATCCTGACTGAAGCGAGCACCTATGAGCTTGAGTCTGGTAAAGCACATGTTAAATGCCTGACTGGGTGTCAGGCTGAAGCTGAGGACTTGGAAACCAACATGTTGGCCACTCAACTCATGACACCATGTGGCTGCAGAATGCAACTGTTTTACAGGTGTTTCTCAGTCACAGCACATACCCAGTGAATGATCCTGCACTTCTCCAGTTTTCACTGAAAAATTAAAATATGTTGTTGTTCTCTATGAGAACACATGCATGAACAAAAACAAATGGATTCATTCACAGAGAGGATTGGAATAAGATTATACTTAAGGCTTTTGAGAAGATCATGTGCTTATGGGAAGTTGCGTAACACACTGAATGAGTCAGAGCAGCTTCAGAGAAAGAGTTAATGAAAACAGTGTGTGTGTTCTGTGTGTGTCTAGATGTATGTGTTGTTGGGAGCGTGTTGTGGAAAGTCTCATCTTTAGGATCCCTGCAGTGCTTCTCACACACAGTTACGTCATGACCTTACACCTTCCACAGGTAGCTGTTTTTTGATTTTCAAGCTTTATTGCATGTTATTATGTGATTTGCTTTTTTAAATTTCTCATTTTTTGGTTCTTTAATCCTGCTTTTATTCTTTCAATATGTCTTTTGTTTCTGTATATTTTTCAGCTCACTCTTTCTTCCCTTTCTTCTTGTTTTCTTTCTCAGCACTGGCAGCTAGTCGTGCCCTCTGTCCAAAATACACAACGCCAGTGTTACCAGGCGACAGAGACAGAGTTGACCTTTACAGTGACACTGTGAGGATGTTTTGTATTTGCACTTGTTATAGTGGCAGCTATATGTCACATGTAAAGCTAAGTATAAGTAATCTCATGCTATGAATATCAGAGAACGTGGCGCTACTGTTGCATTCACACCATAATAATTTGTAATAATTTTGAAATATCTGTTCCTCTGCTCTTCTTTTTGATAAATTTTGGATTCTTTGTGTTTCTCTGTAATTTTCTTTGTCTCACTTGAACTTTTATTTTTGGTCTGATCTCTTGATCTTGATTTCATCCGTATCAAAAGTTTCATTTTTGGCACCTTTCCCATCATATCATTTATACACATTGGTAAACTGAAACATCTTGAGCGAGTAGCATTAAAGCAGATGAAGTGTTGTTGTACATGACAACAACAAACCCGCTGTACAGCAGGCTGGTATGGGTGTGAAGGCTTCATAACAGAGTCCACCCACTGTACCCAGCGGTCTCCTGCACTCATCTAATTATAGTGTATGTAAATGAGGATTTGACTGTGATCTCAGGGAACGTTAGAACAATGAATCACATCAGATTTTGGAGAAGCACAATGGAAAAAACAGCCATTTAAAGATGGAAAGACTGAATCACTGCACATGCGGCCGTAAACATGTCAGGTGAGTCACTTCCTTAATAACGCGCCTATAATCACCATCATTATAAAGTTATGTTGTGCAAACACCTTCTGTGACCTCCAGGTTGTATCATTGCTCAATGAGGGTGAGTCATAGTGGACAAGTTACAACCGCCAACGCCACAAGGAAAACTACACTGTTTGAATCACTAGTGTTACTTCTGTCAAAAATACAGGCTCTGTACTCTACCAGCGAAAGAGGAGACACGCTGCTTTGCATTTATTAGCTGTAAAGTCTTAAAAACAGTTTAGCGAGGATGTATCAAGCATTGGAAACCGATAGCACCAAACGACAGCCACAATATTCAAGTTTTTGTGTTTTAAATACTTAAATTTGGTGTGTCCCTCAGAATTAAACACCACACGCAGAGATATGTCTCATTAAACACGTGAGAGAGAAAGATTCCTCCACCTACAAACATCAGTAGGGGACACATTCACAAGTAATGAGATTTCATTTTCTCCTAACTGGAAAAAACCTTGTCGTTTGGTATGGAAGCTGAACATGATCTCTGGGGAGTTGCACGTTGTTGTAAAGATTTCACAGACAAACGCCAAGAAAGATTTAATTGCACACCACTTGATTGGCTCATCAGGGTAATAAAACAGATTTCTAGTGAAGTGACTGGAGCTGAGATTCATTCAGAAAGTGTTTCCAGTAAGAGAAGAAGAAAACTAAAATAAGATCTAACTGAACCAGACTGGTTAAACCTGAGAACCTGAGGCTCTATTCTCAAGAAGTTTTATTTGATATCAAATACTCATTTATAACCTAAATACCTGCAGCTGTACTTTATATTTACTGGTGATTAGCGATTGTTAGCATGCTACCACACTGAACTGCTGCACCAACTAGTGTGGCTGAAGACTTGTAGTCATGTAGCTTCACTTCAGCCGTTACTGAGCAGAGTTAGAGAAAGGAAGATAAATGTAATGAGTTGCACAGAGCTGGAAACACCAGTGACGTGAGCTCCCTCAAGAAGACTCCTTTGAATGATGTCATCTCAAGGTGCCCATACATAATTTAACCTCCTGGCTCACAGTGAGGTCAGGTCTGCAGCATTCTCCTCTAACAACCATTTGTAGAAAAAATAAATAAATAAAAAAATAGCTCATGGGTTTTTAATGAGCTGGTGCTTTGGTTAGAGCCAAGGTGCTGAGGTAACACACTGGGCTGGCTTTTCGCTTCTGTGCTACAAACAGTGCGAGTGTGTGTACAGCAGCAGTAATAAAGAGTCCTGCACGGCCCCTCCGAATCAACACACACGCACAAACATACATTCCTACCATACAGTCATTTTGACAAAAACAAAAAAATATATTCAAGATCTACTTCATGAAACTGCTTTTAATTTAAAAATTGTTAAGAACCAATGTTTACCTGACAAAAATAAAAATACACAGTACAACTAACCAGCACTTGAGCATAGCATTATTTTATAAAACACAAATTTACCATATTAAAAAGTTGATCACAACTTCCTCCCATAATTCCCGCGCGGGTGTTTACCGCTCGGGGTGAAAGGTGAAAGTCGAGGCATGCGCAGCTCCCGCGGTGAGAGAGAAGACGTCCGCGGCTCCGCTTAACGGAAATTTTCGCTTTAAAAAGTTTCCCAGACGGAAGTTTAGATACAACCAAAGTATATGTGCGCCGTGTAGGGATGAACTGTTTTTTTTTTCCGCCGAAGCACAACGAATCTGAAATACCATCTTCAAATGCTAATGTTAGAAACGATAACCTCGAATGTTAGCTAATGTTAGCAAAGATGCTAATGTTAGCAAAGATGCTAGCTCCGAGCACCGAGACTGGATGTAGCCGCGCTCGTCAAACTACACCGGGGGAGTTCAGCCAGGACTCGTCCGACAACAAAACGACAGCAACGAAGCTAATTAATGCTATCGCAAAATGGATCGCCACAGACTGCAGAGCCGTTAACATCATCAGGTGAGCCCTCACACAACACACCTTCAAGAGAAACTGTGTATTTGTATTTGTAAATACTAGTATTTAAGATTATTACTGTGATTAACTCAGTTAATTTTTATAGTCAGTTGACAGCTGGTTATTTATATTGAGCAGACAGTCCTTGTAGTACACACTGTCTGTGTGTAGGAAGAGGGTGGGCTGAAAAATCTCCAGCTGCTTGATGCACCAAAGTCAACAGTAGACAAGGAAGTGAACGTGTTCATCCTCTGTGCAGTCATGTTAATCTCAGGTCAGACTTGGTAATGTGCTTACTGTTTTTTTTGTGTGTGCGTGTCTTAGTAAACTCTGGGTGTTTCCTGCTGTCATCATGTGGTCTTTGAGGAGCAACTTAAGGGACAATTAGTGGTCTCAGACTTCCTGCTCCCTTTTTTCTCCGTCTGATTATTTGAGCACACACTCACTGAGCACCTGTAATTATCCAAATGTCTCCTCTTTCACATAATCTCTCTTTGCTTTACTCATAAAAGATGAACAGGAGACTTGTGGGACACCTATGTGTGGATTCCATGAATCTATATGTTAAAATATGTCTAATCCTTTAATTTCAGAGGATTAGTGAAGGATTGCTGTTATTATTCTGGCTTTAGGATGGTCACTGAAACCACCTGGCTCCATGTTACCTTAAAGAACCTCACATTAGGTTAAATGGGGACAATGACGGCTCCCTCGGGGCAGGATGACACTCACCTGCAGCTGTCAGACCTGCAACTGTTACCTTACGTGACTTCTCAGTCCAAGGTGTGTTATTCTGGTCTGCACTGCACAAATTATCCTTGTAAGTGAAATGACCTTTTCTCCACAAGTGACAATAAGTATCACAGTGACATGGTTTTACAAATACACCGTAGATTCATATGAAAAATATGATCAAATTCAGCCTATAAGATTGAGTTTACTCGACCTTTTACAGCATCTGTTACTAAAGACTGGTCATACGTGGGAAACTGGATTAAGAGAGAAATTATAACTGTATAATGATATGAGATAGGAAGAAAGGACAGACGGGGATAGAACCAAGTTGGATCAGAGCACATGCAAGATGTGACTCAGTAGTATGAGGGTGATATGAGTAACTCCTGAGAAATGAGAATGGTTCTCAGCACATAACAGAAGCTGGAATGACTGTGCTGTCCGAGAGTCATGTGACTGGGTCAGTGTAGGTAAGGAATGACATACTGTATTGTGTTGTTATTCTGCAAAAGAAAATGTTAGAGTTCAACGTAATTTTGAGCTGAATCGTGACAGTGTATTATAGAGTTTAGAAGGTGTTTTCTGATGGGAAACTGCAGGCCTTTGAGCTCCTCATTACAGAGACACCAGATGTCTTTGGCCTTTGGTGTGGCATGGGAGCGATGTAGAAGAAGTGGGTGGAGGTTTTTTAGGAAAACGCCTCCTCTGTACCACATCAAAGCCTGTTGCAGAGATGGTGAAGCCTGTGAGAACACACCGTTAAAAGGCAAACTCCTGCATGTGTCATGATCAGATTGATGTAGGCTCAGGGTGCTTTGGTTGTGATTGTGCAGGCAAACTGTGTGGTTCAGGTTCACGTGGGAAAATCTGACAAGTTGTGTGAAGGCTGAGTAGGATAAAAACAAAAAATCCCTTTTATAAGTGCTGTATATTTATTAAATTAGGTTGAATCGTATTTAATTCCCATGTATTTATATACAGTTTCATTTAATTTTGAGGCACTTCCTGACTCTGCCCCAGTCCTGTTCATTTTGACCCCAGCCTTTTCTCCATCTACCCACCTGATGTCCTCAGTCTTTTGCTCGCTACATTGCTCACAAAGGTAATTTAGATTTGTCTTCTAGGAACCTTAAATATCCATCAAATATATTTTTTTGTTTGATAGAGTTATCAAAGCATGCCAGAACTACATTTGTTTTATTTTTCATCCTGAAATAGATTTAACATGTACTTCAGAGAAAATGCTTCCTTGTGTGTACTTTTAAAATGTTGAGCTGTAAGCATCACGTCACATTTAGTCCCAGAATGCTTATGAAGAATTCATACTTTCTGTCCGCTATCCACCCCAAGCTGTGAGTTCAGGATGCATGACTGTGTAATGGCTCTAAATATGCAGTCCTGACTTCATAAAAGTATGTGTAAGATTTAAGAATAAGCAATGTGTGGAATTATAGATGAGATGAGTCTCTTCAGGGTACACATTCTGCTGTTTGTTTATTGCTGTTAGCATGTAGTCGAGTGCTAGTTTAGCATTAGCGTCTGGTGGGATATACTTGGCTGTAATGGTGACAGCAGAAATTTCCCATAACAGATAAAAGAGTCTGCACTTAAAAGCCAGAAACTCCAGATGAAATCAGATTTGGGATCTGGTAAATGGAGACTTTTATGTGCGGCTAAGTGCAAATGAAATGTGTATTAAATTGTATCTGTCATTTATCCACATTAGCGACACTTGAAATGACAAGTGTAAATGTGGCCCTAGTGTTTGGGAGAAAAAGTTTTACAGTGCATGTTATTTCCCAGAGATGCTCTTCTGAGTTTCACATCAAAATCTTGTCTTGGCTTCAGTTAGAGCTGTTAATTTGTCTGCACATATGAGATAGAAAAAGGGAAAGAAATATTTCCAAATTAACTAGGTGAGAGAAAAAACTAATAAACACAAGAGGCTCATGAAAAGTCTGGAGGCTAAAATGCGAGAGGCAGACATCAGTCCAACATGCTGAGTGTACAGTATGTGTGTGGGAGAGAACTGAATTCCTCACCCTCTCTCTCTCATTTTCTTTCTTCTTTCACAGCTTCAGGGAAGTGTGAGATGGTGCTGGAGGTGTGATGTGTTATTCTTAGCCTCCCTTGTCAGTGTTCCTGTCGCACTTTTTTCTTTCTGGCAGGCTTTCTGAAACGGAGATATCGCCTGCCCGCCTGTCACTTCACCCGTATATGTGATTTCTAGTGAGAGGTCATGAAATTGAGGAGGCGGGTAAAGGTGTAAGCGCTGCCACTTAAGTGTGTGTGTGTGTGTAGGACTATACCATAAATTTGAGATTGTTTAGGTCTGTCAAGGGATGTGCAAAATTAAAAGATGGGAATGTCTTGAAACTTTATTATGGAGTCTTGAAGAAGGACTCAAGACTACTCATTCACTTCTCAGTGATGTGGTTCTAGGGATGGTAATGTTCTCAGTTGGTTGATTAAAACAACTATTGATCGCCAGGAAATTGGCAAAAAAATCAAATTCCCAAGAGGATGAATCCTAATGATTTTAGTGATATGTGACTTGAATTTGGTGATTTGAAGGACAAAGAGAGCCCTCGATACCAGAATAAAACTGGCTTTAATTTGGTTTAAATGTGAAAGTTTAGTAATAACTGTTTGAACAGCATTTTAGTGATTATATTCCAGTGACAAGCTAGTTAAAGTTATGTAACCTGTGACGTATTCCACATTTACAAGTTTTTCACTTTCACTTTTCAGTCACTTTAAATTTACCTTCCAGATAAACCCTAACTGGACAGGCAAGAGTAGAAGACTGGGATATAGGATGGACTATAAATATTTAAAAAATTGCAAAGAACTCAAATTATTCTGTTACTAGTGAGATGGGACAGCACATGAAATCACTTTGACAGCAGATGGTGTTTAATGAAATGCCATCTTTCGGGTAAAACAGAGGAAAAAAACATTGCAGATCTTTCCTGTAGATTTACAGGAAAGCCTCTTGTTTATGCCAGTAGCACATGAAGGCTAAAGACAAACACTCTGTCCTTTCAGAACAGTATCAAGTCAAAGACATACCACATCAAACGCGGTCTGCAGCCAGCTCGGCTTCCTGATGCTGGTAAACAGGAGCGGTCTGGGCCAGGGGCTGCATCATGTGTGTATACCCACACCTGGCTGCCATGTTTACCTGGCAGTCCTGGCAGTAGAAAAACTTCTGCGTCGTTTTTTCCTCTTGATTCTCCGAGCTGCGCTTTGGCACATACGTCTCACATCATAAAGTCTTTATTATCATTATGGCTTTTAAAGAATAGTGAACCAAATAGTTTAAATTGTGGGTGGGTTTGTGATGAGATGCATGAGGACAGATATTCCCCAGAAAAGAGAAAGGCTTTTTAACTTTTGAAGATGAAATCTTTTGTAGAAATTCTAGTACAGAATGGATCATTTTCTAAAACACATCACAAGCTGTAATGCAAAGACCAAATGATCTGATTTAATGTCTTTAGGGTTGTAAACAAGTCTCTTAAGAGCCTGCAGAAATATTTCAAGTATTTAATGATTATCTAAAGAATGAAGTCGTCATCTGAAAGTGAATTCCAGAAAAGGCAATAACAATGCATACAAAGGTCCACACTGGCTGTATGACTTTTAAAAAATGAATGAGTAAATCATGAGTGAAGCTAGTGGCAGAGAACAATAAGGAGGGAGGAGAAAAGTAGAGAATGCATGGGTGGAAGAAGAAAAGCCCTGGATCAAAGGGAGAAAAGGAAGTGGAAGACAAGAGAAACGGGAGGAGACACCCTTCAGAAAGCATCATAATGCACAAGTGATGTAGGGGGAGGGAGAGAGATGGAGGGGGTTGGGGGTGGGGGGTCTGATTCATCCATTCCCATAGGCTATTTATTTTGGTTGGAAGGAACAACAAAATCCATGAGGGAAGTTTGGATGGCTCTGCAGGATGACGTAAAAGAGATGCCTGTGTTTGGGAGGGTGATGGAGGGGGAGTCACAATCACAAGTAGGCCACATCTCCTTGAAATAAGAGAAAGTAAGGGATACAACACTGCGTAGAAAAAAACCTCCAGGAATTACCCACAGCCCACACAACCTAACAAAACCTCAGCTGTGCTTATTCCACTGGAAGCTCTGTGTATGTACGCTATCTGCATGGTCACAAGTTATTGATTCAACTCGCAGAGATGGATAAAAAGCTGTCATTTCCTTGCACAGACGAAGCCATCTATTTACATGCTAGCTGTAGGTACACAGAACACACACAAACATACATTAACTGGCTTCATTCCCTATGGATAACAGTCATATATTCCTGTGTGATGCCCCAATTCTAAATGGGTCTTCACTCTCTACTTCCTGTTCATGTGGGACAGGGACTGAACTCGCTGAACTCAGGGAAACGGCCGGTTGCACACACATACTTCCTCTAAAGTGTTTCTATAAAAGACTTTTAATTAAAATCTTGTGTGAAAGGCATTATAAGAATTTATTTTAATTAAATGGCATGGAAGAATTCGCTCTCAACTTGGACGCAAAGTATCAACAGATGCTTTTGTCTCAAGTGGTCTCATTTGTCTTTAATGTGCATTGGAACATGGCTCTGACCTAGGCGTTAAATCTCTTGGCTTCAATGGGGCCCGGTGCAAAACTCTGTCACCTACACCGAATTGGATCCAGCGCTGTGTGCCAGTTTGGCTTTACACCTGCCAGTGTTTATCTATGAGGTAACAAATGGTGTTAGTGTGTCTTGAGGACTGGGTTTTGTGGAGGGCACTGTGGGAGGCTTACAAAATGTCGTTTTTGTGGGCGCTCACTGACAAGCAATAGGAAGGATTCTCAGACTGGGTTATGCAAGACGTTAGTCATCGTGGCATGATTCATCTCTCGGTTCACTCTCTCCATCTCTTGTTTCTCTCTTTTTATTCTCTCGTTCCCCTCCCCACTCTAAAACCATTTCTGTTTCATATTTCTTTTCAGCGGGGGCACGGGAGGTGACACAGAGTGAGACACTGGCCTCTTTCACTTTTTACCGTAGGTGGATAAAATCGTACCAGGTCGAGCAAGATGCAAGAGGAGTTAATAAGTCAGTAAAGTGTACTTTGAAGTTGTATCCAAGCTTATTAAAGTAGGAGGGAAGCCTAAGTCATATGACAGGCAGTATGACATGTAACCATATAACCACATGTAACCTGATAATGTTAAGAAAAGTTCTATTTTTTTCCTCTTACATAATATTCAGTCCTCCGTTGCTGTGCTCTTGTAACTGCCAGCTGCCTGAATCCAGACTCTGAATAACCACCCACATCTCTAATTTTGTTAGCAATTCAAAAAGGTGTCAGTCTCATGAATGGCTGAATGAACTGAGCCAATCAGAGCCTTTGTGGGTGAATAGGTGCGTCAAAAACAAACAAAAAAAACATTCAGTGTGCTGTGGACAGAAACACCTTGTTGAGGGGAGAGGTCAGAGGAGAGAGGCCAGACTGGTTGGAGGTGACAGAAAAGCTACTGAGGTTTTCTTTCCTCCACTGCACCAACTTGGTATCTTGGACCACTGCAATCTGGGCAAGAATGAGTGTGTTTTGTGTGGTCTTCTGCTCACCTGGAAACTTTATTTGTTGGAGTCTCACCCATATGAACCTAAAATCATACAATCCTTTTTTTGATTTTAAAAAATAGAACAATAAAATGTGCATTTAATCCTTTTTCAAGTGGTGAATACTATAGATTTTTTGAAACATCATAACATTTTCCTGCTTTTGTGTTTCTTAGTTCATTTCCTTCGTACTGGCCTTAACTTTTAAAAGCAGAAGACTGCAGGACGATTGCGTCCTTGCTGTTTGTTCCCTCACATTCATTGACTTCACACTTCCCACACTTGCAGTTGCACTGTATGCCACCTTATGTGAATGGACCTCTTGCTGTGTTTCATTTGCACCTTTATATGAGGTTTCCTTCGTGCTTTTTGTTCCACTAATTCAGATTAATATGAATCTCTACAGTACACTTTGTTTCAGTCAAAATGGATGCAGCTGAGGGTTTTTTTTTTTTATATGAAGCGCAATGCACCACCATTACAATGACAGTGTCTGTGCTGTACTCACCATTTCCCCTATGCAACTCCATAACCATTGTGACATCACCACAGCACCGCCATCATCAGGCGGCATAAATCATATCCTGATCATGGTGCTAAGGTGCCTGGTCCAGCAGTGAGGAGGATCAGTGCAGCCGGCTGTATCGCTTCACTCGCCTCTTTTTCTTTCTCTGTTTTTCCTCCATCTCCACCCTCCTTCACCTGACCTCACCTCCTGTCGCCCCTCCTTCTCCCTCCCGTCTTCAGCCCCTCTCCCTCGCTTATGTAACGGGGTGATCGCGGCTGTCCACTGGGCCAGCGGGCGATCTGAATGAAGAGGAAATTATGAATGAATACGCAGCCATTCTGAGTCTCCCTCTCTCTCTGTGATGCCTTCTCATCCTCTGTCTCCAGGTCTCTCTCTGGCTTTCTGCATCTCCCTGTAACATTTTTAGCTTTTCTGTCTTGTGCTCTCTCTCTCCTGGCATTTCCTTCTTTCCTTCCTCCTTCCCTTTTCCTTCATTTCTTTCTCTGTCCTCTTTCTCTCACCCATCAGCTCAGCATTACAGCAGCATGGGGGTTGTTGCTGTGCAGATTAAGCGCTGTAATCCTGTATCGCAGGGATGCAGTGCGCGTGCATGTGAGTGTCTGTGTGTGAGCACATGCACAATGGTCTGCAGAGGACCGGATGTTTCTGGTTGCCTTATATCGTGGCAACAGCAGTGGTTTATGACCGCCGCTCCGTCGCACACCGCCTTTCCATCATCATCAGCGCTGCCATCATTATCATCATTGCTCCATCTTTCGAGTTTTTCGGGGAGGGGGGTGGTGGGGCACAGCTGAGCCAACGATGAGGTCATGGGATGGTTTCAGAGCTCATTCAGGAAAACAGCAGCTGGATGAAAGAGGAGGGGGAGGGAGGAGAAGAGAGAGTTCGAGCCGGAGGGGAAAGCATGCCGTCAGCAGAGGACATATACCCATGTGCTCATTCAGAAAAACTGGCTTTAACAGAGAAGAAAAAAGACATAGAGGCGAGGGGAGGGGTATAAAGATGGGTTTATAGCAGCAGCTAGTTTCCCATCAGTGTAATAGCATAGTTTCATGAATGCAGTGGATGGCAATGGAGGGAGGGTAAAAGAGAAACACAGACAGAGAGAAAGAGAGATGACAGATTTTCAGCTGAAAACAGTAGAAACAGAGGGAGAGAAAAGGAGATGGTGCAAAAGACGGTGCCCTCAAACCCTCAGTGTTGAATGAATGAATTGCTGCAGAATTTTCTGAAACCTTGGACAATAACGTCCTGAGTCTTTATCAGCGTCGATGCATAGATGTGTAGAAGCCAATAAAAAGTTTACAGGGCACAACCAAAATATTGACTGGCTGTACAGTGAATTTGTAAACGTGGAGCCGTGGATCTGAAGAGGGAGACAAAAACTGAGCACATGTAGTTCACCGTGACTGAACTGCACGTGCTGTGATGAAAGTGCAGCAAAGCATGAGAAGTCACAGGAAACTGTACTGAAGATGATTTGGAGGACAACACTGTGATATTGCAGTCTGCCTCTGTCAGGCGGACAGGAAATGTACCCCAAATGTACATTTCCTGTCCGAGTCCTAGAATCTAGAACCAATTTTTAGGTGCAGTATTGCAAAGAGACTCATGTCTGGCAACGGTGTTCCTGTTTTGTCCAACAAGACTTGGATATAAAATTATTTTCAAGCCATGTCTCATAAGAGCTGGCTAAGGACATGGTGCTTTACATTGTTGTTTGTATGTTTTGGGACAAATATGATGATTTTTGATTTGACAGAATTAACTTGACTGATTCTGTTTGTTGAAATGAAACTGCTTCTAATGCTGATGGTTGAGGAATCAAAGTTTACTTCAACCTGCTTCGTTCACCAAGTACAGAGTAAGCTAATGTTTGTTTAACGCCTAAAACATCAATACAAACGGGGTCAGTCAAACTCACTGAGGCCTGAGGGCATTTGTGTTGACCAGTAGCTTGGTCACACACACACTCACACACACAGCTATCTGTTATCGTCATTGTACAACTGTAGGTCAGAGCAGGAGTCAGGAAGTGCGTGTGTGTGTGTCAGTATTGGGGTTAAATTGATCGTTGCCCATGGTCCATGTGTTTGTTTGCGTCAGCACTGTGTTTGTGTGTTAGAAAAAGACACAGGGAGGACATTTTGAATTTGTTCTTATGTAAAAAAAACAAACAAACCAACCTCCAAATTCTCAAAACAGTGAGAGATAACAGGAAGCAGAGTGACCTGATTTACTCGAGATGGATGTAAAATGTCAAGAGCACTGTCTGTTTTGTGTGTGTCTGTGTGTTTGTGAAAGTTCACCTTTGTCTGCTGGCTTCCTGGCTTTCCATTAGCACTGAGAATACCACTACACATAACAGTGTGATTGAGTGTTTGTGGGACGTGTGTGTGTGTGTGTGAGAGAGAGAAAGAGAATAATCTGTGGACTAATGGAAAGCCAAGCTACAACAGGGAACACACACATGCATGCACGCACATCCTCAATGCCAATAGTCACACACAAACACATGAGTGCAAACAAACACAAACCCACAGGGCCGCTGTCATCTGATGCACCTCCTGTGACGGTGAAAAATAAGAGCACTGTTCACTGACACAAACACACCGACACATACATGCTCAAACAAACATGCCCTCATTTTCACACACATGCATCATCACATGAACTCCACACACACATACACACAATAATATACACTCACTGAAACCTGTGCTGACACACAAACACACTTAACATTCACGTGGCTATCCAACCCCTGTTAGCTACGAGGCGCTAATTAGCCGCTCCCTCCTGCCCTGGGGCTTCTGCCCATTTGCTGTGAACTTGCATAAATGCTGAGCCATTAGAGGGTTAGTCTCCCCTGAAATGTTAATTAACGACTTCTCATCGCTGTGTCCCTCCATTTACTTGACTGAAAAGTGAAATGAAAGTTAATACACCGCCCATTTTCTGTGCAGATCTAGTAGCTGATGCCAAGTGAGATAAATTAAAATTCAAGTGCTAATTGTAAAGATACCACACTGTAACAGCAGACATGTAAGAAAACAGCTGTTTTTACAGTTTAGAAAACAAGGTGAAGTTGTTTTCACATGGTGGCATGTGTTCTTAAGTGCAAGTTCCACCTTGACAGTTGTGGCACTTTTTGTATGTTAGCTAAACTAAGCTAGTTTGGTTAGCCTGTGGGTATGTTGTTTATATAACAAGTGACATTTGTATCTCATGAGTGGTGGAATGGACAAAAGCTGTTGACTGGGATTGTTGGAAGATGATGTGTTTGTCTCCTGAAACACAAACAATGAAACAAGCTCTCTTATATTGTTCATTCACTTTGTGTTTCAGTCAGTCCATTGTGCCTGCCTGATATAAACAAGGAAGACCTGCAGTCGTTCATAGGCCCATTTAGTGTGGTTCTTTAACATTCACAAGAGTTGAATGTCATCGGTGAAGAGGTTAACAGGTGAAGAGGTTTTGAACACTGCTCCTGTCACACAAGTTATTTTCTGGCCTCTCTTTGTGTCTCTCAAACACACTAGTCACACATAAGGAGAAGGAGACTGCCCACTTTTATGAATGGCTCACTTCTCCCAGGATCTACATAGTGTAAATCCCAGAGTCTCAGTGTTGGATTACCTCAGATAATCAGATGCAGTGAGATGTAATGACCTCAGGGGGTTATGGCTGCAGATTAGGAACTGCCATGTTCGTCCAATGAATGTACCTTTGTAAACCTTGACCTGTGCATGTATGTGGTGTATGTGCTCAGGGATTACAAGGGACCTAGACAAACATGGAATTTGTTAACTCTGGGATATGTAACACATCTGTGTACTGTTGGAGAAGTAGCTAAATGATTTGAGTTATTCTGACTAACGAGATCTCTGCTCATGTTGGAGTTGAGACGAGCTATGCAGGGAATTGTTTCACCAAAGTACTAAAACGAACTCTTTCAAAACTTTGCTTGCAACTTGCCGCTTTTGCGACTACATAATATACATAATAATAATAATGTCTAAGTATATATTGTGTTCAAAACAGTCAGTATACATGCTGACACACTTCTGAATGTGCTGTTGATGGACACTATTGTTCCATAAAAGAAATGAGAACTAAAAAAGAGAATTAATTATTAAGAATCAAAAAACAAACAAGTTTAATTGTCAATCCAAATGCACAGTTTAACTGACGTCCAAAAGTAAAACAGAGTTCATCAGTTTCTTGTATACTAATGCCACATAATTACCAGTCTCTTGCATGTAAATAGCATTCACATCAACACCCAACTTGTAATTACGACTGCAGCTTTTCCTGAGTGTCTGATACCAAACAAACATGGATGCCTCATGTTAGCCAAAAACTATTCAAGGTGGTTAAACCCAAATTTAATTGAGAGTGTTAACTTCTCATTGCAAAGTATTTTTGAACCAACTTTGTGATTACACAGCTGTTTAGCTGATGACATGACAAAAATTCACAAACTTTGAATGTGATAGTCTTTCCCATATCTATCAAGAAGCTGTGGTTCAGCCATGAAAGTTAGTGTAGTATGTAGTATGGCACTGGAACAGAGCCTAGAGCAGAATACTTTCAAAACAGATGAATTCATCTTAAACAATTTTCACATACAAACAACAATTAAAAATAACAATAAGCAAAGACCAAATAAATTGAAACAAGAAAAAGGAAAAAGAAAAAATGGAGGTCTAGTTTTGTGTTTTGAGTGTTTTGAGTGAGAACATCTGAGTGTGTGCCATGGCTGTGGTTTGTAAATGTCAGCTGGTACATGTTTGTATCTTTAGCTGCTTTGGTGCTTTCATCCCCCAAATGTTCTTTGTGTGTTCACCAGTTCAGTCGTGTTCAGCAGAGGATTGTCATACCATGGCTTATGATGTACTGCCACCTTGTGGACAAAGTTTTCAGACTTGAGTATGGTTTGAGCGCTGTATGGAAATAGTTCAGTAAAATGCAGTCAGTCTATTTTAATTCACACAAAGTGATTTTAAAATTATCTGCTTTTAAATTAAAGGCTCTGACTGTTAAAAGTGTCAGAAATCCTTGGTGAGAGCAGAGATAACAGTTTATCATTTCCTTGTTTCAAAACATTTGTTTGGTCTGAACAAATGTCTTTGTTCAAACTCATATGCTGTTGACTACACATTGTTAGTGCTAATGTGATTTTCTGCTCTGTTCTGTTGGGAAGCCGGGATTCCCCCTCAGTAGAACTGGGAAAAAGAAAGGATTCAGAGGAAACTGGGAGGCTTTGGAAGAGGGGAAAGAAAATTGGTTTCCTCTTTGTTTCACATTATAGCAGCTTTATTTTGAATCACAAATCCAGTAGATATCTTTTCAAGTAGGTGAGTGTTTAACATTAGATAAAGGAACCACCTGTTGTGTATCACTGCAGTGATTCGCCCCTACAGGTGAGGCCTGTATAAGGACTGTTTCTTTCTGGGTCTGTATGAATCTCATGAAGACCTGATCAGACACATGATACTTAAGCTGTCAGGATGTTTCCATGAGATTTAAGCAAATACCGCAATTAATTTTGCGATCATTTCAACACAGGGGAAGCTTGTACAACATCACCTGTAGAGGACAGCCTTCCCCCAAATATCACAGTTGTCAATATTTTTGTAAACTGACAAGTCAAGCCACGGAATCAAGCTCGGTTTTTCTCCTGGTTCTCCTGGGGCTTAGGAAACATTCACTTAGGTAAAGCAACTTAGTTCTGTTCCGCCCCTTCTCTGATTGAGTGGGCTCAGGTGTTACTCGGTGGCCTGTCATTGGACTTTGCTTCCTAGTTTTAACCTGGAAAAACTGGCCTCTGTTAGAAAACATCAGTTTTTGAATAAATCTGACTTGATATTTTGAGTGCAGTGTTATTGTATCATATGATGCCCTGAAAGATGTTATAAAGAGGTTAGTCAAAGATTATTTTATCCCTAACTCTAATTTTAAATGACTTCAAATCCCCAGAGGGAATTATCTTGAAAAGCTTGAAAATGTTGATAGGTGGAAACACCTCACTTCCCCTTTTAAATACTCCTCTTTGTGACTGACCCATGTGGGACCCCTATACACAAAGCCTGATTACTCACATTATCCCTGTGTCAAACCATTCCCTTCAGACTGCATCAGCTAGGTCAGCCGGTGTGTCACATACACTATTGACTCTTTTCGTCATGGTATGACCCTGTTCCATACATTTCTGATATAGATCTTGATGAGTTGATCTGATCTTGACATGTCAAGAGCTCAGTTTTAATTGATAATGATCATGGTCAGGATCTGAACTGCTAAATCACAGGTGGTCAATATTAAGACATACATTTATATAGTTTTTAAATGAGCAATTGGACTGGTTCCAGATCTGTTCAGTCTAATCATCTACATCCATCTTACTGTTTTATTCTTGGGTCGCCCACATTTTAGATTTGGCTAAATTATTCTTGGGTCTGTTTCGGACCAGGTCTGGCTGTCTAAAGGCTAACAACCCTTTAGATGATGTGCTGTCTCCATTGTAAAACAACGACACATCATACTTTGCTCAAGATCTGGTCAATCATCACAGTCAAAACAAAAACAGTATAAACCTGCTTGGTGTGTGGAGAGAGATTGTCCTTATAAAATGGCCTATATCTGTTTTTAGCGTCAAAGTCAGATGCTTTGTACAGACATTATCCACCCTGACTTCCTGCAATATGCGTATAGGTTAATTTCAGCTGTCTCTCTGGAAAGGACAGTCACACTCGTGCTAATCATTTGCTTACCCATGGGTCAGCAGCAACTGTGTGAACTCCTTTTGTTCTGAATGTCACAGCATCACAAGGGTCCATGGTTCATCAATGCCTGGAAATGAAGCTCTGATCATTTTTTTTCAATTGAAAAATGGACTGTGACACTTGCACAATACATTATTTATTCAAAGCCGTATTTTGCGTCTCTTTGTTGTTCTGCCTTCAAATCAAGATAAACACTGAAACATTGCTACAGCATTAAATCACTCAAAAACTGAGTGAGTATGATAAGTGAGTTTATTTTGGGTAATAGGCATGGTGGCACCCTGATAAAGGCATAAATAAAGTTTTTCCGTATGTCCCTCTAGAGGAAATACTGCAAATAAACCAATTTTAAGATTCAAGATTCAAGATTCAAGATTACATGCAGTTGTGTGTAGTAATGAGATTCATTCAGTGGGTTCAGGAAGTTTGAGTGACGCATCAAGTGGGAAAGTTTTTGCTCAGAACAAGGATGGAGAATCATTTGTTTCCAGTGGTGGAAAACTTTGTTTGTTGATGTGCACAACATTTGTTCGTAATGTCAAGTTACTTTATTTGATCATCATACATTGTCTCTTTTTGTCATGGAATGACCCTGTTGCACACGTCTGATGCAGACCTTGCAGTGATATTTTTTTTGTGGTTGCTGGACCAGAACAAACCACACGAGGTGAATGACGAATGTCACTGGTTCAGAATATGCCGCTGTCACAGTGTCAGCTCCTCAGAAATTTGACTACATTTTTAACATTGGCACAACTATTTCTTGTGTCCGTACGACACAGGGATCGTGAAAGGTTTCAAATACTGCTGCAGTGTATATGCACGTCATCCACTGACGGTTCAAAGTCAGATGCTTTGTACACACATTATCCACTTTGGCTTCCCACAATTTGTATATAAGTTGACTTAATCTCTCTCTCTGAAGAAATCAGTAACACTCATGCTGATCACTTGCTTACCCACGGGTCAGCAGCAACTGTGTGAACTCCTTTTGTTCTGAACGTCACAGCATCACAAGGGTCCATGGTTCATCAAGGCCTGGAAATTAAGCTCTGATCAATTCTTTTCAATGGACATCTACTCACATGTTTCATTAGTCACTGTCTACCAGATCTGTCTGATTGTTAGAAATGGTTGACAGCATATTACACTGTTACACGGTAACACATTTGCACACAAATTCTGTTACCACCTCATCTAAATTCAGGTGTCGAGTTTGTAAAGTTTGAAGTTATGTGCGGTATAGCTTGACTTTTTCTTTTTTTTTTTTTTGGTTGCTGTCACTGTGTTCTGCAAATGGCACAAACTGGCACCGAGGTGAACTTTCTCAGGACAGAAGTGTTCCCTCCTCTTGGTTTTATCACGTGAAACACTCACTACCACACTGCTGTGAACTGTGAGAGGCTGAAGGTACAGAGAGTCTTTTCAGTTCATGTAGTGCCATGTCAAATCCTTTCAGACACCTGCTATACAGAATCTCAACAGCAACCCTGTGAAAAAGCGGCATCCTGCCATCACCGGAGAAAAATGACCGGGGTATACGGAAAAGTGTGGCTGCAATGTCTCTGTTCTGTCCATTTCCAACTTGGCACTTGAACAGACATGTAGTGTAAAACACTATTTACAGTTTCAAAGACCTTGGGAATTACAGACCATGACCAAGGGGCCCCTTTGTGGCGATGACGTGGGTACATGAAGAAAGTGATAAATAAGAAAAACGGTGACATTGAATGACTTTGATGTTTATTACATTGGCTCAGAGATTCATCCTCACGCCAGGCAGCACTTCTAAAGTGAACAATCACTAACTGTATCTTCTTTGAGTCAGCACTACATGGTCCAGTTGCACTCAATAACACAAGTCTCGGTGGTGCGCTACTTTTTTTTTTTCTAATTTTTTCCACTCAGTTTTGCTTCTTTTAAAACGGCTGCACTGATTCTTTGTCAAGCGAGTACAGACTTTGTTCTGTGTAAAGGTCTAGACCTGTGACTGTACTCTTTAGATTATTATGATTAATTACTTATTATAAAGACCCAACAGTTCCCATCATGAGCAAGCACTAGGCGACAGTGACAAGGTGACAGTAACACAAACTGAGTTAAAAGCCAAAGAGAAAAAATGTGTTTTAAGTTTCAATCTGTGCATCGAATTTGAGGTCACTGTCCAGTCTTATACCCAGGTTTGTTGCTGTCAGTGTCAGATGCTGGCTTAAGGGACCCTGATCAATGTGGGCTTTGGAGGCATCACTAGGCCCAAACAACATCACCTCAGTCTTTTTATCGTTTAAGTGCAGAAGATTGTACTGTAAAGAGGTATCAATAATACAAGAGGTAATAATAGTAGTGACAATTAAGGTAAGAAAGACTGAGAGACATCCTAAGATGGACAAACATCTTCATGTATCACAAGACTGATATACAGTTTCTAACTCTTGCAGTGTAGTGATTCATTCACTTCCTAGGTTTATATGTAGACATCCATGAACACTGACTAATAAAACATTAAAACCATTAAAAATATGAGGCCTTTTCCCTTCACAAGATATTTAATTATTTAAATTAATCCACATCCAGTAAGCTTTGGGTTTGTGTTTAGTTTCTAGCTAATACAAAATTGATTAAATCAGAACCGCACACTTTTAGATTCAAATTGATTTTATTAGATATTTAGCAAATAGACTAAACTGAACTATCTTTGACAGCCTCTTTCTGTAAACACTAAAAAGTAAAGTCAGACTGAATCAGTAGTCATGAAATTGATTTTCAGTCTGAGTGTCAGACTCTACTCACGGCTCTGAATATGTTACCTTGAGACCTTGCATGATAAAGTAAGTATGCTGATTTGTGATACTCACATTTTGGACTATGTTTTTAGAGCTCTCATCCATTTCTATCCAGCACAAGTGTTAACTCAAACATTTTAACATTAGCTTTAACTTGTGGTCCAGTCTTTTCTGCAGTTTAGTCCGTTCAAATTCCTCACTCGTGTAGCACGTGAGCTCGTACCACCCTACAACAAATTTACGTTTTCTAAATACCAAGCTTAGAAAAGCCTCTGCCCTCAGCTGCTCCCTGCCTGGCAGAACCTTTTCTGAATGACTGCCACTCTCATGACAAGTCTTCCAAACATGCCGTGACATAGTAGTGAATTGATTTCTCGTCTCATTAGCAAGAAAATGGCTTCCCATTTAGCATGCGGAACAGTGAAATTGAACATAGTATTCATGTTTGTTTTCATGTATCCAGAATGTGTCAAATTCCTGAGCATGCATGGTGATAGGAGCAGGGAACATACAGTAAATTCCTTTAATTCATATGAGGTCTCAGGTTGTTGCTGGCTGTAAAGACTGAATTAACAACCTTTTTACAAATATTTAAGTAATGAGACAAGACCCCAGACTGCGACCATTTAGTCACAATGTACCAACAGACTAAAAGTAATATGGTGATCAGGCACATCAGTGCGCCTTGCAAATCTGTTTCATATTTATCATAGTACACTACAAAATTGTAATCTAATCACATAAAGGGAGAGGATATATAATCATGTCCTTTCCAATATAAGTTTTTCATTATTGGTACAGCTTGAAACAATTGATTTTTCTTTGAACAAACAAAAAACTTAAGATATGTTCAAGGAGTAAATATCTTGTACTTTTCTTTTTCTAAAATACTTTTCATCTAACTCAAGTTTTTCTCATTAAAGTATTATTGAGTTAACATTAATGAGCCTGTATTCCAGTCAAGTGTACCCGCATTGGTACTTGAGAAAATTTAATCAAAGCCAGCCCTACCTTTTCACCAGCGCTCTGTGTGTAAAATAAAGGGGACAGACCAAAAAAAGGTGCCGAACAATTTACAAAATGAACCTCAAGTGAAGTGGATCCAGTGACCAGAAGCTCCATCTGGAATTAAAACAAAATTTTAACAGTTTTTCTGGAAAATCAGTGAAATAAAATATAATGTAATGGGTGTTTGGGAGACTCTGGGATGTTCGGCACAGTGAAAGTATATAAGGACATGGGGAAACAAATAGGTGGACCAAAGACAGGAAATTAGAACAGGAGGGGTTGTTTCGCGTGTCCAGGGTTCTGTGGATATTAGACAAATTAATTTTCTCCGGACAGTGTTAGATGACTGGAGCATTTCTATGGGTTTGGATAAACAAGAAAAAGGTCAACTGCATTAAAATGTATTTGGATCTATGATTTAAAAAATCACAAGTTCAGGCCTGTGCACATAGAAATATGAGGAGAGAATTTAACCGCGACTCCTTTTTTGAAAGGAGTCACTGGATGTTTCAAAAACATCCAGTCACTGGTCACTGGTCATCTCACCGAGTCTAAACGTTTGTTGTATGTGCCACTAACTTCAAGCAAAACCTAAAAAGTGCACTTTGTGGAAATCAGATAATAAATTCAGCAGTTCAGTTTCAAATTCCTCAACTTCTGCTGTGTGGTGTTCTGTTGCCAGCTGTATTAATGAATCAATTTGAATGTGAAACTGTATAGTATTTAGAGCCATCCATAACTACCATGATAACAAGAAAAACATTAATTCTCAAAAAATTAAGTTAAATGTGTGTCAGACATCGTCGATGGACAACTTGCCTGGAGAATGACTTTCTAAGCTGCCAGCAAACATCAACTACATTTAAAAATCTTAATCATTAATAAAGGGCTATTGCAATATTCCAACAAGTCTGCAGTTATTAAATAATAAGCTGTTTATAAAGGGACGTGGGTCCAGATGCTGTTGGTAAGCTGTTGAACAGTTCATGTGAGTTGTCTTCCTGATGAATTACAGAACCAAGTAAAAAGACAAAGTAAGAATGATGCTGAAGGAAATAGCGCTTTAGTTATGGTTAGGGAAAGGTTGCACTCATGGTTAAATAACAGTAAATACTGGTGTCAAGGAAAGGTACAATAGAAGATCGTTTGTAAAAGCAAGTAGCAAAAGTAATGCTAATTTTTTAATTGAGTTTGAAAACCTGCAAATTGTTGTTGTTGTTTGGAAGTGAATGAAGTGAACGCAGGCTTTACTCCCTGAGTAAGGAGTGATTAATGAAAACTACCCAATGAGGCTTCATCCCAAAGTGTATTAATTCCAACCTTTTGATGAGAGAGGACCATTTTAATATGTATGACAAATTAAAGATTCATGTGACAAACGTGCTCGTCTCTCCTCATAGGATCCAATCGTCACACAACAACAGGCACATGACTGTAAGTCAGGGTAACTTAAGCCTACATTTGCTGAGCAGCAGACCAGAAACACTTCAGAGCAGCAGAGGAGATTACAAAATAACTGAGCCACTCTCTTTTTGACGGTGATACTCAGATTCCCTGGTGACGCGAGGCGGGTGTTAATGTTGTCGTCTTAGGTCTGCGGTCAGTCAGGGTTTTACTCATATCGCGCGTGTGTTTGAGTCCACTTGGGTACTCAGAAGCAACTATACCCAAACTTGCCTTGTTTACCAGAATGCAACTCACTACAGAGGAGAAAATAGAGCTTGGACTCAAGGAACAGGGAACCATCAATCCTGCATTTGCGGTGAGTGAAGCATCATCTTGATTCTCTCTTTAATTCTTCAGTTTGATTTTGTGACAGCGACAAAATCACAGCTTCAAATTCTGGATGAGGTTGCACTGTCACATGTAAGTGTTTTTAAAAAAAAAGAATTTAAAAATGAATTTTGAATATTTGAAACAGACCAAAAGAAAGTGAAGTACAGTTCTGTTTTCTTCCATTACCGCAGTAAGAGTTAATATAAGCCACTGTGGAATGTGAAATGACCAAAGTGTGCATGTTTTCCACAAAAGACGGGATATTTCAGTGCAATTGATTGCATGGTTTCAAAGTACGTGGTAAAGATCGGTCTCGAGTGTAGTCAAGACGGATCAAAGAGCCCCGAGCTGAAACTAGAAATGCTCTTTTGATAAAATGTCAACCAAGAAAGAGAAAATGAGTAAAGGATACTGAAGCGGGCACGTGTAGTGTGTGTGTGTGTGTGTGTGTGTGTGTTTGTGTGTGGTCTGGCTGCATGGGGTGTGCAAGTGTGCACAGCTGAGTCTGAGGGCGATGTTTTCCCGTCTTTTCTCCCCATCCCAATTAATGCAAGAATTCAGAAAAATAGGAACACAAAAACAAACAGCGCAGCGTTGACTGCAGATGTGTGAATACGTCAGACTGTTATGACAAAAACACCCTGATTAAACAGCTGTATCCTCAGTTTATTAATTGTGACTTGTTATATATGTTAGAAAAATTCTAAAACAAGATGGTAATATAGTCAACTCACCCTGTAGAAGATACAAAAAGCTGCATTTCAAACAAAAGATGTGTCATCACTGATATGTATTCTCATTCTATGGCAGCTTTAACAGCTGGACGCCATGTTTAGTTCCTTTTTAAGATTTTCTGTAGCATTTAAAGCTAAAAGCATCAACCACATTCACTTTGTCAGGCTAACTGACTTATAATAAAATGGAGGCAGATAAGGACACATACCTTTAACAATGAGACCAAAGATTTTCAGCATGTTGATTCCTGGATTTTATTTTGTAACTGGTACACCTGATATATTTTGCGTCTTTTCCACTGTTGTCATTTTTGGAGCTCACCAGTGAAACACAATGTTTTTTGTGTTTTTCTTGCAGTGCAGACAAGAGAGCTTTTGTTTTTTTTTTTTTTTTTTTTCCCCCAGTGCAACTTTGAGTCCAGGGAAAGTCAGGTAGTTAGGGTTTCATGTATCAGCACCAAAAACAAAGGCTGGCTTCACGTGAAAATAAAGTGTAGATACCTCTGGCCACTGGAACGTGGTCATGCTACAGTAACTCTGACCCCTGAGCTCCTTTTTGTTGTTGTTTTTAATGTGAGAATAGGGTCAGAGGCTCATTCTAGTATTTTGCTTATTGTAAATGATTCTGGAGGTGTCAAGAAACCGCACACATGTCAAAGCCAAACTAAATTAACCGATAGAAAGTGCTGTTTTCATGGTTATGGAAGGATTAAAATTACTGGCAACTGTTAGCACAGTGTGTGGAACTTCTGTATAAATGCTTTTGGGATGTGCGTGTTCTACACTGGATGGATATAAAACTAAAAAGTGCTTAAGAAATGACAAAAAAAAGTGTAGAACATTCACTGTGTTTAGAAAATAGTCAATACTTTGTGTATCACAGGCTCATAAACAGGGTTACAGCTCAGTTTAAACAGGACTCAAATCTTTAGCTGGATTTGGAAAAGTTTTATTTTTTAAAATTCAAGATTCACAGTTTTCAATGAAAATTTGTAGGAATGTTTAAGTGGGAGAGCAAGAGCACGAGAATGACTTGTTATCTCAAGTAGAATATGTTTTCTGTTTTATATGCAGATACTGCTCACAGTGAGGACAGCACAGGAGACATAGCAACAACAACAGCAAACACCAAACATGTTAGTAAAGTGAAATGGTCAGAAAAGGTGAAGAAGCTGAGAAACGGTTCGATGCTGCACTGACACGAGTGATGAGTGTTTGGGTGTGAACAATTTGTGCGAGTTACGATCAAACCTCGCGCTCCCTGACTCAAGAAAAAAACATACTTTCAGTAGGCAGCGAAAAGCTTCTGGGAACAGGCTTCTCGCCACATTAACTAGTAATCAGCTAGTGTACCTGCAGCATTTAAATATTAACTTAAAAAAAGAGAATAGAAAAAACAATGTAATGGACTGGAGACCTGTGGAATAAACCAACCCTTTTAGCAAAACATAACAAGTAACTATGTACAGTTTCCCCCCCTTTCCCTTTAATCTCTACTCTAAACTTGCAGACACATCTTAGTCAACAACACCTCATAGTTCATTTTTCATCTTAAGGGTTTGAACAATGACATCAGTTTGAATCTGGACAGCAAAATAAGTTCACAACAGAAAAACTAAAACGCTGAATCCTGCTGCATCTTTGAATCGTTGAACCACTTCTCAAGTTTTTTTCAGTGTGTTTTAGCGTCACACTGACCAGAAGAGCCTCTTGAAGATCATCCATGCAGCCAGCAACTTATCACACCCAACTTATCCGTCCCTATCGTCACGGCTCTGACATGGGAGGCACATATCTCATACTGTAATGAATTTCTATATCACACACACACACACACACACAGTCCTACCCAATGGTATGCAGCCACATGGATAGTTTTACTTTATTTTAGTATTTTTGGGCATTCTTGCCTTTTTAATAGAGATGTGACAGCACATGAGGAGAGAGGGGGGTTTTTATGCAACAAATGTTCTCAACCATAATCAAACCAGGCATATTGTAACTACATGGTCAGTATCTCATCCTGCCAGGCTTTTGAGATATCCATCCCTGAGAGTTCTGCTTCAGATAAAATGGAGGTGAGAGAAACTTTGTGGCACTCATGAAAGCAATTAAAATCTACAAATCATAAAGAAATGCAGATTTTTACAAACAGTAACGGTTAATTTAAGTGAATCTAACCTTTATAACCGTAAAAGGGAAACAGTATGTAGTTAGTATTTCTACCACTGGTTATCTTGGATCCCTCCACTTACACTGACTCCTGTCTAGTGCTCACCGGAGTGCAGGTAACCACTAGATGGAAGCAAATGGTCATGTAATCCCTATAACAGATGTCTTGTGTCCACTACCTGCTGAGAACTTCGTAACATGAGAGTAAATCAAAGGCAGAGAGGAAATGTGGTGCAGATGGGTCTGCATTTGCACGGTCCGTCTCTGTCATGTGACTCATGTGTGAGACAGATGCCACGGTGGGATGCGCATAACAAGGTGTTTTCTTTTGTTTGAAGTGCTGACCGAATGCCAGGCTCACCCTCTGAGACGCAGCAAGTTTCAGAGCGAAGCCTGTAGCACTCAGCAGTCATGGGACTTCTGGTGTGAAAAATCCTCAAATCCACTGCAGTCTGGATGTTGTCATGTGTGTTGGCTCAAGTGTGAGGAGGGTGGTGCAAAAGTCCAGACGTTGTTAATTGTACCTGATATGATACAGTACATTGAGGTAAACACAGTAGATGGTTTAGATTTAATTAGTTAATATCATTTTAAACTGAAAGAAAAGAAAAAAACTTTATTTCTATATGTTTTAACAATAGAAATTCATTACAGTATTTTTATTAAAAGAATCTATTATTAAAGTGAAAATTTAACCAATGTAAGACTGTGGTCTCTCATGTTGAGATGTAGCACACTGTACTGACCGGCAATGTTTGAACGGACTCTGTAGCTTTAGTCTTTAATTGTAGGGCTCTGTGAGCTGAGGAACATGATTGATGGTGGGTTTTAAAATGTATTTTGAGGTCTAAGAAAGTCAAAAAAGGTTTAGATATACAGTAGATGGGACCAGTGTCTTTATGCCATTTCATCCAGTGTTCAAATTCAGGGTGGGCTGAGGGAAAGTTGTTGTATTATCAAAGGTTTTGGTCAAAATGAAAACAATGGCATGATGTAGCTTTCTCTCCTCTGTCCAGCTCCAGTAATGTAATGTAGCTGCTACTTTTTCTGTAGCTATTCTGAAGACAAAGCCCATCTTTCTCCTTGTGTGACTATAATTCCTCCTCATCGTGATTAGGAGGACATCGTCTGAATTGTTGCTTGTTTACGCCCATGTTAACCTGTGAACTGGCTCCCTACAAACTTTTTAAAAAATGGTAAATCCAACAAAGTTTAAAAAGTGTATTGAACTTTTTTTATCACTGCTAAATTTGCTACACCTTGTCCTTTCAATGCCGTCTCATATGTCACAACCTAACCCCCCACCACCACACGCACACACCTCTTAACACTCTTCAAACACCCCTCCCTGAATACCTCTGTCACAGTTCAAACACTGGTGTCGTCCACTGACTTACACTTCAAACACACACATCCTCAAGAGACAAATGTACAAATACTTTGGAAACTGATCTGTCCCATGTGGACTGTGTTAAGAGGGAACTGACCTCTTTGCATTCGAAGCTTATAGATCATGTGGGACATCTTATACTGTACACGCAAATGTATGACAGAAAATATGTAATGCTGAAAACAGAGGCAGAATGTTTATGGTGATGTTTTCTGATGCGTAGCTGTCTTTCACAATTTACTGCAATATTATAGTGTTTACACATATGTAACCACCAAACCAGGTATTTTTTCAAACGGTCACATCCTCAAAAGGGTTTACACAAACCCACAGGAAACTGATCTGTCCCATGTGGCCTATTTTAAGAGGGAGTTGACCTCTTTGCATTTGAAGACAGCCCCTGGTCTCGCATATCAGGTGGCCCTTAAGGACCCCAGTCTTAATAGATATTGATGCAACTCGCGCTCACATCTGCCGTCATCAGCAATCACTTTTTCCCAGAGGATGCTGCAGAAACTCCCATAAAAACCAGGCTGCCTCTCCATTACGGACAATAAACACCTTCACACCTGTGAGCAGATATAACCTCAGGAGAGAATTATGTTCCGGCAGTAGTGTCAGATGTGTGTTTGTAAATCTTGTTTTTATTTGTATATAATCAAATAGTTTTGTCTGTCTCCGTCCTTTACCAGTATAATATAATATATTCACTTTTATCTGTGCATCACATTTGTCAGTAGTTTTAAGACTTGCTTTTCTCCATACCAAACCACAGGACCCTACTCTATCTGTCTTTGGATAATGGGAAGACAGGCCAAGTCTTCAGTGATACATACCCAAAGACCAGACCACACTTGATATCCATTTTTCTTACACTGCCTCGTGCTTGATCTCAACCAAGTGATTTAAATGACAGAAAAAATGAGAGAAAAATGGGTCTTTCCAGGAATAATACCTTTTCAAGAAAGGGCAGGATATACAAGGTTCTTTGGGTGTTTTAAAGAGTAAACCGATGTGAGCCTGGTAAAGGTTAATGGCTTTGCCTGGCGCTGTCGGTGTCATGCTCCAGACACTTAAACAGAAGCTAGAGCCAAAAAATAAGGGCACAGAGGTCCAGACCTCAGTAAATTTTCCCTGCTTGTTAAACCTGAATATGGTCAAGTAGACACACACTCATGCCTTTGACAGAGGTTCATGTTTCATACTGCTGGTAGCTGCTGTATAAGGTTTAGGTAGCTGTTGTAGCATTTTACTGATCTTTAGAATAATAAATTGGTTTTGGACAGAAGCTGATTTCTCGTTAAAACCATCAGATAAAGAAAAATGCGAGGAAAGCAACCACCTGTTTTCCTTGAAATCGATCCAACAGATTTAGAGTCTTATTACTCAACACAAATGCACATGTGGTTTTGTACACCTCTGTGGACATCTTCCAAATGTGCTCGCTAAAAATCCAAATGGGAGTGGCTGATGCAGTCCCCATGATATTGAACAGCAACAGACAGTGATCAACAAGAGGCACCTAGGTGGACGGCTCACTTTAAATCACAGCTGCACAATGACAAGCAACAAGATTGGTTCACGGCGTCAGGGAAGAGGCTGGTGAAATAAATCCTCACGACTTCAGCGTGGAGCAGTCATGCAATTGCAAAGTGAACTGAGAACAGTTGGCACAACATAAATAATGTTACTCGTTACTTGAGGCTGTAACAAGGTGATCGGAAGACGTATATTTAACCAGCTTTCCCAGGTGTTATAATCATAGCCTTTTGTTGGCCACTGTAAAATTCCTGACTTTTGTGCCGCCCAGTCATAGTAGCCCCCAGCAAAGCATGATGGTATATATATTGTGATGTGGAATATTGTCTAGAAACCATTCTATGACTATACTAAGTAGTACATTGGCTTGATTCAAAGAAATGCAAATATGTCACTCACATGACTGTATCGCACACATACCAGACTAAACATGTAATGAATACAATGCAGAAATATCTACGTTCATCTCCGTCTGTAAGCACTTACTTTCATACTTTTACATACAGCTTTGGCTGCAAATCCAATCTCAGTAAGTACGTTAAGACGTCAACCCAGCAAACTCAGTGCCTCCTTGTCAAAGCCTCACATCTTTAGTGATGATAAGAAGGATGTTGTGATCTCTGAAAGTGACAGAACATATTTTTACGTACCTTCATCAACACAGCATCTTGATAGGATTTTGGAGAGGTATGTTGTTCACCACCTGCCCTCCACTATTACCTACAAAGCCGTACCACACGCCATAAATCACATTGATTCCATTGTGTATGCTCAGTATTTATGTCTCCCATGTGGACTAAACTAAACCAACAGCTCTAGATTACAGTGAAGATAGAGGGCTTACCTTGAACTACCCTCAGTTTCAAAGACATAAAAACCCTAATCATTAGGAAACCTTTGGCCCTGTGAGAGTCTGGTATGCTCGTAGCAACAGTGAGTGACTGCTTTAAGGTGTGTTTGAAAATTTAGACCTGGGAGTTGATGTCCAAATAGTCTGGCTGGAATTAAAGGAAAAAAGAAAATAATGTTTTTTATTTGATGTTGCCGGATAAATGACATTACTGGTTTGATGACTTATTTGCCTTTGCTATTCTTCCCTCCAAAAGGGCAAAGACAGTGATGAACAGCCACAGCTGACAGTGGACATTGGGGAACCACACACAGAGGCCCTGGAGGAGGCTGCAGACGAAGGCGTAGATTTGGTTTACTCCCTCAATGACAGGCCACCGTGGTACCTCTGCATTCTGCTCGGCTTCCAGGTAAACGAACCCTGTGGCTTGTTGGGTCCAGAGGGATTGTGTTTGTTGTAGCGTTGTTATTGTCTTCCGTAAAGCAGAAAACCATCTATAAAGCTGCGTTACTTAATTTTTTGTCTCTAGAGGAATGAAGACACAAAGCCCTGGCATGTCTCTTTACCTGATGAATGTTAGTCCAACATTTATATGGCTTTAAGCTGTCTTATTTAAGCTCTGTTAACTCCTCAATCTTGTCAGATTTTTATGATGTTAGCTTCACAGTCCAACAGTCTGCTGCTACTGGAAACAAGATTGGTAGGATTTGGCAGTGAACCAGACTGTAAGTGCACTGCAACCCCTCGTTAGCTAAAAAGCTCCATAGCACTACAAACAAGCAGTCCATGTTTAACATTACATGAAGTCATTTAATTCAGTGCTAATATAAATATAAATAATTCAAAGGAATAAATAGCAGCTATGTTACAGTAAAGAGTTCTGTATTGCATTTTAAGCAACAGTATATTATTGTCAAGGGAGTAAGTACCATCCTAATCACTGTAAAAACATGCCTTGTAACCATGCCAGTGGCATTTCTTAAACGTCAATCCCTACTTTATCAAGTGAGCTTCTTCCCAGCATAAAACAGGGTGGTCCTTCTTGGACAAACATTTGCAAATTATGAAAGATTTTGCTTCCAGAAAGCACCCTTCTCCTGTTTTGTGTATTTTAACAGATTACTATGAACATTTTTTATTCTCAGCAAAGGTCTAACTGATCACTGACAGCAATTATTATCATCATGACAACATTTCCGCGGTAATAAACTTTGGGTTATATCATTTACAGTGCTTAGAACAAATTTCAGTACTCTTACATTTTTATGTGATTCACAGCGCTTGATGTTGAGGATGTCATACCCTTTATAAGCAGCTGTCACTTACATTACATCAGTAATCCACAGGGACTTGATTCTGACATTAAACCTTAACCTTAAACCTCTTAATCCATCACTTCTCAACATATCAGAATGAGTTGTACTGGAGGAGATTATTTATAACAGAGGACTTTCTTTGGTTTATTATAGGCAGACATCTGGGACGAGAGAAGATGATCTCCACAGATAGAAAATATTTTAAATGTACAGGTTGTACAGGAAAAGGGACATGATAAAAAAAAGTTGTACCCTCTGGTAGTTGTGGTTACATAAGAAAATCAGAAGACCAGAAGGTCATGAGTTTGATCTCTGAGCAGAGCAGCCGTGACATTAGAATCACGCAGTCAAATTAGTTACGAGGAAGCCCTGAAAAAAGTGTTGCTCATGAATCAACAATTTACATATTTTTAGAGCGTGTTATTTCCAGTGTCTCTGTGCATTCAAGGCCTTAAGTTGAACTACATACAATGGAAAAGCAAATAACACAGCTATGATAATTCTAACCATTGGCTACTTAGTTTCTGGGTTTCTCCAGTGTTTTGCTCTTAGTTATGTGCATTTCTCTGAAGAAAAACACACTGTGGAGCACAGCGAAGGTATAAACCACAGCCTCATACACTTCAGTTATTTTCAGTGATAGAAGACATTTGTTGTATGTTATTCATCATCACAATGCTTAACCCTTGTTTATATGGCAATACTGTTGACACCAATAAAAGAATAGTGCCCCCCCTCCAGTGTAAGTTATCTAAAGGGTGCTGTTGTTTGGTGGCCCCCCGACTACAAGATAAAATGTTTGGAGACACACTCTGGTCTTTAAAACATAAAAACTGGAGAAGGGAAGTTTATCGTCCACCCAGTTGTCTTTTGTTTGCCCCTCACAGTTGGATCCTATTACTTTTACAGCTGCAACAACCTCCTTTTCCACAGGGATCATTACCTTTCTCCAGCTTTTCAATTTTTAGGACCCCTTGCACTTCCCTCTGTCACCTCGCTGTTTTTACTTGAGCACGAACTGCATTCGTAGAACTGAAAAGATCACTCATCAGGCAAGAATTACTGAAATCCTCTGCACTCAGCTTCTCAAATGTGAATCTATTATTATAGAATTACATTAAGTTGATAATAATTTTACTTAGAAATATGGTGGCACAGTCTCCAGAAGTATATTACTGCAACTTCCCTGCTACTGCTGCATTGTTGAAAAGAAAAAAAACCAAGATCGATGACAGTAACAAAGGTTAACATGTACTAACATGAGGCGGCACATTTCTTTTAGCACAAAAAAAAACATAGAAGCAGGAGTCGACCAAAACAGAAAAGCTGTAAATTCCCATGTGGTTCATGCAAGAAAACATGTGTCCAAGCTATGTGGGTCACCTCAGAGTTATAACAAAAGCTCGGACATTTGACATTTGAAGTGTTTTTGATCGCTAATGTTACACACTATATCCTGTCATTAAAGAGCGTGTGATCAATCTCAGGCAGCAGCATTCACCAGACACCTCATCTGACTGTTGGAGGGCATGTCACTGGGGTTACCAGGTTGTCTCCTCCCTGCATTTAATTCACTTTAAGATCCTTCCAGAAGGCTCAGTATGTATTTCCAGAATCTGACCACCCGTTAACTCTCAGCTACATTATCTCACACCTAAACTTATTGTAGACTTCTCCGTAGTTTCCAGCACTAGTCTGTCAGTTCTCAAATGCTTTAAACTTTGACAGGCAACCACAACAGGCCAGTGCTCCATTTTATTTTTCCAGTAATTCAGATAAAAATCGCCTGTAAACATTCCTTTTATTTGTAACCCAAAAAGTAAATAGTGTTGCTGTTGGGGAACTATTTTGAGCTGTGGATTAGTTCAGATTTTGTTTTTTAGTGAACATTTCCGGCGGTGCATGTGGGATTTACTCAACACTACTCAAGCAAGTGGGAACATTGGCAGAGTTTTTTTTTCTTCTTTCTTTTCTAATTGTTTTTGGACACCAATAGAGGCCTTTGGCAAAGAGGCAGAACACATGTCTGGCTTTGGCTACACAGGCAATACTTGCTTGAAGAGTCAATTCATTGCAGATTTTAGGCTTTCATGGGATTTCTTGACAATAAAAAACAAAGATATAAAATATCACCAGCTTGATCCTTTAACTACATCAATCTGTCTTTCATTGTCTGTCATTTTCGTGGATCTGTGTCCCTTTTCCGAGAGGTTCGCCTTTCTTCCTGTTGCTTCAGTACAAAAGAACTGCAATAAATAACACAGTTGGTTTATTTATTACATTATTTAGTGCTCGGTTCATTGCCACATTAGATTTGGTGTTACACATGTATGAGATATTCTCTGGGAGCACGTGAACGAGATAATTTCAAAAGTATTACCTTTGGGATTAACAAATTCAGAAGGAAGAGAAATTGGCCCTTGATTGCAACCAGTAAAGTAGATCAGATAGTTTTTAGGTTTTGGTTAACGTACAACAATGTAATGTACTTTAGCACGCTAATAAGAGATCACATCTTCCATTTTAAACCCTTTTTTTCTGACCCTGAATTATGCCTCCTGTTATTATTTGGTAGATTTTGGGTAAATTTACCTCTTATCATGGTAAAATATTCATCTGTGCATGATTATATTCTTTTGTAGATTAGATTTTTCAGATTTTCCAATCGTATACTCAAAACAAGGTGAGAATAAGCACAGAAAATGTCAGGCCAATGACCCGTTGGTTGCACGTGCTGCGCGAGTGTCACTTCCACGTTCAATTTGTAAACACACTAAAGTTTATACAGCTGTAAAGAGGAGCTTCTGTCAGTCTGAAATGAATATACATTTACAGGAGATGACATGAGGCCTCATAAGCAACCTTCTTCCTGAAGGAATCCTCCCAGTTTCCTCTGTCATGAAACTAACCTTCAGCAGCTCCCTCTGACTTATGGGAGTTGTAGGTTCCAAAATACCCCCATAAATCTGGTGAGGCCTATCAACATCTGTGTTGGATTTTTTTTTCCCTTCGCCTAAATTCTTTTGGATCAATGGCAATCCCCCCCACCCCTCAACACACATATACACACACATGGATAGAGTGTGTGGGACAGTTAAGACTCGCAGTTGAGCTGTAGAAGTTCAAGATGTACAAGAATATCTCACTTTACCTCATATAATTCCCTTTGTACAGAATGTTCTGATTTTGGCAGATTTATAACCAAATAATACAAATATAAAAGCTGAATACTGCAATCCATAACGTCATTAACAGAACAGATATGGCATTAGCGTGTCTGCCTTTAAAAAAAAAGTTACTCATGCACTTTAAAACATAAAATTTATAAATGTGATGCAGTAATGATAAGTACAGCCTGTGCTTTTTAAACAGGACCATAGACGTTATAGATTCTAGTGACAGAAGATCATTTCAACTTGCCAATATTTGGGATTTGTCGTAAAACTAAGCAAAGGTTTTATGCTCTGCAGGGAGCGGGTACCTTACACCATATGCAATCCAATCCAATCATAAATAAATACAACCTTTAGGGGTCTTGTAATGTTCAGTTTTACTGAGACTGGTCCAGGAAAACCTCAACCATCAAGGTGGAACGTCAGAGAACGCTCATGTAAATCATTCCTGTCGTCTCATTTTGAACCGTTTTGGAGGGCTTTGACAAACAATGTTGTGGTGATGGGGGGGGGGCACCAGAGTGGGCCACACTAATACAAATTGATTTAGGAGACAATGACTAACGACCTGTTTGCTCACTTGGAAGACTTATTGGTGCATGAATGAGCCAGAGTGAGTCTTGATTTATGTCAGTACATAGCTCAGATCAGATTGCAGCATGAAACATTTACGTTGTCTGATAATGTGACCTGGCGTGCCAGGTACAGTATTATCACAGCTGCCCGAGCTACTGCTGAGGTATACAGGATTCTACTGCATGCCACCCCCCCATGTTTCCTCTGTATCTACTGTAACTGTAAATAAAGAAAATATGAAGACCACAGGGCATAGGAGATGGAGTGGATCACCATTTGGAAGTTCATGGTTTGATCCCTGGCTCCTCCCATCCACATTTTAAAGAATCCTTTGGCATGATACTGAACTTTCAAATTGCCTCTGATATACCGTAGATTATATGAGTGTTAGCGTGCTGTACATCTAAATAAATGCAGTCTATGTGGTAGAATGGGTTGTTCACCAATTGTTTTAATTTGCGTTACCTTTTCCTTTTTGTTTTTTGTTTGTTAAATAGTCAGATTTTGGGTGATGTTGCGCTGGGTTGTTCAAAACAGAAACTGTGCAGATACATCTCCGCTATTATGAAGATCTTTACATTTTTCAACGCATTCTTTTTCTTCTGCTTCTGCAGCATTACATCCTGGCTTTCGGCGGCATCATTGCAATACCGCTCATCCTGGCCGAGCCCCTCTGCATAAAGGACAATAACGCTGCCAAAAGTCAGCTCATCTCCACCATTTTCTTTGTGTCAGGATTTTGTACGCTGCTGCAGACGGCAGTCGGTACCAGGTAATACCCTCACTGCCTCACAGCACCTTTGAACCAGGAAGTAACAGGCCACACAGAGATGTTGATAGAGTTTTAAAGAAGTTACAACATTCTCTTTCTCACACACACACACACAGATTTGACAGCTTCTGCTCCTCTGTTAACTCCTTAGGTCCTTAAACCTTATGGAATGGTGTTTATTTATGTGTGCGTGTCATGTTTTAAGTGCTGATGTCAGTCAGGTTTAAGATTTACAGCAGGTACACACTGAGGGAATGCCCCAGTTAAGGATGTTTTTCAAGATGGAGTTAGCTGCTTTGATGGTTTCATAAAACTCCTGCCCAGACAAAGCAGCACTGAGCTGTGTTTGCAACCGGCTGAAGTTGCAGCTTAGCTCAGAGACCCCTGTGGTGGTTCATGTGGACTTAAACTGTGAGTCAGGGTTCTACGTGACAGTAACACCGGAGATGAGATTTACATAGTTTTCCTTAAAGCCTTATGCCCTCCAAAGTTTGTTCCGTTTTTAACCTGAGATGTGAAATCCTGGGAGTTGTTTGGCTGTTTGGAAAATCCATCTGTAACTGTATGTATGTATCAATCTCTGTGTTGTACAACAGTGCAGCTGCCTCCCACACAAATAGTACTGTACAATACAGTTCAAGGCTCCACACACACACACACTCCGGCCCCCTCAGCACTGCTGTAACAGTAAGCCTGAGCAAATAGCTAATGCTTTTGTTTGAGTTCTCCACCTACACAGTTTGGCAAAAGCTTAAAAGGACAAAAATGAGATCCTAGCAAACACTTTGACATTGAATAATAATCAAGTTAGTCTTTATTTTTATTGCACATTTGAACTGCTTTGTGAAGAAAAAGAGTAAAAGGATAAAAACACCACGGCACGCAGACAAAAGCGGATAGAAATACGCTGCAACACCACAAAAGCAAAGAAAATAGTGCTGTAAAAACATGTGTTTCTGTTAGAATTATAAGCAACTAGTTCAGAGTTTAAGCTAAAAATGTACAGCCAGCTCAGCAAGAGGCTGACATTTTCTGAAATTAGAAGCTGGGACCTAGAATCTGTATGTTGATGGTCTCAGACAGTTTCTAAAGTGATTATATTGTGAGATTCTGCCTCTGTGAGGTGAACATTTAAAGCTGGTTTGAAATGAGATGATAGATATTTGTGAAATCCTTGCTGAGAAAAGTTGGATTCATTTTAACCCACCTGAAAAGCACTTGCACCAACACTGTTTTGCTCCCAGACTGAACCAACAGGATTCCCATTCTGTGGGAAAAACCTCATTAAAACTCTCGGCACTCCCCTCAGGGCTTGTGTTGAGCATATCCAGGTCAGGCAGTCTGCAGAGACCTGATATACTCTGCTCACCTTTAACCCCTTTGCCTTATTGACTTGAAGGTTACCGATCCTCCAGGGTGGGACCTTCAGTTTCATCACGCCGACCCTGGCCATTCTTGCTTTGCCCAAGTGGCAGTGTCCGGCCCCAAAAGCACCTGTGATGTTGTCCATGCAGCTGCAGAATGGCACCAGCTCACTGCAAATGGACAATTCTGACGAGGTCTGGATGTCACGAATGCGTGAGGTATGTAGAATATGGAGTTGAGCCAGGAGCTGATTATGAGTCCCTCACAGTGTGTGCCCTGACAGGGAATCCAATCGATCACCCTAGCAGTGCTAACGGATTTAATGGGAATGATGAGGACCCCGTATCTTCTTGTCACACCTTAATGTTGTATGAAACAGTCATATGCTTCAGAGAAGTTTGGGACTCAAACCTAGAAATTAAGACACAATAGAAATTTAGCCAGAAGCTTAAACCTTTAGCTCAAAAAAGAGTTAAAAATGCCAAACAGTTTGGTAAAGTATGACCATAAAAAAAAAAAAAAAAAAACTGGAAATGCAAGTAAAAATGTATGTGAAAATTTGAGGTAAACACACAGAAACTTTGGCAAAAACTCAAGACAACTGGTAAAATTAAATCTGAAACTGTGTTAAAAAGAAGAAATTTGAGCTAAAAACTCCAACACCAGAATTCAGAAAAAACAGAATTTATAATTTAAAAAAAGAAAAAATGGATTCGTAAGAAAAAATAATCCAAAGACTCAATCATAATCATTATTTCTATTATAATAAAACAATATATTAATATCAATTTTCATACTATAAGATGTTGTGTTCCTATGACCGAGTGAGTTCAGCAGGTTTTATGTGAGCTTCTGGAATCACTTTGACTCAACATTTGGAATTTCATCTAAATTAATTTCAGCTTAGCCTGTCAAGTATTTTGTACCCCCATATATCTCCTTGTCAGTAGGGTTTTGCGCAAGATTATCTTTCCCTGTGGCAACACATACGTCAGTCACAGATGTATGTTTCAAAAGGAGGACCTCTGAAGGGGAATGATCGTACAGATGCAGCACCTTTACCTTGCATTCGGTAGTAAAGATTAATGAAGTGCTGTGGCTCTGTTAGTTTCTGTGGTGGGGTATGTTTTATTACTTTCACATGCATTCTCAAATAAAAATCAGCTCATTCAAGTCAGTTGTATTTGTATTGTGCCACATCATGACAGGGATTTAACATTTTTAAAAGAATAAAAGGAGAATCATAAATCTGTTTGTGCACGATCTGTTCAACTGTGTTTTACTGCCAACTGAACAGTGAGGAGGTCTGAGCCCTGGTTGAAAGAGCTGTGTGGATAAAAGCCTGCCATGATAGAATGCAATATATAAATCCCAAAGTCCAAATGAAGCATTATGACCCATTTTTCTCACAGAGTGAAAATTGTAACTATAAGCCTCCAGGAACACCAGGTAACTCAGCACATGTATTGACATTATGTCCCTTTCCTGGTCCTCCACAGATCCAGGGAGCCATACTGGTGTCTTCTCTGCTCCAGATCGTCCTGGGCTTTTCCGGGCTGGTGGGCCTCGTGCTCAAATATATCGGCCCCCTGGCTATCGCTCCCACCATCAACCTCATCGGCCTGTCTCTGTTCATCGAGGCTGGAAAGAAGTCTGGAGGTCACTGGGGTATAGCCGCTCTGTGAGTACAGTGTGTCTACACTACACTGACCTACCCTTGTGGCCTGTATGGACATGTTTTTAATGTTTCACCCTCCTGTATGTAAAGTATATGCATGTACACTTGCTTTTTGTGTCTTATAGGTCTTTCCTCAGTGATATAAATACTATGGGTCTATGTACTATTCTGTACATCTGTCTCGTAGCTTTGTGAGATTAAGAGGGATGATAAAATTGCAAGACTTGATTGATGTAATAAGACTAATATGGATACATGTAGGATAAGATATAGGAACACATGGGAAATGGATAGCATTCCCCCCAAAAAAGAAGTGCGCTACAGTCCATCCATCTTGTTGACGCACTTCAGGGAAATCTAATTGTCATGGCTTCTATGCAGACAAAAGTCTGCATTTGTTTCTTCATCAGAGCAGTGATGTCCGCTATCTAAATCCACCTAATCTCCACAACTGCTGCTACTGTAACTCACTGAGTCACATTAACTCTCCCGTCGTTTACCTTTGCCCCTGTCCTGTCTAGCCCCTCGATATCTGTCTTCATTTTCCGCTGCCATCTCCAGATAATGCAGACTAAAGCCATTACACAGAGTGATCCTTGTGGGTTTTAAAAGGTTCAGCACATCCACCTCCTTGTGCCATATATGGATGGTAATCAGTCATATCCTTCTTAGCCCCAGTGCCCTACTCCCCACCCCCTCCTACCCTCCCTCCCCAGCAGTCTCTGCACAGGATATCCAGCAGCTTACAGGAGCAGAGACACAAGCATCTCATGGTTGTAATTCAGTGCTCCCAGCGCACCATAAATACCAGAGACTGTGCCAGTCTGTCATAAGACACAGTGCAGTGAGAAATGAAGAAGTCTATTTCCAAGACAAAAAATGATTAGGTCATTTAGTGTATGGACAATTCAGGCTTTAGATGTACACGTAAAAATCATGTAGGGAAGAAGCCCAGTGACCACATCATTGTCTCCTGAATCTCTCTCCTGTCTCCAAAAACAGCTTCCTAGCTGTTTCTCTGTCTTTTATACAAGATTGATTAAGATTTCTTAGATTTTTTTTCCCAAGCACATATTTGTCATCCCATATGTCCAACCACACGTACGGTTGGACGACTGACTGCTGCTGTTGCGGTCAGAAGTTTAATCTGGATCAGTGTTTCAAGCTTCAATGTAAGTGTTTAAATCGGATCTGAACTGTGGAGCTGAGAGGTAAAGAAAGGAAGCCATTCTTCTCTCTGAAATAGAATACACCTTTTTTTATTTCCTGGAACTTTGCAGACTTTGGTAGACTTATCCAAGTGTTCACCAGGCCGAAGAAAAAACATTCACCGTGACACTTTCAGTAGTCTTGAACAGTATTTCATGCACAGCGTGCAGTGTTTTCATGCACAGCATGAAGTTTTTCATGCACAGCATGAAATGCCATTCAGGGGCAGTGAAGTATTTTATAGTGTTGTAGTGGCAACTTTTACCACACTTAGGAGTGTAATATAAGCATGCCTGCTATGTAGATGTACATGTTTCCACTTGTTCTGACTTCCCCCCTGTGGTGATGTATGTTTAAGCATAATTACACTAATACTTGTGAGCGATGGCCAGGCCTTGAGAGAAATGTCTGTAGGTGACACGTCCTATCCTCTCTTCTGTTTTCCCACAGCACGGTCTGTTTGATCCTCCTGTTTTCCCAGTATCTCAGCAAAGTCGATGTTCCAATGATTGCTTACAAGGATAAGAAGTGGAAGGTTTTCCAGTATCCGCTCTTCAAACTCTTCTCCGTGAGTCGCCAACATTATCCATTATCCACATTCTGCTTGAACAACGATTTGTTTCTAACCTCCATGCTTTGTTTCAAAGCTGTAAATTTCAATAAAAAAATCACCCCATATCAAGCCAGTCTGCCATTCAACTTTGCAGAATAAATATTTGTTGTGACAAAGTGGATGATATAGGATGAGATAAGATAGACTTTATTTATCCCACTTGTGGGAAATTTACGTGTTACAGCAGCAAGAAACAAGAGTGACAAAAAGAGAAAAATAAAAAATAAAATATAAGAAAGGCACAGAAGGGTAAAAAAAAATTATATCAAAGTATATGAAATATGTTTTTTAAGAGCAGCTGCATTTTAAATCTAAATACAGGTCCATTCCATTTACTTACACCTTGATTTTTTTCTTACAATGGAAGGCCTCTTATCTCTGTTCCTGAGGCCCCTGTGCACAAACTGTTGCTTTCATCTTATCTACCAATAAAAGTAGTATGTGCAGGAATAGTTTATTCACACTTAATCCACAGACTCAGCATGGACTGAACAACTTGTTTTAAAGAAAATGAGTTTGTCAGAGAAGATAGTTTGAGCTTTCACAGAAGGTAACATCCCCATATCAGGGAGGCCTGAAACAGGACATCCAACTCATGCAGAGAGTTAACAACATGACAACAACAACCAAAAAATCTTGTTCTTGCTCATGCTTTTTATTGCACTCAGTGTGACTGTGAAAAATAAATACAAACATGTGAGAACATGACAGGATTTCATTTTATCTTTTCTTCTGTTCAGCGTTGTTTGACTTGAACAAACACAACCTCAGTCAAAGTCTTTTGTGGGATAATATGGGCTCCATTTCTAAACCCTTCAACAACATCTGTTCTGATTATAGCTTATGCTGATGGACCAACACAGGGAAAGTGTTTTCTAACCTTTGTTTAACTAAGGATTGGTTTTAGTTAAGCACACGTGCTTGTTAACATCTGCCCTGCTTCACATTTGTGCAGTTGTACACCTTGTCAGCGTGAGAGCTGACACACTCAACCACAGTCCTCTGCAGGTTTCTGTCAGTCAGATCAAAACTCAGCAGACACATGCAGAAGTTATACGTTATTTACACTGAGACAAGAGATCTGTATATTTAACTTTGAGGATGAATGCAGCTTAACCTCTTTTCATTAATAAACAGGAGGTATATCTGTCTCTTCAACAGCAGCCAAAACAAATAAGGTGGGTCGTTGTGAGGTTCCTGGGTGTGAATTTGTATAACTCCATGAATGTCGATTCTTTAAGAATGGTGAGGAAAGATGACGTTCATGCTAATGAAATGCTGGCTCAATAAATAAAGTTGAAGGAGAATGACAAAAACGTTAAACTGAAAGGCAGAAGTCCCTCCAGAGAACTTTAGACCTCTGAGTCACTTCAGCTTCAGGGTTCAGTCTCTGGAATGCTTTATGTATGGCAGGTCTTCACATTTTGGCAGAATGACTCACATCTTGTGAAAACTAGTAAGACCTAAAAAAAAAAAAAAAAAAAAAACCTCAAAGCTTTCTTAATCTTACAGTAAACAAGGTTAAGTTGTTATAGATAGCAGCAGTATTTATCATCCATCATCAAATTAAGCCACACAAAGCATGAAATGTGCTGCTTTTTAGCGTGAAGGAATGAAGCCGGGGATTATATAGCAGCATAGAAACAGCCCATCTACTGTACGAGGTTAGCCAACACCCAACAGCACACATAGTTTCTTGCCAAGTCCCATTCATTATTATGTGGCCATAATACATGACATGCATTGACATTATAATTTTAAATAAGTGTAAAAAGGACTCTTTTATGGATGTCATTCAGTTTATCCTCCGGTGTAGGTGAAGGTGTCAAGACGATGTGTGATAAAAGCATTCTCGTCCACAGCTCTTTTCTCCCATATAATCCCTGTACAAATGCTATCCAAAGTGCACGCCGCTGCCCAAATAATTGTTGTATGAAGACACATGCAGGCTCAAAGTTAATGCAAGGCATTAACACAGAGCTGTCCACAAAGACATTTTTTAAAATGTCTCTCCTTATTGCATGATGGGACATTTTTCAACACTTTGGCCATGGTGGAGGTTTGCGCTCTACTGAGTGCCATTCTGGGGAAATTAGATTGTGCTTGTAGTCCAGCATCAAACAGGGTGGTGAAAACATTATCTTGTTCATATCAACATTTAAATGATGCAATAAAGGAGTTCCTCTGCATAAACCTATGCTCTAGAATACTTACCCAACAGCTGTGGTTGCTATAGGGCTGAGCTGATTTATTATTTTTAAGATAGATTGGACTGTCATTGTTTTTTGATAAGAAACAGAAAACTGGCATGTAATGTTGATTATGCGGGTTATATGAGGCTTGGTATCTTCAAAATATGCAGTGAATGCTACCTCACCTGGCCTTTAAGAGTTGCTCAATAGAATTTAAGAAGCATACGTTTTATGTTAAATGTATTCTGTATCTGACGACAAATCCTAGGCTTTGTTCGGGATGTGTGGAGGCTGGCTGGTCTGCTTCTTACTGACCATCTTTGACGTCCTGCCTTCAAAGTCTGATGAGTATGGCTTCTCGGCCAGGACCGACATCAGCCTGGACGCTGTGACAAACTCCCCATGGTTCCATGTGCCTTACCCAGGTAACTGCTGGATCTGGATACCTGGTTGTACTTAAATCTTACCATTAAGCGCGGTTTTAATAGTTGAAACACACATAGTATCTAGAAAGACTCAGTTACTTCTTTACTTCTTAAGCAAACGTATGTGTGTAGACAGGATACGTTACCCATAACTACAGGTTCATCAGTGCTGCCTAAGGTCCTACTAAAAAACATTCTGTCCATTTTTGCTTTAATACATGCCAAGGTATTCTTTCAAAAGTCATTTGTGATTGTTGAGTACCGTGGTTCCTACTCAACTTGTCTGCCAGCCGCTCCTTAATTCCATCTTTGACAAGCATCCAAAGAAACTGCCAACAGAGGACATTTTGAAGGTTATCTGAGAGTTGCACAACTGCTTTTCAATAATCTGCCAAATCAAGCAAATCAAAACTGATCAGCCTTTGTTTTGATTGATTTAAGCGTATCTCCTGATATCTTAAATCCTGAAATGGGATGAGGATGACACATGTATTAAATTACAGTTTTTCATAATCACGCCTGATAAGAAATCTCTTAAGAGACGTTATTTGGCTATGATTGATGAACATGCGCCGCTATAAGAAAATTCTTCAACCTTTGATTTGATTTTCATAACCAACCATTATAATCTAAGGTTTTGTGCGTTGTAGGTTTGATGTCAGTTTTGTTATTCATAAATCTGAGTGGTCAGTTTTCTGATTATTTGCACATGGCACCTGCTTTTTGCAGACAGTGCATTCACTTTGACCTTGTAATCCATATTAGCAACAACAAAATAAGACATGAGACCATGCTGTTTTCACTCTGTTGTCCTAATATGAGCCCAAAACCTTTTTTTCCATGTTTGAAAACTTTTTAATGTCAAGGGCTGAAATCTTCACGCAGACATTTATCACAAAGATGGCTGTTAAATAAGCTTCTTTAGGATGTCTAGGGCTATTTATTTATCTGTGGCTTAATGTATTTCTGTGTGACTGCATGTTTTTGCATGCTTTTAAAGGGTGCTGGATTTAAGCCATTCATTTTTTAAAAAAGTATCTGTATCATCAAGCCAAGATGTTGACACACGCTTTAAAGGTACGGATATATTTTTAGTACTATCTCAATTGCGTGACACCTTTACATGACAAAACCTGCCTTCAAGTACACACTAGTCCTGTGTTGAATAACCTTCATGTCAAATATACTTACGTTAGAGTAGAATCTGTGTATTTCCCAAGGAGGAATTGTTCCTGCAGTGACATGCAAAAACAGAATATCATGGGAGAAAAAAGTCCCTGTGTCAGTATTAACAGTTCACATTAGGGCACGTTTTTTTAGAGTGTAAAGACAGTGACAGTGAAAGAAGCAGTAGGGGATGGATATGAATGGAGCTTGAGATGTTGTGTTACCAAGCAGCAGAGACTGCAACAACTGTTTTCATCATATTTTGCCTCTGGGAGACTGTGCTTCTCAGTTTGTGTACAGAAAAGCCTGACCCTAACCCAAGTTTTTACACTTCGCTGAGATGGAAAGTTTTGCATATTAAAAAAGCGAGGATGCAATAAAGGCAAATGAAAACAGATTTATCTAATGCATCCTGACGCTGCAGTACCTGCCTCCGCTTCTGTGGTCGGTCCATAATCCAAAACACGTGTCACAGACAACTAGCTGGAATCGCCCATTCAGCGACGATGACGTGATCTCTCCCTGGCTTGTACCCTTGTACATTCAGATTTATTGAAGCCAGAGATTTGTGCTACCCGTGTGCCTGATTCCAATTTAATGCATTGCTGATGATGAACACTTAAAGATATTTAGCACAGAACTGTGGAGGGCCAGTGGTGGAGTCAGTATCCCACTTTCACCTGTTGAGTTATTTATGCGATGAAATCTATAATCCAGAAAATTAGCTTCCTGCTGGGACTGCTGGAGTGAGGTCACTGTATTGAAAATGAACCTTAGCATGACATTTGGATCCATCCAGATGTTTGTAGAACAGTGTGTAAAGAGTAAAGTTTGCATGCTGTCATGTAAGCCTTTGGTCAGACAGATGTTCTGCACTGCCTCTTGCCTATAAATCCGTTAGTGCTTCAGAGGCAAAATACATCTTTGTCTTTTAACATACGAATCCTCTTGGCCTCTCACTCTGTCTGGTAGCAGTCTAGTAGCCAGTCAATCAATCATAACAACATGTGGAACGTTCAGGTATTGTGCTACACAGAGATGGAGCAAGATTAAAAGTTTTTCAGGGTTTTTGGCAGAAATCCATTCAGAGTTTTTAAGTGTAAAGTTGTGTGTCTGTAGCTGTATGTATAAAAACTAAAGTATGCCAACTCTGCACCTATAGGTCAGTGGGGTATGCCCACAGTGAGTGTGTCCTCAGTGTTGGGTATGATGGCAGGCGTCCTGGCATCTACCATGGAATCAATCGGTGACTACTATGCTTGTGCTCGTTTGTCCGGCGCTCCTCCGCCGCCGACTCACGCCATCAACCGAGGCATTGCTGTAGAGGGCATCGGCTGCATCCTGGCTGGACTGTGGGGAACCGGGAACGGCACCACCTCCTACAGCCAGAACATCGCTGCACTCGGCATTACCAAGGTACACCTCGTGTTAGTTTTAGGACTCTTTAAAGCTGCTTTAATTGATCATTTTGGTCATGTAGACAAGCAACATTAGCTTTTATTTGGAGTCATATCCCTGCTGATTTGATCAATATTTACCTTCCTTTGGTCTTTACTTACCCCTAAGAAAAATATTAGCTGCTAGATGGTCACTTTCTTTACCAGCTATTCACTAAACTTGTCTGACATCTAGTGTAGGTGGCATACAGTGGGCTTATCAGATCTATTTTGAGGAGAACAGCTGCCCTCTCCTGTTGGACTAAACCATAAATGTTACAAATATACAAATAATTAGTTAAAAGAGGCTAAAAGCTGCAGAGTTAGTGATAAATCTCTGAGGGTTTGTCCATACTGACAACACCTTTCACAGTACTCCCAGTCATTTCAGTCTTTGCCAGTAAAAAAAGGGAAAAAAAGAAAGAGATTAGCACAGCTTCTTTGCACAACATTTTTTTTGGCTGATTGCTTTTGGTTCCTTTAAGAGCAGGACCAGTTTACTGTATCTTGATAAACACTTGTCTCTTCATGCCTCAGCGAAGAACTTTGCGGTGAGTGTTATGATGGTTAACTGCCCCTCGGCACTTCCCCTCAGAAGAATCCCCGCTGCTGTCTTTAGTGCCGGTACATTACAATAAAAACTCAAGGCGACTTTTGTGAGTTCAACCCTTCAAGGGCCTGTTGAGAGGCACGCCAGGACTATATCCTACCCAGAATACATTGTGATCTATTGTTTTCAGTTCCACTGCACTTTACCCACACTTAAACTCAAGGATTCTCTCATGTGACATAGTGTGTTATTTATTACTTCTGTACATGTGATGCACACAGTTATGTGTTAGGAAATGCCATGTGGAAGTGAATGAGGGCAGACTCAGTGACTCATGGAGTGCTCAAGTAATGTTGATTTATGGGGAATTAATATCTGTCTCTCTGAGAGGTTTGGCCCACTAGGGGGCACTTCTCTTATAATGAAAGTGAGTTTATGTTGACAGTGTAAAACCCACATATTATCCATCTGCTGTGGGCAAGATCCAGGTCTAAGAATAGTGTGAGGTTACTGAAATTATTCTGAGTTATGATGTTTGCATTTAGAATGCAACATTATCAGCTTAAGTTTAATGATTGGTGCAATTGTTTTTCAGTACAGCATGGGAGATAAGCACATATATATTTGTGTTGAGTTAAATCATCTTTAAACCTCAGTGTTTTGGAGGATCTGTAGACCTGTAGTCCCACCCAGGGGGAGATATTGAGCAGACAGATGGAGCAGAGGTAGTGATTTAGCTAATCTGCTGAGCAGACTGATAACATAGATGATGGTTATATCACTGGACGAGGAGTCACTGTTTCACCTCCCATTTCATGACTTATCTGCAGGATTTTTTTTTGTTTGTTTTTTGGATCTGGCATAAGTTTCATTCCAGTGAATTCGATTCAGTTTGTGACTGTAGTGAGTTAAGTTGAGATTTGAAGTGTGACTCCTCATATCTGTTTCACCATCACCTTTCACCTTGTGGAAACTGACAAACAGCATGCACATATTTGCTTCGTTTGATTCTCCTTGGATTGGAGGATAAAAATAAATTGCCCTTGTGACTACAGAGCTACAGAGCTACACAGTGTACCGCATACTGGAGCTGCACACCGATTTGAATCTGAATTTGCACCACCTGGTCTTAGGCAGCCTTTATCCAAACAGGATGTCATGGTGGTCTGCTGTTATTCGTCTATTTTAAAATCTGAAAGAACAAAGGAATCAGTAATGTTTATCTGTCAGGAGCTACATTTGGAAAAAAGTGGCGATATTCACGCTATATGTATTTTAGTGGAATGTTTCACTATAATGGTATGTAAAGAGTAAAAGCACTAAGCCAGGGTGTGCCATCTAAAATAACAACTTGTCTCTGAGCAGCGTGGCTCCCACATCAGATTAAAGCCTACTGCTACTGCTCAGTGTTTTCCTGAGAATTATCTTTGCTTTCTCTGTTTGCCTGATTCTACAGGACTGAGGTTTTTCCCCCCACACACCGTCGTGGTAAAAATAAAACTGGCAGGGTCAGAATGGTAGATTAACTCATCTTGTATATGTCCCATGTGCTCATTTCATGCCAGGTTGGCAGCAGACTGGTCCTCCAGACGACCGGCATTCTCATGATCGTCCTGGGAATCTTTGGGAAGTTTGGAGCGGTTTTTATCACCATCCCAGACCCGGTCATTGGGGGCATGTTCCTCGTTATGTTTGGAATGATCGCAGCAGTGGGGATATCCAACCTTCAGGTAAATACATTTCAACACTGTAATATATCATATTTTATTATTTTATTTGGGGAACATGTTTATCCAAAGCACCTGCTGTCTGGAGCACCGAGACCTCCCAGCCCCCAAGAGAAAACTGAAGATTCCTGTATGGATCAATTCATAAATCACTAAAGTTAATATAAAAATAAGGATGGTGAGGGTGAGTAAGCAGCTGTTTTTTTAAAGAGCTTTGCAGAATCTGCAGCTGCGTGTCAGATATTTAATGCTATACCATTACTCTCACTGCATGCATATTTTGCATGGCAGTTACTGGCTCTTTAGGGACTGAGTCCATGCTGCATCCATGAATACCTTGTAAGGCTGGTTTGCTGGGAGTGTAGTTGGGAAACAGTATGAGAAAGGATTAACTGTGATCCGGTTTCTTGGCAGGAGATATTTCTAGGTGATTAAAGCAGTTGTGTCAGGGCCGCTCTTTAGCTCTGATGCCCGTTAAAAAGCAGTCACAAATAAAGCTTTTACATTATTAACTACGTTTTACGTTGGAAACATTTTCCTGGTCGAAAATATTACCAGCATTCTGTACTTTTAGCATGCAGAGATTTATTGGCCTTTACCTGCAGGCAGTGAGCAGGTCAACAAAATGAATCTCTTCTATATAAGTTTGAAAGAATCATCCTTCCATCCTTTTCAGTAACAGACACCCTGGGAGGTTATTTAAAGCAGAAATCTGACAGGAGAAGTTGATATAAACATAAAATATTACGATGCTAAAAAATAAATCTTAGTGTGTTTTTGTTGTTGTTTGTTTCAGAATGTACCTGTGTAGCTGCTGTGGAAAGCTTCAAACTGCTCTTTTAATGAGCTGTAAAAACTATATATTTTGGTGGGCTGGGGTTCCTCAGATTCCAGGCAGCAAGGAGTCCGAGGGAGTATTTGCCAGAAAATGTAACTGGATATACTCACAGACCGGCAAAGCTGTTATCATTGACTCATAGTGTATGAAGCCAAAGTCCCACCCAGACTGTGTATTTTTCCTGTGAAGGGTTTCCTCAGCCTGTGTCAGTAAAAAGATTAAACATGATAACGACTATTTTCTTTCTACTGAACAACAACCACAGCAGGTGTCACCTATACAGTATAGTATATTTACAAAATAACTGTCATTTTTATCTCAGGTGCAGTGCCAAGGTGCTCAGATTTAAATACAAAAAAATACATACAAAAAAATACATTTAGAGCATTTGGAACAAAGCTAAGTCAGAAGTGGGGCGTGTAAATGGTAAATGCATGCAAAGCGCTTCACACTACCGGTCACATTCACCCATTCACACAGCACTTCTAAACATACAAAGTGCCACAGCTACTTATATCAGCTCTTTACTGATCAATAACTGTGTCACCCCCACACCTCAGTTCCCCAGAGATATACAGTATTATGGTCATTTTGTGTAATGGGGCAGGAAAAATCTTTCCAGCTGAATGAACCCGTCAGAGCACATTTCATAGACTGGGTTGCCCCCATTCTGTCCTGTGTTGACCTGTCATGACCAAATAAATGTGAGTCATCCACCAAAATAGAATTCAGGTCATTTTTTGGAGTCAAAGATTATGTCTAATCACATTTTAGTCAAGTTCCAAAACAGAGATGGCAGCCAGCAGAGACAGAACAACAAAATAATGGCTTGCATCTGAGAGTCAATAAACCAATTTATATCACATAATCTCTCTCTCTGTGTCTCTGTGTCTCTCCAGTACATCGACCTGAACTCATCTCGTAACCTCCTCATCCTCGGCTTCTCTACCTTCAGTGGTCTTGTCCTACCTACCTGGTTTCATTCCAATCCTGGCATCATTGACACAGGTGATTTTCATACAGACACTCAGACGTATAGTACATGTGCTCACTGCCTCAGTTCCTTAAGTAATGACTAATAATTACTTTCTTGTTTTGTTTAGTCGTGACAGTGAGAAAAGTGCACACACATACTTAAAATATAAACAATCAAAACTGTTTGTCTTGCTGATTTATGCTGCATGAGAAAAATCTAGACGGAGAGGGAAAATGCTAAACTTTGATGAGGTGGTGAATGGAGGGATGGGCTGAAAACCTGTGGGAGAGTTTCTAAGAGGGAGATAATGTCAGAAAGGCTGTGGCTATGACCTGAAACTCGCTTGCAGAATACCGTGCTATTTCATCTCTTCGACCCAGATGTTATTATCACGGGAATAATGTCACCAGACCCAGTCAGAAGGCAAATACATAAGGGCAACACAGAGTCACAGCAACTACACCTGCTCCTCAGATGAGTACATCCCAGTTCCTCCACCGTGACTAGATCTTTGTCTGTACCCACAGCAGGTGTTTGTGGTGCTTCTCAGTCCTTCAACAGTGTATGACTTTACCTGGCAGCACCTGACAGACTGGAACAGATCAGTCACAATGCCTAAACAATATTTAGATTCATAATCTGTGTTCACCATTTGCACACACACATTCACACATACTTTCTTTTTTTGTGTCACTGTGTTTTTATTTTGTCAAAACACATCCCAACAATTCTTCCTGTTTGGGAAATTCAGTGTTTGGTTCCTGATAAAAGTAAAGAATGCCAAAAAATGATATGGCCCACTGACAGTGAGTGGGAGGCTGTGTGCTCCCACTGCTCCACCTACAGATTACCCCTGAAAAGATGGCAGCGGTTCTGCCAGCCTAAGCTCCTGAGGTCAAGGTGCTGCCAAATCCCACAGGCCCAGATGGTAAACACTTGGTTACTTTTAGTCTTTAGCCTAGATTTTAAAGTGGCAAGGAGAGCCTTTTTAATTGTCTTACCTGAGCCTGAACCCTGCATATTTTGTGTGTGTGTGTTTGTTTGTTTTACCCCAAATAGGCAGTTTTAGGGCTGAAATGTCAGTTGGTTTGTAGCTCAGCTGGTCGGGCAGTTGGCCATGTGGGTCCAGCTGGATGTAAAGAGCGGTTCAGCCTGTAGAGGGTACTCGAGGGGCTTTTACATACTTGATCTGGATTCTTTTCACCTGCACACATGACTTTTTACTTGTTATCACTGGGGGTGTCATATTTATTCAAAGTTTAATCATGTGTGTGTTGTTAGTCCCTTTGAGAGTGTAACTGTAAGGGCAGTTCCAACAGGCTTTTCTTGATTATACATGACAGTAGCTGTCTGGGGACACTACAGTTACATAACTAGCAGACTGTTAGTGAAAAAAAAAAACACCATGGCTACATGAAGAACACATAAGCAGTATCACATGTCATATTTTAATTAATTCCCACTCATTTTTAGACTAACTTCTATTTTTAATATTATGTTTTTTCTCCTTACTTGGGCAACTGGGCGATTGATTACAGATGTTACTTGATCAGACATCATTTATTAACCTGTTTGAAAAAGCAGTTTTTGACAATATGCAAACTATAATAAATGGTAAAGAAAAATAATAAATTCTAACGATTACTTGTGAATTCTGTTGCTGCTTTTGAAAAATGTTCAGGTGAAAAAATAAGGATTCCCAGTTGACAGAAGGCAAAATTCATACATTACCACTCAGGTTTAATCCAGGTTTAATCTGGGTTTAGTGGTAGCTCTCGGTTGGCTGTGTGTTCCAGTGAAACGGCAGTGGTTGCTGTCAAAAAGCTGGTGGATTATGTCTTTGTCACTTCGTTAGCGTCACCACTCGCTGGTCAGGTAGGAAGGAGGAAGCCAGAAGGAAACTGTGAAAGTATAAAAAGTATAGACAAAAAAAAAAAGAAGAAGTGAAATATAATTTTTGCAAGACTGGAAATTATCCACTTGACGTTACATAAACAGAATACACACACATGCTCATACACGTTCAAAGAGACATGCAACAGGTAGAACATTAATCCAACAGATGAAATAGACCAAGTGGAGCTTTTACAAACACAAGTCTGACCAATCAGAGATCAATGACAGGCTATCAGCTGATGATTCCTTGCTTTTGATGACACATTGATCGGCTGTGGAGCATCTTCATGGCCATCTCCTATGAAGTGCCATCAAAGGAGCAGTCCTCAAGATTAAACTGCTCTTCTCTGCAGACATAAGACCTTGATCCCATGAGTCATATGATGCGAGTGTCTCCCAGGAAAGTGCTAATCCAGAGTTCAAAACTGGGCATGAGGACTTGTCTGCTTTTCTCAGGTCTAGACTGCTTACCTCCCAATCCTCTTGGCTAGCCCCCATGTCACTGGCTGTAATCTGCCAGGCTCAGATAAAGCACTCTTGCCCCTGAGTCTTTCCCCAGCCTCAACACTCAGCTGATAGCTACACACAAGAAGAAGCCTGTCCGTGCTCTCTGTAAACAAACTGCTGCTCATCCAGACGTCTTTAGATGCACAGGCTGTGGGACTTAAAATCAACTCAGCGGGTGGGTTGAACTTTTGACTGCTGGCTCTTCGGGCAGGAAATATGTGTGCGCGTGTGTGTGTGTGCGTGCTCGTGCACGTGTGTGAGTGTGTGTCTGTGTTTGGATGAGTTCCTTGAACAAGAGTGTGTTGAGAGTCAAACTACGTCAGCACTGTTTGCAATTCTTGATTCAATTCGATACACTTCATTAGGCGGTTTATTGCCTGAGGGGCATTATGAAAACGGGGCATCGGACATGCAGGCATCCACATATTCAATGGTGCTCTGTATTCACCCATGTGCTAGTGGTAACACATGCCACATGAAAGGCCAGCTCTGACTCAGGAAATTTGGAGTGCCACGGTGGTCTAGTGATTACTGAAGCTGCTCCTCAGCCACTAAGGAGAAGTTCAAATGTCCAGACTCTCCACTGAAGTCCTTGGCTTAGTGCTCTCCATTGCCACGCCCGCCATGTGACCTTTAGGGGTGGTCAGTTCAAGCTACCAGATAAGTTTGGTCTTTGTATTTTACTCTTATGTCATCATTCTCTTTAAAAGTGTTGTAAATACCTATCATTAAGCTAAGCTAAGAAAAGCTAAAACTGAGTGTTACTGCTTCACATGGACTTAAAGTCTTCAGGTTAAAGGATCGGCTTATCCACGAAAACAAACAAACACAAAACCCCTGATGTTCCCACTTAACCTTTGGTATTTGGTCATGCAGATAGTTATGGTTTACTTTGCCAGGCTTGAGATATCCATCTCTGAGATCACTGGCTACACCATTATAACAAGGGGGAATGGAATTTTGTTTATGGCGTTCAAAGATTAGAAAAACTAGACCAAAAGACTCCCTCACAATGAAGTGTGCTGACAGACTGCCACTGCATAACCTCATATTCTGTATTGCGAATAAATCTCAGATGCTTAACAAGGTTTGTGGTGTAGCCACACTCCTCCCACGTACGCTATCAGCCAGGTGTTATTTAGACTAGATCCTGGTTATGGCATAGTTACTTTCTACTGTGTCCCTGTTGATCGATCCTAGAGCAGAAATCTGTAAAAATGTAATTTTCTATGCTTTGAACAGCCTGGCATTTTAAAATTATTTATTTTTTAAATCTGGAGTTGTGGTGTTACAGAGAAGCGAGCTTATCATTCATCTGTAGCCTGCTCCTCATTTTTGCTAGAGGCTAGTGGCTCGAACGTACCGTAGGCATCAGGTTTTGACAGGAAATAGAAAAAAATCTGATCTTGCTGGTTCTGCTGCACTTTTTTTTTTTTTTTTAAGTTGAACTATTTCATAACAGTATAATTTGAAAGTGGAGAGCACTCTTTTAAGCATGCTGCAGTTGCCATGTGTAAATATTTTACAAAGTGAAAATTTTGAAACAGCACTGGATGTTTTTAAAAAAAAGAAAATAACATGAGTTGCTGTGCTTTCTGTCTTCATGGCTGCAGACCATATTAGGAGACTAATCAGTGGAATGGGACCCACCTGGGCCTGGTGTGCCTCATGCATATGAGGCAGAGCAGCAGTCAGTCCTTGAGCAGGTCTCCTCAGTCCACACTGCTCTGCTCAGTGGGGGATTTTCCTTTTAGTTCCTTTTTTTTTGCTGTAAGAATTGAACCTGGGAACTCTCTTATTTGTTGTAGCCCAGCTCATAGACTGCAACAAAAAGGGACACACATGGGTAAACTAAATAAAGTACAAAATTATCAAAAACAAACACAAAAGGAAGGGGATGATAGAAGGGAGGAATCTCTAAGGTGTAGGGTGTGAGGAGTGGTGGGGTGAAAATGTGCTGCCCAGGTGTGTCACATGCCACTGATTGGTCTGCAGACAGACAGCACAGTACAAAAACTCAACACATAAAATCTGTTCTGAAAAAAGTCTGTGTGACAGTTTAGTTTTTGGACATGTGGAGGGAGTTAAAATGTAAAGTATATGGCTCAGAGGGATCAACACACAGTGATATAGGGTCGTCTGGCTGAGAAATCTAGAAAGCAGGTATGAGATCCACCCAACAGACGGATCGGAGCCGGACCATGTGTGGATTGGCTGTTATCCTGTCCTACAGGATTTACTGTCAGGCCCCAGTTGCTGTTGGTTTTAGTTTGAGGGAGCATGTATTTCTTCCTCTTTTAGTAGACTGAACTTAAACCTGACCTCTGACCTCTGAGCGGAGGAGGCAAAAGCATAGAGAATCTCCCCACAAGATTTATAGTTGTCACGTTGTTATTTCACAAGCTAGTGTAGGGTAGCAAATGACACTCATTTGTGTTTATCCTCCTCTTTATTTGAAGGAATAAAAGAGCTGGACCAAGTGATTGTTGTGCTCTTCACCACACACATGTTCATTGGAGGATTCTTTGGGTTTATCCTGGATAACACTATTCCAGGTACGAAAAACATTCTGTGTTGATAATAAATAAATAATCAAACAAGCTCGACGCTCACTACCAGCTTATCATGTCTTTTCTTTTTCAGGTACTGACAAAGAGCGGGGCATCAAGAGCTGGCGGGACAAGGTGCAAGAGGGAGGCAAAAATGTGACTGACCAGTCATGCTACGATATCCCTTTCTGCAATGGTCTTTTCAAACGGTTTAGATGTTTCCAGTACCTGCCCTTCCTCCCCTCTTACAAGACCACAGAACAGGGTACATCAAAGTAACAAGCTGGCATTGATGCTGGCCTGCTAGCTCAGCAACAGTAGTTACTGAGGATTGAAAAGCAGAATAAGTGAACACGGCATTATTTCTGCAACCAGCTGTGGCTTTAACCTTTGAGTGTGCGTTTGAAACACTGGACTGCAGGAGTACTGACGCCTGATTTAAGCAATATTAACCGAGAGGGTGTGCTTTAATGTTATTTGAGCACGACAGTGATGCGGTCAAGCATCACTGAAGTGTTCAAATGGAGTTAAAGCACACCCTCGAGTGTAATATTGCGATCACACAACTATTACCAACAAAGTAAAATGTATATGGCGGAGTAATATTATTAGTGATGAGTAAGGTGTGCTGTCATGCTGATTTGAGCACATTCTAAATGTCTTGTGGACCAATCAGATTGCTCGGCCGGAACTACTTGTTGTATAACCCTTCTTACTACATACAAGTCTGAGGGAAAAAAATAACACACTGAATGAGGCTCTGTTCAAATAAATTCTATATAATGTAAACTCTGCATCTTCTTTAGCACTCAAAGTTAAATTCTTTTGTATCCACACACAGTGAGACAGTTATTTAAACCTTTTGAGTTACTGTGTCTCCTCTCTGTTGGAATTCAACAAAATAAACCTCCTTCACAGCATTTCTAGGTTAGTAAAACATTCACAGCAGAGCACAGCACGACACACTTGCAAAGACAAACGATGTTTCAAAATGCCACACATCTCTTTTGTGCGTGTGTGACTTACACATAGAAATAAATTAAATCTTCAGTGAACTGATGCATTGTTTCAAAAAACTGGTGCAAAGACTGGGTGTATGCTTGTTTCTGTGTAATGAAGCTGCTGTTCAGGTGTTACAAATGTATTGTAACCTGTACGTTTTCAGTAGGATCATTACTACCTCGTCAGTTACAGAAACCGATCATTAATGGAAAGCTTTTTCATTAAAAAAAGACTATAATGTGATGTCTTTTAAAAGAGCTGTTTTAATTAACGTTATTAAGGTCACTGCTTTATACATTTCATTTTGTCTTTTGTCGTTGTATAGAAGTACAGTTTAGATTTTTAAATATGATGCTTTTACATTTAAGAATATGTAATTTTACTAATTTTTTGTACAATAATTTTGAGTCAGTCCTAAACTGTGACAATAAAGGGTTGTAAAATTCTGGACTTTCGTCTTTCCCACTCATTTCAGTTTATTAGTTTGGATTCGTTTGTTTAATTTGGTAAAGTATTTAATTTCTTATTTCTTTGCATCTCTTTTTCAGTTTAATTAATCCACAGGTTTTAACCTTAATATGAGTATTTTATAGAGATGGAATATATTTCCTTGTGACTAGAAGGCAAAAATGAAACACTTGGTACTATACACAGAAACAAAGAATAAATAATTTATATTATTTCATGTAACTGACTATTGGAGCCTGCGGGGTGTTTTATTTTGAAGAATGACCGGAAACTCTGCCCCATCACATCCGTCTGTGCTTCCTGATACCGCTTGATACACACCTGTGTTCGTCATGGCTGTGATGGCCGACACGTTAAACTAGCTAGCTTACTAGCTAAAATGAGTTTAAAACAAGTGTTTGTAGAGAGCGTCTTTGAAAAGGGGAAAAGGCCCAATGATGAGACAGCAGAAACACGAAGTGTGAAGAAAAACAAAGCTGCATTTAGCGGGAAACACCGGGAGTCCTACTTAAAATACGGCTAGGCTATGAAATGAGATGCCTTCAAAACTGCTTCGACACATGGAGACAAAGCACCCTGCATTAAAAGACAAGCCTGAACCCAAGTTCTTTAAAAAAGAAACGTGAACAAGGACAGAAGCAAGTCTTCAGGCCACCACAGCAACAAGTGTAGCTGCACTGAGAGCACCGTACTTCACAGCTAACCGTGCTGCTAAGGCTAAGAAGCCTTTCTCTGTTGGAAGTGAAGAGCTTGATGCTGCCTGCTGCTGCGTTATGGTGAGATATATTTATTATACGCTTTACGTTTGTTTGTTTTTATGCCGTATCTATATTCCGGTAATTTTGAACCGATCATGCTTTGAGCGAAATGTTAGCAGCATGCTAACTCACCCACAATGACAATGCTAACATGGCACCATCCAATATATCAGTCTTGAATCTGCAATAACGTTTTTTTGTTTGTTTGTTTTTGTTTTTTGGCTACACTAACAACCCCTAAGGAAAATAATAGTCCTCTTTAGCGGCTAAATTCTCCAGTATGCTAACCAGCTAGCTTCTAACTGTGTTTAACTAATCGACAATGGAGTCGTCGCTCTGGAGTGCTGGTTGCTATGGATATTCCTTTACCACGGCCGCTTTCGGACCTATTTTAGGATGTCCGTTGGTCATTTTGAGGAGGAGTTGGACATTGTCTTTAAAATCTAATATTTAAAATATAAAATAAAATGATATTTGTTGCCGTTGTCAGATAGTGCCGGATACTGAGACACAAAGTAAATCAGAGTCTCTGCCATTTTCCGTCTGCTGTCAACAGTCAGCTTCTAGTGTGACGTTTCAAGAAGCTGCGCCCTGATTGGTTGAACGCTTTCCTGCCCGCGGATGAAACGTTCAAAATCGTTGGGAAAAGAACACACGTCGCCTTTTCGCGCACGAAATTTCGTGTTTGATGTGAACGTGTCAATTTACGGGACAGTCGTTCGAAAAAATAAACTGACGTGCGACTTAATCGCGCTAAGTTGTGGAGTGGACAGCTAAGCAGTGAGCTTGAAGTTTGCTATAAAGCTCCATAACTACACCTGAAGCTGCTGTCAGGTCATAATTCTCTGTGGGTTCATCACTATGTGATGTCTGTCACGTTGGCAGTTGATATATTGCTGTTGTAGAAGTATCAGTTACAGCCGTTAGACATTGTCAGTTGATATGTTGTTTTTGCTGAAGTATCAGTTACGTCTGCTTTAATTTCTCTTGTTTTGTAGTATTATATAGAATATGTGATTTATGTCATGTTAGGGAGGAGACCATTTTAGCCTGCGGCAGCTTAGTGACATGATGAGTGGGTTTGATTCCTAATAGCAACCGTCCATATGTCTTTCAGAGGGATACACAGACAAATTGCAGTAATTATGTCATTATCATTTTGAGATAGTGGCATGATGACAATGATGAACCGCCACAGACTGAAGTGTTAAGGATTAAAAATGAATGGAGGGAGTGTGTGAATAAATATTTGTTTTGTCATCCCTCTGTGTTAGAGATAAATCTAGTAAATGGAAGCATGTTAAGAGCGAACAACAATAATTGCAAAGCATTTTCTATTTGAAAACAGGCTTTGGAGAAATCTGTGGTTGAATAAGAAGATTGGATGTCAATTTAGTAAGGAAATGTGTTGTATGTACAGTATGTGTACGCTCCTAAACTAATTGTAATGTGACACGGCGTAGAAATTTGATTATGAATGGCATCTTGTTGCTGTACAGCATCTTAACCTGTTTTGCTATTCAGATAATGGCTGAGGAGAAGGTTAATTGGGTTAATGCAAATGCTTAGATTAGGCTTGTAAAGGTAAGGGTTAAGATGATGTTTACGCAATGTAGATAAGAGACCCCTACACCCAAGACTAGTGATAAACAAGTGTGTAAATGTGTGTAGGTTTGTGTCTGCATGTTTTTGGTATTGAAATTCAATTCTTTAAAAACAACCTTTGAAGTTTATGTTCTTCTGATGTTTTGTCTCGCTCATCATCTCTCACTGACGCTGAAAATCTTGAGAATCTCTTCCTTCCTTACATTTAAGATCTGTAGTATTTCCGACAGAACGGATTAGCCTGACAGACAGTTTAGGAAATTTTGAGTGATCAAAAGGTCTCTGCTGATCTCCTGATCAGGTATGTCATCTTACAACAAGGGTCACAGGTTTAATCCTCTCTGGTATTTACTGTCTGTAAGACCTGTGTGCCTTTTGTGGTATGAAGACAAACTCTGAAAGGTAGAGCTATGCAAAACACTGATATTTCCAGACCATAGCATCTTCAGAATAATAATACATACTGGGGTTAAGCTGGTGCTTCTCTGAATTAAGACCCTAAAATGATACTGATAGCTAGATGGCTCACTAATTGTGATGTTGTGGGTTGTGTCTTTTTGTTAAAGGTGCCTAAAATGTTTGAATTTAGACCTAAGATCATACACTGGAACGGTACTCCTTCCAATGGCAGCTGTTTGCATGGAATAATTCTAAATAATTTCATTTGCAGCACAGGACTAGCCAAGACTGCCCTCTCTCAACTTCATTATTTTCCATTGGATCTGCGTACAAAAGAAATAATAGGAAGCATATGCTTTCACTGCACATGGTTGATTTGCCTCCATCTGATCTGCCAAAGATCTAAAAACTATCAAATATCAGCCACTACGATAGTAACTAACCAGAGTGGCTGCAAATAAAAATGTCTCATGTTAAGGGTTGTCACTTGTAGGTTTATTGTGTTCTGAATTTCATATAAGTTAGTTTCCAAAATATATACATTGAAGCATTTAGTGTAAGCTAAGGTACCAGCAGCTTTAGCGACACAGCAGGTAAAAATGGGGCCACACACAGTGAGTACCATATGTGAAAGCCATGTGGCAAGGACAAGTACCGAGGCCGTCACCCGGTCAAGGAACAGGCCAGTTGCACAGATATAAATTAAAGATGGTTGTCTAGCCTTGCAACTCGGTTAGCACAAATCTAACAGGATTACTAAATCCTAATCAGGATTGACTTGTATCGACAGATGCGAATGTTCATTAAGTGAAGAGGCACCTTCGGACACAATGTTCCGAACGTGAGGAATTAGAGAAAGTCTGTCAGGGAATTACCTGCTGCAGGTTTTATCATCCACTGGAAACGTGACTCATCTTGGATGCGTACCACCTCTGAGCTCAACCTTTTGGATTTCTGGACAGACAAGGTGGCAGATACTAAATTAAGCCTGTCAACTCCATGCAGAGAATTGCATCAATACTGAATGAGAAGAATCAGCTTCAGTTTTTGCATTCAGCCACTTTTAATGACAAAAACAGATTTTTAAATTTTGTGCTTTATCTCTTTATTCTGTACAAACCTTTTCTTTTCACCCATTTTTTTCATTGTGCCCTAAAACACCCACAGATTTCTCTGGTTATAGATGTTTTGAAACTTCACCCAGTTCACAGTTGACCTTTAAAACGTATACAATGAGCTAAGATATGGGAGAAGTTACAAGAAAATCAGAGAGAGTTAAAGAAATTCATCGTCAAATTCAACCAAGACAAACACATAAGGGATTAGAGCAAAAGAGGGTGCAGGTTTGTTTCCTCTTGCTTAAGCTACTTTATGCAGCTTTACTCTAAGGTACACCATATTGAATTAGTCCACGGGGCCCAGGAGGCTGGAAGCTGTTATTTATCAGTGCAAATTGGGTCATGATGATTCTGGAAAGTCTCCCACTTGGTCAGTGTTAGAAAGGTTACAGACGTTTTGGGAAAATGTGTTTCTCACTCCCTGATTTACACTGGAAATGTGGTAGAGCTCACTTACACCTCAAATGCACTTTGTCCCACTAATTCGCTGAAATACATTTGCTAGCTGGTTTCTCTCCTCCACCAAAGTAAAGGTACAGTCAAGGTTGTTTTCTTGGAAGGAGTATACAAAGTAGAACTCTACATTTGTGTGTGGATTCAGAGTTTAAAATTGTACTTTTTGTCTACACACTGACATGATCAGTGCAGCACCATGGACAGGGCCTCACTGGACTTGGAATAATTCAGGAGTATCCTCCACTTTATATTTATATTACCTATACATTTTCAAATAACTATACTTTCATATTCTGTATATATTTATATTAAAGAAGTATGCGTTTGTAATGTATCTGTGTATGTACGTATAAATCTGGTATCTAAATTTACTCCTGCTGTTGACAGTATCTTAGCATTTTACAGCCGTGTGTAACCAACCCTGGCTTCTACAAATTACATTCACATGGAATGTTTAGAGAGGAAAAGCAGCGCAGCTCATGTTACGTTCACTGGCAACATCTTGCGCAGGAAAAGCAGTGTGATTTTCTTATAGCTCAGGTCAGAGGGAGAGGTCAGGGTCGACATCTCATGCTTCCAGACAGTGTTTTCTTGTTTCCTGGCCTTAACAACACCTTAAGCATACTTTACTTACCATGGCAACAATGTTTCTATGTGTATTTTTTAAATATGAAATTAAAAAAAAAACTTTAACATATGGGAGCTCATCTCCAGACTCTAAAAATCTTTTTGGTTTTTTTTTTATTTTTTTTGCACACTTTACAATACCTGCCCAGAACCAAACCACAGTCTCAAAGTTAACGAGCTTAAAAGAGACTGTGAGTGAGTGAGAGTGTATATTCATCAAATGGACAAAATGTTGTTCTAATGTAGCTAATGTTGTTCTGTATCTGCTGTGATATGTAAATAGGCGAGTGTTAGACTCACTCACCAGGCTCTGGGGTGCTGGTTGCTATGCAAACCAAGTGCACACTCACACACTTCATGTCTTCTCTCATCTTCTAATTCTAATTCAGATTTTAACAAAACAATAACAGGTATAACTATCATACTCTGCCTTTTGTTATGTGTTAGTTTTCTCTGCAGAATCATACTAAAATAAAAGTGTTCATTAGCCTCTGACATTAATGTTCAAAAGTGCATCACCACAGGCATGGCACCAACAGCCTGTCGACAGTGGTATCATTAGTGTTATGAAACAGACAGATAGTAGTGTTACCTGTGGTTAAACAGACTCCTGGGAGATCAGCCACGTGGGATCAAAACCACTGGAGTGGCGCCAAGGTGTAGGGACTACGGGAAAAAGGAGTGACCTATCTCTTCTCAAGAACATTCTTTCCTTGATTATAAATGACAAAACATCTTAAAAGTTGTTGTGGCATGCCTAAATTTTTAAGGGTGATACTCCTGGTATCACTTAACAGCATGCCATGCATGAAAAAACAAACATGGCGCTGTTCTTGGCTCTGATTTGACTCAAATTCGAGTGCAACCTGACAGATTACCAAAAAATTTCACAACACCATTTCCAGTCATGATTTGCAGGGGTGTGTGTTTTATTGATATTTCACCCCAACAGATTCCACATTTGATATTAATAATCAATCATTAATGGTAAATTGTCAAATTTTATTCTTATTTTGTTTACATTACTGTACAGAATGTGGAGTATTTGGCTTATTTTATTCTACTAACTGTAACCTGCAAAGGGTCTTTAGAAAACTGAAATTACATGAAAACATGTATAAATGTCAAAATACACATTTTATGAATAGAACACTAAGGCATGCACTGATCATCTCTCCAATGATGTGCAGCCCATATGACTTACAAATATTTACAAACAACTCTCAGTGCATAATCACTTTGTTTTAACTCTCCAGCAAGTGGTGCTTAGCTTTCTGACTGAGAAGAGATGATGAAATGTTGTCCGATGGGTTTTGATGCATTTGGCTGAATCTGAGCTCAGAGTGCTGCAATATACGTCTGCTATCGTCTTGTTGTTTCTGTCAGCAGTGAAATCATTAATAAATGCCAGTGTGCCAGTTTCATTGGCAGCCATACAGGCCCCAACCACAACAGAACCACTGTCATGTTTGACAGATACCTCATGAACTAATCCACACGTTCCTCTTTCCATCATTTTAATGGTGATTGATTGTTGTTTCATCAATCTGCAGAGCTTTGCTCTTTTTGTATGTTGTTATGTTTTTACAAACTGCCACCTGTCCTTTGTGCTCAGGCCGTTCAGGCTTACCAGGGGTTTGCATCTTGTGGTGAATCCTCTGAATTCATCCTCCTGAATCCTTCTCTAGACCACTGACAAGGAAACGTACGGGATTTTTCTTATCATCCACAAGACTTGTGCTCCTCAGTCTACCAGGTCATTTGCCAAACCTGCATTTTTAGAATGTACACAACAGTTTATTTAGCAAACTGAGTTTAGCTTTTTTAGCCTCAGTATCATCATAGTCATCGTCGTCTTCTTCTGCCAGTCCACAGGCACTGCCCTGACCTCCACATGATATTGGAGATGCGTGTCAGCCATGAGAACTCAACAATGTTAATAAATACTTCCTAATTCCTTTGAGCTTCTAAGAAAGAGCTGTGAAATTGTGTATCAGTTACACACATTATGAGACGACATCAGTTTGGTGAGAACTCATGAGAGGAAGAACTGCAAAATTTTGAACTCATGACTGGAAAAACTGAGACATGGGAAAAAAAAAAAGGAGAAAAACTAAAATGAAAAAGTATATTTTGATCACTCAACAAGCACCTATCTGCAGGTATCTCTGAATACATATACAATACTTCTTGATTGATACGATAAAAAAATTAGATTATAACTTTAAAGTCATACTTTACATCAGCAGCTGCATGCTATACAATGTTAATAATAAACTAATGTAGAATTAAATATCTAATTTACTGAAACACACGTTACTAATTCCAACTAATTTCTACCTTCATTTGGCAGTGATTTTACTCCATAGCCATTGATGGTAATAAATGAGAGTTCAAGGCAGTATAATTCAACAGTAAGGGGGAAATGAGACGAGGGACTAACTGAATTTCGCAGAATCCGCTAAGAAAATAATTCCTTAGAAAAATTTTCTGGAACAGGGTGCTTATCTGATGCCTTGTAGCCAGTCCACCAGATATATCAGCATGTGATTCAGAGGAAACTGGCAGGTAAAACATTAAACTATTAACGATGGCATTATAGGGACTGCAGTTCTCTGGAGCCAGGAGTGATTAGATAAGTGTCTAGCTAGAATGTCTGGGGGACAACACTTAATTAGGGGATTAATGGAAGAATTAGATTATAATGATTTAGTAATTAGGTCTATCTTTGTTCCAAAGATCATTCCCACTTTTAATGCTAATGGTGAGACTGGTCTTGATCTGACAGTTGTGGGTAAGCAAATCTTCATATTAAAAGTTAAAAATTTATTATGAGATGATAGAAAATAAAACAAAATTAAACATTAACTTTCTTCAATCTGTACATTCATCAGGTGACTCAGTGACTCAGGATGAATGTTAGCACAGCTGTGTGTCTGCTCAGTGTTTAAACAGGCAACTGTTTGCTAACATGTTTACCTTTTTCAGTTTTATAAGGCCATGTATGTCAAGTGTATGTAAGTTTCACTGCAGCTTTAAGACTGACTGTAAGATTTAACAGTTAATTAACAAAACAGAGAAAATTAGAAAACTGTATTTATCTGTTTGATAGTTACCAGAACACCTAGAAAATAATTATCTGTCAGTTTTACTCCGTTTTAATATTCAGTGACAGTTTGTGCTGTTTAAAGGGCTCAGCATGGATTACCACGTTGTTTTGTGTTCAGTGTATTGGGAATGTCTATGGAAAGCTCTCTGTTTTGTAAATGTTCATGGTCACTTCCATCTGTTTCTCTTCACATTTCCAGCACACTACACAGTCTGTACCACTGTTAGATTCACTGTTACTGAAAACGCTTTTTTAAAATGTTTTGTTACCCCAGTTGAATATGGCTGAACACTGGACAAATCCCATGATTTGTGGCTCTAAAGTGATCAGTCTCAGCTCTGGCTCAGTGTTGTTGTCTTATGCTGTGAGACACATTCAGTGTAAGTCTTGAATTCAATTGGAATATTTAAACACAGTTGATAATATGTCATATTTTCTAAGAACTGTGGATAGTTTGGGATCACCACATGAACAGGAGAACTTCCCACTGAAGTGTTGCTCTCCTGCTGTATGATCTGTCCAGTGAGCTCCCAGTCAGGGATCAAGCCCTGCAACAGGCGGCTAGGAACGGATGATCCCTCTTTGGAAACCGTCCAACTCGGAGGCAATGAGTTCACTTCTTGTAGAAAATAGAAAGTGATCTAATCCTAGCCCACACCTTGTCACTCATGCAGTTTTAGACTCAAAGCATCGGTGTTCTACAGCACTGGGTGGCCAAACTCTCATGTACCGTGAGACAGAAAAAATAGACAAGCACAAACATGCACACGTAACAGCTTCCAGTAATATGATATGCCACAACAAAACTTTTCTTGGGTATTCAATTCTCAATTGGAGATTGCCCTCACTTGAATGTCACTAACAGGTGCACACGTGTCAGATCATCCCTTAGAGGGTTTTTTTTCTATCTTCATGAGGCAAAATGGTAGCGGAGATTAGAAGTCTTGAATGTTACAGTGAAGTCTGACATATGGAGCGGGCAGATTTTCCATTATGTTCAATACAAAAGTAAAAGCCTTTAACTTGACAGATTGGCACTTGTATTAAAAAAGACAGCAGGATGTGAATAGAGAGTCACACATGCAGACACCACTGGCTGCACCTTTTCTAAAATGTATTGTAGACAGTGGTCCAGTATTTGCATCTTGAAATCTGTTTGATACATGCATGTATATAGCATGACATATGACAGGTAACAATGCTCTGCTGGTATTCCATTTATTGCAATGATGCAACATTTCACGTTTGACTCGGTTGAATTGTCCATGAACTATTCAAGAGTTCATACTATGAATTCTTCTTGTCATTTTGACCCATATTTGCAAATTAGTGCAGGCAGACATTCCCAGTGTGGGTAAACTGGAGGACGTCTAGATAGAGCAAGCAGCAATCACCTGAAGACAATTAAGACACAGATAAGACTTTATAATATTGAGTTTTTTGTGATCACAAGTATTTCTCTATCTTTGCTCTCATTGAGAACAAAACTGGGAAAAAGATATTGGTGTTTCACAGCAACATATTGGCCACTGTCCCACAGCTTTACTGTCCTAACCTGGTGTTTTTAAAGTGCATGCAGTGTCTGTCATTCCAGCCTACGTAAAAGTCAGTTAAAGACTTGAGGAACAGCAAGTCTTAGCACATTACATCTGGTAGCGTTTGTGGAGAAGAAAAATTAATTTTTTAATTTTAACTTAAATAGTCCTCACTCTGCAGCTGCTGTATGAGCTGTAGCAGTAATGACTGATGAATGAGGGAACAGAACAGCCTTGCTGGCTTTTAGATCTGCAGTAGTTCCTGTTACTGCTGCTGTAAAAGTGTCAAGTGCTTCTAAAGCTTGCTCATCCACACAAACTACCCTGTACAGTACAAGGAAACACAGAAAATATATGAAAATGTCCGAGGGGCATAAACACAGATTGATTAATTAAGTGATAGCCGTGCAAAACCATCTGAATTCAGCATAACTCTGAAATATGCATTATCAAGCACAAAATTCCCTAAAAAAGAATTTTGATTATGCCGTGTGATTGCACCCGGTGGTATTATCTCTGCAAGTCAAGACAACTTGTAGTTGAAGACTAAACTAAACACAAAGAGTCTATGCACATACTGTGTCAACAACAACTCCTGTTTGTTCAGTTAGTTAGTCATCAGTGCGGTTTTTCTGATGCCAGAAAGTATGCGATCAAAAAAAATGACAGTGCTAAATGTCCAGGGGTTAACTGAAAAGGTGGATCCAAGATACAGATGAAGCAGTGTTCACAGGCTGGTGAGAAAATTAAGAGAGCATGGACGTCACCTGTAATGTGTCGCAAGCAGATTAGAAATAAAGTTATATGCAAATCTGCGTCCTCAGTGTTGGATGTGGGAGGTCACTTTAGGTTTGCTTTTTACTGCGTTCTATTTAAGTGTGCGTGTGTGACAGTGTGGAGCATTTCAAAAAAACATCTGTGCTCTATTATACTTTTAGTAGGCATGAAGATAGAAAATCTAGCATCACTGTTGCCCTTGGATTAAAGGAAAACCGTGTCAACAGTTATATTGCATCATGTGTACGTTAAGTGTTTCTGGTTTTAACATGCAATGGGGCCTCAGTTGGAGTTAAATTCACAGCCTGAATTATTATCCCAGACCGACCCTGAACTGTGTCAAAAGCAGCACGAGTAAAAGTGTAAGAAAAGAAACAGTCTCTGTCCGGCGGTTACCCAGAAGGTTGAGACTATGTGTTGTACTATTTTAGCCACTGAACTGTAGATAATAAAGTTGACTGTTTCTCCCATTTCATTCTTTCAGTGACAGTCTTTAATCAAGTCCATATATCTGTGGTTAACTTCTCCCTGGTTACCAAACAACTACAAGGACAGACAGTGTGGGTGGCTGCACTCTTGCAACATGCACAGAAATCATTTAGCTTGCTGTGTGACTGTTCATTAGCCAATCATTAGCTCCTGAACCATTGCATGATATGTAGGGACATTATGTATGAGGCCCTGATTACAGCACACACATTCTGCAGCTTGTTCAAGTTTAATGGCATTGCACAATTTCATAAAAATGCAGTATGATGATACATTGTCTTAAAGCACACATGATCATGACTTTTCTCCAAGCTTGCAGATATATACTGGTTGCATTCTCAGCACTTGCACACACACCTAACAACAAAGCTTGTCATAGTCATAGCTTGGCATTTGCCAACTGGTTGGTTGGTGAGAGTGCAGAGATGGTGATACTTTTCTGTGGGTTTAGCAGAACAACCTGTACCTTTTTTAGTTTACATGTAGCCATTTGATTAACTGTCAACATAAAATACTGATTAATGATCAACTCATCTTTAATTCAACTTTAAATCAAGGCCTAATGTTATTGTGAAGAAGCTGTAATACACGCTGGATCAAACACAACTGCCTGTATGCGATCCTGGCTCAGCCTTTAACAGCAAAGGGCCAAAACCTATGAGAAGGGGTTAACCCACATGGTCTCTGCATTTAAATGGCTCTGCACTGAAAGGTTCATGACCTTTAATGTTAATCTGTGTCAGCTCAGTGATATCCCACTGTTGAACTGGTCCCAAAGGTTAAAGTCCCAGTATAATAGAGCAACTCTAGCTTCTGTAATGTAATGTATTTCCGTGTGATTTGCGAGTAGGGTATAATTTTAAATGAACTTTAATTTGATTGCCCCAAAAGCAGGTTTCACTTGGGCATGAATCTGTGGGGAACTACAGCAATTTGGAGGTAGGTTTCACAGTTGTAGAGGACTGTCTGTCTTAGATCAGGAGGAGGAGGAGGAGGAGGTAGAAATTAATCAGTGTTCATCTGATATTCAAACACACCTCTGGTCCATGCTATTGTGCTGTTAGCAACTACAACCTGCAAGCTAACGATGTAGAGTGCATTTTTACCCTCAAAGCACATTTTACTAAATGTGTGAGGATAAGACCATCTCTGGATGTATTTGTGGCAACTGCATCAAAGCCTTGAGTGTCTGAATTCACCAGTAAGTCACTGTAACTCAGAATATATTTGCTATCCTAAAGTGAGGTCTTGATCATAAGTAAAATTCATATTGACCTGTGTAGGTTTTATCTTTGTGCAGTTCTATTTTTATATATTGTATTGGTACTCTACTGGTGATATTTAATATACCAAGAAACTGTGCTGACTTTGCTCTTCTACCACTGAAAAGAGACTTAATAGTGTCTCTTATTAGTGTTTTGTTATGTAACAATAGACCATATTTATCAAGTGTCTATGGGGGAATATTACTGTTCTTGTGTTACTACTACCTTATAAGGTCCTTATAAATGTACACATCGTGGATATGTTCGTTATGCATTACATGAACCAGTTTTGCCCATATGGGGGGACAATGCCATCTGATATTCAAAAGTTCGTTATGCATAGAAATCCAAACATGAACCTGAAAGTGAAGTAAAGTTTGGACCACTGCCCATATTCAGCTGTTTTCTTTGTGATTTCTCATGAACATCAGATGAATTACAGCAGTCAGAGCAGACACAAGGAATCAGATTTCTTGGCTCAGCATAAAGACGTCTGGGTTTGTTTAGCTCTAGTTTGTTTGTACACATCAGGCAGACTAAAGCTGAACCAATCACATAAGAAATGCAGTGCAAGTGGATGCATGTTGAAGTTTTCTTCCGTGAATGTGGTTTCATGACAATGACCAATCCATCAGAAGAATGAGATTTGTCCAGTCGATGCTGACAGCCACAAGGAAACAAAAAACATTTTCCTTATACAGTAGAAAGTAACAAGTACTAGAGTGCATTAAGAGCAGTAACTATTAAATAAATACAGTTAATTAGAGATTTAATAAATGAAAATATAGAACAAACCACAACAACAAAAGATGTTGAGACCTTGTGATCACAAATCCTATGTTGTCAGACCTGCCGCTTAGACAGCTCTTATTTATACAGCCAGAAATCACAAATAAGTGTCAGATGGCTTTACAATCTGTCCAACATATGGCACCGTCTGTCCCTCTGTTAGCATCATACCATGTGCAGTTCTGTCCTGTACATGAACACATTTTGCTGAGTTAAAACAGTTTCACAGATTTTTATGTTTATATTTTTATCTGTGCTTTTCTCACTCATGTGAAGTGGGTGGTGTTGGAGGGAAAAAAGTGTCCTATCCTTGAACGCCATTCAGAGTATTCTAATCAAAATGTGATGACAGTTGTGGTGTTACTCACTTATGTTTCCAGACACTGTCAACAAATGTCAAACCAATCAAACCAAACCCCAACAGTCCTGACGAAGCCATGTTTTAAGTGTTTAACTATAAATAATACATTAGGATACTGTTGCATTCAAGTGGTGCCATTTGGAACTAGCTATAAACACTTTTACCATTAGACATGAATTTAGAGTTTGGATTTTAATAAGTAATCAAATAAAATAAATAAATAGAAACCCCAGGAGCTGCAACACAGACAGGGATCCCTCTTTCTGGACATATGTATGTAAATAAAGTGCACACATATATGAAATAATTATTAAGTGTAGTTAGTTGAAGCTGAAGCTGTAAAAAGTGTTTGGAATGAAATGAAGATGATCAAGATGTCAACAACTCCAAGGTTATGCCAACTGTTCAGACCTACGCCACAAAACCACATCTCTACCATGAAGACCTGAAAAATAACATACACTTAGATAATGTCCACCTATGAGGAAGCATTAGAACCATTCACACAGACAGGGAGGAAGTTAAAAGCAGTGAGGGTAGTCCTGAACAGTGCGGTGAAGTTCAGGGTTATGATACTGCGTACTTCTCCTCTACAGAGCCCATAAAAAGGTTGGCATAACAAGGCCAAACATAAAACCCACATTGCTCTCCTGAGTCTGAAGGTAAGAGTTCTCCTCAACTCTTACTTTTCCCTGTGCAGAACGTACCATGTCAAGAGCCCATTATTGTTTATTGTACCTTGCTGTCACACATCTGTTACGCGACAGCTGATGATGACCTGAGGCGTCCAATATGTCTGCACCTCATGCAACATACACATTTTACAATACAGGATGAAAATATTGGATAATTTAGTGTCAAGTGCAGTTGTTCACTGTGTACTTTTTATTGTTAAGGCAATACAACGCCTCTTTACCATTTTACAAGGACATAAAACATGGAACACCAGTTTTAAAGGTGGATTATCTGGTATGGACCAATAAACTATCTACTGTTATGTTACCGCTTAGCCTACAGACTGCTGTGGTGTCTTTATGGAAGAAATGAGGGCATACATGCTATTGATAATGTCACATCATAAAAGGTGCTGCAGATTTTATCTCCAGCACAGAATCAGGAATCAACAGTATTATTGTTATAGTTATTGTAGGACAGCGTCAGCAGAACAATAACATCACTGTTGTCTGTTTTGTTGTGTTCTGAATATTCAAGTTTAAGCTGTAGAACTAAGAGCTGTAGAACTGCTCGTATTCGTAAGTGCTCGTGTTATTTCGATTATGCGTTGTGATTGCATCTCAGTAAGCAGATTGGTTAGGCAGCGTTGCCTGACTTGTTAACAAACTCTGACCATTCCAGGTCCTCAAGATCGAAGAGGTCTCCAAAGCTGATGTCAGAGACTTAAAACCCAATCATCTCCCCCATATACCGCCGCCTGTTATCATGTGACTGACTAAAGCTCCACACCTGTCCTGTGATGACACCTGAACGAGCCATGAGATGTGGTTGAAAGCTCAGAAATCTTCTCTCTCCAGAAATGGGATCCTACATGAAAACTACTGCCAAAGTAAGAGAGATTACACCTGTGTTCTTCTCATTCGTTTAATGCCACATATTTCTACCTACCAATCACACATTTAATAGATACAGGAAACAACAAACACATCTGAAGTCAGGTGTTTGGGCTGCCAGGCTTGGCAAGCATCTGTGCAACAATTCATCAAATTGGGAAACTGGTCAGACAGGTAGAAAATTCTGGAAAACTACATTTTCAACATTCAAGTGCATGAGAAGTGTGTCTTTATTTAATGTGTCTCAAAATATCTGTTTAAACCTGCTGGAAAAAGGTGTTGGTGTTGCTCTGGACTACTTCTCTTAGTCAAATAAACAATAATAATAATAATTATTATTATTATATAATTGCAGAATTGCATTTTATTGTGCTGATGCTGCTTTAATTGTGTCCACCCTGTGTAGTCCAGGCTGCTAAATACACTGCCTGGCAGTGGCTGTAGCTGTAACAGTAGATTGTATAATTCATTCACCTGTCTGAGCCAGCTTTTCCAAAACCACTGCAGGTATTCAAACATCCAGTCTTTCAGTCATAAGCCTTTCTAACCTCCCTCGAGGAACGGAGGCCAAACGAGTTTTGATTGCAGCCCTGAGCCAGCACTGTTTAACAGCCTCTGTGGAATCACAATAAGTAGATCATTTCCATACACTCTCTGGAATATAAGATAAGATAATCCCTTATTAGTCCCACAGCGGGATTACAGAGTTACAGCGGCAAAGGGGTAGTGCATAGCAGAGCATCGGTAAAATAAAAATTCATATTCATGAAAAATTTAGTTTAACTCGCTGTAATTCAAGATAAACCAGTTGCACCAACCAGCTACTGATTCAGGCACATTTGCATAAAACTGGCTCATTTAGCCATTTAATGATCCATTTTCAGTTCGGGGGAGTCGGTCACTCGCTTAATAGCTCACTCTAACCCTCTGGGGGCCAATTACAGGGTTTGCACACTGATGCTGAGTTGGAATTTCGGGACTTGCCGCTGCCCTGAAGGTAGTGTGGTTTATTTTTGTGCTGTTAATCCTGCCGCTTGTCTAGTCTTGGCCAGCCTGACAGTTCCACTTCCTGTTGACGAGAGAAAGTAGGTTATAATCTGGCATAATTATAGACATTTAATTGTATGGCTTCAATCTACCTTTTCTTATTTTTTAAAAACTTTATTTTCTCAGGGACTGTGTTAGAATGTTTGTAATACACAAGTTCATGTTTAAAAATGTCTCACTTGGAGAAAAATGAATGATTGAACTAAAAGGTAGTAATTTAACCTGCTGAAAGGCACCGGCCCTGCAAGGCTTGAGTAACAGCTGTAATTTCCTTAAGTAAGTATCTGTGTAATGAGTTAAAATTAGATCATGCAAACCAGGTACACAGCAAATATGCTCAATACTTAATCTATTTGTAAACATGTAGGTATAGTCCCACAGAAACCATTATATCATGCTTGGATCAGTTTGCAGTTTAAGTCCTACTTGGCTATCCCTTCAACCTGAGTCGGTGGCTTCTTACGGTATAGCCCTGTCTGCCCTGTGCATCTCTTGGCATTCTTCCTGTGCAAAAAAAGAAAGTCCATTTTTCTTGTTGTGAAATAAAACCTTATTTTAATCTGTTAGGATTATTATATTGTTTTGATCTCCTGGATTTTCTGCTCTAAGGCTCAGATACAGTCAACTCTGTTTTTATGAATGAACTTTAGTGTAGGAGACATGTGAGGGCCTTTCCTGGAGGCAGCATACAGTGTGGCTGTGTATCATATTGAGATTTGAGACAGGGCACTTCAGTCAGAAACCAACTCTACTGTAGATTAAGTTCGGCTTTGATGCTGGGAATCGGACTCAAAAGCAAGATGGATCATCATGTGTTCTTACCTGGCTGCCACACCCACCTGCACACCTGCTCTCAGTTCCCTCATCACTGCTCTCTGCCAGATTATCCAGCATGTCATTCCAGCCTTAAGGTGCAGTCAGACCAGATTTCACCAGGAAGAATTTACTTTTGTGGGGTGGTGGAGAGAGGAAATAGCACAGTTAGGGCTGTAAGCATAAAGTGCTGGGGTTAGTGAGGGTAGTGAACTAACAACAGCAATTTACAAAGCTGTAAATTATATAGATTCTTCACTCACTTTACTGTCATTAACCTCTGTCACATAAATGGGGACGTGAGCAATGAATGAATCAGAGGTCAGTCTCCTACTCCTACTCCTACTTCACAAAATTCAATCAGAGTGCTCTCTTCACAAACTGAAGGAGGAATTTTCAGCTGGAAGTTAAAACATTTTGCCCTGGTCCTCAAAATAAATTAAAGGGGAGTGAAATCTGGTCTGACCACATCTTTAGCAGTCCAGCCTCACAGTCCTTCCCCACTGCTCTGCTGAAACCCATTGTCTGTCTTTTTGGACATCGTGCCTGTTTTTCCACTCTGGTTTTGATTTCCTGCTCTATCTTCCAGGCTCTTGCTGAACCCTGCTTTGAGTAACGTCCGTACCTGTTTCTCACTCAGTTCTTCATTTGAGTCCGTACTTTCACAATACACTGTAGAGCAATCCACTGCAGCAACAGTTCAAATTAAAAGCACTCTATCATACTGACAACTGGTAAATGAAGTGTTATTATGTACTCGTTATTGTGATAGACAGTCATTCAGATGGCACTGTGATGACAGAGCACCATGCAGTCACTCAGGTTCCACCACAGGAAGCATTTACCTTCACATTAGAGTGAAGATAGAGGAGGATCGTAACCGACAAAGGTTAGAATGTCTGTGCTTTATTTCCAATAAATCCTTAGATTGCCAGGTTTGATAAGGATTTATTATGTACTTAGTAAGGGTCAATTTTACAGCACCTGCAACTGAGCTGATGAGGGCCTTTACTGGGCTGCAGGATGTTTGGTATAAATTTGTCTGTGAAGATTCATCCAGGGAAAGTTGAATTGAGGGAAACTGGACTTGGCTGTAGATACTTGAAGATGTTTCAGCGCTGTGTTTTTTTTTTTTTCATCACTGACTACAAACAGACTTTGTTGATAAATATCATACAGTGAACATTTACATTTACAAGCCGACATGCTGGCAGGCTGCAGACTCAGGAATGGATTCTGTGGACTCCTCTAATGAATGGAGATGCACATTTAGCATCCAAGACTCTTGCTTAATCCCACAGATGTGTCTTATCAGGCACTTAATAGTTTTAATAACATGGCTGTGATCTCCCACATTTATATTGTGTGCCTTGTGCTCTTAATGCACTGATGTAGTAGTGGGAGAGGTGAGAAGGTCGGGTGCAAGAAGCAGAGGCAGAGAAGGAGCCTAATGCACCACTAAAGCAGAGACAAAGATTTTTATTTAAAAAGACACCACTTGGGATGTAACTGAGAAGAGCTGGCAGTGATTACAGTCTCTTCTCTGCCTAAAAGTGTAATAAATTGAAGTTGAAAAGTGAAAAACGTCTGAGCAGAAGTTTCAAGCATTACTTCAACTTGCAGCTGACTTTTGGAATTTTAAAGCACTGAGCTTTTCTAGAATGAAGAAAAGGGATGTGGTTTTTATGATAACGACTTTAGGAATCAACAAAAATGACGGGGTTTGTGGTGTGAAAGTGCTGAAAAACCCAACACAAACAACTTTCAAGTGTGTCAGTTCATGCAATATTTAATGCAGGTGCAGTAACCATTTCACAAGCTGTCTTTGGGCTATTGTGCACTGAAGCTTCCTATTAAAATTGACATTTGAAGTCTTGTGATTTCACACATTTAATCTAAAGGAATGTGCACACCTTGTGGGTCTATATATCAGTCAAAACTGTAAACACTAACGTTGCAGTTGCCCAGAGATAATTGCAATGGTGATGAAAGGTGATGAGGTGTGTAATTGTGGACGTAATACTCTTTGAAAGTAGCTCTAAAAACAACAGCTCCTTTACAGATAAATGTTGTAGTAGTATTTAAATGTAAATATTAAATGTAAAAATACAGAAAAGCCCCTTTAAGAATGGATGTTAATGGATTACACATTTACAAATGTATTTATTATCCCCAAGTGTGTGTCTCACAGGATTATTAAACTCCTATGAATCAGTATTTTTTATGTTAACATTTAACTGTTGTATCACCGTGGCCTCGTGGTTTCACATATCTTGTAGCCCAGTGTTCATCTCTGATATCCAGCCAGGAAAAAATATAACAAACTCCTAATAAAGTCTGGTGTGTTTGTTACACTGTCTCCCTCTGGAAGCTGAGGATCATCAGGAACACACACTGTTCAGATGTGTTTCAGGTCAGTGAGTGAGACTACACAGTCAGGGATCCGGTGATTGGTAGGCTTTGTTTTCTGGACATCAAAACTGCTTAGCCTGCTTGGACACTAGGCCCACTCATGGCTGCAGAGGGTGCTGCTGCTCAGCAAAGTTACATTTTGCTGCTTTAAATCTGGCCATTGTTGCACGTCATCCCCCTCTTTGTTTTCATTTTCTGTCACCGCCCTGACGGCACACCGATAAATTAGATCTACAGAAGGTTTTAGTGTCTTTTAGCTCATTGTTTTGGATTCATAGCACGTTTATGGTTCAGTCTCTGTTCTCTCATCACCCCCCCATCACACCAAGGTGTGATACACTCACCTATACTACCTGCCTGACAGACTTTTATTAGCAACTAAACTGCTAGAACAGCTAATATGTTCCACAGAAGTTGGTGGAATGAATATGAATGTATCTGCTGGTTCTGCAAGTAAACCACTTACAGATGATGATATGTCGGGGTGTGTGTTTAGTTGCTTGTTTTTGAGTTTTTTCTGGCCCCTAGTGACCAAAAATCAATTAATGCAGCTGTGATGTGGATACAGTCGCCAGATTCTCCAGACATTCCACCTGGGACTGGTATTGTAAGTACAGGAAATCCTGTTTCTTGCAAGTCTGGATTACATTCATTGATAAATATCTGCCTTGGTGTAGTATTTTACAGACAGATTTGCAAAATAAGCACATTATCTGGGCTTAATTATGCCTCTCAGACTGCTGCTCTACGTGAGAGGCGGACATGCTTTGTTTCTCAATTTATGTGGTGGTCATTCATTAAACAACTACGTCTCTGATTGTTAATCCTATTATTTTTCTGCAAACAGTCCAAGGTGTTATGTAAATTCTGCACACAGTCCACAAAGTTTGAAGTGAAGCATGAAATATGTGCAGATCATCCGTATTCAAAGAATTACCAAACACACACCTCATTCTTCTCTGATGAGCCTCTGACAAGCAGGTGGTGACAGAACTATGCCTTAAGCTCTTACATGTTACTGACTCACAAGAACTGTTGACTAAAAACCAGTTTGTTTCTCCCTCGTGGCTCCGGCCAAATGCTTGTGTTAGAAATCCTGTCATTAGAGGTTTTTCCTCAGGCACAGTAAATAAAATCTGCCTCCATAAAGCCTCAACAGAAAAACATCAGACACACCCAAGGCATTAAAAAACCATAATCTTAATGTTGTTTTGTCTTTATTTGGCTGTAACTGATCTGATATGATTCAACCGTATAATTTATCTTGTGTTAAGGAAATATCATAGCAACAAATTTGGCCTGAGTAAATTACAAATCTATATTTTGAGTGCATTGTAGAAAAGTGGGCTTATATTATTATCATTATTATTTATGGTAAAATAAATAGAAACACAACATGTATCGCTGCAGCCTTTGTATATCACTGTCAAAAAGGTTTAACAGGACGTTTTGGTGGACAGATCAGGTTAAAATGCCTGACATATAAATGCAATGTCCTCGTTTCAGTTGTGGTTTGTCACCTACCTTTTCTTTTGAGTGAAAGACAACAGTTGCTTTAGGCAACAAAGAACTAACTTTTTCTTTTGAGGGCGGTGTCAGATAGATGGATTAAAAAAGGATTTTGTGGTATATAGGAAACCAAAACATTTAGTTAATGGTTAAATAATTGTCATCTACCCATTATCATAAGCTTTTTAAAATGTACATGAAAAGAACAAGTGGTGTCGACAGAATAAAAAAGGCAAAGTGTTGGAAAAATTGAGAAAAATTTAGTTTTGCTTGAGGTGGAAAAGTTGGCAGCTCAAAAGGCCAACTGGAGCACATTCTTCTTCCCTGACATCCTCCCTACAACTTTCACAGGTTCGAAAATACTGTCAACTTCCAATGGTGTGAAAGTAAAAGTTGCCATAGAATAGTTATTGCAAGATAACTGCATAATCTTTTTTTTCAGGAGATGGTATAAATAGAACAAACATCTGTATGATAAGGAGAGTCTGAATAATCTTAGAAAAGAATCGAAGAGTGAGGTGAAATATTTACACCGTGTATACATGGGACCTTTGACTTACTTTACTGCCCTCTTCTCACACATGAAATGTCGTCTGTCAACATATAAGGATGCTGACAGCGTTACCATGTGTGCAATAGATTAATACAAAACTTGGGACAGGCCAGTCAGAACGATAAGCTCACCATCTCATTCCTCTGCTTTGGCCTTTTGCTTTGAATGAAGACTCGGCACGCCTCTACGTTTCACCAAAACCTCTGAGAAATGTGTAGTTTCATTTCAGTGAGTCACGCGGCCCCAGGGAAAGGCTTTGATGACGATTCAAGTCTCACTAAACTAAAAGTTGCTTTTTACCCTTCTTGATTGTTATAAGCCGTAAAAAAGAAAGAAAAGAAAGAATGAACATTTGTTTCTCTGTGATTTGACTTAAAAAGCGACTACATCATATGCAACACATTCAAAATACGACAGCATATAATTTCCAAGCATGTGGACTGTTTGTACTTATCCTGATGTTAAAGTTGTTGAACAGAAGGCCTGGATATGATATCATACTCCAGAAGTGTTCACAGTGACTATGGCTTAAAAATATCCCACAAACCACAGAGGACACCACAGGAAATGCCATTAAATGCCATTAGATCACTGTAAAATCAGCATTAAGCCACAGTAACACAATGTAAGCAACATAGAAAGGCTAAAAACCACTCCTATTACCACCAGAGAGACAAAATAATGGTCGTGTCATTTAACTCTCTGCAGGTTTTACTGCATCCATTTCTCTCTTTTAGCGGATAGTCACAGTTGACTGATCTCTTATAGTTCATTGTGAAAATATTCATGTTCCACAGATGCTGTGACACACATTTTGACTCAATAAGTAGTGAGTCACTCATTAACGAAGCTACACACACACACACACACACACACACACAGTCATGCCTCCATGACTTACAAGCACATTACATTGACTTACATTTATTTCCTGGAGATTTACTCTAACTTTAACCATAACTACTACCACTGTAATCCTAACCTTAAAACATGCCTCCACCTTATAATTTAATTATGTTAAACTCAGTCTGTAAATGTCCTTATTATAACTTTAAAACTTCAGATTACAGTGTTTCAGCTTCATTTAACCTCACACACTGTAATCTGACAAAGCTGTACTGGAAACAGAATTATTCTTGAAACAAAGATGAGAGCACTGCAATAACCAGGCTCAGCATGCGTCTGTATTGTGCATGTATTTTAGAGACACAGAGAGATCATTTTGCTTTTCAAAAAATCAATAAAAAGAAAAATAAATGTCAAAAAATTTTCTATTTATTACTTTAAAGGATAATAACCGTAGTTTTTCCAAGTAGGCGGTAAAGTCAGTATTGAGAAACCACCTCTGAATCTGTTTTTTATGTCTGATGTGTTTATATTGGCAGTCGTAGTTTTGGAGTGAACCTCTTCATACTGCGTCTCGTCAGAGGGGCGGCACTTTGACTGCCGTTTACGCATCATTATAAAGCCTAAACTCCCTCCCTCTGAGCGCTGTCCGTCTCCGCCGCTGCGAGCCCTCAGTGTCTGGATCTATGTTGTAGTTAGATGGGCTAGATGCCACACGTCGTTAGCCTACAGGCTGCAAAGGTTGAAAGTTTGATACCCAGTTTTTTGCCGTGTTACTTCTTTTTTGGTGCTTTTTTCTCCTCTGCTTGGATACTACTGACTTAGGCATTGGATATGTGCACACAAGATGATGACAACCCCTTTCCTCCCCGTAGAAGTAAAATAAAATAGGCTTTCGCACACACTGGATTTACTCCTGTCGTTCCATATGAAGAAGTCAAAAGTAAGTGGTGGTTTTGTTTGTTTTTACTTGAGGAAATTAGCAGTTTACGTTGTGGCGTGACGCGGGCAGCGGAACACGTTCCTGCTGCCACACTTAACCAGAGAGCCTTGTAGATTTGGCAGATTTTTAAAGTCTTGAGGTGTTTTTCTTATGAAGAGACACGATCTGATTTGTAATTATTAACTGAAGGCTGGTGCCAGCGGGATCAGCGCTTCCTTTACTGTGGTGTGGCTTAATTGCCCAGCTTCTTACGCTGGCAGTTTGGAAAACCTGCTTTCCGCCAGAACGCAGCGTTTTTTCCAAATTGCTCCACCTGTGCAGATTTTTGTCCCACGTCCACGTTTTCTTTATTTCGTTGGAAGAGGAGCCTTCCTGTGCCTGTCCGATCAATATGTTAATATTAACGGCGTCATCTCGGAGTGTGCGCTCCTGAGACGGGATGGCGCCTTGCGTAACTGTCACTTCTTTAATTTTGAGAAGTTAGATTGTTCTACTTGTAATCAGTGATTTTGTGGCGGAACTCGTTAAATTTCTTCGCGCGCACGTTCGTAAAGCCGAAGAGGTAAATTAACAGTTTTTCTGTCGATTTCTTTTTTGAGTAAAAGCAAAAGTAGTTGCCTTCATTTTCCTGCAACTGTTTGTTTTTACACAGTTTAATAGGCAAACCGTAATTTATCCACCTGTCACAAGTGATCGGGTAAATGATGCCTGTGTTCAGGTACAGAGAGCTCAGGGTGTCTGAGCACATGTATTTTTAAATCGCGGTTCTTCGCCTGAATGTCTCCTGTGACTGATAATGCTTGAAATGAACCGATGATGAATGAGACGGAGTACCTGGCTTTTCATCCACCGGCTCAGGCAGCACCCTCCGGTTATTCAGCAGCCTGCTTTACGCGGAGAGCCGGTCTGTTTTAAGAGCGCTGCAGGGCCAGCTTAGGCTCTGTGTCTGCCTGCCCTGACACCATAATCTGTGGCCTGTGACACGGCTGACCCAGAAATGCACAAACTGAAGACTAAAGGGTTGATTTAAGGTCCCTGACGTTATTTCAGCAAGTGAAAGCAAAGAAATTACGCACGTTTCTACATTCCAGCAGCAGCAGTCATTGCCTGTTTATCACTGTGATTTAGGTACACATCAAGGTTTGATCCTCCATCTGTACCAGCAGGTGATCACCTCAAGGCAACAACTATCCAAGAGAAACACCTTTTTAAATGACCTTTTAATTGAAAACATTCTTTTTTCCCCCTCATTTACAAACCCGCAGCTCCATTTGAGGAAGTCTGCCATGTGAAAACTGGTTTACATAGATTGAATGTGTGTGTGTGTGTGTGTGTGTTGTGCACGTGATTAAGTGTACAAAATAAATTTAGGCAGGTTTAACCTGCATTACATCCCTGAGGCTGTTTAGCTGAACCCTGCACACAGAGTTTTGACTAATCCCTCTGTCACACTTAAGCTTCTTTTAATCACCTGATCATATGAAGAAGTATAAGGATATGAAATGTATTAATATTGATACAGCAGGGTGTGTGTGTGTGTGTGTGTGTGTGTGTATGCCTGCATGCATCTGGGTATAAGTCTTTGAAGTTTCCTGGAGGAAGGGTGGGCATTTCTGCATCCCTGCAGCTGTTAATCAGCAGAGTTTCCTTTATGCTTTTTTAATGAAGTTATACTGTAAGTTGGGCTGTGTGCCTGGTTGCATTAACAGACACCTTTCATCTTTTATTCACTGTCCTTGCCTCAGCTCCTATAGTGCTTTCCATGGTCACGTAGCCACAGATAGAAAATACTCAGCGGCTTTGTCCCAGTTTTTATGGTAGTACAGTAAAAAATAATAATTCTAGTTTTCCTCAAGGATCTTTATTTATCTCCAGGATTGTGGTGTAAAATAGTACATATATAGAGAAATGATAACAGAAGATAAAACCAGGAATTAAATGTTCACTCTAATGAAAGTGGCTGTTAATTGAGTGTAAAATCAGACTGACGAATGTCCAGACAAGCAGTGTCAGAGTGGCATGTATGACAGTGTGTGAGAGGGAGAAAGTGTGTCTAGACCTTCACACTTCCACAGAACATTTGGCACCAGTAGGGAGCGCTAGTTTTCTGATGCCTGCACGCGCAGTGTCGGGGAAACCAGCCGTCTGGGTCTGTGGGAGGTTCAGAGAGACGTCACATATGGTTGGCCCCTCTAACACCCACACACACACACCTGAGCAGAGATATGTGAAAGTCATTTAGCATTATTCAGTCGCAGTAAGTCAAGATATAGACAGATATCCTCTCCTCCACTGTTTGCTCCCCAGGGTGAGATCTCTGCAGTGATATACAGCTGGCTGGTTGTTGACTGGCCGAGCTCTTTGCCCAGGTTACACGATTCCATCCCAGGGAAAGGACACCAGGCAGGTGAAGCCGAGTTGTGAGTGTTGGAGCCGAGCTCTAACACAAGCTGTAAATCCACAGGCTAACTGCTCACATAATGGCTTCTCAGTTTGCCTCTGCAGTATAGCTGTGGCCTCTGACCTGCTGAGGACCTCCGACATCAGAATCCCCCCTGAGCGAACTAGATTGTTATTTTATCGACGTCCTAGATGTATTCATTGTTTGAGGTTTTTGAAATGTGCAGGTAGGTGCAGAACGGAAGGCAAAGCATGAAAAGAGACAACAGACTGCTCTGCATCATTAGATTTATGATGTGACATGTTCTGGGAAGCGTACAGGAAGTAGGCGTTGTGGCGAGGAGGGTGTTGATGTGTCAGAGTTACACTCTCCAGTAATCGCAGCTGAATGAATTAGATGAAGCAGATTTGATTAGAAAGAGCACATGTAATAAAGACTTAAATCTGCTAATCAAGTCTCAGGTTAATGATTTGTTTTAATAGTTTCCTAATGAGATTATGTTAACAGCAGGAAAGGAAACACAAAACATTAAATTAGAGCTACCTTGCTGCGTTGTGCGCGCCAAACATGGTGTTGCTGCTCTGAATCAAATAATTAGCTCGTTTAAAGTGGATCCTTTGACTTAAAAACCACATTCGAACATTGTTAAATTCCCTTCGCCTCACCTCTGCTCATATTCTCTGTCAAATCTGTGAACATTTGCCCCCAGAGGGGAAGTTATGTTACGTTAATGGAGCCTAGAGCAGAGCTGAGGAATGCTGACAGTTACAGTTCTCTCACTGACAGCAGATATATATCAACAGCTCGCATCAGCGACGAATGTTCATTTGCCAGCGCTAGACATCAAATAGAGTCAATGACTCAGTTTTTAAACACTGCTCATGCTTGACTGCACATCCTTTCACAAGTTATTCACTTTGTGTTAATTGAGATCCATCACTGCCACATCATCGTGTGTCAGTTTAAACACTTGAATCTTAATGTGTCCCTGATGCTCCACATATTCTTACATTTATGATGTTTCTTTTATGGCTGCAACATTACTTTAAATGTCCTGTAATTTAGAATTTCAGTTCAAGTTCTGCAGGTTTGAACAATGTCTGTTTGCACAAAGGATTAACCATGTGATGATGGACTCATCGAAGGTTGTGTGGGTTGAAGAGATTAAGTTGCATTGGTCTCCACGGTCACGTGTTACTGGTGAAATTAAAATGAATTTGGTTTATGATTTGTTTCTTTGTGGGAGGTCAGAGTTTGAATACTTTGTCTCTGATGGCAGAATCACTTAGATCTCGACCAAATACTAAAGTCATACTTCTATCGGCAGAGATTTTAATCGGCAAGAACCCAAAAAACATTTTTAAGGTCTCTAATGGAGAGGGGAAAATAGCCACCAGTGATGTTGTAGATGACAAAGCCTGCACAGTTCAGAGCCGTTATGGAAAAGCGAATTAAGAGCGTCCTCGTCCTTTGCACACAAAGCTGAGGTTTGATCTCGGATACAGAAATCTTTGCTTTTAGGCACAAATGGGAGGAAACCGGAGACATTTTCAGTTTTGTAAATAGGCGCTGTAAAAAATGATTTTCTTACCCTGTGTTAAACATTAAAGAAACATCCATATTCAAGGATGTTCACCAGTGCTGTAGTGAGGCCAGGCAGATGAAAAAGTCACTTTGTTAGGTGGTCTCTCGTGATGCAGCACTGTGACAGTGCACTCTGTAAACTCATGTTTACCCAGAGTGTCTTGTAGAAAGAGCCATAACTTGTTGTAAAGCCTTTGCACAGTCACAGTCTTAAAGAATGTTTTTCCCTCATGGAAAAAAATAACTTTTTCAGAACTGTAAAGCACGCAGAATCCATAAAAAAAACAAAGTCAACATGGTTTGAGTTACAGGATTTTCCTCAGACCCGGGCCTTGTGTCTGAGCTTTTGATGTCTTATTTCTGCAGCAACAGGACATTTAGTGTGCTGATCCTGACATGAGCCCATCTGCAGTCTTTGGACATGGTGTCCAGGCTAACCTTAACCCTGCCTTACAGAGGGCGTGCCTTTGAGTAAGCATTTTTAGCAGGAATTCTGCAGATATGCATACCAGTACCTGGAAATGTTGAAGTTCTGCTGTGGGGGGATTTCTGTAAAATTACCAGAGGCCATCCTTTGAATGCCGTCAGATGAGGTGAAGTGTGTGTTTGTGGCAGAGTGGCAGAGGTTTCAGAATATACCCACATCCAGGGAGTAGAAAACACACTCCAGGAACTAGGAGTTGATGCCTGACCGTCTCAGCCTGACGTGCAAGCTTGAAATCACTGGTTGGATTGGTTCAAAGATTTATTAGACCTGGGTTTGGGCTTGTCTCCGCACAGAAGACAGAGTGAGTGGCTGTCATGTGAATCTGAATATTAGAAGGGAAATCACTGTCACATGGATGCGGTACGCGACCAGAGCCGGACTGACGGGTCTGTTTGGTGGGTTGGCAGGAAGTGTGAACCAGGAGCCACGGTGATAATTTGTCAGAGGCAGTTACCAACACTTCTCATTCTTTGTCCTCTCAAATTTCTAAAAGCACACTACTATATTACTGCAGCTTTTCTAACTCAAATTTGATGAAGAAAATCTCCCCAAATGCCACAAATCAGGTCCAATTTATTACACTTAGCTGGTCTCTATCTGGTAGTGTCTCTCCTCTTTCCTATGGGACTTTGATTGACTCAGAGTACAGCGACTGCAGCCGCTAATGTTAGAAACCTGGCAACCACTTCAGCAGGTGCATCAAGGGTTCTTTTAGATATTCTCCTCTGCAGTATTCTCAAGTGGCACGAAGCAGAATATGAAAATGTTGTGCTTTGTGGTTTCTGCTTTGGCTAAGAGACGTAAGTGCATAAGGTGAACCAGCTCTGGACCCACAGTGCTCCTTTATAATGAACCTCTTTCCTTTTTCACCTCGCCGTCTCGGTCTTGGGAATATCTGAAAACATCAAACCATATTTAGAGTGATTTTAAATTTAGTTAAAGTGTTCATCCCCCTGGTATGGGTTGGGAATATTCCTCTGTGCTCTTAGTCCAGTGAAACGTTTTTAAAAACCCTCCGGACAAACTATAAAACTCATGGCAGCCAAGCAAATTCAAACAAGTCTGTTTTTGTTGGTCCTTGAAAAGTTGACATTTGAGGGATAGAAGGTTTCACAGAGTAGCCACAACATCTTCTGCAGTGTTTTCAGGGAGCTGTGGATTTAACCCTCACATACTTTCTGGTGAAAGCTGCTATGAAATGTTGATGAAGCAGGAATTTAAACTCTCCTACTGTAGAACATTTTGGCCTAGAATTTAGCTGAGACCTGACAAATCTGAAGCTAATATCTCCCTGGAGGCTTAATTATATTTACTTAAAACAGGATTTTGTGTGTTTAGGTGGTATTTCATCTCTTTGCAGCAGCTGCAGCCTGCAGTCACTCTGCAGGATAAACGAAGACGTATCATCTGATGAACATGATGAAATCTGAAACAAATTGTGACGTGTTTGGGGGATTATTGTAACATTTTTCACGATGATGGATCTAATTTAATTAGCACACTCATCATCTTGTTGTGCTAAACATACGTACACAGGCTCTTTGAGATGCCTCAGGTCTGTGTGATTGGCATGTTGGCCTTTAAACTCGCATAATTATCAGAAGCTTAAGGTTCCTAACGCATGCAGGACTTCTGGATATTTTTACAAGCACAAAGTCATCCAAAGTGAAAACTCTCCCCCCGGCTGAGTGATTGTGCGTCGTACATCTGACTGAGCAATTGCTGCTGGAAGGCGTTTAGATGAGTTTGATTTGACTCATATTTGCAGAAATCTTCATGCCAATTAGTGCGTCATTTTGCTACGTTTCCACATGATCCACTTTTCTCGTGCCAGGATGAGACGCCACAAAGGACACTTGATCTAGAAATTAGTTTGCACGTTAGAGAATTAGAAAGCGCGTTAGTCATCTCTACTGTTGAAGAAACATCATAGTGGTGGACGTGGTTTTTGTCATAACCACTTAGCTTTGTGCGGTCATGTGAAATGGTTCCACTGGTCTTGTGAACTGTAAACAGGGGCAACAAGAAATCTTCTGCTCATCTGCTGTTTTTTTTTTTTTCATGTGACTGAATTTTAACCTTTTAACTTAACTGTAAGGGCGACTTAAAGTGCATGACAGTAGGAATGTGTTTTTCTACAGAGCCCCTTTTTAAAATAAAAAATCAGCTGATAAGCAGCTGTAATTGGAAATGTGGATACAAAAATTGTCAAATAAAAGAACAGGCGAAGAAGAGCACAGATTTAAGCAATGCCAGCTTTTAGTACTTGACAGTTTTCAATACTGCAGACACTATTTTGTCTGTAACAAAGAGGTGCTGAGGTTCAGTACGCAGCCACACAACAGAACATCATCTGCTCAGAAATGTGTGAAACAGAAACTAAAAGGTAACTGAATAGTCAGTCAGTACATTCTTTTCCTTCTTCCTCAACTCCAGTCTTAGTCATGGTTGCATTCATTACCAAAAAAACAAACTTTACTTCAGGCAGAAAGGCATGTTATTGTCGTCTAATAGCGTCAAGCACATGTTGCTGATCAGCAGCACCGTGGTTGGGCTTTGTGTGATCAAAGCAGGCAGCATAATAAATGAATTGGATTTGAATAATTGGTCCACAATGAGCTGGTTAATGTGGGGGTGACAGCCATTACCAACCACAGTCATACATATCCGGGGATGAATCACAGGATGAAAACTTCAAAGGTTGGTTTTTTTGTTTTGTTTTACAGTTAAGTACCTTTTTTTGCTGCAGCTGTTTAATGATTCAGGGTAAGATGAGGTAGAAATGTGGCAGAGCTGTGGGTGAGAACTTGAGAGAGTAAAAGCATGGCAGGATATCCATGAGGATAAATAAAAAAAAAAAAAAAAAAAAGCAGTTGCACAACTCCGCTTTCTTCCTTGTTGTCCAAGCCAAATTCCCCTCCTGCAGTTTGTACATATTAACCAGATCCGTCTTCACTGCTATTTGTTGACACAGTAAGTGATGAAGCTATATAATGGGACTGTAAAGAGATCTTAAGATTGTGCTTTTCCTTTCCAAGGAAAACAACAGAGATCATGCAGTCATCCAATGCGTTTTATCTTAATCCTCCCCCCTTTCAAAGCTGCTCTCAGTAGCAGGATTAGATTTCCTGCTGGACACCAGCAGGACCGTTTGATTGCAATCAAAGCGTCAGTAGTTTGGGTCAACACGTCCTCTGAGGAGGGAGCAATTTATTTGGTTGAATTATGGCTGGGTTCACTGATGAGTTGTTCTTGTGGATCCCGAGCTGTAGCAGGCTGAGGACAGCAAATTTCACAGTGGAAAAGCAACTGTCTATCCAGTAAACAGAAACAACATAACTGTAATTCTTTGATCACACGTTTGGACTCTAGGGAAAAGATTCACAGACCATAATCTCATTAAGCCCCCGCTCCATCTCAAACAACACATGTCTGGGGAAACTCTTCTCAGGAAATGTGGGACAACAAGAGCTCATCGAGCCAAAGGACATTTACTTGCTCCAAGTCTGAAATAAGAATTTCGTGTCTGTCCCTGAAAATGGCACCACCAGAATGTTTGTCCTCTCTGTTCCCATTGTTTTCTTAACTGCGTTTTTATTTGTGTTTTCGCCATTAAATCCTCTAATCCCCTCCAGCTCCCTGACATTTTGATAATATTTGGCTAAAAGGCCACAACATTTGGTACACACTGATCTCTCAGACCCTTTGTTTAACACAGCGGGTGCTGTCTCTAATCTCTACCAAAACCATGGTGAGGTCTGGCCTCCTTAGACATTTGTAAAACTGTTTGTTTCCTGTTTTTCTCTGAAACATATACTTAGTCACAAACACAAGAGAACAAAGTGTTTTCATGTTGATTTAAATGAGCTATTTCTCTGTTTAGAGCGCCAGGCTAAAAATTTATCATTAGCCGTAGCTACGTGTAGAGCACCAGCGCCTTTAAGTGGTTTAATTGATCTCAGCCCACGAGGTCCCGGCCTCTGTCTGTCCAGCTGTTTGTTTTCTTCAGACCTGCATAGCTTTATTCAGAGGTCAGAGATCCAGGGGAGGCTGTCGTTGCTTTGATGTTACTAGATTTTGCCCAGCAAAGGTGCTCGTCACATCGCTTCTGAAGTGAATATCTTCATTTCTAAGCATTCATCATTCAGTGTTGCACGTTTAGATGTTTTTCATTTTATTTGTTCTCTTTTTGCTGATCTGCCCTTTAAGCCTTTACCAGTAGTAATGCACTGATCCAATCTGCCAGATCAGGTTTGGCCAGACATTGACCTTGTTAAGTGGATCAAGTATCAGCCAGATCCACGTAAGAAAAAGTTCTTTTATCAGTGTCATCATAAAACGCACTCTTTGTGCTCTAAATGACATTCATCCCGTCATGTCAGGCCACTGGATCGGTTTTTAGCACCGCAGCAAACCCTGGTGTATAATACTGTCTTATTTATCCCAGTGAGATCCATGCTGCGAGGGAGCTGTAACAGATCTTTTTTCACTGCAGATATCTTGGCTTGTCCTAGCAGGAAAAGCACAGGTGTAATTGATAACATTAAAATTCCATTTTATTGAGCTAGTCTTGCCCTGGTATTGTGTGTGTGTGTGTGTGTGTGTGTGCCTTGCTAATGGGAACTGAGCCATACTGAATTTGTTTCACCTGTGCTTTTTCTGCTCTGACAAAGCAGCATGTCTGTTATGAAGAAGATCTATTCAGGGTGATTAATTTGGGAAAAAGAGAGCAAATTGTTTCGAATCAGAACTCAGAACCCAGAATTAAAGCATGAGAATTTGTATGTGCAAAAAACATTTACGTGCACCCTTGTGGCTGTTTAGCTAAACTGTAGGAAATATTCCCCCTAAACCCTTAGAAGCAGCTAAACAGTGGTTGTGTGTCACCAGGAATTATTGTTAGTGTTGACAGACACTTATTTGGAGTGTTTGAAGGTTTCACTGTTCTGTTTGAAAGCTCAGACAGTGTGAAAGCCTTTGTAATGACACCTACACTGTGCTATGTTTCTCTAATATACACCATCACATACGCTCTAATCACCATGTTCATCCAGAGATAATACTAAAGACTGCAACAGTTACTGCTGCCAAGAACCGCCCCAGACTTGTCAGACAAGTGCCTCTAAAGCCTTTGCACAACCAGTTTGGTTCAGTACATGTCAGTGTAATAGTCTGACTCCTCTCTATTACCTTGAAGTCTATTTAGTTAGTGCCAGCTGCTGTAAGTGCACCTCAGCAGACAGAAGCAGCAGCAGATTGAATGTTAGATGCTAATTTGATTTACACAAGAAATGAGTGCGCTCCAGTCGCTTGGAAACTAGTGCCCAGTTTTTGTGTCAGGGCTCTGTTAATTTAGCCTGAAAATACCTTTAACAAGTCAAGATTTGGGGATAACTGCAGTCCTGCCTAGGGCTGGGTATCATTCAAAAACAACTAAGAAAATGACATTACATATTATGGTACAAATCTTCAGTTTTATCCACTCAAAGCAGTTTTCTAACACAACAAATAATTTTCAGTGCAAAAGAACAGGTAACAAGTCAGTGTCTAATGCTCACTGCTGCAGACTAAGGACCTTTAAATCTTCATGCAGTTGAACACGGAGCAACTTTCTGCTCGTTCAAATGCTTCATGAAATGGGTCGTGTTGCTGGCCTTAGTAACAGTGTCTTTTTTGCAAATATTGCATTGCGCACTAATGGCATCAATCTTAATAAAATGGAGCCACACTTTTGACCTTGGTTGCATTTTTTAACCGCTTTGACACACACACTGTGGTTCACAACACAGATACATGTGAACCGCGTCTGTGGGTGTAACCATGTGAGTATTTTTCCTGCATGCCTCTACTGCGTGTTACAGCCAATCACCAGCAGCATTATCAGATCTTGATCATGTGATTAATTCCTCGGCACCGATAAAACAGGGCATCTTTCAACACCGGGTGGTATCGAGCATTTCAATCGGTGCCATTAAAGAACTGAAGTTCAGTACCCAGCCCCAATCCTGTCCTTAGTAATGTTTGACTCATTGCAAGCAGAAAAAGTCTAAAAAGCTATTTTGATAATACTCAGGCAGCTGTCTTCACTGTCTTATCTTTATGGTTTTTATGAGGCAAAAACTGCCGTCTGAATATTGAGGGCTTCTTTTGTGAGCAGTTTGTTCATTGAGATGTTAAATATTGACATGTGAATGTGACTAAGGTCCACTCTGATGACCTGTGATCTTACCATTCTTTACAATATAGTGTGGGAGAGAAACATGATTTTTTTCTAGTCAGTAAACAGCATGAAGCTGTAGAAAATGTTCGCCCCCCGTACAAAGCAGTGAGTTATATAAACAGTGTCACAGACAGTAAATACTGTAAACATTTCAGTTATCAAGGGGATAGATTGTGGCTGGGAACAGAGTGGGAATGCTAAACAGTGACGGTTTATCTTCCACTGCACAATGCAAAATTAAGTTTTTCATATTGTTATTTCGTTTCTGAGAAAATCCCATAGAAACAACACAGATATCACCAAAGACATCTGATCAAAGGGAAAAAACAAACCTCTAAATGAAACATTAATTTGAAACCCTTGGTTAACCTTAGCCTGGATCAGCTCGAGAACATCTGGACGACAACAGCAGCCTGGTATTTTCTTTGCACGGCCTTTATCTTCTGCCCTGTTTTAATCCTCATTATGAAACATGGGAACTTACATCACATGGCAAAATTCAAAACAACGACCTAGGCAAAAGGATAAAATATCCATCTCTCTGTCAAAACAGGCTGCATGTTGCTATGGTTGGCTAATGTCATGCAAGGTCCTGTGTTCCGCTCTTATGAGATTATGTGGTTAAGAGGGCCACGAGGCCGGCGGTCTGGAGAGCCTGTTCAGCTAATGACGCCCTGGGTTCAAAGTGGTGGTGAAAAATGAGACATGGGTAATCATCCTCCGCATCAATATGATGAGGGAGAGCAGACTCGCAGGCCCTGAGAGCTGTAATGTACCTGACAATGATGGACAAGAGGCCTTTAGCTTGAGGGTTGCACCTGACTGTTCAACTCTTGTGGTCTGATATCAGCTGGTTCTGCTGTTGATGGAAGAAAAGTGGCTGATTTGCTGCTCAGACACAGACACACAACATCGTTTTCTAAATAACTATAAGGGCCATTTTCAGCATGGGAGGTAATTTCATTCCCTGTCAGTGCAGCTGTGACTTCAGTCTCACAAGGTCACTCAGAGAGTGTCAGGGAAACAAATGAGTGAGTTGAAGTCATCTCCATTTTCTCACTGAAGCCTGTTGTTTATTAATATGTTTGGCCCAAACTGTGTCCTGGGAGTCCATGAGCGTTTTTGGAACTTGTAGAAACAAGATCTGTTTATTTTTGCTTGGGTGTTATTTAACTAAGATGTTTTCCCATCTATATCTTTGTTGAAATTAGACAGCTCATGATAAGATTGGAATTACTGTTCCATTTTGCATCTTTGTTTTATCAAAGTATGTTGTATATGTTTCCGTGGACTGGAACATAGAATATTATAATTATGCTGACAAAGATTGATTCAGCTCAACAGATATTACAAAAATACAACATTCTGTATGGGTGATATCCACTTACACTGGAAGATTTAAGACAGATGAGATCAATCAAAGTGCATTGCTTACAGAAACTGTGCGTGCATACAGAAGAAGAAGAATGATTTCTCTATGCGCTGCAACTGTAACTTTATTTTAGTAAAACCAGACTGAAATGGCTGCACTTCTAATGAAATATCTGATCTAAGTAATCTACAGCTATTGTTGTCAAGATTGAGCAATCAAACACCCAAATGCATACATAACCTGCTTTAAACGTAAAAATGGTGACATACCAACATTTTGTAAATGTTGGTATAGCACTGTGGGCACAAGGAACCACACTAGGGGTGTTTGAAATGTTTCCTTTATTCTCTAATCCCATACATGAAGGCAGTGGACATATACAGTACGTTTGCTCGAACACACTGTCAGCAACAAGAAGCCAAGAATTCAAACCTGGAAGCCACCCACTACACGGATGGTTGCACTTCGGATTGTTCTTATATAACAAATGATGATTGGAGGAATTCTTCATGCAAACATTATCTTTTTCTTTTTTTTGCTGGAAGCAGTCATCCCCCAACCATGGGATCATAGATCTACTTGTTTCTCTACTTTCATACGAAGTGGAATTAATATCCGGTCTGATGATTTTGATTAGAGACCCGTTTTAACAGCTAAAACAATTTAGTAAAGCCTGTAAAACAGATTTTAAGGCCTGAACTCTACAGAGCCTTTACAGTCAAACCATGCAACTGCATTTACGACCTCAGGAGCCAGTCAGATGTTGGTGGACGTTAACATTCAGTCTCTTGTAATTAGGCAAAATATGTCTTTTATCTAACAACTAAGTGCAATATATTTGGATTTAAAGGCAGCTACCCAGATGTGTGCAGGTTGTTGATTGATAGGAATTAGTTTTGGATCCGTGATGTGCAAAACTCAACAGTTTATGGCACCAACTTCATTGTTCACTCCCCCAAAATATTTAAATATAATCCAATGATATAACAGCACTGAGAAGACAGTCTCAGCCAGTAGCTGCACCTGCTTCACGGTAAAACTTGGTTGGATAGTGTATGGGCATGTTCAGGCTGGATTTAAGCTCAATTTTCTGTAGTCTGTTTTTCCAGCCTCCATTCACACCCAGTGCACTAATGGTACAGATGTTAGCTTTAGTGACAGCTCTGACTTCTACAGATTTCAAAACTTACCAGCAAGTCGACTTTTATCAGTTTTTTTATCCAGACTTCTCCCATTTTATCTCCTTCCCCGTAGGTTCATGAAGGGGAGTCACTGCTTCGGGATGAATACAGATTTTTCACTCAAGCTGTGAAACTCACTTGGCCCTCAGTTCTCGCTGCCCTGAGCGACCTGAAAAGGGAAATCAGCAGTAGCGTCACAAGTAACAGCAGCAGACGATAGTGCTGCAGATGACAGCATGGTGGTATGAGAGCATGAGAACATGTGGTTTTACACGGTAGGAGAAAATTTTATCAAGTCCAACACAAGCAGTCTAGACAAATCAATACTGTGATAGCTGGTTTTGTAAGGAGGTGCTGAGTCATCAGAAGTTTTTGTGTCTTTTAAAGGCAGGTGTACTCTTGAGCCTCTCGTGAGCAAAATCTAAGGACAACTGTATGTGGAGGAGTACGAATGACTGTAGTTACAAATGTTAAATCCACTGAAGAAGTTTTGCCCCTTAGTACATCTGTCAATATCTCAGAAATGCATGGATGGATTCCCATAAAACCTTGAGGGTCTGGGGGAAAGAACCGATTGATGATCATTCGGTGGTAATCCAGATCTCGGAATCTCGCCATGAGGATTTCTTTTTAAGGTTTTGTTGACATAATCAGTCACAGAAAATGTGTATTTACACTTAAAACAATGTAGAAAAACATTAAATGGTCAGCCATACTTTTTGGTCATCCATTTCAGGCCTTTCCTAGAATATGATTGAGGAGTAGAAGGCCCTTGGAGAGTTAAAACCTGCACCAATACTCCACAACTAGAGAATGAAACTGAAGGTCTAAAAGCAAAAATGTCAGATCTGGACCACCATCAAGATTATAATGAGTTGCTCTGTTCCCCAGGGACCATCTGCCCACCAAATCTCATGAAAATCTGTTCAGAGAGCCACTTCACAACTTGTCAGCAGCAAGAGCTTTAGCGAGATTTGAATCCCCAGCTTGTGTTAGAAGTCACAGCTCCTCTAACATGGCCTGTTTCATGGGCTGTGAATCTGTCCCATAAAGACTTAAGTAATGGCGGCAGATATCGCTGTCATCACTCACACATCACATCCTGCTGTGTACACCGGTGTGTTTACCTACTTGTTCTCTCAACGAAAACCACAGGGATGACTATAAATTTTAAAAGAATAATAACAGAAAATGACTATGAGCTCAGCTAGCCGGTCACAGCTGCGCTCCTTTCAGCGGAAAGAGTGCAGATGTTGCAGAACATTTTGACCCTCCTCTTGTTTTACGCTACATATTGAAAGCACATGTAGAGAGAAACCTTGATTTTCTGGAAATGTTTGCATGTGGTTTCTTCAAACTGGAATCGACTGATAAAGAAGACAACGGTCTGATGACTTGGAATCAAATGTATAATGTCTTTCTGAGTGACAGCTCTTCCTTGTTGGTTTTGGCTGATGAGTATAGATGACTCATCTATACTTAGACTTGAAGATCATACAGTGTATGGTATACTGTTCTGTCTAAGAAGATTATCATTTCATTTCCAGTCTGACATTTGTTTGACATGAAGCATCAGAGGCCTCCACCCCCGTTACTCCCTGAATCATCCTTTAAGTAAACTTTGCAGGGCAGAGCCAGCGCAAGTGTTGAGTGAATTTCCCATTCACTGAAAACACATACATGAGAGTGTCACTGAAGCTATGAAATAAATTTTGAGCTGCTGAAATGAGCTGCAAAAAATTCAGAGCTAGTAGTGAACAGGAGTCTTAAGAGTGTCCATGTGACCTTTCCTTTCCTTTGCACTACTTGTCAGCTCAGAGTAGACGAATACATGTCACTATACTTTATTCTCATTCAGTCAGAATGAGAGGAAGAGCTCAGAACTATTTGTGGTGGTTTAATATAACCCTGGATTTCTTATTAAGTCGGCATGTCACTTGAGATTTTGTGACTTTGTGTCTGGAAGTTCTTAAACAACATTTTTTTTTAGTTCAAATTACCCCACAAGTTTTGGAGAAGACAAAGATCCTATTGTTGATTAAATCTGATATTTTCATTTTGTGCATTATTTCCTTTAATTCTTTCAAAATGGGTTTTATTATTTGGGCAAAATATCATGTTTTGCTTTGCTGAACAAGTTGTAACATGGCAACGAGCAAAATCCCTGACCTTATGTGGCTGTATCTGGGGCGTCTTTGATTTCATTCGTTGTTATTATCTTGTACAAATGTGGTTCATTACATGCAGAGGCTCAGGCGAAACTGATGAATTACAAGATGTCCAACACCTTTGCCTTTTGCTAATCTCTCCTAAAACATTGCTTGCTTATCGTCCTTGTCTGCCATTTACAAGACAATTAGTTTTGTTCACCAGAAGAAGCAAGGTGGAATTGAATTACATCCCATCTGCCCTTTACATGAAGCTTTTCCTTTGGCCTTTCCTGCCGTTGATGGATCATTGTTCCGTTCTCTTCCTGTTGTGGCTCTGTTTGACAAATATATAGTAACAGGAGGAATGTGGGTGGCGGAGTCTGCCTTGAAGATTTGAAACGACTGATATGAATTGCCAAACTGGCAGGGACAGTGTGGATGGCAAAAGTATGAATGTGTGTAACTGCACAAACAGCGAGCATGGTTGAACCCATGCTTAAATAAGCTATAGAACAAAATCTTGTTGTACTGGCTGAAGATTAGACACGGCTCAGCTCACTACGATCTTTTGATCCTGCCCACTGAGTCCCATTTGTGAAACTCGCTAAAGCTTTATTCACTCAAAGAGGAGGTTCACTTTCAAGGTTGCTGAATTGTTTTGGGTCGGAGTCTGACTAACCCTAATCATCTCTAAGAGGAGCATTGCTGATCCATTGCATAATATAGACAGGCTGGCACAGAGAAGATACAAGATACAAGGTCAGCCAAATGAATGACAACTGTTACAGTAAAGCCCACACAACACCATTAGGCAGGAAAAAACCTAAAGGAAGAAGCCGATCGCAGGCCTGCGATTCAACCATTAACCTTCCCTATTTGATAACTCTGAATCAACTGAGAGCACCTGAGGACCGCTCACTAATGGTCTAAAAATTCTGGTGTGACCAATTAAGACAGAACTGAAAGAGCTGATAGTTTGCCTTTTTAAACAAAGCTTCTGTCATCTGCATGAAAGGAGCCTCTGTTTATGTAAAGAATATTGTTGCCTGGTGGAAGACTGTCATTATTAACGCTACTTCAGGGGCAGTTGTCATTTACATGGAAAAGGGAACACAGTCAATTCATTCATTCTTTCACTCTTTTGTTCATTCATTTATTGTACAGAAAGTACAAGTATCTGATCTGTATTTTTAGTCGTTCATTTACCCAGTTGATCTTTCTCTTGTGGCTCTGTTAAATTCCACTTGGCCAAAGAAGGACCCAGGAATTCTCTGATAATTATAACTAACAGTTAAGTTATTGGTAACACTTTGCCTTTCCTGCTATGACAAGCCAGAATGAGAGCCAGAAGAAAGGTCTATTGTCCTCTGGTACATTGAAAACTTCCATTGCTTCATGTCAGCATTACAGGAGTCTAAAGTTTCTCTCTTGGAGCAGTGACATCTCTTTTCTTTTGGCGTCAATGCTCCTAAAAAGAGCACAAATATGTATTTAAAAAAGCCACATATTCAGTTGCCTCGCACTTATAGGGATTTCAGAGGCCAGCGTGGGTGCCAAAAAGTCATTTGTTGCATTTTGCTTGAATGACTATGAATTCTGCATGTGCTATTTGTACTATCAGACTCTTTCTTGTGTCCTCTGATTGGTTCCATCAGCTCCAATTCAGCTTTTACACATCAGACTTTAGACTCGTGGTAATTTAGCATAAGAGCATAGCAAGGGTCTGTCCAAAACCAAATTGATAATTCACTTGTGCAGACAAGTGACCCTGTGCGCCCAGAGGCACTGAACCACTGAACAGTGCTCTACTCAGCATTTATTATTGCCAGCTATACCTCTGAGCTGCTGTAAAATCACTGTGAATCGCAGCATGTAATTGTTTATTGCTGACGTTCTTAACATTAAAGGCTGCTTTGTGCATATAATGTTAGTCTATAAATGTGGTCAGAGGTTTTGGAGGGCTCATTGCTGTTGGGTGTTTCAAAACTGGTGACTTCAGGTTTTTTAAGTTCAGCTGTCACCTGCATATAATTTACTGTACTTTTCCTTTTTTATTATTATTATTTCATTATCATAACATGTGGCTAATATCTTTTTTTTCCTCTTTTGATCTGCAGATTTGGATACGCGTCTGTGTCTATTTACTGCTGTTCATCACGCTTGGGGTACATTCAAGTAAATTTGACGTCAACCCAGTGACAGATGACATCTCTAGACTCTCTGTTTTGGTAAGGACAGTGCTGTGATTTAGCTTTAATTAAAACATTTTAGGCTAACCTTAAAATACAGCTAATTTAACAAGCTAAAACATTCAAACTGTACATTCAGTCTGCAAAATACCGCATGGCACTGTCACTGTGCTAAAATTTATTTCCATATATTTGCACAGTATAGACATCAAAGCAACATAACACACCATCACTCATCATGAGCTCAGATTTATGATTTTGCAAGTGAGATAATTAACAGTCTGGACAGACATATGGCTGTGTTACACCACTACTGAAAGAGACATACATGATGAGTCATTCTTTTCAAAAGCCTTGCACTACCTGCTTTATCGTAAAATGTGCAAAGGTCAAAAAGTGAGGGAGTTCAAGACACATCTCCTCAGCAAAGAGAAAGAAATCAGCTTAATGGTAGGACAAAAAACATGAACAGATACAGAGATAGGAAGTGCAATCCAAGCAAACCTGGATAATGTTTAGATTATGGTGTGTTTGTCTGTAATTAAATTGTTTTCTCTTTTTTCTTCAACAGAGACAAAATATTCCTAAAGATTACAAAATTCCTGTACATTACGTTCCAAAAGAAGAGGTAAGATAACATCCAGGCTTTTTTCTGTCCTTCTTCTTTTTGGTTTGTGATCAGCGTTTCTCTGAATCTAAAGATCTAGATTTTCACAGTCACCCTTTGATGTTCATGATTCAGCAGAAACCTTCAACATGTAGACACATTAAAAGGAACAAACCAGTTGACTTTGGTGACCTCCCGCTCAGCTGTACCATCACCCCGAGTGTTGGCTGACGTTATAGCTATTGCACAGTGTGAAAAAATGTGTCATCTGCTGGATGCAGTCTTATCTGTGACAGTAGCATCTGCACTTTGTGTTTAGTTGTCATTCAACACATCCTGTTGCTCGTCTCACTCCATGTCTCTGCTCTTCTCTGCTTCTCCTAGGGAGGGATGTGTTGGGTAAAATTAAACGTCTTCTACCTGGAGGAGAGTTTACAAGATTTAGCACATAAGTTTGGAAACATTTCATCCAACAGAAAAGATATTAGCATATTCATCCAAATGCTCCAAGAACTGCGGCTCAACATGGGGTCTTTGGTAAGTTCAAGTTCATTGTGGTTGTGGCACAGACCTACAGAGTGCGTCCAGTGACTGATGCTGCACATTCATCACTGTTAAGGAAAACTACAACTTTACGAAGCAAAGAAACCAGCATGACCGACAAACACTGACATTATCCAAGCCTGTACCACAATACACACGTGATTAACTTGTTTATTGCAAGATGAGCGTCATTTATCTCTCATCTCATCTTTGCAGGAGCCGATCATGTATGATTTTGAGTGCCACTACAGGGAAGAGAGGTGGCAGACAGCACAATACTTTGACTTTGTCAAAGACTTTCTTTTAGCTGCACAGAGTAGAGAAGATTCAGATGACTGTTATCCTCCTCCCTGTCCCACCACATCGTACACAGGAGGATATATAAAAGGTAAATATTTTGTATTGTTGTGCTTGTCACCAGAGTTAGTGTTGTGGCAGCCTTTTTTTGTTGCTGGTGCCACCATTAACTGCAGGTGTAAAGGGAAACTGAGTCTCTTTCATATTATTTCCACTGCCTAAATGTTTCACTGCTGCTTGGCAGGTTTTACTCATATTTCAACAGCTCTTGTAAAATCAACAGAAAGTTAGTTTTCTCTGGAGTAAAGGGGGTTTCTATGATGTGAAGTCAGATACTGTAATATTGCTGGAGACAAGGTTATGGGCTCAGAAAGACAAAAACAGACACGGGTCAAATCACAATACGACGCAGCTGTGACTTCTGCCTCTCGTGGTGAAAAGCTCCTACATAAAATGTGTCATATCTCAGGCATTAACCCCAGTACAGTGATTTGAAATGGTTCAACTGTAACATTCCCACAGTGACCTGCGTGTTGCGTACTCATGTCCGTCCCATCTGTAAGCCAAAGGATACTACAGTAAAGGGGAAGCTGGCTGCGTCGCTCTTATTCAACAGTGGATTTGTGATAATATCCGTGAGTGGGCGAGTCTCAGATTCACAACTCGGATCAAGTTTGGAATGAAGCTGCCTCAGGAGAAAGATAAGATCACCTGAATGGTTGCCAGCCAGACATTTTATGTGTGATTTCAAAGTATTATTAAAAAAAAAAAAAAAAACCTTCTCAACATTTTTTCACATAAATATCAGCAGAAGTTCAAAATTTCCTGCAGAGCTAAAAAAAAAAAAAAAAAAACATCAGTCAAGCTTTAAAGATACGTATCAGTCATCTCACTGTCATCATGTTTTTACAGCCTGTTTCTCTTCAGAAAAAAAGTATCTCCAATAATAACAGAGTGTTTATGGCGAGGCACATGACTGTGAAGTTGTCCAAAAGTCGTTTTCAGTGCTTTTAGCGCCACAGTCAAAGTTGCAGATGTGGATATCTCAAAACCTCAGCAAATTAGTCCAGTCTATCTGCGTCGCCTGATACCACCAGTGATAAGTGAGAAAATGTGTGTTTTTATGATTTGGGTTAACCCGACTCTTAAGTGTTTTATTGCAGACGGCATTAGCAGCAGGTCACACTTCCCCACACACATTTTCGGAGCTGGTCTACAGATTCAAAGCAGCAACATTCCAGACACAAGCTCACTTCTGCTTGTAAAACCACCGCCACCCTCTTTGGACTATTGTGAACAGGCTCTATTTAGGACAGATCTCTTGTGGCCGTTTTCGAGAAGCTTTTAATCCAGGAACCATTATTTCTTCACAAGAACTTTGCGAGATAAAAACTCAAAACCGTCTCAGTGCTTAGACGGCCCGTGGAGACACGGCTGAGTCACAGGACTGAGGGAAGATGTCCCCAGGCAGCGCATATGAAAAGGAAGAAAAGGGCCGAAACCTGATTGTATACGTGTTGATTACAGAGCAATCTTCCAATCTTCCCAAGCGCTTGGCTTTTCTTTGCCCGAGTGGTCGGCTCAGATCTTTTGTGTGTGTGTGATGGGAGGGGGGTAAAACAGGTGGCGTTGAGGTGACTTTTTAGCACCTGACAATGAAATGTTTTCATCATCAGGAGTAGCAGTGACACTCCACCCTTTTTCATCCCTGCTCTCAGTTTTTGCTCGTCTCCTCTCGTAACACCAAACTCACCAACCCATTGCTTCTGCTGTTGTTTTGTTTTTTTCCCTCCAGCATCGTCCCCGTCCAGCAGTACAGGCTCAGGTTGTCTGACAGACTGCAAGGAACGTAAGTTTGCATTTCGGAGTATTACTATATAAGTGTCAGGCCTGTGATGGTGTTAAACCGGCCCAGCTGCTGTGTCAAAGTGGCAACTCTTGCTGGGCACATTCTACAGCAACTCAGCCCTTTCCCTGGAGCTACTGTCACTTGATTAATGACACTCTCCAGGGCTAATTCCTCATCTTGTCTTTAGTCTCATGTCTTATCTTGCCTGCTGTAAAAAGGCTTTTCTCTACCCGTCTTGTTCAGTCCCTAGCATGTAGCTGAGAGAACGTACACTGAGTAACTATTAACACGCAGTAATAGTGTGTACGTGCTTAGTGAAATGTAACAGCAGTAACAACGAAGAGAGGGTTTTTGTTATCTTAGCTGAGCATCCAGTCTCATCAAATGTAAAGTTAGTGAGAAGAGAAATCTTTAATCTCAGTTGTTTTGTTTTTTGCGGGTGTCTGGTGTCATGTATTTGTCAGCGTGGATGGATTACAAGAATGTGGTAATTTAATACAACTTTAAAGCCCTCCTCCACTCAAACATGTGTCTTGAGGTTCACTGTGCAGAATGATGTATGTGCAGAGTCTGACACTAGACACAGGTTTCACATTGATCTGTGTATTTATATAGGAAATGAACACTTGTAGAAAAGCCTTGTCAGACACAAAACTAGTATTTTTATATGTCATAGAACATGTCTGGACGGGGTCTTTAAAGCTGGAATACTGTATTAAAATGCAGTCTCTGCCTATAAACTGCTGAGCGCAGCTTATGTTATTGTTTATATGCCACCTTTGAAGGCTTTAATTGATTGTGCAACAGTAAAAGCAGGATGTTAATAATCAAGCAATAAATAAACAGCAAGCTAGTATTTGCAGCTGTTCTATGCTGATGGTCTTTAATGCCCACAGTCAGCTGAAAAATGTTCATTTGGTTTTAATTTAAAAGTTGGATGCACAGTGAAATCAGTTTGAACTGTACCTAATTCTACTACTAGCAACATTTTTGGGTCAAATCCATTTTCAACCAAGTGTGAAACTGATTTTTTTCTTCTTCTTTTTAGCCCCAGTACATAAACCAAGATTCCTGCCTGTGGTGGTGGAGCGAAGCCTGCTCTCCTTACTGTTCATTCCACTCATAGCCCTCGTATTCCTGCTTGTGTGGAAGGTGAGCTGACCTTTGACCCACGGCACTAAACTTCCTGAGATGCCTCAGAGATATGAGTGTTTGTCTGTGGCCTCTTTTACTGTCAGGAGAGATAGCGCTTTGTTCAGTGGAATTTATGGCAGCCGACAACAGCCTTTAACATTTCTGCAGATGCCGCGCAGACTGTGTCGAACTGAGCTGTGATGATTTCTGGAACTGAGAATTTTTGTACTAACAGTGATTTATCCTGAAACAGGTCCGATCACGAAGGAACGAGGAGGATCTTGAACAGAATCCTGGAGCAGGTGGACTCTTCACAGGAACAGAAGGGACTGCACCTCCATTAGATGAAATATCAGAAAAGTAAGCTGCCATTTTCTCCCTCACACACATTACAGTCAACTGGAAACTTTTCCCCTTACTGTAACTCACTGCCTGCTCACACTGAAAACTGATTAGTTTCTCTGGACCAAACGGCTGCAGACAGTGGGAGAGGCTTTGATTTTCTTCAGCGGTCATCAGCATGGGTTTGACACTTGATTAGATTTTAGTTTAGTTTATTATTTTTGTACAGAAGGCCTGCGTCACAAAACTGGAAGCGTGGGTTTTGAAGGAAGTGGGCATTGAGGAAACAGAGAGACCGCAGAGAATGCAGCTGCATTATGAGAACTGTAGTATCCATGCATTTTTGCCGCCTCACTCACACTCACAGACGACCAAGACCGTCTCCTGCTGGAACAGAGCCGAACTCTTACATCATTTTATCCCTGTCGTAATTTTCTCTTGACATGTATGAAGCAAATTCACAAAGAAAGCAGTGAGGCATAAAAATAAAGTAAATGAAGTTAAACTGTGACGACAAGCTTATTGAAACGTGACACATCAGCCAGTGTTCGCCGATCAGTCCGCCGTGTACGAAGTGCAAAGACCTCCGGTGACCTGTGGATGGTGTGTTCTTAAGTGTCGAGCCACTTCTGCATGATAAGTGCTCAATTGCGTACCCAGAGTGTTAAAAAAGTTCAAAGAGTCTGAACTCAGGCCCTGCTTGACTTTCTTGGAGCATGATTATTAGAACGCCGCCTGACTGGGCTTGACTCTCGTCATGTGAAAGCTCTTTCAGCCATTTCTGCTTCTCTAGATGATTTGTTGTTGTTGTTGTTGTTGTTGCAGGATAGTATCTAATATATTTATTTCTGCTCGCTTACAGAAACAAGTTGAACGTCATTGAAACGGTGTAATGCTTTTCTACCCTTCGATGTTCTTCAGCATAATTGGTGAGATTTCCTTTCTTTCTGTTCAATTAGACAAAAACAAAATAAAGAGAGTCTTGTCTGAATCCTCTAAACCCTCTCTCCACACTTTTCTTTCACAGGGCTCTACTTTTTTCTTCTGTTGGTGTCCAAAGGTGATGAAAAACAACCATGAAGCTGACTTCCATAGTGAGATCTCAGAGGTGAAAGGCCTGTTTTTGACTGCTCTCCAGATTTACGACGGCAGATCCTCGATCGCCGCCACCAAGATTTTTCTGGTTAAATCATGCCTGCTACTGTATGGATAAGCTTGCCTTTCTTGTAAGACTGCATTAACCCCATGCTTTTGAAAAAGACTGTGAGATTTTGGCAGAGAGAAATCCCCGTGCCACGCCCTGCAAATTGTCCATCAGAACCTGCTGCGTCATGAACTCTTTGGGGAAAACTTTGCTGCCCCATCAGCACGTTGCCACTGTCTGCCTGTGTTTTTTGGGCCCACCAGTTCATCTTCAAACAGCAGAGCAGAGTGTGACTGACACTGGTTATCTCTTGTATGAACTGAGGCATGAATTACTACCTCCGGTAACCCTCACGCTAACCATATCCTCAACAGCTCTACAGTTTCCTCTTAGTCTGGGGTTTCCCAAAGAATATAATATTAAACATTGTAGTTCCAAGGTGTAGTCACATGTCAGGTTTAGCCATGTACCCATGGGGGTGTATGATGTATTTATTTATTGGTGGTGGCACTGAGCTGCTGCTGTTGATACAACTGAAATGTTTCAAGCGATCATTTAAGAGCACCTTTACTAATGGGTCACATTTAAAGAACAATCTGTATACTAACACGTCATAAACCCAAAAACACCTGAACAAGTGACATTTCCTTGTATGATGATGATGTTGTTGTTGTTGTTGTTGTTGGCATATATGGCTTGGGTGATTTAGGCTGTGTGAATGGATTACATGGAAAAAATATATATATAAAAATAAAATATACAAAATATGCTACTTTGACTAACGTACATTTAGACCATTCAAATCTGCAATGACATTCTGCTAATGAGTATCAGGGATCTGTGGATTCAAAGTGTAGGTGTCAGATACATGTAAGACAACGATGGACCTCCCATAGTAAGTGTTAGCGAAACAATGCCTTTATTTTTTACTGATCTCTTCTTTATGCTTGTGTTACAGGAGAGATTTGTGACAGCCATTCTTCTATGGAAGGGAAAGAAACTAAAATGCTGAATTTGTAAAACGCAGTTTGTACTAAGGAAGGTTATGTTGTGATTGATGGATACAAATGTCATATAATATAATATTTGACAGTTCATTCAACAACCAAATATACTTGCGAATCAATCCCATCAGTTCAGACTGTTCATTCATGAGGTTTAATGTCTCTACTAACTTTGCCTTTGTCTCCAGTATCAGTGTGTTGCTTGCAAAATAAAACTCATTGTAGACAATCTGTACAAAGTTAGTTAGTGCGTTTATCAAGATTCACACGCTGATGAAATGCTGAAGGATGATGCCACTAATGATTAACTTTACAGACTTGCACCTTGGTTATTTTCACAATCCACACAGCTCGCCACATGGGAATACCGTGCAGACCTACATATCAGTTTTTGCCTTAAAGTCGCGCCATAATACACTGTCAAAGAAGTGCACTGTCATCTCCTTCACATACTGAACTGTAGCATGATGGTGCAACTTTCAAAAAAAATTTCTTTCAAAGAAATGTGATTCTCTCTCGGTACACAAGATCCACATGAAGGGCAGGAAATCAAAGTCAAATCCAAACGGTTGACAGTCAGGTCGTTAAATTCACATGTATCCAGCTATTACAATTGCTGAAGCCCTCTGGCTCATTCCAGTATTAAATCAATGGGCCCTTCCCTGCCTCCTCTCCTTAATGCACTCGGATCCGATAAGTTAAGAGCTGGAGGTGCTCCCTGTCTCAGTGGGAACGGATCTTATCAGAGCTGCGAGGAGAAAGGCAACAAGTTTAGAAACTTCTAAAGAGCAGCTGACAAAGCCTTGCCCAAACACAAAGTATATCAGTAATGGGTTATAGGTATTAATTGATTATCATGAAGAGGTAGGAGTGTGAACAGGGCACGCTGGTTGTGACCTTTCCCATCAGGCCGCCCTGCTGCGACTAGCTGACACTGACCAACGTGGCAGGACACGAACATCTGTTTCTGTGTGTAGTTTGAGTCTTTCTATCATGTTTGTGGTCTTACGTTGTACCATGTCCATTCTTGGTTTTGTGCCTTGTTTGATTAGTGTGATTGGCTCCATGTGTAAATGTTAAAAGCCTGTCTGTGTTTCTGTGCAGTAGCAGAAAGTGGAGAAATCATTACAGGGCAGATTAGAATAATCTCACCACAGTAGCCCAACAGATTTGATCCCCAGTCTCTTTCTCTCTTTCTCTGTCTCCCTCTACTACTCTGTCTCTTCTTTAAAAACAAAATGAACTTCAAACCATGACAGTTTAGTTGGCTTGACCTATGCCCAGATATAATCCGGGAGACAATTCTCTGGAAACGCAGAAAAAACTCTATTGGCAGAACAATCTGCAGTGGTTGTGACATTTCTGTCCACACGTGACATTTTAGCCTTTGTAACCTTTAGGAAACAGTTCAGCTGGTAACTCCGCTTCTTTCATGTGTATTTGGGACTATATGTTGGGAATTTTTGTTATAGGAGACGAGAGTATATTGTGCTAAACTGAATCTGTGTTTGAAAAAAAAAAAAAAAAACGTATACCACATTGGTTCATTGTTCATATAGTTCAGAGCAACAGTACCTTTCAGCATCAATAGCTGGAATTCTTTGGTGTGGTGAAGTATTGTTTGTTGTGTTGAACTGCAAGTTAATTTTATTCACTCCAAAATGCATCTTTGAAGAACACTATTAATGGCGACATATTCTATGGCAGTTTAGAGTTGAGTCTGTGTTAGAAAAAGTATACCACATTGGTGTTCATTTAGTCCACAGCAACAGTACTTTTAGCAGGACAATCTGAAATTAGCGATGTAGTAAAGTACTGTTATTTCAAAACTTTTAGCCAATCACGTCCATTCAAAAATGCATTTTTGAACACTATCGGAACATACTATCTATGGCGGTTTAGACCTGAGACTTTTTCTTCGATCATCTTTAGGTTTTGCTTCTCTACATGAAGACTATTATGTGCAGTGCCCAGTATTCTGACAGAGACACAGGCTAGTCTAGCCACACACTAACTAACAAAACAAGGTATACTATGTCAAAAGTTGCTTTTTATACATAGTCTATGAATATCATGAGCTGCATCAGGTCTAAGCTGTGAACAAAAAAAAATCTCTATATATATGTATATGTATATGTATGTGTATATATATATATATATATATATATATATATATATATATAACATGGTCTCCCATTTTCCTGTCTATGCAAGAGCCACAAACAGTCTGTATGTCTGATGCATGGAAGCCAGAAACTGAGCGATTTCATGCATTAGTCAAAGAATGACTGCCCTTAAATACTGTTCCTATGTGGGTTGTTGTGTGGTCTGGGCGTGAGCGGAGCTGCATCCAGAACAGTGCTTTCGGGCTCGAGTGATCCAATCCATCCCGCTTCAGTGGGTGAATCAAACGGCTCTAGGCAGGAAATAAGTCTGGGTGCCAAAAAAGCAAATGTAATTATTACCCAGTTGGTATTCTGGGTAAAAACTCTACTGTATTCTGTATTTTTGTATAAATGTAAACAAACATATATGAGATATGAATAAAGTACACGTATCCAACTGTTAGTTATTGGTTTATTTGTTGTTTAACCAAGCTCCTGCGCTTCTTTTTTCAAACTGGACGGAGCAGGGAGTGAAACTGGTGCTACACTGATTTTGATTTACTTCAGGCAGAGTAGCTTCACTGCAGACACTGGGGATGAGTGTTATTACCCACATGCTTCTACAATCTACAAGTTTCAAACTGCATGTTTGTAGCTATTTCAAAGCAAAACCAGTTCAACCAGTGATGGCCTGATTCGAAAAGGAAAAACACACTTGCCTTTTATAAAGACACATTGACTGTAGCGTGTAGCATGTTTGCCACATTTACACTAGATTGAATGCATTTGTTTGTCTCTTGCTTTCTAAACGACATAATTAAAAGAGATTTAACAACAATTTCTTACTAAAATCACATAATGAGAGTTTAGAGCTTCAGGTCTGATTCCAAAAAGAAAAGCTCGTGCTCTCAAACGTCTTTTTAAGATGGTTTTTTTCCTTTAGATAGATTCATGCTCTTTAGTTGTCACTAAATCACATTGAGCTCCAAGGATAGCTTTGGGGGGAAAAGCTGCCTAAGATAATGTGTTATGTGTCAGGTTGATGAAATAATAAAGAAAAAATGTCCCCTCTAAAAGCCAGTAAATCACATCTCTTGCCTTCAAGGTTTCAGCTTTCCCAGTCGAGTATGACTATACAATTCAAGTCTTTTAGCACCTTTGTGACCATATTTTATTAACGCAATAACACCAAAGGGAGTACTTGTCCTCAGGCATTCACAACGGTGCCAATATCTCACGCTTTAGTGCGACCTTGTGTATGTTATTGCTTTTATGCAACATTTAGCACAAACAAACACAGAAGCATTACTTCATTTTTGGTGAACTGATTTTTAGAAAGCATGAATTACACATCCCTAAAGGTAAAAGTGCTGAAGCATTTTGCATTCTGACTTCCACTCTGGATCACATAATCAGTTCATTCTTGGATAGAACATTTATGAATCACTAACCCCATAAAGCCAGCGCACAATTGTTGCTTTGCTTGTTGTGGTCTGGCGACTATATCAACATGTAAACCTCCATTACACCTGGCTGCACAAACGCCTCGCTCGCTGAGCTGAAATTGATCTTTGTATCCAATTTTCAAAGAGGAAAAACATAGTTGTTGCAGTGAGTCAACACTGTTAAACCTGTTCTTATAAAAGCTTGAGGACATCAGCAATCCTGATTTGTGTCATTGTATGAGTCAGAATACAGGAGAAAAGTCATAACAACCTCATGGGTGTGATGATAAACCATTTATTATAATTTCTTGACAATGTACCAACTATCACAAGTGTTCCAAACAGGCTGCTCTTTTCTCTTGATTGTCATCAGTTCTGTCTAATATTGTCTTTTTTATTATTTATCAACCCATTTATCCAATTTAGCACAAAATGTAGCACTTTTGGAAAGGGGGGAGTCATCGGGAGATTTCAAACCCGTAGTTGTGACGGGATAAAAAACATATTTAAACCTTGTTTTCCAGCACAGTACTGACTCCACCCATGTACAGCATGTGAACTTGACTGTTAACGGTGATGCGTGCTTAAGTGCATCATTGTGGAAACTTCTTAATGGGTGGGTAACGATTGTTCCAGACTGGTTCCTTGTTTATTTGACTCACAGAAAAGTACTCGCATTCTTTTTTTTCCTCTAAATGATTGATGGTCCGTGGCGTGCCACAGGGATCGATTCTTGAGCCGATGTATTTTCTGGAATTAGAATTTCGTATTTCAAAAATACGAAGAAGATTAGGGCAATTAAATGGCTGAACAAAGGATGAAATTATTAAATGTCAAAATGTTTGGTTATTTGTTCAAACAGATGATGTTAGAATAAGATCAAATGAAACTCGGTCTGGTCAGATGTTCGTCAAGTACACGTCACTAAATGCCACAGACTTTTCACACCATTAAAGAACAGTTTTGAAGTCTGCTGTTCTGATATCACCACTGGAGCTGCTAATATCTGAAATCGGAAATCTTTTCATCAACTAAATATTCAGACATAGGCACTCATGTTTGTTTTGCTTGGCCAGAGGTTTGGGATTTCCAAAAAACAAAATCAGTTTATCAACTGTTTTGTGGAGGACATGTGTTCTGATTTCATCTTTGCTTTCAGGAAGCAACAGGAAGGCCGAGAAAAGTCCATTGTTCGTAAACATGTTACTGTGCGATGAATGTGCAATTGTGTTACTGTGAATAGGCATACTGAAGCATTGCTTTAAATGCTGTGTGAGACATGACATAAAGAACTCAAGTGACCTCAGCCTGCAGCATGTATATGGAGGACACGTGGCTAATCTGTTTCCCAGGGCCACACAGGTCTCTTCCATCCTGCCGTGACAGTTTAAGGAATCTCACAGAGTAAATGATTGGCATCAAAGGGCCCTCTCATGACTATGAGTGATTTGATTGCTCTTTGAATAATGTGTCCTGCCAGTCCTCACTGATTTATGACTTCAAGCCCCTGAATGCTGGCTGTAGGTATTTCCCCTAGTGCTGTACGAGGAAGTTGATTACAAACTGATCGAGGTTGTGATTTCAACGGAACAGAACAAGGACGTGAAGGGAAAAAAAAAGGTGAAAACGGCCTCAGTCTGGAGTGATAATACGTACTGTATGATATCTCCAGAATGTGTGAGAGATATTGTTTGGTAGAAGAGGACAAGTCATGAGTCAGTGACCTTGTAAAACAGGTGTTTTAAAACATGTACTCAAGCGAGATCCTTCCCTTGATAAAAATGAGTTTGTGGAAATAAAGTTTACAGACTGCTGGGACTAGAGATTGTATAGGGCATATCATATCCATAGCTTCTATGCAGGAAATGACCTCAGTCCCCAGACAGCCTCTGCAGAAGTAGTTCTCCCGCTTTCGTAAACATGGCCTCGAGGACTCTCTCCCAACACCAACTTTCATAACCACCCTGGTTTCTACCTCACAGCCAGGAGCTTCCGCTTTCCCATCCTTCCCCTCAGACGGCTCCCAGCTGCACAAACCGATGAAGGAAGGAGCATTTAGCAACCGGACCTTTTTTTGTTTTCGTGACTGTAAGCCAGCTGAACTTGGACCGCAGTGTGCTGGCTCTTTGTGCGAGTGCACTTGATGGATCAGTCCCTGATGTACCCATGAATGCGACTTGGACATGTGTTCAAAAAGGGTTTTGTTTTTTATTTTTGAAAAATTTGTTTTCAGTTGTGCTTTGTCTCAGGCGAAGACAAATGTGCTTCAGTGTTTCTCCACCAATCTGGTTTAGATAACAGTTCAGACAAATAATTGAGAGCAAACGACTCTATCTGACAAACAGCAGTTCAAGTCGAGTCAGTTTGGAGAGGGATTTAAATATGGACCTTATCCAGAAATAACAATGTGTGCAACTGTAGAGTGGTAGCAACAGCTTGAAAGCCTTTACTGCCAACATTACGGGCCAGCAGGTAGTAAACACAATGAGAACATCATGCTCAAATGTTTATGTGTTCCTGCAGTGATCACGTATAATACAGATGTCAAAAGGATCTGGGTCAGTAATTTCACTTCAGATTTGGGGGAATTTAGCTCAATATCTGTCACTTTTAATGTGAAGGCACCTTACAGAGATACAGAGTTTAAAGGCCCTGAAAAAATTTCTCAATCAGCTTCGTCTGTTGACTAATGGGATCCAACATAAACACGAAATTGTCTGCCAAAGTTAGTTATTTTTCATGAGAGATCTCTGTGTTTCTTTTTCATCTTGGACGTGTGAAGTGGAGTGTGGCTGAGACAATTATTTAAACCAATTAATAACCAATAACTGATGATTTTTGTTTGAATTATTGTCATAGAGGAGATGCTATAGATTTACTGATTCAACAGTACAGAAAAAGTGATTTAATTCCCTGTTTGTACAGAGCCACAGTGATCGAGGACAGGCCTGTGGATTTGTAGCTTGGCTAACAGGGACAGAGCGCTTTGTTGTGTGTTACAGTTTCTCAGAGCTGCTGCAGTAGCTGCAGATATCTCTCCTAGTCTAACATCACACCGAGAACAAACAGGAAAATGTAAAATTTATACTCCTCTCTCCATTACCCTGTCTCTGCTCTGTAGTGATAGCACGCTCCCCCTCCCCCCTGTACACGACATAAATGGATCGCACAGATCCACTTCATTTATATCTCGTTTCTAGAGGCAGGGCTATTTAGAAACACCTGATCTGAAGGGGCAGCTGACGGACTACGAGGAGAGATTCCCTGAATTTGAATGAAGTAGATTAGATTGGAATCACGAAGCCTACCTTTAACGCTGTGGCTGTGGAAACAGCAGTTTAACAAAAACAGCCTTAACAGGTTCTTTTTCTTCTAACTGACAGACTATGATCGCAAGAAAAAAGAAGCTAATGAATGAACCTATCTAACTAATAAGTGATTCCTTTGTGTCAGTGTCAGTTTTAAACATTTCAACAAGTCTGGCAGGTTTAGACACGTCACAAAAAACGAACTTACTGTCCAAGTTGGCAGCTCTAACATGCCCACTTTCAGTAGAATACCTAATGACAGGCTATTGATGATAGCCAATTCCGTTATAAGCCATGACAATAGGATTGAAATCAGACCAAGTAATCCACCAGAAACACGTAGTTAAATATCAGTGCTCTTCCTGGTTAAAGGAGCCAACGAGCCAAACATTCGGTGGATAAACACCTGGAACAGTACCTGGCATGCAAATCACCTGTTGCTTAAGATGCAGCAGCAGTCTCTCTTCGCTCCATCTCACTGGCTTTTTGCAGCATGTTTAGGCTACAGCAGGGTGATTTATAAAATACTTAAGATGAACGTTTTTTAATCCTACAACACAGGATGTGTGATAAGTTGTTTGGCCCTTTATAACTGTCGTCAATGTGATTGTATCGCTTTGTAACACGATCGATCCTCTCAGCTACCACAGCAGCATGTGTCAGCATGTGTCATATTTTGCAAATTGGATCACTCTGTTAGTGCACATTTTTCTCACATTGTGTCCTCATGAATCACACCAGCAAGAGTGGCATGTGGGTGTGAGTTTTTTCAGGTGCGTCCAGGTGTGTGTGTGTGTGTGTGTGTGTGTGTGTGGGAGGGAGGGCAGGCAACAACAGAGTCATTACTGGCAAAGACAGTAAAAGGACATCATGAAGGGACGGTTGTGAAAGCTCTGCTCCTCGCTCTCCTGTGTTGGCACATACATTAACAACAGCTTGCACACACACACACACACACACACACACCACACACACACATCGCATTATCTGCTGTCTTGAATGCATGACAAAGCTCTTTATTGTCATAAACTGTCTTTTTTGTGCATGTTCCCTCCCACTCCGTCTGTAAGTGTGTGTGTGGGAATCAGCACAGGACCCTAGTCACAGGTCAGGGGCTCTAAGGTTACTAATAGCCCACACCAATAGACTTGTGATCCACGTCTTGCCCTTTATGGCACTCTTCCCTGCGGCCAGAGGAGAATGCCTTCCCCCCCAGGTGGGGAGCGTGGGCCTGGCCAGCCCCGTCCCGAGAGGACGTAACAGGAGGCTTATCGGAGCGCCGGGCTGTGCTGTAATACTCCTGTGAAAGGTCTTTCAGGCCGCCTCCCAATATTGATTTTTCTGGGCAGGAGGGAAATCGAGAAGGCCCCCCTCAGAAGCGCTGGAGCTGGGGAGGAGGAGGAGGAGGAGGAGGAGGAAGAGACAGGTAAAGATAGAAGGTTAGGAGGGGGGAGGAGAGCAGAGGGAGGGCGTTAGCGAGAGCCACAGACAGTAAGAGACACAGAGAGGAGCTGTGTTTACTCGCACATCCAGCCACCGGCCGTGCAGGGTTAATTTCTGCTCATACACTACATGCATGTCGCTGACAATAAATGTTAAATTAGTGTTATGATTCACAACCTCTGGGCAGACTATTAAGAAAAACAAATCAGTCTCGTTACAGCTGGTGTGGTCTGAATTCCGCAGTTTTTTCCAGTTTGATTCCTCCTCCTCACAGGGCAGCAACACCGCTGTGCTTTCAACTTTTGGACTATTTACACTGGCCTTTGGTGTCCTGAGACTGAATCTCATTGTTGCCACAAATAAACGAGACACTTTATCACTTCATTTCAGGCATCATGTGGTCTGTAGGAGAAAAGGGAAAAAAGACATGAGAAAGAAAGAAATATGTAAGACCAAGTGTTGACGCTCGACACAGTTTTTTACAAAGAGTTTTGAGAAATAAATTTCCACAAGCTACATGGCAAACAATAAATGACTTTATACAGGACAGAGAGAAGAGGATCCAGTAGCTCTACCAGTTCTTCTGAAAAGTTCTGTTTGAACTTTGAGACCGTATCACTTTTACTCAGCAGCAGCCATTGTGGCCACCAAGTGACAACACAGGATAATGGCACATGTTCCTTCATTTCCCATGATTCAGTTGAGTCGTGCATCATCATTAAGCGACCTGACTGAAATGGCCTGCCATAGGACTGCAGATGAAATGCACACTAAACCAAACCTGACTGAAAGTTAGTGGAACGGGTCCACAAGCAGGAAACATGCCAGCCGCTGAGGGTGAGGTGTGTTTGCTTCTTGTTTTATTTTTCTGATTTTTATCTGTGACTTGTTTAAACACAGTTCAACAGTAGCACAGCAGGAGGTCTGTGTTTAAGGAGTTATGACCTCAAACAGGGGAGATTATGTTATTTCTTTTTTCAGAATCACATAGTGTCTCTTTGAGGTGTTAATCAATCAGATTATTGTGCAAAAATTCCAGATTTGATTTGTTATCTCTATCTATTTACTGTACGTGGAAGTAGAACAAATGTATGAAGATAAAACAAGGAAGTGCTTAACACTGTTTACATTTGGGGAAATCACAGCCAAATGAAGTGTGAATAACGTGCCAGTCTCTTAACTCACGCTGCCTCTTATCAGCACATGTATTTTGTTTGTCACGCATCATTTCATGACACGTCATTTCTACACTGACGAACCCAAAACCCATAAGCTGAACTAAAATGGAAAATAAAAGATTAAAATGCGTCGACACGACACACACAATCTCCTTAAAAGTAAGTGGCGAGCTGTTTATATGGCATCCCAGGATGTCACATAGACAATCCCTTCTGTGCACCAGTTTCCACTGTTGATGAGGGCTGCTGTCATTCACAGGGGAGACTTGATCCAGACAGGAAGTTATTGGAGGCGATACATGTTGAGTAGGAAATAGAGGCTCATGGCAAACAAGTTGTAGCACGTTCTCTCAGTCCTCCTCGTCGTTAACCAGGAGGTGAACTGATCAGCTGACTGTAGCAGGTAAAACCTTTAAGGCAGTTGTTGTGTTCTGGTTCGAATGAAACCTGGTTTCACATCATGAAAATCCACTTGATGCGTTTGGATTGTGTGTGAATGTTTAGAGTTCCTGTGTGTACCTTTTAATCGTGATGAAATTCACTCGTTATTGTTACGTATCATCAGTGACTGACATGTAGAACATCAATGCCCTTTGCCATCAGATGATGATGGTTTGTGTCGACTCTTTGTTATGTGGTGATGCCAAGGCTAAGACATTTTTAAAATGTTATTGGCTTAAAGTGGACTTGTATTGTGATGATATGGTCTTATCGTGTTATCTTTTACAAGTTTCGGTTGTTTAAATGTAACCAGAGTGAATGAAATGGTTCCACAGAGAAAGTGGGAGACTGAGCCGAACACTGTAGAGACAGACAGTGACAGAGGGAGATGGATCACCTGTGTGGGAGGAGGCGACTGAGGGGCGGAGGGGGAGGTGTGTGGATGAATCCGTCAGACAAGGGGGGCCTTGAGAGCTCTTGTTCGGTGTCACCTTGGCGCAGAGTGAGAGTGCGCGGCGACTCCAGCCCCCTGTCATCTGATCTAAGGTCAGCCTCTTCCACAGTGTGACTCAGTGGCTCCTGAATGCTGCTTTCAGGCCTGTTTGGCTTTACTTGAGGATGAATCACTTAACTTCAGCCTTTTATTTCTGGAGAGGATCTCGTTTCTATGCAGCCGTGTTTCCGCTCCGAAGGGAACATTGGTCAGCGCCTCGCCCCCACACGAGGTCTGCCGTAGGTTTGATGAGACCATCTGGTGAGCTGTTATTTTAATCCGAGCTGGATAAATGAACCACTCAGGAGCTTCCATACTGCTGTACAATATGCTTTGTGGTGGCTTCACTCTTGTGTGCACCCCCTGTACGTGGAGTTACAGAGACATACAGTATGCTCACGCACTCACACGTATCCTTAAAAACTCTAAAACAACATTCAGTAACTCCAAGTAAAAGAACACCCATATGTACATTTTCTAAATTTATCAGGGAAATTAAATAGTTCTGCCAAAACCAAATGTCTCCCCTGTGGCACTTGATTTGCAACTGCATCAACAAAAGGAGTTGGGTGGGTGTTGCCATATTATCTACACTTAAATAACACGCCGCTTCCCTATTCAGTCTCCCTTTTGACGGATTTCAAAGGAGAAACATGATAATACTGAAAGCTAACTGACAAAAAATGCAAACAAAAGCTATCTCCCTCTTTTAGTATTATGACATGAAAGACACCTGTTCTTTCTCAGATGTGGCACAAAAACTATGTAATTAATACCACAGATAAGCACATCATCTGGCAGATTGATTGCTAATGTCTAGAATGTAAAATACAAAATGTCCATGTTCTAGCTTTCTGCTAAGTTACCGATCAAATCCATTTAAACTTGGAAAAGTGTCGACTAAATGTAATTCTAAGATTAAAATATTCTCTAGTTCATACCTGGCCCATCACAGATTATTCATTAATTTCAGTTAGCTGTAATGATTAGTTTAGTTTGAGAAAAAAGGTAAAATGTTTTCTGTGGAAGAACAACCTCTCAGCCTGAAATACATCCACAGTAATGAGGAACGTGTTGTCAGCAAACTCTTTTTGACTTGTCTTCGCTTTGCTTTGATTAACATCCATCCCCAGGAGACCAACCCTGACCTTAGCTATCACCACCACATGCCTAACCGCAACCTCAACCAGAGACGTCCCTTCGGCCCAGTGATCTGCAGCACGTACCACAGAGTTAGAACATTTCTGGTTTGATTTCAGCTTGGTTCGTCCAGACAAAACATTCTTATTGGATGATTCTATGAAAAAAGATTTTGTTGTTGTTGTCTAGGTTGGGAAAATCTTGTAGTTATGGCAAATAAACTACAGTTAAAGCTTGGCTGTGGTGAGACACTGAAACACTTGGTTAAGGATAAAGAAGCGCCGCGGTTCGACCTTCACTGTTAGCATCAGCACAAATTGTGCTGCACATTGTGAGGTGCAGAGGGGCATTTGCAGGCATCTTACTGTGGCTACGGTTAAGTATTCACCATTCACCAATCAGAGAGGAGCTTTGGGAAAATTGGTATTCATGTCAGAGTAGCAAGGCGGGATCTCTGCTCCCTAATAAAAATACATGAATGCTTGTCTAATGTTGGCCAAAAAGCACATGATGATCCTCTGGAGCTCTGGAACAATGCTCTATGGAATGATTAATCAAAAGCGGCGACTGGAGAAAATCCATCACCGCATTCCACGGAAGTGTACAAGGGGTCAAACAAGTTGGCGGTAGGATCCCAGTGACAATGGTCGATCTGAACGATGTTCTGCTGCATCACAACCTGAACAGCTTACCAGCGTGTGACGAATCATGAATTCTGTCTCTGTATCACTGGGTCAGCGCCAAGCCACAGAAGGAAGGCCAAAACAAAAACACAAGCAAGTCTCCCTCTGTTCTGCTGTGTTCTGTTCATTGTATATTTTGGCAGTTGCAGCATGTTAATTCTGTTTTTGCAGCAATTTTTCTCGACTTAAAACAATGTGGAATTACTCAGATTGTAGGGGAAAAACAGAAACTCGCTAAATAATATTTTCCTGTTGGTGAGCTGTTAAAAAAACTCATATAGGTATATCTTGACTTCAAGCGTGAGTTAAGGATTTAAAATTTAGTTTCAAGCAGCGGCCACAGGAATTGAGACCTCTGGCTGTCCGTTTACTCTGGCTGAATTTATTCTTGTCTTTGCATTACGTCTAACCGTCAGTGTCAAGCACGCACGTTTAATCTGGAACAAAAACACTGTCACGTAAACTAAACACTGTGTGACAAACTGTGATAAATTGGAGAGGACATAAGATGGAGGGAGAGAGAGGAGGATGGATGGATGGTCTCAGCTAGATTTAAAGGAAAATGTTTCTTTACAGTCTGGGTCTGATTTGGATTTTATCTGCCAGCTTAACTTCTTAACATAAATGTTCCTTTTTATGTCCCTATAAGTAGCTTTAAAGCTGGGAAAATAATTTTATATGTCTGACATTCTCACGTATACACCTCATTATTGTAGCTGTATGTTGTTTACTTGAAATATTCAACCCCCCAGACTCCATGTTGTTTATGGCAGCACTGTTCAAACTGAAATATTCCAGATGTCTTGAAGATAATTTTATAAAATTGCTCCCAAAAGTCGGCCATAATTGGTATACTTGGTATCCACTAGAATGTAAAACAAAGTTCTGTGGATTTAAACACAGGGTGGTTTGGTTTCACAGCAGCAGGAGCGACTGATCCACTGGTGCGTAATTGGGGTTGAAGAGGTTGTTGGCTGAGATCTGAGACTCTTATATCAGACCAAGTACAAGCTATCAGACCAGTTTTAAATGTCACCCAGCTCTCGCCCAGTTATTTAGAAGAGCCAACAAAGACACCATAAACTGCCTGGAAAATGTTGACTATAATACTGGCCAACAAGTTTTCCAAATCAAACAGCAAAATACAGTGTTCTTCCATGCCCTCTGGAAAGACACAGGGAAGCGTTTTTGGATCTGACGCCTGTATCAGCAGGTCGACAATCATCAGAGCTAAAAACCCTTAGAATCCACTCTCGAATAATAAATCCATCCATCAGATGTTTGATTTACCCATTCATCCACCCCCCAATCCCCTCTCTAGATGCCCCCGTGTAGTGATGAGTAATTCCTGAAAGAAGTTGTCTTAAGAACAAAATACACCTGTTGTGAGTCTGCCCTTTTATAACAGCTTTGAGGGCTGCAAACAACTTTAATAATGAAAAGAAATCATGACAATTGGCAGCCTTCAGTGTCCAAAGTTCAGCTTGTTGATACAGGAACGAGAGCAGCGATTGATAAAAAGCACTTTTTACAGACTCCCCCCTGTGACATGTTCTCTCCCAAAACATACTTCAGATTTTCTCAACATTTATTTTTAAATACTCAGGTCCAGACTCTCTGGGTTGCCATGGCATCGTGCCTCAGGGACAAAGCAGACAGAACATTTGGACTCTCCCCCGAGCCCATTTGTCTTTTTAAACCGTAGCAAAGTAAGTGAATTAATGAGGAAGCAAGTGGAGAGAAAGGTGAAAGGAGGAACGCCTTTTTCAGAGAAGGACACCAGACACACACTGGTTCTGTTGTCTCGCTAAAAGGAAGCATGATTTCTTTTGCATGTGCTTCTCTGAATTTTGCCCCATTCAGTCCAATAAATCTAGAACTCTAGAAATCGAGAACATTGCAACAGGATACAGGTCCTGAAAATGTCATTTTTAAATCACATTTACACATCGAGGTTTTAACATTAAAACTCTCTCATCACATCGTCTCATCGTCTACAGGGGAAAATGGTTTGTCTGTGTTTAAACCAGTCACAGTTATCATCTCACTCACTAACCAATGGTGCCATTGTAAAATACCATCGGGGGGAGTTCATTTAGCTGGAACATTTACACATGGAGAGGTAAACACTGTCATTGAAATTCCCCGCAAAGACAACGCCACAAAAAACAGTAAAAGATGACGTCGACTGTGTGGTCACGTGATCCAAATCTTTGTCAAATCTTCCCATTTTCAGGTCGTAGGTTCCACAGTCATTTGCTGTTCATTTCATATAAAAGATTACTATCATTAAATTGCCTTTAGTGAAAATTGATTTGAAATCGTTCACGTGGCTCCACACACTCACTCTCGTATTGTTTGCCACTGTGCGGCTCATGTGACTGGAGACTCAGATGTCTGGAATGAAGCAGGAACATTCACTCATTCACTTTTTACACCTGAGGCTACAAACATTTCTTTTTTTTTTTTTTAATTCAAGCGTTTGTGTGAGTCAGAAGGTGAGTCAGAATAAGCTGGCGATTACAAGTATGACACACACAAATACCCACAAACAATAGGCGAGGGCTGAGAAGTAACCAGAGGATTTTAACACCAAATCCATCATGGTGATTTAATCTACAGGGGATTATATGAGATTAAATGTTTTGGCAAGAAGTCCTTGAAAAACCTGTGGTCATGTTGTAGACTGTGAGTTCAAGTGGCAAAAAAAATGTAATTGTCATGTCATTTTACGATTACATGTGTTGTTGGGCAACATTCAAGCAGCTGCTTTTCATACACATCTAAATATCAGCAGCTGAACTGAGCGGCTTCATCAGTTATTTAACCTCTGTGGTACATGCAAGCTGATTTTATTGTGCTTTTATTATTTGTATTCTTTAATTTGTTATGTATGTTTACACAGTCAAATATATGTCAAAACAATCCTGGTATGATTTACTGTCTTTCAGATTTCACTTGGCAGAACTACACATCAATCATCAATCTAAATAACAGTCTGGCAATCACTGACGCAACTAAAACAATCTTTATTGCTTCTTGGCAGATGGTGACATTGTGTGTGTTTTCCCTCTGTGGTTTGTTCTAAGTGTCACCTCACGTTGAATTATGTTCTTTTGCCTAAAGATGCAGTGTTCCTAGAGACTGTGAGTTTTGCACCTGCTGCATGTGTGTGTTTGTCTTACCATCAGTGTGAAACCATGTTTCGTGTCACATGGTGCTGTGATGCTTTTGTTTTGACTTTGATGTTTAAGAGCAGCTTTCATTCAAGACCGTTTAGTAAATAGCTAGCTTGTAATTGGCCCAAACTTTTCTTGGTATTGCGAAATTCTACATCAGGTTGCTGTACGCAACCATAAGTGATTTGGACTTGAGCCAAAACTAACACCAGTAATTCTCTGTGTGCTTTTAGACGATTCCCTGGGAACAGTGCTGGGCTGTGAGGCGAGATCGGCATAGTGGCAGCTGTCAGAACTGAAGGTCACGTAACGCCCACTGGCTCTAACAGACTTTCTCCCATTCACAATTATTACAGAGGAAACAGCTGTAAAATGATGAACCCATCCCAGAATTGCTCTTTGTGTTGTCACCATTTGAGCCATTAGGTCAAATATTAATTCAGAGGTCTTGAGTGTGGGGCTCAGTGATGTCTGGATGGAATTTCTTCAGATATTTTAAAAATAATTTGGACTCCAGGATGAACCGATTGGATTTTTGATGGTAAAAGGTCAAAGGTCAATGTCACTGTGACCTCAGTCAGTATTCAAAAAGGTATTTTCTTCATACTCCTCCATTATAAACGAAACATCTGTAAAACTGTTGACAAGACAAGACGCCTCCAAATGCAAACAAGGTTGGTTACTGCTCTGTTTTCTTACTGCGATGTGCACAGGGCCACATGATGCAGAGGCAAACCTAGAAGCTAGCAAACGTTTTTGGTTTATGTGCCAGGCAAGATGTTTTCGCTGAACTGAACTGAGAGGACCAGTTCTTACAATACATCCAGGGTTAAAACACACGGCAATACTGCAAATTCATCCAGTTTAAACACTGGGTATGAGTGATTTTCTTTGGAATGAATGGGATGCCATCTTAGAACAAAGTATCCACTTCTTATAATACATTAGTGCCTCAGAATCTCAGAAGACAGGCCTTCTTTTTATCTAAAGAACCATGACATACTCACTTGGCAACAGTCTTTTTCTACCATGCCCCCCTCTCTTTGGAGTAAATCCCCTACTGTTGCAGCCTGCAGTGTGCCCTGCAGGCTTCTCCCCTGCTGGTCAGCTGCACAGCTGGACCTCCTCCGTCCTTCACACGACCCTCTCCCTGCTCCAATAACCTGTCAAACCATCTCCACACTGCCCTGTGCCTCAGTGGGTGTGGCAAACTGCTGCAGGACTTAGTCAGTGACTACAGTGACAGCAGCCTCTTGTCCTTTCTGCTGATCACATGAAACTATAACCGATGACATGTGTAAGTACTTCTAAGAACTAAAACTGATGACTTGAATAAGTACAGTAGATGTGCAGTGTGATGGCATTTAATCTGATTTTTCCTGGTCTCCCTGGCTCTCTCAGAAAATAATGTTCTTCCAGGGACTTGTCGTGTTTTGGACACAGTCTCTCACAAACTTAAACACACTCTACCTTATCAGCTCAGTTGTTTTGCATTGTTGTGGGCTGGGCTCCCTATGTATTCATGGGAGGAAGGCTACTGTAATTTTTAAAACAAACAGCTGATAGGCTGAGGAATTTTAAAGAAAGCAGCGGATGTAAAATGAATGCATGTTATCTACTGTTGTTGGATGAATTGAACGTTATCAGCAGGGATCAATTAACAATGCAAAGACCTTTTCCCGCACACTGAGTACGTCTTTTTTAATAGCAAATTCCATTTGACAGTAATGACTGATTGCCTGAGGCGTCAGGGGATCAAGGAGATAACTGAAGTGCCTCTTTCAAACTCCCACAATGCCTCTAAGCTCTGTTCGTGATCTGAGAGAGAACTGTTAGAGTGTGCCTTTGCCTTGAGCATGAATTAATCAAAGCTCTATGAGCTCCTTTCCTCTACAATAAACACGAACAGGAGCCAAACATGAAGCAACTGTTTGAGAGCAGAAACACTGTTAGGTAATTGTTTTGACAATTGAAGTATAAAATAAAATAAACTACTTTTTTCCCATTTGGTTTTCTAGTGGACTGTGGAATGTTAAGACAATTGATGCAAAAACATGTAATAATCCACTGACATCTTAAACAAAAGCACGCTCTATGTGCTGCACACTATAAACACTTTCTATTAAAACGGTGTTGTTGTTTTTAAATCAAGGAATAAATCTTAATTCACTCAGCAGCGGTGAACCACAAGAACAAATGGAAACCCGGAGTCGTAAAGTTCAACATGAAACCCTGGTCTGGTTTAAGTTACAGTGGTGGTTACTGGCAAGAATTTCCAACTGCACAGCAGCAGCACCTCAACTGATTATCATGACCACCGTGGCACTACGCAGGACAAAAGGTTTCTAATGTGGATCTATGTCTGAGAAGGTGAAACAGTGAAGAAAACTAATGAAACTCAGTTTAAATCTTGAGTTTACACACAGTATATAGCATTTAGTGGTGAGAGCTTAAGAAAGCCTAGACTGGTTGTGTATTTTAAATGCTCCTAATCACAAGTTTTCACAAGTGATGATTTGGATTTTATGCAACATGCATAAACAATCTAAATTTAGATGAAGGTGTTGATTAATGCCAGTGCTGGCTGATAAGTACTCGTCTTTACCTGCCTTTGCCCTGCAGAAGTAAAAAGAACTGCAGAACATTGTGGAATGCTGAGTCTTGCACCATGTGCAACATGGGACACATGTCAATCTGTTTGCCTCAGGAACAAACATACAGGGAGCCCCTTCATTTCAACCTGTAGGCTTATTTGTCAAGAGAGATCTGAGGCCAGAGCTTTGAGGCACCATCAAACAAGTAAGAACAAACCTAAAATGTGTTACCCAATGTTTGGTTGATTGATTGAAGTGGTGGTGTCGTTTGACCCTGAGAGAAAGACGATAAAGTAGGCATGTGCTTTTTCAACAGCACTGTTTTTCAAACAGACTGGCAGCTGAAATTTTAGCATCTTAAAATGCAGATAATGTGCATAAAAGGATCACTATTAGCCACACTAGCAGCATTGGGATTGAATGGAAATGTCATTTGGTCAGTTGGTCAGTCTGACTTTCTATCCACTACTCTGTTACACTAATGGAATTTTCCCTTTTACGGAAAGTAGCGAGGTGACATTTGTACAGCTTCTCCTGAGTATTACAGCTATATAAATGTTTTTCAAGTAAGAGCCGATGCAGCTCAGAGAATCTTGATAGCTCAGGTCAAGAAGCAGGTTTTGTAGCAGGGATGTTGTAGGATTGAATCTCTCTCCTGCAGCTTTTAAAAAACAGTTTCCACTTTTGACTCTCAGCCAAAAAACTGTCCTTTATTCACTGGGTGAATACGGTGGCATGGATAAAATATGCTTTCTGAGGTAGAGGAGTGTTTTTAGTTATCCTCCCATCACACACACAAACTAATATTAGTTACACCTGCTGACAGGCTGCTGTGTGTTTAGGCCTCTTGCAATGGTGATCCAGGGATTTAGATTTTCTGACACTGCTGGCAATGACAGCCACTCATGTAGTGTGCACAATAGGAATGGTTGAAGAGATATACCAGGACCCTTTGGCTTTTAAAGTGGGAATCCTGTTGAACTAAAATGCTTGTTCAGTTCCTGATGAACACTGAAGGTGAATGGAATGGAGGCGGTCTGACATTGGAATTGAAGCTAGCAGCAGCAGAGAAAACACCTTCAGGAAATGAAAAGAATGAACTGAGCAAGCTTTAGGTTGATTACCTGCATGTTTGTTACTGTTTCATTTGAAAGGGGCGATTATATTTTACAACACAGTTTATTGAGAAAGTAAAGACTACTACATATATTGGCAGCAACTGGAGTGGTGTGTGTGTCGGTATACTTTCAAATTATATTTTTAAAAAAGTCATCCGTTGGAGCACTTTTAGTTTGCCGCAGTATTTATTTATTTACTTGTGAATTTACTTAGGGGAATTTTACTGCAGCCATTATTAGTTAATTATTCTTGCCATGCAGCGGTGTTTAGAGGTAATAAATATTTTACATTCATTAAGGCAAGGGTATTCTGTTTTATAGCACATTTTACTACAAATAAGGCCAATGTGCTTTACATTAAATGCACGTGAAAACCCCACCCACCCTAAGACAGACAAAAACTTATATCCAGCCTGCAGATATGAACCACACACAAAGAGTGCCTAATCACAGACCTGAGAAACAATGTTTTCAGTTTCAAGGGACAAAGTGACAGATATACATCAGCGAAGCCATTTTTAACTTTGACCCCGAGTTGTCAAACCTCCTTAACCACAGATGCAGTTTTAAGTCTGCAGGCAGTGATTTTAAAACCTGCTCCAAAGTCAACTCCAAAAGAGCTGGATCATTTGTGGCCCTGGCCCCAAGGCTCAGGTTTACAGGTGTGGGAAACTCTGATTTTGTGGGGTGGTAAAATCTCCAGAACTGCTTTCTGTCAATTTCAGTGTTCTTGTATGTATTTCACTGCCCTGCTATTTTGTTGCCATAAACCTTTTGTTCCTTGAGGAAAAGTGCAACATAAATAATAACATGTTTATTGTGTTTGGAGATTTTTTCTTGATTGACTCTTTAAAACTGTTCTTTCATATGAACATGGAAACATATTAGCATTGGCATATATATTTTTTTAACAGTGCTCAGCATGTATTCACTCCAGACTGTGGTGTTCTCTGGGTGACCCCAATTTTTTTCCATAATGGAACAAGCTGGATTCACAAATAAAAAACCAAAACAATTTTTGCAGACTGGCAAACCAAACGCAGATGAAGCGAGCCGGTAGTATGTTACGACCTTTATCTGAATCTCTGGTATTAGCTTGTAGCCACTTGTTTGCATGCTTGCTTAGAGTAAGATTAGAAGATTGAAATCAATGTCATATTATATAAATTTATACACAATAAAAGTGTAAATCAGTGTAAAAACTGGTTTGGAGTCTCGTCACCACCGTGCGTCAATCAGCCTCCAGGTGTTTGACCAAGAAATAGTCTTGTACATAATCTCCCATAAAACAACAATGCGTCATGTTTTACAGTAGCTGGGTTTTGTTACCTTGGGAATGAGCCAGGCTAGCTGTTTCCCCCTGTTTCCAGTCTTTGTGCTGAGCTAATTTCACCATCTGCTGGGTTAGGGTTAGCAAATAAGCATATTTACCTAAATGTTTAAGAACCTTTTGGTACTTCTCAAGGTTTTTTACCAAGTAGAAAGTTTGGGGTGTACACCACCGAGAAGTTGACAGCAGGACTGACTTTACTCATCATATAAATAACATTTTTTATACCCCATTTGGTTGACAAGTGAAGTAATTGATTTACTTTCATTCAGGGCACTGCTCTGGCCAACACAAGCTTGCTACTGCCCAGAACAAATCAAACCATTTTGTAGTTTTTCTGTCTGCTCAGTTGCATGCATTGTGGTCCACAGTCTTTTTTTTTTTTTCATTATTATTATTGTTCCAATTTTTCCCCACATTATTGGCTTGTCTATTGTGTCCCCATTTCTGCCAAACAAAGAACTTGTTCTGGTTTCTAACTGCTGACTCCAGCTCCCTCTGAATGGCCCCATGTTGGACATTGATTTGCCCATCAAGTGTTTTTCATCATTCCTTCAAGAATTAGTTGTCCCAGTCAGTAAAAAGGCAGTCGTTAAATGGTGGTCACTGCTGTTGTGTTTGTTTCAGTCTCTCTTTTTGTGATGTGAGAACACATCTGCATGACAGATCACAGTCAACAGCGGTGTAACTGTCACCTCCTGAGCAGTGCCAAATTTAGCCGCAGGAACTTATCCCAAGAGCAGAGGGGAGACCACTGGAAACAAACACAAAAGCCCTGACAATAGTTACAAATTATATTATGGTTAGTTAAGTTCCTGCAGTGGGAAATGGCTATTAGTGGTCAACACTGGATTGCTGAGATGGTTCAGAATGTGGAAGTGATAAACAGACAAACTGCTCGAAACTGACATTCAATCTCTAGTAAAACTCAGAAACAGGACTTGAAAACATGCACTGAGAAATTCTGCTCAGTTTAACACAGTTCAGATGTTACATCCTCCCATTAGTCAGTGGACGATGAAACAAGATGAGTCATTCATCCCAGGTTTTATTAATTAGATTGCTTTTGTTATATGCTCTGAGCCACCAAGAATAAAAAGTTCAGGATTAAGAAAGTGGTGCATCCTTGTCCTTCTTTCAAATCTTATCTGGGATTAGGGATAAATATCTATCCGGCAGATTACATGCCACCTGGAATTTTTTATTTTTTTATTTTCATTTTTACTGTTTCAGCCTATCCCAGATTAGAATTTAAGACGTCCACTCTTACCACCCCTGAAGGTTTATCTGGCTGTAATAAAAACCTCTCTCAACATGTTGTTCCAAAGTGTGTAAAATCAAGCATTCGGCTTTAAATAATGGGTTGATTCATAGAGCTGTCATACTTGTGATCATAAAATCATGAGAATCTTATTTGAAAAGGTTGGTTTTATTTCTGTCCTCTTCAGGCCAGAGGGCTTTATAGCCACAGCTCAAATATGAGCACATAGCATTGATCTCAAAACTCCTATGTGTATTATGTGTACAGTACTTTAAAGCCACTGGAGTTCAGTCACATATAATGATTATTTTAATAGTCTCACAGATAAAGAATACACTGAAATCCTGTTAGCTATTTACTAATAAGACAGAATGGTAAAAACAAATTACAAATGGATATTAAAATGTCAAATATACACACTTATCAGCCATAAAGTTATAATAACATCATACAGGCTCCATGTTTATTAATTTCAATGCACGTCAATATAGATTAGACTTTTTTTACTGCAGTGTACAATGTGCCATTCAGACTAATCATATACTGCACAAACTTGGTTAGTATGGCACATTGATCAACTGAACAAACAATACTGCTAATGATAATTTATTATGCCATATCTTTGTACTTTATTGTATTAAACTGTTTAAGTGTGGAAGATTGAGTGACCTGATTATCTTAGTCTTACAATCTTAATGATTATCTTTATGGTCCATGAGTTGTAAGATGCAGGACTAGAATGCATCCTATTCATGCAGCTATAACTCAGTCATTATATACACTCCTGTTAGCCGATCAAATGACAGCTTTTGTAGCTTTATAATGGTAATCCACTGCACAGGAACCCCTGTCCACATACTTTTGAGTAATTCTGGTCTGGGGTTGTTTTTTATTGTTGTCTTGTGACCCCTTAAAAAAACAGAATACTGTCTACTTGTGACCCACTGTCACTGTTTCTGTATGCCTGCTGAACATTTGTATAAAATTTTATGGCAATCCACTGACTAGTTGTTGAGATTTTTTTGTCTGGTGGCGTACTGACGGCCCCATAGCTGTTTTAGACAATAGTGTCCTTACCTGTTTGAGCATGACAGTGCTCCTGTGCACAAATCCAACTGCGTAATGAAATGGCTTTGGGAGTTTGGTTTAGAAGAACTTGACTAGCCTGCACAGAGCCCATACCTTAACCCCAGCCAACACTTTTATGATGAATGTGAGCCAGGCCTTATGGCCCAGCATCATTGGTTATGACTGAATGAGGGCATTTCCCTGCAGCCAGCTCCCAAACTCATGTAGAAAGTTTTCCAAAAAGAGTGGAGGCTGTTATGGCAGCAGATTAATATCCATGGTTTTGGAGGAGGATGAAACAGTCACACACAGGAGTGATGTTCTGTGTACTTGCAGTGTGCATTGAGATCCATGAAACATGCTTACCCCTGTTACTTTTAGACATCTAGATAATAAAAAAGTGAAGAGAAAAAAGCCAATAAACATGAAAACCAACAGCAGTGACATGTTTTTTTCACAATATGCTTTTAGTCACATGATTATATTATCACTTTACATAACTGCTCCATGTTATTGTTACATTAGCCAGCTCTCCTTCAGCACAAACAGCCTTAAATTACCAGGCAGTGGTTTAATACCTGTTCCAGAGTTCAGATTCAAGACCAAAGCAGTTGGGACAATTACTGTCTGGACTCTTTAGTCACCTGAAGGCACTGGAGCTGATTCAGTTGGTTAAGTGTTGATATATTTGCCTAGCCAAGCATTCAACTGCTTGTTCTTGCTTTTTTTTCCCCTCGAAACTGCTACATAATCTAATTACGCTGTTTGGGTAGTCCTTTCTCCAACAACATTAATCAGTTTCCACCACCAGTATCAAAATTCTCAACCTAGTACTGTAGCAGTTTAGTCATGAATAATTGTACGTACCGCAGCCATGGTGTTCTCTTTGAAATTTCCACAAGCCACAACACTGCAAATCCAAACTGTCTGAATCTTGGCTCTGGCTTATTTTGACCTCTCAGTGCGTTTTCAAAGCAACCACAGCTCTTTGTGTTGTCAGCCACTGGCATGGAGAAGACATCTGATGGAATTTACATCAGGAGTTAACAATCTTTACCCTCTGCCATAAATAATGACTCTTAAATGATACTTTGATGTTTTTTACTCTAACAGCCGCACAAGCATTCAGACTGGTAGCAACTACTGTTTTTTAAAAAAAACAAACACTTCTGTGATGGAGGTTCAGCATCCTTCCTCACACTGAACGCAGCACTTGATTCCTGTCATGTGAAATGGTTTCAATGGATATTTATCAAAGCTTAATGCAGTTAAGTCATGTGTCCCTGGAAATGAACAGTCCTCATAATTATTGAATTAAAGTTTCAGTTGATCGTTTACTAAACAGCATACCTTCCTAATAAGTAAAATTGAATGATTGTCTGCAGTTGTCAGTCTTTAACTAGTTCACATCCTGCATGAAGATGTAGGACAAGCCCACACATACAGGCGCTGTATGAATCTGTGAAGGATGTCGGAGGCTCTGCACTTTGACTTTGAACTGTACTTGAGGTCCTTGTCCTAGATTTGGCCATATGGACTGCATTACCATATTGTTTATGTATGAGGCCCAAATGTTATTAAGAACAAATTCCTGGGAATTCATTGAAGATGGTCAATGAGGTGATAAATATTAAATGGTGATGAAGACAAGCTATCGCTCAAACTGGTGACTGGGGAACAAACTTGGCACATAAAATGTTGCATATCGTCAGTGATGATGAGTAGTTGTGGTAAGTATTTCCTCAAGTCATGTGGTTTTATTTAATGATCATTATGTGGAAAAAATAATCACAGTGTTTGAATTCTTATTATTGAAAAGCATTTAATCATTTTTTATAATTAGAAAAAAAACCTAACTCCTGTGATTAATGCAACAGACATTTCATTCAGCATAGTGCTGTTCACATCTGTCTTCAGTTGAAAGTGATGTACCCAATGTTCTAATATTTTTAGGGTCTGTCAGTCACAGGCGCTTAGAATTGTTTTAATTTTCTCCCCGTCCATGACAGTTGGCAGATTTGATTTAGCAGAGTTTCCTGCAGCCTTCAAAATCACTTATTACACACTAGCAAGCATCCATTATGTGCAAACAGCTGTGCAGAATTACAGCTTTCTCTCTGTTTGAAATACCTTCATTGATTCTCGCTTTCTTACACCTTAGCAAGTGGAATGTTTGTGCGCAGTGGAAGTGTTTCTTCCCATAATAGCTCAGAGTCATACTGGAGGAAGAGGCCACGTGTGGCCGAATAATCAACACTTGGGAGGTGTTCACAGTTTGGGTGTTTGCAGTCTCTAAATTTTTGAAATCACAAGACTCTGCAAACTTTGGCATCAGGAAAACATCAGTTTGAAAAAACTGGGGTGAAGTTCATGAAATGCAAAATCAAGAAGCGAGCAGAAATGACAGTCTTGTAAATGTTCTAGCAACAGTTGTAAAACCAATTATTTAATAGGCTTGTATAGCTGCTATATGGTTAATGGTTAATTCAATAGTAAACACAGTTATAAATGTTATTAGAACAAATCATCTGATATGAATCTTGATTTTTTTCCCCCCTGAGGTGCCTAGTCCTTCCTATGCTAAAAGATTCTGAGTATGTAATGAATCTGAATCGCATCTGCACCCATGTAATTGGAGCCCATCTGTTGTGCAGAGATTACTGACACTGAGATTTTCAGTGTAGAACCAGGGTTACACATCCTGTTAAATTTAAGTCACTGTGTTGTGTTGTATCAGTGTCCAGCACACACAGAAGCAGGATTGGCAAAACGTTGCAACTTCTGTGAGAAAAGCTATATTTAGCCACATGGTCAGTGGCCTGGTCTCATGGAAAAAAACAAAAAACACTAAGAGTCCCAGATCCGAACAAATGTGGGAATTTACTAAATAGATGTTGGAGCAGAGAGGCCTGCACTCTGTTATTGTCATTAGACAAGAATGAACACGGCCAGAGGTCAAAATGTTTCAATGAGGGTTGTTTTTTTAGTACTTCACAGTGAAATCTGCACTTCAGGCATAACTATAGCAGACCTTGACAATTTTTTAATCAATTTGAAGTTTCAAGGTGTCAGCTCATGCTCTGTAAAACTGTAATATCTCAGTATTTCTGACAGTTTATTCAGTTAGTCCTTGTAACCTAGTGGTCCAAGGCATCATTTCACAGAACTGATTTATGAGCAATGCTTATGTTTTGGTGCCTGAATGGCGGCTGCTTACAAATTTCAGAAACATTTGTGAGTAAATGGCTGCAGCTATTTGGCTTTGGCTGTGGCTGAGAGTGGCGTGGCTGAACAGGAAAAGCTTCACCCAGCTTTTCTTCCACACATGTAAATCTCAGCCTTTCACTCTTCCTCCTCTGGCATCCATCTTTCCCTCAGTGAATCATATGACTGCTTCTCTTCCTTAATCGAGTAGAGGTGCACATTGACTTTGCATTAGAGCAGGAATGGGAATCAATCGAACTACTGGCTGTGGTAAAAAGGATCTCTAATATGCCCTCTCATCTTGCTGAAGACCGCTCGCAACTTGGCTGCTGTGTGTTGAATTAGCTGTGACCTAGAAAATCTTTTATACTTGGAAGTCTCAGAATCATACTGAAACTGCTCAAAGAACGACAGTCAGCCTTGTTCACTACCAAAACCCAACCCATTAATGTTGCCTGACCTGTTAGCAAAAAGCAATAGATCAACAACAGCAGTTTGTGCAGTTTCTAGAAAAGCACATGAAACTTGAATACAGTGAAATCTGTGTTTTTTACAAGCAAAAAACTGAAGCACAGTACGAGATTAAAGCAGAGTGGCCTACTATCTGTATTTTATGATCATGATGGTGTTAGAGGAAAAGTCAGGGGATCACCAAAGACAGTAGAAGACGGTTCATCCTCAGGGGATCAGGAACATCTGTGCACAATTCCACAGTCGTCCATCTAATAGTTATCAAGATATTTTGGTTTGGACCACAGCATTGCACCGACCTTGAAAGTCCTCCAACCTAAACAACCATATAGATTGTTCTGTGGAAGATGCCCATTTGATTTCTGACAGATGAAGCCTCATTTTAGCTTCAGCCAAACTCTAGTGAGCATTTCTACACAAAACACGGACTGTGGAGCTGCACAACATTGTCTGTGATTATTGGTCGAAGGAATTATTACAGTGACCAATAACTATGTTGGGCCACTGGTTGGCATGTGAGTGTCGTATTAAGATTAATATGAGAAAATCCAAACCTAAATTTGTTTACAAATGTCTGCATATTTACCACTTTATTCAGCGTTTTTTGAATATACTCCTGGAGTTGGCTTACCACGGCTTAAATTTACTTAAAACATTAACTTAAAATTTTCCCCAGCTGTGAGTAGCTCTTGTATTTCCTGTTTTCTTTGCACTACAAAATGCTTTAAACGAAATGTTCTTAGAAATAATAAATTGTGGTACTGTTTTTAAAGACAGCATGTGACTGTGGTCCATGTTTGACAAAAGGACAGTTCTTTAACAAAACTTAAGTGGTATGTGAGATGTTTAAATTGCTTGCTTTGTTCATAACTGACCTTTTTTTTTTAAAATAAATTAACTCTTTGTGTAATACAAAAATGAGGCTTTTGAGTCACAAAATCAGTATAGGGTATTTTCTGTATATTTAGACAACTCAAAAATAATAAATAAAAGTTGCAATTATGCATGGTGCATAGCATGAAATTTCCAAAAGGGTACATTGAGAACTATTCTTGAATATGGTTTAATATAAAGGGTGACAGTGTAAAGGAATAAAAGGGGGATTTTGCAGTGAAAGAAGAGAGAGTTTAATTTTTGCAGGGAGTGAAGTGAGAACACATGTTTGTTTGTGGCCTCGTTCCCAGGCTACGGTTTAGTTGTTTTTGTAACTAAATAGAAACATGTTCCCCTGCTGCAGCACAGTTCAAACAGTGTGTAATCCTTGAAGGGCAGGTATGGCTTTTTTTCCTCATATTTACAATGAGAATATTATGAGTCAGATATTTGACTTTGTGTTTAAAAAGACTTCATCTTAAAGTGAGTCAAATAGTTCTGAAGAGGCAAACACACCAGTGATGTCCTGACTCACTCAACATTTTCATTGTTCCTCTGCAGGTTCAAACAAAACTCAAAAAAAGGTAACACAAAATCAACAGTGGTGCTGCTCATACAAATTTCAGGTCACTTCTGTCAGCCTGCAAGTGGTAGACACGCACACAGCCTGTTTGCAATGGAAAATCCCTTGCGTAACTTCTTATGTAGCTTCTTCTAAGTCAGTAGGATGTCATCACATTTTCCTTTTTTTATCCCTCGCAACCCAAAAGTATTTGGCTAACTTTATTTATTTAGTTACAGTCTCATGAGAACAACATCAAAAAGTCAAAACCTGATTCATAATATCCTTCCAAAGTCTGTCTTTAGAGGATTGTTGGCTATATAATTTGTGCTGCACAAGAGAAATATTTTTTATATAGACTGTGTGTCATGCACAGTGGCTCTTGAGCCAAGCATATCTTGCCAAGGATAGTCACAGTAGTTTAAAGCAGCTATTTTTAATAGTTTAAAAAAGTAAACCACTAACAGATGCACCACATGGGTGGGATGCTGTAATGGCCAACAATAAATGATCAGTGATTTCACTATGCAGATGAGGCCCTTTGTCTCTGTCCAGTCAGTTCATTCAATATCTATTAGTTCCTTCATTAACTATTCTATTCTAAAATAATAATAATAATAATAAAAATAAAAAGTTTCATTGTTTTGGAACAGTGACAATAAAGACTATTCTATTCTATTCATCATCAGTCCACCCATCACATGGTCAGATTTAAATGAATGATACATCTCTCCACTTTATTCTAAATCCTACATGATATTAGTCAGAACAACCAGGCAGATGAATAATCAGTGCAGCAGCATGTATACAGCCACATACAGGCCCTACACTCATAAACCACCAACGTGTTAAGAAGCTGGATCAGAAAAAGCAAGTAACAAAGTAATGCAATCAACAAGTATTGGATGGATTGCAATGAATTGTTATAACTTTTATTGACTTTTCATATGATTCCATCATCATTTTAATTTGTCCAATAAGTCTCCAACATCAGGGTGACGTTGATCCAACCAGCTCCATTTACAGAGGAACCTATTATTTGTTTTTTGTGTGTTTATTTGTTTTGTCTCCATGTTACTTAAAAAAAAAGCCTGTGTGTCCATGTATGCAGATGATACAACAATATAAATAGAATCTTAAAAGAGTCACAAATCGTAAAAGAATGGGAACATATCATTGTAAAAGCATTGTATTTGGCTTATGACTGCAGCATAATCTTCATTTGGATGTTACTTTGTCACAAACCAAGCACACACCCCTCCAATGGCAACAACACTCCCCAATGTCAGGGGCCTCCCCCAGCAGGATAATGTTGATAATGACCTCACCACAAAAACGGCTCAGAAATGTCTCCAGGAACACGACAAAGAGCCAAAACTGGAGACCTGGGACATTGGATCTCTGAAGATCTCCTGTAGTGTCTGCCACCAGGACATTGGCAACAGATCCTTTTGGGATGGGGCCATGGATCTGACTTGTTCTGGATCATCCCACAGATGCTGCTTAGAGCTGCCAATCAAGTTAATTTTCAAGTTTTCAGGGGAGTTATCCCCCTCAGCAACAGTTTAACTTTTGACATCTCTTTCGCACCTTATTATTCTCGATGGATTTATTGCATCCTAAACCTTGTATATTTTATGTTTAAATGGGACCTTCGGTGTGACCTGTGGAGCATATGCAGGTGAAGCATACAGGTTGAATCTTGTGGGTTGAAACATGATACATGGTACATTTTTCAACGGTGGTGCATTTGGATGTGATTAAATGTCTCACAGAATTGAGAGTAGACTTTAACGCTGTAGTCATCACCACCAGGGAAACAAAGAGCTGAAAAGCTTTGCTACTTTGGTGATCACTGATTATTGTTAATATTTTCTCAGTAAGTGATTTATTGGACATGTGAAGGATCATCAAGACAGGTGTGTTCGTCTGAAATTTCATTTATCCATTTCCCTCATGCAGGCTCCTCCTTACTTTGATATTATACTCTGCCTTTTTTCTTTGTTAAAAAGAGCAAACTCATTTTTTCTACATCTTATTTATGTTGTGTAGGAAAAGTTGCAGATCATTTTTACAAATATTTTCTATCTACCTTAAACTGAAGTTTTTTTTTATTTTAAGAAGTTTTTTGAACTGCTCTGTTCACTGCTGTTGAGTTCTGTTTGACAAACTGCCTGAGCTAATTTCCTTGAATCATTATCTTTATTAATAGTTTACATCTTTTAAATGCAAGCTATTAAAAAGATTCATTTTGTTTATTGTAGAATAGACATGACAGAAGTAATCAGATACACACATGCTATTACTTGTGTCTATGTGGAATGTGAAACCCTGACGGGAAATCATGTTTACATGACTGACGCATTTTTTCAAAATCTGCCTCTTGGCACCAACATATAACTAATCCTCTGCTTTGATGTTTCTCCATGATAATTCTCCATTCTGCACTTTTCCAGAACATGTGGCCTCTGAGAACAGAGCTCTGTGAGATAAACAAGACATGGATGTGTTCCCTTTTTTATTTTTCACCCACATATAGTTTAACAAGTGAATAATAGTCACATCTGTATCAATATCAGACATGCAATAGAAAATTCAACTCAATTTTAATAATATTATTAATAAAACTTTTTTTAAAAATGCACACAGGAAAATACTTCTTATATGAGTCACTCTTGATGCCAGTGGAGCTGTTAGGGTGAGGTTGGGAACTTGATTAGCAATAATTTGTGAATACAAGTTACACAACAGTCAGTCATCGGCTGCTCTTTGAATATGTAACACAGCAGAACACATCATTTTCCCTGGTCAGTTCCAAGGACTGTAAAGATTCAGAGGAAATATTTTGTCTGCTTGCATTTGTTACATAATGCAAACACAATAATCTAATCTTTTTTTTTTCTTTCCAAAATAAAACAGTGCAAAACAAACAAATAAACAAAGCAGTTTTAGCACTTATATTTTACTTGTATCCATAACTAACTTATTAGTTGGGAACAACCTGCTTTCATGCTGCACAAATAAAAAACATCAAGACACTGTTTAACTCAGTGTAATGCTAAACAGACGCTGTTTTTGTTTCTCTGTCTTTTTTATTTATTTTATTTATTTTTTCTACATGACTGTTTGACACGAAAAGCAATAGCAGCACTTGGATGCATGACAGCATTAAAACAGAAAGCAGGTGCCTCTGATGCATGAGTCAATCATTTTCACAAGAGATGGAGCGACTTTCCCAGGGAGCCTGTGTCACAGGCTCCACAGGAGCCACAGTCAATATTCATCAATCATGTAGTCATGTCAGTAAATATTTTTCTTACATTTTTGTATTCTAATGAAGGACGGCGTCTTGGATTTGGTGAGAAGTGAATTTCCTCTCTCACACAAATGTTTAACATGATTTATGCAAATGGTGACTCAAACCTTATTGAGGACAGATCCACTCTGTGGTAATCGGACAGAATGGGAGCAATCTTGATGTAGTAATATTTTTACTACGGGTTATGACAAAATTGAGCCTTGGTGGGACTGAGCTGGTAGAGCTGTGTTGAGGGTTAAAGATTTGGTGCTTTATGCAATGGATAATGGTATTTGAAAAATTCAGCAGCAGTGTGTCTCTCCAGAAACAATGTCCCGTGTAATCCGTATAAACTGCAGACTTCACTGTGAACAGTTTTCATTGGAGCTATACACTGATGAAACAGTTCCAATGAAAACTGTTCACAGAAATATTTATTTCCAGTGGAAACAGATTTATCTCAGCCTTTGGTAAATTCTTTCAAATGTCAAATAATGCAGCAGAAAAAAAGAAGCAGTTGGTTTTGGATTAAAACAACTGGTCTGAAAGATGAAGACAGGTGGGTGTGGGACTGAGGTGGGTGTACGTGGGACACCAGGTATCACTGTTATCACTGTTATCCTGTCATCTGGAGATTTGGGCTTATCAACGAAATGTCAAAGAAGGAGGATGCCCACCCTAATGACTGATAACATACCTACCCTTCCTTTCACCTTTTCTGTGTAGGCAGCCAGAACTTTCTGAAGACTCCTCGTGTTATAAAAATGTCTCTCTTTGTTGAGAATTTCTTGAATTTTCTGACAGCGTGACTTCAGAGTTTGATAGTTTGCAGATGAAGTAGAATATTGTTTTAGCTGAATGTCAGTGTATTTTTCTTGGTGTGGAGCCGTGTCAAATTATCAAACACAAGAGTTGGTTGTATATTCTTAGAGGTGACATGAACATGCACTCTGACATTCAGCTCCCCTTGTGTTTGTTTTAATCTCGGACTGGAAGTGAGTCCCACCCTGCTCCTGCATGGATGTCCCTGAGCAATACTAGCACTTCCTCTGGGGAAAGAGCTGCCATATGGGAGCTCAGTTAAAATGGTACAGGATATTGTGATGTCATAATTTAAACAGCCAATCTTATATTATACCATGTTGTAAACAAAAAATTAAAATGCTTAACTTTTAAAGAACATAACATAATTTAATGGACATCCGGGGATGAGCGCAGAAACCACACTCTGTTAGTTCACTGCAGAACTGTTTCTTCACTCCTCATTCCTGTGATTAATTGGTTGGAATGTTCTCTTAGCTTTGCAGTCACTACTGCACAGGTGCTGTGCCTGCAAGCTTGGGGTGTTTTGAGGGGTTGATGTGAAACCTAGCCATAAATGCTGTGTAAAATGTCTTGAGTTCAAAGTCACATGTTGAAGAGTCACAAAGTTCTTGCCCCAGAGCAAAATTCTTTCTGTTATTGTCTAAAAGAATTCGCTTTACCCAAACCACACATGTAGCACACAACCACCCACTGCTGCACTACTGTACATGCAAATCTTCAGAACAGGTTTCAACATGCAACAGTTTACCAGTGAGTGTAGCATTTTTTTATTTTTTATTTTTGCCTGTGGTACAAGAGATAAACACATAAAAATAATGTATGTTTCTTGAGATGCAATGTCTCTTTTATAAGAGGGACCTAGCCAATGAATTTAGGTTTTAATGTCTGATTAAGTCTTAAAAATCCATTTGTTTTCTTTGACTTTATTCTTATTTCATATCTTTTTATGGGCTGTGTGCTTCATTTTCATTTTCCACATATTGTTTTCTCTGCTTCTTTTGCTCCATCTTTCCTCTTTTCTGTCTATTAGACTGTCTATTACAAAACTGAACTAAGGCAGAGCAGATATAATGATATTATTCAAACTAGCTAACTAAACTAGCTATATTTATATATAAAAAATATTTCAAAATTACTTCCCTTATTAAAGTATTCGTATTACCTGTCACAGACACTTTACCTATCCACAGTTTTAATTGACTTTACTTAAATGAAAGAAACAGCGCCCCCTCTGGATTTCAACGCCCGCTACAAGTCATATAGTCTGAGTGAAGAAAGGTGTCAGGTGAAGGCACAGACATTAATTAAAGCGAATTATAGAAAAAAAAAACAATTAATGCAACTGAAAGGCTGCGAATAAACAGGACTGTTGAAGTTAAACCAGAGTAAAACTGTCCTGAACTTAGCTAACTAATTTTAGCCGCGCCACAGGAGAGTTAGCTAGTTTTCCACCGTTGCTAATGATATTAGTTATGGTGTTTTTAGCGGAGACTAGCTAGCTAGCAGGCATGAAAGGTGGAGACAAGTGCCCTGGGGGATTATATGACATGGATATGACCACCTCGCCTCCCCTGAGGTAAGAATATCGGTCTCTTCAAATAGCTAACACTAAAAAGTGTCTGTTGTGGCTCCTGAGGCTTTACTGATGGCTAAATGCCCGCTGCGGCTTTGTCTATTTACTGGCTGTGAAACCGTTGATGTTATAGATGTGAAAGTGTAGCCTGGCTTGTCTAAGTGCTGAAACTGCCGTCTAACTGTCTGTTGTCTACACATGTAGACGCACAGCAGGAACAAAGTCCGCTCAGGAATTTCCACAATTTTGCCTTTCACCTCACTGTGTGTGATTTGTGGTTGTGCTGCAGGCCAACTTATCTGTGCACAAGTTCTGGTCGCTTTTGTGTCTAAGCTGTGCAGTGAATAATGAGTATTAATGAGTAACTAAATTATTCAGGCCTTATCTATTGTGTGTATGATTAGAGGGATGGAAAGTATAATAATCTGTTAATGAAGATTGATTGAGGATTACAGGCTATTACACAGATTTTATTGAAGCTATTTTGTGGTGTTACAGTAGTATTTGTGGAGGCAGTAGTTTTAAGTGTTATTGAATTGAACTGAAGGCTTTTAACTACATCTTTTGTATTGTTGTATTGTGTAAACTAAATAGAGTAAACTTGTTTAGTTTTGTATGGCAAGAAGATAAGAGATGTAGGCTATGTGTGATATTAATCTCTGTATCTAGGGCTGGGTGTCATTCAAAAATTTTCAATACCTTCGTTACCTGTTCCTGATGCCGGTTGATGCCATAAAAGAACCGAAGTTCAGCACCCAGCCCTTCCAGTGTGGTTTAAATAGGTAAGACAAGTCAAAGTTTTTTTGTAGTCTTAAGTAGTGTGTCATCTTACAGGAGCATGTTGTGACATGTAGTTAACCCTTTTCACTTTTGATTTTGAATCTTTGTTTGAAGACTCATCATCAGTCAGGCATTTTTTTAAGGAATAAACAGGTTTGCATAATGTTTATCTAAGCCAAAATCAAACCTGAACCCTAAAACCAAATCATTGAACAGCCCTATGAAGAAAAATGTTTTCACTTTCAAGTCATAAAGATAGAAATACAATAGCACACAGACAGAAATTGCTGAGTTTACAGAAAGCAGTGTGTAGTAAAGAAAGACCTACAGGAAAATACCACAACAGTGATTACATTTATGATATTGTCTTATCAGTTGCTGCTTCCATTGTAAATCCCTATCTGTGTAAGTGCAGGCAGCCTCCTTGTGTCCCGTTGGCCTTTGGTTAAAAATAAATGTCTGAAATTGTGGCGTGTTTCACTTTTGTTGATAACAGTTTCATGTGATCCAGTGAGACAGACTATTGGGCACCATGTGTATTCACTGACATTCCACTGTGTGACATTTTTCAACTCAAGGACTTGAGTCGGAGAGAAAAAAATGACAGTCAGGGAGAGTCTGTTGCACAGCTTTGTATTCCCCAAAGTGCTGACATATATAAAGCCATCCTCATAATCTGAGTGAGGAGTTAATGTTGGCAAGAAAATCTTGGTAAGTGTTACCTGTCATCACATTCATTAGGATGAAAGATTGAGAGAAAAACTTGGCTGACTCTTGAGTTTTGTCTAAAATAGATGTCATTATGCGCTGTATAAATAAACCTCCTCTCAGCGGACATCTCTGTTATCTGACATCTTCAGGCGAGGAACATCTCGGTAAATATTCTTTGAAGCCACCCCTGTGGGATTCTGCAGAGTGAGCAGTTTTGGATCACTCTGTTCTCCTTTTTTAAACTGTTGTTTGTTTCACTGTACTGATCTGTAATTAAAGTCCTTAAGGCTGAAGACCTGACCAAGACCTGACCTGTCGTTTGTTTTAATGTTGGGACTGATTCATGTATATGTCCATGTATTCTGTATATATACACAAGCTATCAGCCACAACATTAAAACTGGTAACTGGTTTTAATGTCGTAACCAGTTGGTGTATCCGCTTTGGCCTTTGGAACTTGGGCGTGAGCATTTTCACCGTTGACTGACATTTTGCAGACCAGAATGTTTAGTATAAATGAAAACACAAATACTGAAATAATAATATTCAGTTAATAGATAATATAAGTAAAATGCTAAACTAGTAAATTTATAAAGAAATAAACATTTTATATGTAAATAATTTAAACAACAAATTTTCAGTTTTATCTACGTTATCCTTTGAGCCATCATATTGGTTTAACAAACAGGAATTCTGTTGGCGGTGTGCGCTCTCCTGCCTCACACAGCATGTTCAGAGATCTTTGTCTTTGGATTGCAGTGTGAAGTTTACCACCTAGGGTCAGACGGAGCCAAGCACCCAGGTGGCAAACTCGGCTTTAAAGGGGACGAGGTGAGGAGTCACGTTTGTTCAGTGACTTAAAAGTTGTTTCGATTGGCAGGCTTCTCTGAAACTTGAATGATATATTGTCTGCCGTCCCAAAACAAGCTTATCTGCGTTGTTTGCTGCCCCCCTCATCAATGAGCTACAAGTGTACTGAGGTCAAAGGTACCAGGCCAAGTAAATAAACAGAGGTGACAACAGTGGCCTTTCACCGTACAAGCAGAACTACTGTTTGATGGTTGCTGGGAAACTGGACACCAGACCTCCGGCACATGTCCCACCGACTACTTTTAGTTTGATCCTCTAACTGCGCAGTTGTTGAGCAGGTTCGTAACATGCACATCAGGTCTGGCTTAAATCAGTCTTGGTGAAATGACACAGATGATAATCTATATAAACCGAGAAACCTCCAGACAGGGTTCAAGATTCAAGATTCAAGATGTTTTATTGTCAAATTTTCTTTATGTGCAGGACATACAGAAAAATTCAAGAAGATGTTTCTCTCTCTCTTGGTAAAAAGAAGAAGAAAAATAGAATAAGAAATATATATATATATATATATATATACCCATATATAGAATAGAATAAAATAAAAGTAAAAATAAAAAAAATGTATAAAACTAAAATATTAAATATACAATAAAACAAAATATGTCACACAAACCTATATACAGCAGAGGCACTAGTGCAATTATAGTAGCAACAGACAGGGTTTGGGGATTGGACTCATTGTAGAATCCTCTTGAGTTGGAGAACATAGTTAAACACTGGTTAAAAATGAGCTTCTTTTGTAAATGATATTTTATTTAGTCTCGTAAAATAATTACAACAGCAGAGGGTGGGTGCACAAACCAAAGAAAAAGTGCGAACATGCAGATGCTGTACAAGAAACGAAAAATGAAAAAACATGCAGTCAATATTCAATATTCAACTATAGTTAGTTAGAGTTAATAGATCATGCAGAAGTGAAACAATAGAATTGAGCTTTAATAATGTTCCATGATTTGGCATCTGTGACACTTTGTGGGAGGCTGCTTCAATATTAAGGAGCAAAAGCAATGACCCTTAGCTTTCAGCCTTGACCTTGGAGCATCCAGCAGTCTCTGAGGGACTGTAGATGCTGCTGGTGGTAAAGACACTGCAGGTGGATGGAGAGGGTCCTGTGTTTGTAGTTTGGGTTGTAGAATGCAGGAAGAAAGTTTATTGGACACTTAAGGTTGCACGTTAAATCTGTGAATAAGAAGAGCTCTTGCAACGTGGGAAAATGGCCATGACACAGATTCAGCTGAGAAGACAGGCAGGGAGAAATTGAGAAAGAAATGTGGGAAATAATTTCATATAAAACTGAATTCAATATAATTGAATTTAATTTATTGTATTTAATACAATAAAAACAGGTGATTCTGTCGGTGAGATGTTGTTGGCTGGTTGAAGTTCAGAATAACTCACCACATTACACTGACAATCATGTAAGTCTTGACCCTTGTTACATTTTTTTCCCTCGTGTCTTTAATTACATACACTTGCTATGTAATTATTCTGTACATCACTGTCACAGTGATATATTGTGTAATTGTCTGTGTGTAGGTTTAAATACTTCACGTCTGTAGTCACCCTGTAATCATGTTTTACCTTATCGCTGAGAGCCCCAGCACCTCCCCTGATTTATAGATGTGAGTAATCCATTGAATTCTTGTTTAGGATGAATCCTAATGTTTTAGGTGACCATCTGACCTTTCCTTCAGCACTACCATCCCACTTGTACAAGAGAAGAATCCAAATCTAATCGGTAGATTGCCATTAAATTTACTGAACACATTCATGCTCTTCTTTCCAATTTGATTCCATTACGCACAATTTTTCTCTCAGAAGATTTGTGTAGTTATTTTTTATTTAGGCAGTGGACATTCAACAGTTGTGTTATTTCGTTACAGAGTCACAGAGACGTGTCATTTACAATGCTTAAGAGTTTTTGAAAGGTGAAATAAAGGTGCTACTGTGATATTTTCTTGTGACTGCTGTGTTTTCTCAGTCACAGATAGAAACCAACAAAACTTAAACTGATGTTGAGTACTACTACTAATGTTTATTTCTATAACCCTTAATCAAAACTAAAGTTACAAATGTTTCACAGTTGGAAAAAAATAAGATTTAATTCATACCATAATTATAGAATAACACTAATAATTTAGACACACTCATAAAAAAGTGGTTTAATCTGTTAATCTGTTCAGCATCACTAATGCTCTTGCACCTGAATGGGAGCAAAACCCTGCAGCTGTAAAATCTTATGGAAAGCCTTCCGAGAAGGAGCACAGCAGATTAAAGTCAGTGGTTTGGGAATTTAATGCTTAACAATCACACATGGATGTTGAGGAGTCCACATACTGTGCTTTTTGCCATATAATGGGCTGTATATCAACACAGCACTCAGACTGAGAGTGTGTCTGTTTAAAGGCTCAGAATTGTGTGCTGCAGACACTGAGGCACACCAAGAGTAAAATGTTTGTCTGGCCTAGAATCAGCTGGAAATAAATGGAAAGAGAATGAAATGGGCTTTGTGCGATCTCGTCATTTTTTTCTAGTTTGGGGTTTGGCAGTGTCATCTGTTCAGATTGGTAAACAGAGTTACAGTGGTCAGTTCTGTGAAATATAAAAGGAAAAAGACTTTACTCAAGTCAGAGTGTTCTTGAAAAACAACCTACTTTTTGAACAATTCCAATTTGATAAAGACATTACTTAAATTGCTTGGCATAACAGATTCAGACTGAAGCAGTGCTTGAGGTGGTCCAGTACTCACTGGTGCAGAGTAGTGTTGGCCAAATGGGCCAGTTTCCTTCCCAAACAAGCTGCAAGAGGAAGCAAAAATGTACGACAATACAGAAGCAATATATGGGATAGTTCAGTGTTCTGCTGTCTATGTGGGCCATTAATTTGTTACAAGGTGTGCAAGTGAATTAATGTCAGTATACTGTATAATAAATTAGTCTTGTGTGCTCTCAAATGTATCATTGTGGTCTGGCCTCCCTCAAGATTTGTCAGAAGCCAGTAAAGGTATGATTATATTCAACCTCCAGCGATTTTTCCCTCTCAATTTAAGGCTTCTGTTTTTCAGGTAAAGCAGAGACAGTGACTTTGAGAGGACGCCAGCAATTGTCTGTGCTTTGCTAGCTCTAGGCTCACCATTAGACAGGCATGTTCTCAAAAGCTCCACAATCACCTATTGAAGATAACATCTCAGGCAAACATTTCCCCCAGTTAATAAGAAGTAGATAAACTACAGATATTTATTATTCCTCAGAAAATTCTGCCGTCCGCTCACACATTGATATTTGAGAGCTACAGATTTAATCTCAGCTGTGCTGTGTTCTTCATCCAGAACGCACATTAATGTAATTATGCAGAGTGGGGGAGAGTGATCTTACATTTCTCACTCACACTGAGGATTCAGTCCAGCTCCCTTAAAGTCACATGTCTTTTACCTTGAAGCTACTCCTGTTCCTCGGACCTTGTTCAGTTTTAATCTCAAAAATGCACTGCTGAATTTGGGACATTAGCACGTCAAACTCTACCTTCCAGAAAAAAGAATGAAGGGCTGACTAATGCACCTCTCAGCCCCACCCCAAAAAGAAAACCTTTTGTAATATAAGCATTCATTTGCTTGTTTTAACTTAAAGTTTAGCTAAAAGCCTTGAGTGTTTTCCCTCGAGAGAATGCTCAGAGTGACAGATCCCCTTCAGCAGCGTGTGTCTCAACAGCGCTCGATAGTGCAGTTACATTCCTGTGAGTTTGAGATAAAAGCAGTCAACCAGGAGATGTCAAAACTAAGGTCAATCATACAGTGCCTGTGTACACAGGCATGTCTTTCATACTGTGCACAGATACTGCTTGTACATATGGTTTGTCATTAGCTCAAAAATGATGCACAAAAAGGATAAGATGCACGGTTGCAAGCACCACCCTCCAGCCCGACAAGAGAGACAGTGCAGTTTAGTTTCTGTCAGTTAACAACTGAAAATGTATATTTACATGCATGTGTTGTTGGAGATTGTTGCCACTGATTTAGAAACATGTCACCATTTCATATTTTGTTCACCAGAAAGTACTGACAGAATATTTTTTCAGCTGCAGCACATATCTTGGTCACAGATCTTTTTTTAAGATCCCAAATATTAATAGCAATATCAATCTCAAAAATGTGTTGTTTAGCTTCTAATTTTGATATTTTATCAATCACTTATCAGGAAAAGTGTCAAGTTTTTCAAATGTGAGGAATTGCTGCTTTTTCTGTTTTTTTCTTGTTACTTTAAAAAAAAATCTTTAGGCTTTTAAACTGTTGGCCAGACAGAACAAGCATTTGAAGATGTTGATTTATGCTTTTTGCACTTTTATGCACTTTTCACAATTTTGAGTTTATATACAAAACAAGAAATCAGCAGAATAACAAATTATGAAAATAATTCTATTTTTTCACAGTAAAATGGCAGTAAAAATATAAAAATGTCTGACATCCTTGAAGCAGATTTGAGTGTCCCTTGGTCTCTCATCACCTCGTGGATCTAGGAAATGTAGTAGTATTTGGCTTTGGGCTGTTAGTGTGATATTTCAGTTAGCTGCCAAACGTGACTCCTTTCCCAACAGCTATGCTTGGAAATCACAAGCCCACTGACAACATTAAGAAAACCTCTTGGCTACATAGTGTTGTTGTTTCTTTTTTAAAATGTGGCTCTGACGAATTTAGGAAATTTAGGGAAATAAACAAAGTAAGAGTGTAAAAAGACAATGCCCTGCATGTCATGTGTATTCAAAAAGTATTCAGACCTCTCACTCTCATGACATTTTGTTATATCGCAGCCTTATGCTAAAACAAGTCTAAATTTTTTTTTAATTTATTGGAAAGGACAAACTGAAATTTCACATTATTTATTCAGTATGTAATTGAAGAACCTTTGAGAGCCTCGAGTGGTCTTGAGTATGAAGCAACAAGCTTTGCGTGCCGTCTTCTCTGCAGATCCTCCCAAGCTCTGTCAGGTTGGATGGGGACCATCGATGGACAGCCATTTTTAGGTCTATCCAGAGATGCTGTGTGTGCTTAGAGTCATTGTCCTGTTTGAAGGTGAACCTTCAGCCCAGTCTGAGGTCCTGAGTGCCCTGGACCAGGTTTTCATTAAGGACACTTTGCCCCATTCAGCTTTCCCTCAACCCTGAACAGTTTCTCTGTCCCTGCTGCTGACAAACTTCCCCACAGCACGATGCTGCTACCACCATGCTTCACTGTTTGGATGATGCTGGGCAGGTGATGAGCAGTGCCTTGTTTCCTGCAGCGCTAGGTTTAATCAGACCAGAGAATCTTGTTTCTCACAGTCTGAGGGTCCTTTAGGTGCTATTTTGCAAACTCCAAGCAGGTTGTCATGTGTCTTCACTGAAGAGACACTTCCATTTGGCCATAGATTGTTGCAGAGATTGTTTGTCCTTCCAGATGTTTCTCCCATCTCCACACAGGACCTCTGGAGCTCAGCCAGAGTTACCATTGATTTCTTGGTCACCTCTCTTACCAAGACCCTTCTCCCCTGATTGCTCTGTTTGACTGAGCTGGCTAACACTTGGAAGAGTCCTGGTTGTTCCAATCTTCTTCCATATAAGAATTATGGAGGCTACTGCGCTCTTGGGAACCTTCAATGCAGCAGAAAAACATTTGTGGCCTACAAAAGATGTCTGTTGCAGAGCTATGTTCCCTTTGTCATTATTGGGTATTGGGAGTGTAGATTGAATCTGAATGCACTGCACATGCAACATTTCACATACTGTCTTCTGGCGTGAAGACCTCAGCTAATACTTGCACAGCAAGTATGTGTGACAGCAAAAGCCCTGAGGCAAAGTGTTCAGGCCAACAGCACACCACACTGCATGAAAGGCACATTGTGACTGACAGCTTGACAGTTACACTCTGGTCCAGTCATGCTGATAGATATCAGGCTTTGGCTCAGCTCATAGTGTTGACAAGCTCTCACTTGGATTTCCTGTGACGCTTCATTTCCACACTGTTCAAAAGTAATTACCAGAGGTTTGATGCATTTTGGCCCCCATCACCAACTACTACTACTACTACTACTATTGCAAACCAATCAATGGCGCTAGACGAGGGACAGGAAAGAAAATGGGGCTTTAAACGCTACAGACAGGCGACAAATTAAAGGACAACCATCGGGCGTCTCTGTAAAGTGTTGGGCCACTGCATGCTGTTAATGCTTGGCGTTGATTCTACTTAAAGTCGTTCAGTTGGGTTGAGATGTGGTGACTGATAAGGCCATAGCATCTGATTCACATCATTTTAATACTCGTCAAACCATTCAGTGACCCCTCGTGTCCTGTAGATGGAGGCATTCATAGGATCTTCACTCACTGTTAATTTCTGTGCCTGTTTTTCTCAATTACCTCTGTCCCTACTGTATAAAACCTTTTTTCATGCAATTATCCAGAGTGATGGAAGTACTAGCGCTGGGTGTTGTGGCTTTAATGTTATCACAATAATCAGTCATTATCAATTATTAGACAAATAATTATTTCTTTCAAGTTTAACGGCTTCTTTTTGCTTCTGAGTAGGACAGTTCATTTTGGTGTTAAACTAATTTTTTATGGTCAGAACATGACAAACACTTGCCATCATAGATAAATCATAGAACATTGACTGGCAGTTCATAATTCATTTTTGTGCTAGCTATTTAACCATGGAAATCTATTATATCAAACATTTATCAACCATTTGTAATATTTCTATTGAGGGAAATTACATAATTTAACTTCTAGATATGAAGTTGTATTGCAATTATTCGGCCAGCTCTAGGAACTACCGACTCTTAAAACAGATTTGTTCAATTTTTGCAAGCACTGACTACATTTCATTCACTGTCATTATATTGGAGTGTAAACAGAAAACTCAGAGTGAATCAAATAACCTGCATTGTTACATACCACTAGATGTAAGTGAGAAAATGTGTTCTTCTCATTATTTGTTTCTGTAATTTTCTAAAACTCCATATCTTAAAGCAATACTTTACTCTTTCTACATCAAACAAAACCCCTTAATTTTCTGTACATTTCCTCCAGTGCAGGAAGTCAGATCATGTCAAGGGATAGGTAGTTGCAGTAGATGCCGTGTATTTCTAAATGACATTACATCGCAAATTTAATTGGTCAGAGAGACTGACGATAGCATACTTTTGGTACATTGGATTTCAATTTGGAACTCAATTAAGGATTTAAAATTGGATTGGCATGGGGCTTAACATCCTGCGAGGGATGGCATGATGTGCCTGAACTATGAAATGAACTTACAGTACATGATACATTCCTTTCACCACATATACTCACTGCAGCAGACCAACAGGAACACTGTAGGTATCTGCTTTACAGCACACATATTGCAAACAGAAGACAAGCACAGCAGAAGTGACAAGTGGTCATCTCACTTTATTTAATAACCTAGACCCCCCCACCACCACCAAGGGCTGTTCCATTAAAAAAAAAAAAAAATCTTAAATCGTACAAAAATCTGTTACTCAGCTAAATGAGGTGAAACAGAATATGTTGCAAAATGACACTTCCTCGTTCAAAGCTGTACCTACTTTTTGGGGCAGACAGTTGATTGAATAGTTCATACATGTTTAACACCGACATGGGCTCTGTTGTTTAAAAGTGAAAAACATCTATGACATGTTTTACAAGTGACAGTACACATTGAAAAGTAGTAGACAAAATAATGCACCATGAATTTAAAGCATACTGTCATTGGTAAACAAAAAACATCTACAGCATTTGCAGTGCATATAAAAATAATAAATAACACTGGATACAAGTGCACTGTCAATATATGTACATAGAATTTTAGGGCTAAACAAGGTCAATGCATAGCAAGGCTCCTTAGTACCACCACAGTGCTCCTAACTTACAGTAATCAGTCTTCTTTCCTTAGTTCCACTTTGAAGAATTGCACTGAGCAGAGTCATCGTACTGAAACAAATTATTGCACTGTGAAGTGAAAATGGGATCATGGGAGCTGTGAAGACATTAACATCAGCTCGCATGGAAGAAACCGTTGTATTTAATTTGCTTTGTAATGACCGTGATGAATTGAACACTGCTGACCCTGCCTCACAGCTACAATCACAGGTCCGCTCGTGTTAAGTTCATGACTGTCAGGGCTCCCTTTGAGGCAATGCTGTTAACCTTTTGTACAAAAACAAATGTGTTGTTTGATGATCAATTATTGGCCTCTAAATTCTTCAAGTGTTCTCAATCAGAGCAGATAATTGTTAAAATCACCAGACCTCTTGGAAAGCAGCCAATCAGGCACTGGGTTTTACAGTGGCGTTATGATAGAAGAGAAAAGCCTGAGGAATCAGGAACAAGAGAGATTTGTGCATTTATAATTTCCTTTTGCGTTAAGTAATTTGTGCGCTTGGCCACAGAAATTTTAAATGTTAGTTGTGACTACAGAGAGATGTTGAGTATAGTGATCACAGCTGTTAATACGAAGGCTACTACAAAAAGTTGAAAATGTGGAACATCCTGGTGTCGGTAAGCTAAAGGATGAAGGGGGAAGATCTGTTTTCTGCAAATGTGCTGTGAAAATTCCCCCTGTGAAGTGGAAGGAACTTTGGAAAATGAACACACGATGAAGCCTGACGCTGTGGATGAGAGTGCGTCATTGTTGACCAGTCACGTCAAGTGGTTGTTGGCCAGGTCAAAGCCGTGTGTATTGGAGCAGTTTACTGAGAAAAGCAGGAAAAACATTCATCTCTCATGAGACTGTAGTGTCTAAAGTATGGCAGACAGGCATGGAGATGCAAAGGGGGGTAATGTGACAAAGGGAATGAGATAATAGTCTTTTAGATGGGATCACAATGAAATTTTGAGGTGAAGGCAGCTGTGAGCACAGAAGCTGATGATGTAGAGGCAGGAAGTGCCGAGTGAGATCAATAAAGATTAGTAGACGTTGTTGAAATGGAGCATAAGCCTGGCGTTGATGTACTGTGGTTTGGGTTATTTAGAGGCATCCACTCTGTAGATATCATCCTGCCTTGAGGAAATCTGGGGAACACGTCATTTCCTTTAATTGTCCATTATACAATCATTCTGTTTTTAAAAACAATAACACACAGGAGTGAGTCACATCTTAGTGAAAAAAAAAAAATCCAGTGATAAACAATGACTACACATGGAAAAACAAAACAAATATTTATAACTACTGGAGATCTATGATATGTGAAATCACATTCAGATGAAGCACACACGTTGGCATCTACATCTGCCATAAGCTTTAAATAGATTATCCCAAATTGGCTTTGTGCTTATTGTTAAACGAGTTACACGTGCTGATCAACGTTTCCCTTCTTTACACGATTAGTGTTAGAACAACAGGACCATGCTGAGTGGCCCGCAAACCCATGATTAAATCAAAGAAATAAAATGGCAATTGATTAAGAATACATATTTTTGAGAGGGAAAATGCAGTCTTATCCTAGAGCATTAAAGAGCTCTATAAAAGTAGTGCAGCTATAAATTACAACAACGTCAATCACCACTTAATATGCGCTCTATCTCCTCTAGTCTCTTCAAGGCGGCTGCCCTTTTTTCCTCTATATCTTTAATCTCTTTAGTGGACTTACCCTTAGTCCGCTTGTCAGACTGGCTACTGTCCAAAGACTCTGATTGGTCCACGCCCACACCTCCAAGGCTTTCTGGAGAGGATTTCCGCACATTCTTCTCAGCCCCAGCCCCCTTTCCAATGGCATCAGCACCCCTCCCTTCCTCCTCACCCTGAGCAACCTCCTTTGTCCCCTCCTCAACTCTCTTTGGCTTTTCCTCCTTTGCTGTCATGGTGTCTGCCGAAGTAAGCAGCTGCCCGGCTGCGCTCATGGCAGCCATTTTACTTCGCACAATGCTCAAGTGACGACGCACATATTCCTCGTTCGGTGCTAGGGCCAGTGTTTCCTCCAGGCAGCGCTCAGCCCGTGGCAGGTCACGCTCCTCAAAGTAGACCACGCACAAGTTGTGCTTGCCTTGCACATTGGTGGGGTCCATGCGTAAAATGCGTTCAAAGCAGGTTTTAGCACCACGGGTGTCTTTCTTGTGATTCATGAGGATATCGCCCTTCAGAATTAGGCCCTTGATGTGTTCTGGATGGTGGCGCAGAAGCTCATCCAACACAGGCAGCGCATCCATCTCGCGTTTGGACTGAGAGTAAAGCAGTGCCAGGTTAAACAGGGCACTGCGGAAGCCGGCCTGCAAACCAATGGCTTTACGCATCCACCGTTCAGCTGCTGCGTTTTCATTGGCATCCATGGCCAACATGCCGAGGTTGAAGTAGCCGTTGGCATCTTCAGGCTCCTCCTCCACGTAGGTGAGGAAGCGACGGTTAGCCTCAGGCCAGAACTTTGGCTCACCTGCCACATAAAAGCAGACACAGAATAAGGTGTCAGGTTTTTACTACTACTACTGAGTATAGAGAATATAACCTAAAAACACTGGTCTGCCTGTTGTTCAGAGTTTGGTATTTACTTGAGAAATTTAAACCCTTTTCAAAAGCAGAGCGCCCTTATAAAACCAGTTGGAGTGATTTATTTAAAAAGGTGAACGCAGAGAGAGTGGCGGAAGTGAGAATGTAAGGAAGACAAGAAAATAATTTGTGGCATGCTTGGAGCTCTGCCAACTTGCACACCTGTGTACACCTGGCCACTTGCTACAGAAAGTGTAGAGGTTAGAGGAATTATGCAACAAAGAACCAAGCAGTTTGAACATTCAAAAAGCTTTAAGACTGTCTGCAGAGTATTTGTAGTGGCTGTTGGGGCTACACAGTCTGTAATGCTGCAGCTTACAAGTGACCCTTTGTTGAACTTTGTCATCTGATTTGTCATCTGAGAGATAGCTGAGTATTAACAATGGACTATACAAATAAAGAACTCCTATAGAATGAAACCAAAATGTTAAAGCAAGCAAATCACATGTATGTGTGATGTCCTACATGTATTGTTCATTCACGCTGACAATTTAATGACACAGACAATGCTGTGTTTCATGTCCATACAAAGGGACACTACATGATGGTGAGGTGATCTGTCCCTGCTGAGGAAAAAAAACTGTCATTTCAGGACTCAAAGAAACAAAAAGCTCTGTTTATAGCAAGTGAAGAGAATAATTAAAAAAATGTGACACATCCATTTTTGACAGATAAAGTCTGAAGAATGAAGAAATCAGGCTGCATGAAACTTGACAAACGTGGAGCATGTTGCCCAATCTTATTTGACAGTGTTTTTAATACTTATTCATCAGTACATGTCACATGTCACAACCTTTGTGGAACAAATTAACTGTCTGCTACCCCATCAATCAAGGAGTTTCTGATAAACCCCTTTACACCTGTAGAGATTGTGATGGAAAATGTGCTCTGTTTAGAATTGCTACCTTAATGACTCACCTCTCTGTTAGTTTTGTTGACACAACCCTACATAAAATTAAATAGACATGTCCTTGTAAACGTTCTCCCTGTGTCTCATTAACTCGCAGCAGCAATGTGTTGGTGGAGTGCCTATACACTGTTGTAAGACAAAGACAAGATGGGTGGAAAAGCTAATATAAACCGCCTAAACCTCCAATCAAACCTGCTGTAAATATAACTACTTATGAAATGTTTTTGTCGTCACAGAGTCACTGAAGTGGCCTGACAGAAACTTGGCCATGAGCTTGGTGCACGTAGGGTTCATTGCAGCATCAGTGCCAACTTGTAAGAACCTGGTTACACCCTAAAGGTAATATGAGGTTATTTCCTTTGTGTGCCTTGAAGAGGTGCCAAGTAATGCTTTCCATTATCAAACCGAGTCCTACTTGTAGTCCAGCTGGAGACTGGATTAGATTTAAACTATTCACTTCCTCATTGCAGACCTGGCAGATCTCACTCACCAGACTCCTGCATGAGAAGTGCTGAGTTGAAGAGCGCCAGCTTGTGGCGTGGGTTGAGCTCCAGGGCGTGGTTAAAGTTTCTCAGGGCTTCTGATGGGTCCTTCATCTCTATGTTGACGATAGCCAGGTTATACCAAAGGTCAGCGTTCGTGCGGTCAAGCTCCAAGGCTCGGAGGTAGGCATCCCGGGCCTCTGTGAGCTTGTTCATCTTCAGCAGTAGCTCCCCTCTGAGTCAAACAAAAAAAATCAGTTAAAATGTTGAACAGGCAAATAGAGAAATCAGGAGTCACAGCATGGATGGATGAATTACTGGAAAATCTATCAATAACAGCATTTTTTGTCACGCCTGAATGCAGGTGATAATGGAGTGAGAATCTAAAAACTTTGCAGCACTCAGGGCAAACAAAAGCTGAGATCTGGTTACAAGGAAGCGCTGACTTGAAGGTATAGGTATAACTACTAACTGGTGTTTGCAAAAGAAACAAGGTATTGAATTTAAATCCAAGAATTTGTGTGTTATTGCCATAGCTGGCAATGCAGGGGGTACTTGAGTTAGAACAGACTGAACATCTGAGGTTATTCAAATTTCTGTACATGTGTGGGAATAATGAAGGTTGATAAATTGTGCTTATGAAATCTTGATGGATAAAAAGTTAAAATTCTTGCCTGCTGATGTAGGCTTGTTTGAAGTCTGGTCTCATGCTGATTGCTTGTCGGTAGAGCTGGTCGGCCTCCTCGAGGCGTGACTCGTTGGCCCGAATCAGATTGGCCAGGTTTATGTAAACGTTTAGATGGTTTGGAGCCACACGTGTTGCATATTTCTTACCAGGAATAACCTGACGAGTGGTCAGAGAAAGCGTTAGTCTCACTGCTTTGGTAACGTCTGACAAGTATGAATTTAAAGGAATGGAACATGTTTGGTGTTAGTGTTAATATGCTTTTAACTGTAACCCTCCTGACTATTACCGCTCTATTTTCTAGATGGAGTCTTGTTGGTGGTGGCGGCTATGGCTGTATGTTCTGCTGATTTACATCTGCTGCTAAATCAGCAATTGGACTGCTACAGAAGATTGTGGTGAGTAAGAAAAATGTTAGAGAAGTAAGGAGCAAGCTGCCTCTTAAATTTTTAAAAATGAATTCCATCAGGTGCTAGCCCAGACTAGCCTAGAGACAGTTATTAAATTGCAGTGTGCTATGACATGTGCCAAGACCAACAATAACAAAACAAGAAACAATGAGAATGACAAACATGGACAAACATACTTTACGGTTAAAAAAGACAGCCGCTCAGAGAGGGATTGTTGTTGACAATTATTCAAGCAAAGCTTGAAAAGGTTCTCTGCATCACATATAGTTATATACTGGATGCATGATGTTGTTGTGGATCATCTGATCTGCTACCATTACGTGTGCAAGGAAAATATATGAATGCTGAAGAGCCAAGAGTTGTTGCTTTGCCTAGTTGATGAATGAAAAAGTGGTGTTGTGTTTGAGGCTTTTGCGTAGCTCCATGCAACTTGCTCCAAACATCTGTTGTCTGTGTGTAACACGGTGAAATACCTGTGGCATAAGAGATTTGGCAACCAAGTAGGCATCTTCTGCTTCTTTGGACTTGTTCAAGTTCTTGTAGGTTCTTCCAACATTCATGTGAGCACCAATGTCATCTGTAAGAACATTGTATTGAGTAAGGAAAAAGCAATGGAAAAAAGTCCAATTTTAAGTAAGAAAAGAAATAAGAAATCTTAATGTTGTATTTAAGCGAAAAGTGAAACTTTGTTTTGAGGAGCTTAAAAGCAAAATAATCTTTCTGGGAACCAGTAAGAAAAGTGAAGTGTTGAAAAGGGTCAGTCAGGACAAGCAGAGCTGATGCTTGACGATTAGCATAGCAGGAAATCCTCATGGGGTTAATGTGTTTACATCATTAATCTTGGGGAAACACTCTTGGGTGGTGAACTGGCAAAAGTGTGGCTGTCTCAGCTTACGGCAGGCTTCCTGAAAAATAAACTTTCAAGCAAAACAAACACTGGGAGAGGTCTTGCTGGGTTTAACTGCATGTTATGTATTAAAATTAAATGTAAGTTTAGTAAAAGTTTGTCAGGTGCATGAAGTCATGAGTTCTGAGATTATAATTTATGGATTCATCAAACAATAACGTGGCTGCTAACCATGTGTAGAGAGTTTCTGAGTAGTGAAAATAAAAATCCAGAGGTAATGTAAGAGTATGAACAAGGTCACCTGGACTGAATTAGAGGTTAAGTGTTACTATATCAGATTTTAGTTTATTTCCAACAGGCATCCACCTGGGATCCTTAGAAACCTGACTCATTCAATTTTACTCTTACATAGAATACCTTCTTACATGTTCACTTTAACCTCGTTTTGCACAGTCAAGCTTTAGTTTGTCTTTGAGTTATATTTTTTCTTTGGTTTTGTAATAATTTGGACTATTTCCTCTTACTTTGTCAGATTACACATTTTTCCTGTGCCTTTTCTTTATGTTCCATTGTGGCCCATAGGAAAACTAGCAGCTGCATTAGTGGAAGCTATTAGTGATCCTATGAGTAATAAATAATAGCCTTTGATAGACTGTTTCAAGAGTGTGGTCACTTTTTATGGTAGGATTCACAAGGGATCAGAGCTCTAGAGGATGGAAACATTAACAGAAACAGTTTATTGTGTGATGTGTTGTTAAGCAAATACAATTTCTTACCATATTAGGTGACAGTATTTGTGACTGATGCAGTAGCTACCTGGTATCTTTTATCTCATGGTGCTATGAGGACTGTGTGCTGTGGGAAAAATCTGTCATCTCACTCATCCAACTGCACTTTTAAGTGTAATTTGCCCTAATTTCTGCAGTCACATACAAACACACACAGGAAAACCGCACTGGCAAACACAAGCAAACCCTGACTTGGAAAAGAAAAGAAAACACTGAAATGCACATAAAAGGGTAATTGCTTAACAACTCAACAAATTCAAAAAATAAACCAGCACCTCTGACATTCTCAGAAAAGGTTCATTAAAGATCATTCATGTATCCCACTCAAAACAACACATCGTGTGAAAGAATCTGACATGCCCTGATAGACTTTTTTTAATGGTGTAAAGATTCAGTCAAGATTCGATACAGGGCTTACGATTCGATCCTTTATTTTTTATTTCTTATTTATTATTTCTTATGTGTTGCCACAAAACCCACTTTCTTACAGAGTTTTCGTTGTTGTAAACTAAATTCCAGTTGAAATGTAAAAATAAAATCTTTCTTGCAGTTATTCTCTTGTTCTGCAGATTACAGTGCAAAAAGAGAGGACACCGTGTTGGCCATAGTTTAAGGCAGTATTTATCCTTTGGTACAATTGCAACCATTTATTACAACCAATATTCTTTTTGAATGGAGCGAGTATTAGTGTAACTACGGTATTTTAGAGTGTTGCGTTGTGGATTGTTTAGACTAATTATGTTGCTAAGTGTTGTCGGTCTGTGTATGGTGAGTTTTTCGGAGTGAATCAGCTCTAAAAGTCTTTGGTTAGTTCAGTTTAAGCTGCAGGAGTTTCTGAAGCTGCTGTATCATGTTCTGCTGCAACAGAAGAAATAAATTAATGACGAGTGAAAACGAGTTCACAGCATCTACCGACGTCTTTACTGCAGAAATGATAGATCTGTCAAAAAGCTGAGAATTACAGCTGTTAGAGATGATGAGTCAGAAAAATATTAACTGTCAGAGAAAACAATTATGCAAGAGGAATAAGATTAATAGAGGGGTCGACTTGCTACAGTCACTGAGTCAGCTGATTAGTGGTCATTAGGAAAGCGAGCTGTCTCCAGACGTCTGACCGAATGGAATCTGAAACAGCCAGATGCTGTTACATTGTCAGAGGTTAGGGGAAGATGAGAAAATTGCAATCAGGACACAGCGCTCACTTCATCAGTCACCTCACAATTCATTTTGTTCAGTGTCACAATGCGCATCGTCACGTTTTCTGAATCGCGATGTATCGTATCACGGTGCATTGTTACACCCCTACGTTTTTTAATTACACGTGCGATACCATCTTTTCATTCATGAATGTCCAAATAGTGTGATGATTTATGAAGGTCGGATTTATGTTTCTTACCTGGCTGAACACGAGTGGCCTGGAGAAAATACCGCAGAGCCCTCGCATAATTATTTTGATTCTCTAGAGCATGGCCGACATTATTCCACAACTTGGCATTGTTCTTGTTGACCTGAAGGGGCAGACAGTGACAGACAAACATGGGAAAAAGCTTGTTTTGTTTTGAAAGACAGAGCCATTGTCATCCTTTGGAGAGGACGAGTCTTTTGTAATCAGTGCTTTTATCACAAGGTGATTAATGATGTGTTCCACATGCAGCAGACACTGGCAAGGTGGGCCAAGATATTCTGGCAACGTTGCTTTAATCCTTTCCATCTTACCTTCAGGGCAGAGGTGAATAGAGTATACTCTGACTCCCAGTCCCAATTCCTGTTGAAAGTTTTCACTGCATGTGTAGTTAAAAGCACTCCAATCATTAGCCAGGAAATCTTCTTCCAGTGACTACAAAGGAAAATTAAAAGAGTTTCAAATTACGTTGATTTGGTGATAAAATAGACCAAAAACTTCAGATTGCTCACAGTTAACATTTACGAGAACCTGATAATTTAATTTAATTTTAATAAGTCTGCACTACATTTTAGAAAATAAAGGGCAAAACTGTGGCCACACAAAATTGGAGTAACTGTTAACATTATGGTAACAACTGCCTGGTGAAAAACAACAACAGAAATGGTTTGTTTTGTTATTCGTGTTTTCCTGAGGCACAAAGGTGTGAGTAATTTGTTTTCAACTGTTTGGCATAATAGACAGATTGTACTTTTTTGTTTGTTTGTTTTAACATTATAAAGGAATAATTTTGGACGAGCACTCACCCTTTATGTGAGACAATCTTGAACCCATGTGCAACAAGAACACAGAAGCCCATGCTAGGCACATAAAGTACCCTCTCTGCCACAACAAAACCCACGGGGAAGAAGAGGTTGGATGCAGGAATGAAAGGCAGGACGATCAAAGACAGGGCCTGAGGGAGTAAGACAAGAAATTACTTCAGTCCATATGAGATGTCTTATTTCAATGCTCTGAAAACTACATAGCAAAGTTCAGAGTTTATGGGCCCGCAATTCATGAGTCCTAGCATCTTGAATGTGAGGATTTGCTGCTATTCACAGGTCATATATGATAGTAGTTTGGGGTTTTAGACTATCGGCTGGACAAATCCACAATTTCAATACATCACCTTGGACTCTGGGAGATGATAATTGGCATTTTCTAGTATTTTCTGATATTTTTTCAGCAAAAGAATTAATTGAAACAATCATCAGTAGAATAATGAAGTTGTAGTCCTTGATTCAGTGTCCAAAAAGGTCACCTATAATAAGTGCTTACATGCAAAAACAACTGATGTTGTTTTAGTGGTTAAATAAGATATGAAAAGGTCCTACTGGCATCTCGGCATGTGTAGAATAAGCTGATGCCAAGAGATCTGATACTGTAGGTTGCGTACAAGCTGTAGCCTGAGGCTCTGTACGTTATTATACGAGGGTCATTCAATAAATAAGGTGAATTTTTTGGTATAAGGACTTCTAATACAGATAGAAGCTTACTTTTTTTTTATTTTTCAACTGTAGTCTCCCAGCACTGTCACACACTTTTCCCATCTGTGCACAAGCTTCCGTATTACCTCAGCGTAAAAATCTTTGGACTGATGTCTCAGCCAGTCGCTCACAACACTTTTGACTTCATCGTCACTTTCAAACTTCGTGCCTCTCGTGAACGCTTTCAAGGGACCAAACAGGTGAAAGTCTGAAGGGGCAAGGTCTGAGCTATAAGGGGGATGAGGGAGCAGTTCCCAGCCCAGCTCGTTGATGGTCTGCACCGTTTGGGCTGCTGTGTGAGGCCTTGTGTTGTCATGATGCAAGATGACTCCTTTTGACTGATGACCCCTGCATTTGTTCTTTATGTCTTTCTTGACCTGCCTCAGCAGTTCACAGTAGTTAGCACTGTTCACAGTGCTTCCTTTTTCAAGGAATGAAATGGTGACTGGGCCTTGCATATCCCAAAAAACGGTGAGCATCACCTTCCCACTGCTCCGTCCTTCTTTAAACAATTTAGCCCACTTGTAGACATTTTTTTGGCTGAAACATGTGGCACCATACACAGTTGACATTCTCCTATGAATTTCAATGGGTTTGCACCCTTCAGCAACCAAAAACTTGATAACTGACCGCTGTTCAATCCTGGAACATTGTTTTTGGTCGGCCATCTTTGTTAATCGCCAAAACTCTCAAAGTTTTTTTAATCTGCAAAAGAAATTAAATCCATGTGAAAAAAAAGTAAAACAAAAAAATTTTTTAAAAAGTAAGCTTCTATCTGTATTAAAAGTCCTTATACCGAAAAATTCACCTTATTTATTGAATGACCCTCGTATATAGCATCAGTGCAATCAAAAAGAGGAAAAGCTGTCAGAGGTTTATACAGGGATCTGCTTGTGAAAACTATATGGTTGACATGTGGGATTGTGGCTGAGCAATTTATGAGTACTTATGTTACTATTATTGTATTGTATTACATGTTGTCAGACATGTATATTGACAATCTGAGTGAAAAAAACACTGTAGTGGATGTACTTTGAAGTTACATTATAGCAGTGGTTTGTTTGTGTTTGCCACACACACCTTCAACTTCTTCTTGCTCGATACTGCACTGATTCCAGATTTTTGTCCCTATTAATCATTTACACCCAAAAATAAGCCCCAGGTTAAAAAATACAGCAGTTATCCTTCAAGATGTATTGTAGAGACTTTGGGCCTCATTTGTCATTTTTCAGAATTCAGTAGTTTCTGCTTTTCATATGTGGCAATTAGCTGATTTTCTTAGTCTGATTATTATTGTTGAATTTTAGACTGTTGGTAGACAGCAGGCAATATTTAGATAATAACATGGCCCTCAGGACATAATGACGGCGTACTGTCAGATATTTTTTAGGCAATTAATTTAACAATTATCAAGAAAATAATCAGCAGTTAAATTGATAATGAATAATCATTAGCTGCAGTTTAGTGCACAGCCAGCAGCCATCATACTGTAGGTAGGAAACAGAATAGTGGGGCTCCTCAGTAAACAACTGTTATCTAAAACAATTTAATGGGTCTCATGCTCCATGTGAGACAGCTGGCAGCCTTGCAATGATGCTAAGTAGGTTGATGTGGTATGATATTGTTATGCAATATATTCCAAAATGCTCTTAGCAAACCAGAGTCAACACTACAAAGGTCAGAATTCAGTTTATTTTGTGGTGATTTGTGGTCCCCTTTTCTAAAAGTGAAGCTAAGTGCAATTCTGTGAGGAAGTTTACTGACCTTTAAGTATGAGAGCCATAGGCCTGTTGCACAACAGATGCTAATTTGTTTCTGTGTGCCACAATGAACAATTACCACTCATTCATTTCTTCAAAGATGTGTGTGTGTATGTTTTATCTCTCTTTCTTTATACGGGCCATTATAGCCTATTTTTGTTATTTTATTTACTTGGTTTGCTAAATTTAAAAATATATATTTTTTTATTTTATGATACGGCTGATTCTGATGTTCTTCAGTCAACTGTTACGCAGTTAATGGTTCAACAACATGAAGTAGAAAATGTCACACAAATCATATAAAACCATAACACAAGGAACAACGGTGTGACCCTAAACAATGGTAAACAGGCCACAGTAATAAAATTTGTCTTAGTCCAATTTAATTGGATAAATCATCATTATCTGTTTCTGTGAAGCTGTGGCTGGTGAACACGAGGAACCACTTTAAAAAAGCCAGTTTCTTGACCTTATACAGCATGATCTTTCTGAAGGGTAAAAAACATAAAAGGAGTCCTTTTATTTCTGAGCTATTAATATTAAATGGAGCTTCTCAGCTCAGCTGAGTATGTCAGAGTGAATATACCCATTTCTGTAACAGAGAGAAAAAAGGACCTACGGTTTAGAGTAATCTATACTAACTAATATTGGAAGCTCCAAGACAGATGTGTTTTATAAGCTTTTGTTTATGAGTATCTAAGACATAAAAATCTCACTTTCTCAAGCGAGATGCTTCCAGTCTATTTTTATTATGGATTATGCACTTCCTCTCACCATGATGACGGTCTTGGCAGAGCTGTGTCTGTAGCGCAGGCTGTGGTAAGCTAGCAGGCCCAGAAAAGTGTAGAACACCAGTGTGGCCAGGTTACGGAGGTCTAGGAATGACTCCACCAGAGGAATGGTGCCCATAGTCCAGTCACAGCACAGCTCTGAGGGATTCAGCAGAAGCCATGCGTTCATCAGGAAGTAGGTAGTTGAAAGTCAGTTGTCTGGTGGGAGTGGGGCTGACTGCTGCTGGGTTATCAAATCTACAAGAGGACACAGGAGAAGAAAGCTGGGTAGAAAACAAACATCGACTAACAAAAACATTGTTACAGTTTCTTTGTTTAAGATGTAGAAATATATGCAAGTAAACACTTCCGTGTGGTGTATTTAAGATGGGACCTCATTCAGCTATGTCATGGAAACTGAGCAGAACTAAGGGAACACATTGATTGGACCTGGTCAGTCATGGGTCTAGGTTTAAGGAGGCAAAACAATGTCTAAATTCAGTCGGGAAAGGACATGTCAGGATGTACAGATACCTCCACACTGTACATTATTTTCAACCTAGGAATGAGATTTGGGCTTTTCACCTTTAATTAGCATTTCATTTATGTACAATAGCCTCTCAAGACCAGGGCATAGTTAATGCAAACCTAAGCTAAGCAGTAAAACTGTGAAAATATGACATTGTGGTGGAATGTGTTGAATCATAGCTACATTATATAGATAAAACCAGTCTAATTTTACAGTAAAAACAGGAGGTTTTACAAGCACACAAGTCTGCAATATATCAAAAAATATGCATTAAATTTCATTGATAATACTGTATTTTCTAGACGACTTGAACTGCGGTCTTCACCCTCAACCATCTGACAGAGATGTTAGATGTATGAAGAGCATTAACAGTAACCATGCCTCATAAAATACTGCATCTTAAGTTTTATGTGTTTGTTGTTATTATCTTTTGTACTAGCTGAGGAGTCAGCGTCGCATTCAACCATCTACCCATATACCCATATACAATATATATCTACATCTGTCTCTATTACATGGGACAGTCAGTGTGTATGAATGTTCCTGTTCAGTGTGTCAGACTGATGAATTTTACTGTTTACATTTTTTACATTTAATCTGGTACAGGATACCCCCCCACGCTCTGTCATCATGGTGAGCCCCCAGAGCTCCCCATAACAACCCTAATCCCAACACCACCAGTTGGGAGATGAAATCTCAATGTTTTGATAAACCAGTCCAGTTTTTCCCGATAGTAATGCTAAAGCAAAGGCCACGAGGCCATCTGAAATAAAAATGATTAATTGTTTTTATTTTGCGCTTAGTAATATGCATTGAGGGGTCAAAAAAATATTAAGATTCATCCTCTAGAGACCATGATGTCGCAAATATTAACAGAAATTTTAAACTTCAACATCAACTGACTAATTCATGTGGTGCAAAAATAATTTGACAATAAAAGCAACTGTAATAAAATAAAAATCTATAGAACTCTATAACCTAACTAGTGAAGGCTCTGACAACATAATCTTAACTGTGAATGAAGAGGGTTTAGCCTGTAATCACAATGAACATGTTTTGTCTATACAGCTGCTATGTGACATCCCACATCCTTAATTCGTGATCTGTCTCTTCTGTGTTCTAGGTAAGCACCTCTAGCCCCTATTTGTATCTGAGCTGCACTGGCGCAGCAGAATTGTTTCAGAAGACCACTTCTGTGGAAACGAATCACAGTCAGTAGGGCGATAATCTAAATATGTGGTATTGTTATGGCTCAAACACAGAATTTCTCCCAGACAATCTGGAGACAGGTCTAGGATTACAGCTAGGGGATTAGCACATGTAGCCTAATTGTCTGGAATGTTATCTTCACAAGCAATTGTCATTAGTTTGACTCTGTGTGGAATCCTTTGCAGACCATTTCAAAATTGTTTAGATGCAATAAATATTTAATCCAAATCCAAATTAATATTTGGCCTCTGCCATAGTGTTCTCACTGGTCACATAGTTCATCTAAATCTAAATACTGAATTTATCCTTCTCCTAGTGCAGCTACGCCTCCATGCAAGCAGATGTCTGTCTTTTTTCCACTCAGATTGTGGTTTTGCCGCTTCAAAAGACAGACTGTGCAGACTGTGTGTCGAGGATCGGAGAATAACTGAAAGAAAGATTTTATTTTTACAATTTAGTTTACAATAAGGTAAACAGTGTAATAAACTAGGTTTTGTAGCAACAATATATTTGAAATAAGGGACTTTATTTTTGCAGTTTACACTAAAAAGGAATGGATAAGAATTTTAACATCTTGGTGTGTTTTCATTCTTTCTTCATTAAATATATCCTTATATTTATCATGAGTGTGTTGCACTGGGAGCCCTGTATTGAGTATCGAACTGAACCATGAGTTGATTGAATCATCTAGCTACAACCCACAGACCAAGCAGCAGTCTTCATAGTGGAAGAGCCTGCAATCTCCAAGACCAAAGAAGGTGTGTCAGGTCAGGACTGCGACCACGAGCATGTCTGTTGTTTTCTTAGACAGTAGCGGCTTTGTAAAGGTTTTTTGGCTGCCGACCTCTTCCTCTTCCCCAAAATGAAATTCAAGCAGAAGGGTTACTGTTTTGACACAGTGGATGAGATCTAGCATGAGACGCAGGTGGTGCTTGATGTGCTTACAGAGTGGGGTTTCCAGGGAGTGTTATCAGTGCACAAGATGTCTATTTTGTAGACAATAACCTCCAACTTTAAATCAGGTATAGTTCTTGTTCTAACGTCATTTGGTGTTTGTCTATGGGGAATCACTTTGGCGTGACCAACTACGGAGGCTCCAATGACGCCTTGTCTGTCACTGACAGACAAGGCGTCATTGGAGCCTTCAAGGGTCCGGCTAGCATTAATTTGTTAGCTGGGCCGAGTGCCTGGAGTTCTGCTAACGTCTCACGGTACGCGGTTAACTTATCTCATTACCCATTTGAGCCTATGGAGGCTGTAGGGATGAAGTTTGTCTCTCTGAAACCCAACCCGGCTTTTGTGTCGAAGGTGGCTGAGTCAGCTTAGAGATGTCCCACTGTGGAGCTTTTGGCTTTTCATCCTCCTCCTTTCTCCTCAGGTGAGGAGCAGAGACTGAACACATTGTGCTCAGTGCAGGTACTGCAGGTGTATGTGTACATTTGTGCTACAGCAAGCTGGGCTACCCCTCACACTTGACGTCTCTGGGCCGTCCTTGGACAGGCTGAATATGTTTATAGCCTCGGGAAGCTTATGTAATCCTGGAGTGGTCTGTATCTCCCATAATAAAACACCAAACAATGTTAGAAAAAGAATTTTGGGTTACTTAACATACTCCCCGGTTCTTCTTCTGATAACAGAGTGAGGTGTTTTACCATCACATCCCTCCTTGCATAGACACAAAAAGAAACCGGTCTGGAATGACTTGAGAGGGGCTGGTCGACCTGTTAATACAGGGGGGCGTGCCCCAGCACAGTTGAACCGGTCTGTCACTAACAGACGTGGTGTTATTGGAGCTTCTGTAGTTGGTCACACCAAAGTGATTCCCCATAGTGAAACACCTCACTGTTATCAAAGAACTGGGGATTACATTATATAACCCAAAGTTTTTGCTTATAGGTGCAGTCTTGGAATATTTTGATCACGTTTCCTACTGTATAAATATTCTTTGATAATTAGCCCATAAATCACAATAATTACTAACAATAATAATGTGAAGATATGATTAGTTTATGATTTGTTGCTTATTGTGTTGCAGATGTGTTGTGATGCACAGGGTCTATGTGTGAAGCTCCAAAGGAGGGATGCACTGACCTCTACGCCTGTCTCAAGGTACAGCAGGTACTATTTTATTCGCAATGTTGTGAGCAAGAGCCAGTCCTGTGCTCTCCACGCACTCACTCGTTTATCATAAAATTCCTCTGCAGTGATAAGAATTTCACTGTTATCTCCACCAACACCATAAATATTACACAAACAGAAATTGCAGCTTATGTTAAGGGGTGCAGTGCCAAACTAGAATGCTCACAATTTTGTGGAAATCATTTTGAGGAACAGAAAAATTTAAAAAAAAGGCTTTTACTCTTTTTTTAATCCACTGTCGTGTAAGAGGATCAGGGACTATATTTATAGTGGTTTTCAGGTTGCTGTGGCATTGGCCTTTGAACCCCACACAGCTGGTTGCTGTCAGCATTTGAGATTGAGGAATTAGAGCAGTGCTGAATAAGAACTACAATGCACATTTATGTATAATGCACTCACATGCAGAGCTCTGTGCACTACAAAATAAGCGTAGGCCTGTTAGTCACATCCATCAGCTGCAGAGAGTCAGACGCTATGGGAAGATTTTCTACTTTATCAAATGAATAAAGACATTACGTAAACTATTACATAATCTGAAATAAATTAAGAACTAGACTAGTATAATGTGTTTATATAATCCTGCAATCCATTTACATTCAAATCATGACTTTGACTGTATTCCATCACCCTTTAGTATCTACAAATGTCATCTCCTTTTGTGCAGATAAGATGCAGCACCTGCAGAGCTACACTTTTTAAAAACTGGCCTGACTTCAAGATTTGACTACAACACACTATAAAACTAATTATTATCAAAAAAATAATGACTTCCCGCTGTTCAGAGTAATAAACGTCTTTGTGAAATAGTTTTACTTTAATATGTGTGATTTATAAAATTAATTCCTGATACTGTTATAAAACCATGTAGTCAACATTGGATGGAATTGCTTTAATGGTTTTAAGACTGAAATGCAATTCAAGCAGCATTTTTTTTTTTTTTTGCTGACAGGAGAACGTGGCTTACCTGGTGAAGACAGGAAGCTGGGACTGAATGACCTGAACCCTGATGATGACAAGCAGCAGGGTGCTGATGACGAGGACAATGAGCTTCAGCAGAGTTTGCAGCACGGCATAGGGGAAACCGTCTTTACCCTGCAGGACTTGCCGCAGTGTGTCTAACAGCATGGGCAAGGTAAACTGAGAGTACAAACAGTAAAAAGGAAGGAAGGTTGAGGTCAACATTTAAGTGTACAGGGTTCCTACACACTTTCAGATTTGAATTTCACTTATTTTTTAATACTTTAAATGACTATTCCATCATGATAAAGTGAGTAAGACTGGGGAGGCTTACCCCTTGTGCAACAAATACTTCATGGACACAGCAGATGCCGACAACAGTGATTCCCTGCTCCTTACACAGTGTTGCTGCAGCCACTAGAACAACTGTCAGAGCGATGGGAGCCCAAACTGAAAAAAGAACAATATACATCAGTAACAGAAAACCTATATGACGATGAATTTGGAGGACGCAGCCCTTTCATCCTTTGCAGCCTTCAGTATCCCAAAATCCATTATTTGTCCACTCTGTAGAGTTGGGAAATATATAATCAGGCATTTGCACTTAGGTGGTCATTGATCACTTGTAAAATGCCACTTGCACTTTACCCAACCGATGAAAAAGACACTGAGGGTGAAAATAATGGAAGTCAATTAACTCCTGTGTTTGCTCCTGTTATCAGGGTAGGTGTTGTTTATCAGTATACATTACAGGATAATAGAAGTTATATAGATATATTTTCCCTTAGCCCAGCACACTATTTCGCCAGTCATCGATCATGTGTTTAAGAGAAACATCACAACTTGTCCCTGCTTTGTAGTGTTACTCATTCTTTTTGTCTGCCAATTTAGGGGTAACATCTTGGTCATAAACTCTGAAAGAACTGTCTGAATGGACCATTAGTTTTGGCTTCTGTGAGGCTAGACTTTCTCATTAGGGAAGGGAAAAGCAGGTTCAAGCTTCAGGTCTCTCAAAGATATAGCATCTGAATTGGGACACAGCTTAGAAGAGCTGCCAAATGGCTGAGGAAATAGTGCTAGCAGACACTTGGCAGTTGATTCCAACACAACAACCTATACAAATACAAGCCAAGCCAAATAAAGAACAAAGTACCTTAGAGATTTACAAGCTGAAATCAGAGCCTAACCGATATGTCTGCATGGGTCATAATATTGGCTGATTTCTGTGCACATTTTAGTCGATAAGTAACTAGAAACTGCATTAGGGAAATGCAGAAGACACTGTGTATTTTACATAATTCAGTAACAGTACTGCTATCACATAGTTTTCACCAGAGCGCACTGACTAATTTTTCAACTATAAAATGTCCTGCCCAAATAAGGAATGATGTGCAACAAAAGTCCCCAGCCAAATGCGAACACAGGACATTGCGATTTATTATTGGCAATCGAATCCTTCATATCTATTGGTATCAACCTTAAAAATCATGTATTGGTTGGTCTGTGGTTAAAACTTAGTTATTCTCATGACTTGATGATCGATGACAATCCTCACCCACTGACTAAATGACCAAATTACCAGCCATATATGAAAAGATTCAGGAGCGTCTTCAGCAGAATTTCAGCAATGAACATTGTAACAGTGTAAATATAATTAAAGCAGACATCAAGAAACAGGTGTGGAACTTTCCATTTTAATTTACCTCTGCAAAGCAAGGAACACCCATCAAAACAAGTCTGTTTTCAAAATTAAAACTGAATTGGCCTTGAGCCCTGACAGTTTTTCCCAGAGCAGGATGTTTAATCCTATCCAAACAAAAATCTGTTGCCCAAACCTCCCCATTCACACAAACATTTTACAGTGAACCATTTCTGCTTTTTAATGAATGAGGAGGACAGCAGCATTGCCAAAGACCTTGGCAAAGATCAGATTTCAGTCTTAATAAGAGGGCACATGGGAAAAGAAAGCTTACATGACATGAACCCAGTATGTCTTGTTCATGGGCCATACAGGTGCATTAGACTTACCAATGGAGTGGTCTGCACTTGTTGATTTTGTGTAGGCTAGGAAAGCAGCCAGGAGGAAGATTGAAGAAAGAAGTTCAGCTCTGCCAACCACACCTGTGACCTAAAGATAACAAGGACAGCAGTTAGTATTTCAGCACATTAAGAGCATTTTTTAAAACTGGCTTAATTTACTCAACCTGTGGGAGGCTGTGGCTGATAAAAGTGTAGGAGTAGGTCCCACAGTGGGATATTCCTGATACACCTTGAGCAAACTATTGCACAGAATGAAGCTCTGTTATAGTCTCTTTGAAAAATATTGCACACATGTCTACAATTGGCAGTAACTAGAGTCCACATGTTTAAGTCCTTGAATCCAGTTGAGAAAACAGGTCTATTCAGGTAAATCATCTCAACTCATGGCAAGCAGATTCACATCTCCGTAAAGTAGGTTCTCTAACAGCATTGTATGTCATTTGTGTAAATGATGACTGCCCTCGTGTGGAAGAAACAACATTCTCACTTCTACCATAACCAAAGGCCTGAGTTCTTAGAAACTGACTTACTTTAGAAAAACAGTCTATTTTATCTAGTGTGTAACCTTAAAGAAGAGGCTTACAGCTTCCTAGAAGAAGGTATTAACATCTAGATTAAACAAGACACAGGCATTGTTCTTTCCTTGCTGTTAACTCATTGGCTCCTCATTTAACCTCAACCATCAACTAATGTGTGTGATATTGTTCTTTGAATGGGTGATGCTGCATTAGGTCACTTGATAAAATGATAAAATGGGCAAATTCTTGTACAGGGGCCATTTTGCTTCAAAGACACTGAGAAAACATGCATTGTTTGCTCCCATCCTACATTCAGTGTTCCAGTTTGTTTACACTGATTTCTCCAAAACGAAGCAAAGAACTGCATTATCTAAATAGATCTTTACCTACTATATGCTATCACTTGTTACAGTGGCTCTAATAAGTTAATCTAATGTGATTTGGTCACATAACATTAGGGAAGTCAAAGAGGAGAAATTTTCACAGTAATGAGGAAAGGAAGAAATCTAGGGAACATGCAGTACATGTGCTTAGAGACAGCCTTAAATTTGTCTTGTCAGTTCATCAAAGCTAATTCAACAGAATGGTTGAAAGGCTGACTACAGTTAGCTCAATTTGGCTGAATTACTCAGACTACAAATCCCATTTACTGTAGGTCTGTACAGCGTTGGGGAGGGGCAGCTTTTCAGAGTGCTTTCCCACAATGCCATTTTAGAGCCTTAAGATACTGTTGTGGAGTACACTAAATAATTTGTATTTGAAGGTACTTGGGAGATACTTAAAAATGGTCTCCATTCAAAAAGACAGATAACCAGAAAACACACCGAGGAAGACATGGGGACACACAGTGACTCTTTGTACGTACTTATCATGAAGGGACCTTCAGTGCTTGGAGCATAACTCAAAAACAAATGATCCGTTCAGAGAGAGATTCCAGACGGCGATAACATGAAGGGCATTTGCTGGACTAACTCTATGGGCTCATTTGTGAGGCAAATCGTTTCCATTCAAGAAGTCTGAGAGACTCTGCATAGAGAACACCATGAGGAAGATTGGCGCAGTGGTGCATGCTGTGTAACAGTAGCACTCCACCCCAAGAAGCAGAATGTTTTCTTTGTTTTTCTGATCTGGTCAGGGCCTGCCTGGTCATCAGTTCAGCTATGCTCAATAGGATAAATTACAAGTCCTAATTGGGGAAGAGGCTTTTCAGACAAGCCCTATAGAAGAGAATGAGATTAAGATCAAATGATCAGCAATAAGCAAAAGGTTTTTGGTTTCTTATCAAATTCGCACAACTTTGTGATCTGGATAACATCCGTGATAAACAGCCTTAACAAGTAAGTTTCAATTTCAAAAAGACGTTTTTAAAAAATAACTAATTTTGAAAGATTTAAATTCAGCACAGAACAATGTCCATTGTGAAAAGAGGAGGACTGATAACCACTGCTGTATAAACAGGAGGGGTTTAAATGCGGTTTCCTTAATCTCCTTATAAGTGAGTTAAAAGCATGTACTTAAGCACAGTCCACAACAGGGGAGGGGGTGTCTAAGCAGGCCATAAGGATCTAACAATATACCATGTGGTCAGTTGTTTCACCTCTTGGTCACTGTTATATTATTTTTAAAAAATCCTATAAATCCAGTGTAACTTAAAGGGGATTCTTTAGCTCTAATGGTACAAAATCTCCAGTATTTATCCTGTGGAGAAACCATAAATACAGCTACCTCTTCAGAAGCGCCAAAACTGAGGCATTGTCTGGCTATGATGGTCCGCCCTGCAGGCAGAGGTGGTGGGCATGTTGGAGCAATGCTGAGAGGTGATGTTACAATAATGTGATTTCCTTATCCTTCTCCCCTGTTCAGTAAAGGCATGTACAGTATGTGTATATGACTGATACACCATAGCCTTTTTTATTTTTATTTTTTACACTTTACTGTATATGAACAATTTGGACATCACTTTTTTCTGACCTGATGTATCAGCTTTTCTATTTTGTGCAATGTATTTGTGGATGGTTGCATTTCACGCCACGCTGTTCCTATAATATTTGGTTATACAGTTGTAGATGGATGCTTGTGAACTAGGGATTGTCTTGACATGTTATCTGGTTTGTAACATACCAAGATTATTATGTTTTGCATACATTTTGCCCAGTTTAAGCTCAAGTCAAACAGGGGAATGGTGCAGTAGTGATGGGTTGTGTGCCTGCTGTTTACAGTGGGGTTATAATATCCCTCCCATAGCATTTCTCCTCCTAATCTTTCCAGTGTGGTGGGGCATAACTTGGTGTACAGCTTTAAATTTATAAAGGGGTCTTACTTGAAGCTGGGATAAATAATTAGTATTTCTGCCCAAGAAGTCATATGAAGATCTCATAAAATAGGTACACTTGGGGGGAAAAAAGCTTCTTTTGAGAAAACAGTATCTCTTTAGTGGTGACCCCATGCTGCACTAGTGTGTGTAACAAAACAGTCCAACAAACATCACAAGTTCATTCCTTTCCATAACTAATAGCTCCTTACTTAACACTTGAAATTGATCTCTCACTGATTGTTTCAACAGAAAAGAAAGTGATGATACCATTTCACTGAAGAAACCTCTTCAGCTTTAAAACTAAGGTCAGTGAGTCAGTTTAACAGTTACTGTGATTTTATCATTTTATCATCAAAGATTTTTTGTGGCAAAAACGTACATAACTTGCCTTCACTCTGTAAATGTATACTTACAGCTTCAGTATGGATGGGATGCACAGCAAAGAGCAAAGCTGCCACCAAGCTGGAAGTCTTGTCCAGGAACAGCCGACACACTCGCAGGAAGAGCACACATACTACAGCGTGTAAAACCACATTGAGCAGATGGTATGAAGCTGCGCTCAGCTCACTGAAGAGGTAGTTCAGTCGAAAGGTGAGTACAGTGAGCGGTCGGTAAGATTTATGGCTCCGCTCCTGTAGGAGGACACACATTTATGCGGTCATGTGCAGGTCAGTTGACTAAATGGGAGACATTAATAACTATGCAAATGCTAGGTTAAGGTTTTGAGTGATGCTGTTGTAACTGAATTCCTTCAAGTTTATACCATACATTTCATTGACCCAAATAAAACTCCAAATAAACCAACCCTTATCCTCAAAATACCAGAGAATCACTTGTGCTTTTATCAATAATGTCATTTTTCTAAGTGTAAACCAAAAGTAGGCCTTCACTGATGAAGCATACAGGTGTCTGCTGGACCATGGTTTACCTCAGCCATGGGCGTTCCCCAGAAGTCATTGAGGAATAGGTTGCGGATAGGGGTTGAGGGCCGTAGGTCCTTGTTGTCAAGGATTGCTGAGACATCATCAAACACAAAGCCGCATGACAAACTGTTCCAGTAACATCCCACCACCAGTCCAGTCAAAAGTAAAATCTCCTTCCATGACACGATAGCCATGGCTGACCAAAGCCGTCATTGATCACTGTGCAAAAAAACAAAGACATGTGATGCATATCAGAACTAGCTGACACCAAGATATGTTAAGTAGATGGATTAGGATTATATTTTCAAAACAACCAGTCAATTCTACCAACAATGCACCTCTCTAAAGGACTTATATAACATGTTCATACACAACCATGTTTCACATTTTACTCTCTATAACTTGCTTCCGTGCCACAGTACTCAACTCTGTTAAGATGACTCAAATCCCACCTCTTTTACCACTTTTATCATCTGCCACCCTGTTTGATTCTTATGTGTTATGAATCATTTTAGTGTGGAATTTGGGGGTTATAACATGGCAGCTACACTACCCAACAAGTTAAACAAAGGGCGGGGATTTTACCTTACATGGTAAAAAATCTAATAGTCTAGCAACCGGTCCCATACAGTGACAGCTGGGTGTAAAAGCAATGGAGGGTGTACCTTGGCAGCAGCCTAAAACCATTGCTATGGAATATTTAAGTGGTTAAACAGCGATCTAATAACAGGCATTGTTCAAATCAATAAGATATACGTTGATACCGGCCGATCGCGGGGATGTAAGAGTACAAATACCTCAAGCAGCATGTTGAGATATTTTCAGACTGGCTGCTGCAACATAATGTTAGCTAACGATAAAGCTAATTTAGCAGCTAACGCTATCTAGCTTGTGACCCGTCTGTAAACTAAATAAGGTGGATGATGATGTAATTTTTAGGTCCTTCTTGAATTTCCTACTTACCGTGTCTGTAACAATGCCGGCGGTGACGGCAGGAGTGATTTCAATAGCCTGGGATGGTTACACACACATACGGGATACACAATTCAGCAAGCGGCATTCCACCTAGGCAAGCTATTTCAACACATCGTCATTATCACTTCCGGTGCAAAGGTGACCGCGCAAGTTAAACGGTAGCCGACACAGACGAGGTGCTCTAAAAAACTACGCATAAGCGGCTAATACCAAGTTGAAAGTGCGGTGTATGAGTATCAAATGTTAATTTTATATCCGCCATGTCTCGACTGTTTGGTAAAGTCCCCTACGAGGGTGCACTCGCCGCTTTTTCCCAGCTTTCGTTTCTTGTGGACTAGCTTAATTAGCTAACCGTTGTTGTCAGCGGTAACCTAGCAGCCAAGCATCGCATCATGGAAACCTCAGGATGGATGTTTGCTGTAATTTTAATTTGTGTGCAGCCCGTATTCCTCGTCTAATCATACATAACTTTTAATGTTGAGCAAGCCTAAATGATAACAGACGTTTTGCTCTAACGTTTAACTTGAACACAGCGTCTGACGTTAGCTAGGTAATTCATGAAAACGAGAGTTGTTGTTTGGTTGCTAAATATCTCGTAGCAGTTTGTGGGATAACGCGCCCAGCGACAAAAGTCGCCACAAACGTAAATGTTATGCGAAGAATGAGGCTAATTTTTGATTTGACTACAGCGACCTAGCTAACCAGCTAACACTCAGTAGTCATCACACAGCCGTCTGCTCAGTTGCTGGTTAAATCTTTACAAATACACAACAACCAAGATGCCTTCTGCTCTTGAGTGGGATAAAGTGACGAGAATTGACCCGGAGACCCTCCATGAATGTGAAAAAGACCAAGTGGACGAGGTCTTCAGCATGATCGCTTTGGTAATAGTTCATATTACACACTTGCATTACTCAGATTTCAGTTGCTCAGTTTTCCAACCGCCAACGCATCTCTGGTTTTAAGATACAAATTGAACATAGTGGTGCTGTATGTTAAGCCACGACTATGGCTACTTGCACAAGAAAAGACTACTGTCCTGCTGATCCGAGCTTATTGTTGAGAGCATTATAACTCCCTGCTCTTTGGCTTTGTCAGCAAAATATAGCTATCAGATTGCTCTGACTGTCCCCTCCTTCTCTGGTCACTGTTGTCCTGGATATCTCAACATAGCAGCCTTATATCTCAACAAAGTCCTTCTTGAACTTTATGTGGATGTAAAACCTCTGCCCCTGTTTTGGCCAAGGCTTTTCTATTGATTCAGTGTATTATTGTTATTAGCTCAAATAACTGTACATTTGACTGATTTTCATTAAACTACTTTTTCTATGCAGACAGAAGACTGGGAGGTGAAGGATAAAACTCCCGAGAGCATTATTCAAGTCCTCAGAGTGTTTCAGGCCATGCTCAAGGTGTTCAGTCTTTTTATTGCTATTACCTGATCTCTACCACACATATCAATAAACAGTCATCTTTGCATAAATCACATTATAGACTCAGTGCTATTTTGATGGCATACACTGACATATTCCCATAAAATAAGTTTTTCTCTCCCTCTGCCTGTTAGATTAAAGATCGGGAACTTATTGTTTCTCATGAGTTCCTTGAAGACATGGGTGTACGGCAGGCTAAAACTGGTTAGTGCACAAAGAAAGATTAATAGTCAGAATGTTTCATATGTTTCACAACACTCTTTACATTATTGATTATGACCTCTGTACTGTAGAAAAGGAACTTCTTGCCAAGGTGTCGAGGCTGGAGCAAGAGCGCAAGGTAATGCTTATCAGCCCATTTATTTCTACATACTGTAGGTCTACATACTATATGTTACACAGTGCATGTTATTCATTGAGCTGGTTTTCTTTCCTATCACCAGAATGAATGCCATTTTGTAAATGTAAATAAAACACAATGTATTTGACTGGTAATCACCCCTCATGCTGCTTTACTTCCGGCAACAGTGCCAAATCCAGTGCCAAATCTTTTAGCCAGTCATAGAGTGTAACCCTGGCAACAAAGGGATTGGTTGTGGTGAAAGATAACACATAAGAAGATTACAGCTAATTCCTTGAATGCTCACGGCCATTACTTCTAGTTTCAGCTTGGTTATTATTTTTCGAGGTTTGTGTATAATCAGAATTTGCATTTCCACAATTTGCTCTACAAAGAGGAAGTAAATCCTTGTTGAAGAATGTGTAAATGACAGTGTATGCATATATAAGTGTTGTAAACAGATGGAGGTGACGGGAGACTAAGAGGTGTCTTGGTGGGGGTTGTTTGGGTGTTTGTATCTCTTGTTTCCGGTCCATACGGCTCAGCTCTCCGGCACTGGGCCAGACACCCGCTTTCTGAGAGATGAGATTCGGCAGCTCGAGACTCAGCTGGAGCAGAGGGAGAAGGAGTTGACCCACATAAAGAAAGACATGGGCAAGGACAAGAAGGCCATTGAGAAGGTACGAACATGTTGCTGTGACTGCGGATTCAGTATTGAGTCCTTGGATGACCTACAAATGTTAGTTTAGTTTGCACACACTGTGCTGGTATGCTCTTTTAAGTTCATGCTATCGAGGAGAATTTTTTTTTTGTCATTTGGTGTTATTAATAGAAAGAGATAATGTCTTGGCCTATACTTAAATCTCAACATACTCAACTAATAAATCATTATTTTCACAAAGAATTTAAAGCAAATTCCTTATAAAACAAACATTTCATTAAATTTAGAGCTTCATTATAGGTATAACATACTTAAATTGGTTGACTAATAATCTATAGTTGCACTACTCTGATAAGACTTTGTGTACTTCCAGTCACTTTCCACTGATTAATACTCAGGTTAAAACACTGGCACAAAGCTATTGCCTACCGCAAATGTAGCCCATTTTAAATGTGTACCTAGTGTAGTTACACTTTTGCTGTGCCTCTGCTTTTTTGTACTCTGTGTTGTATTTCTAGTTGGTGGTTCGAGCAGAGGAGGCTGAGGATGAGGTCAAGAAGCTGAAAAGAGAGGTATGTGGCGGCTGGAACTACATCATACAGCTCATAAAGCTTTCTGAAGCAATGTTTGCATTCATCATTTCATCCTCAGTCAGCAGACAGTGTAATCCATCTATTCCTACTTCATTTAAAACTTGTGTAGTTTCATGTGATCTGCCATCACTTGCTCATATGAATGCTTTCTTAAAATTCATCATCTCTTTTCATCTCTTTCTGTTCCATTGCCATAGATAAAAAAGCTTAAGAAGAAGGTAAGACATACAGGTAGTGTAGTTAAGTGATATTAAGTTCAAATATTCAAAGTAAGTATAAGTTTGATAGTTATAAAAAGGTATAAGTAAGCCAGTATAAAGAGTACACATTAAAAAAATTCTCTACAAATGGTCACTAACTGGACACATATTGCTGCTGAAGAGACGTTACTATGTTATTTTGCCATAGCTTTTTATAGAACTTTCTATAGAAGAAGTAACAGGATATAGGACAACAAATAAATCAAAGTTACTGTTCTATGCTGTAGATAGTGTTTTTATTCTATACCAGTGTGCATACATTAAGTGTACTGTATGTACAAAGCAAATGTGAAGGTGAATTTGTAGTTGTAGAGTACAGTAGAAATGGACAGTATATTAAAATATACATTTTCCAAGAGACAGTAGAGGTGAGATATTTCACTGCTGCCGTCCTGTGTGGTGGGTGATCATGGAGAAAGTTTACTAGCTTTTGGACACTGATGGATATTTACTTAAGTGTGGCTACACCATAATCTGATAGAGTGAACATATGTAGGGCTTCATTATCTCGTAATCTGTCAAGTAGTTTCTTGAAGTGGCCTCTACTAAGTGTATGACCACATGGCACTGGATCCAGCTCCTTTTCTGTGATTTATTCTGTCCTACTTGTACCACAACAGAACGAGCAGCTCCTGCAGGATGTGGACTTCTATCGTGGAGAGCTGGAACAGAAAGAGCCGGTCTCATCCAGAGATGAGAACGCTGAGACCCAGAGGAAGCTCAACTTGGCTAACCGCCAGCTCTACCAGTGCTTGGAAGACCTTCAGGTATTTAGAAATGTGTTTTTCTACTGCACCCACTGGTGAACAAGGCAAGCTTGGAAGTAGTACTGTGCTTTAGTCTTTGAGAAATCTGAAACCACAGAGGCCCTTGGAAAAGAAAAGACCCTAAATCAGTGTAATGCCCAAAACCTGCAAGATCGGTGTTGTTTTCAATTAATAATTTAACTTTTTACCACTCATTTTTATGATCTTCACAGTGTTTATATTACGTGCTCTTTGTACCTCTGATTTGTAGTGTGTTAAGGTATACGTCTACAAGTCAAGTTTATCATATTATCTTGTGTCCATTAGCGAGCTGAGGATGAAAACTTATACCTGAAGACCCAGAACGAGCAGATGCAGAAGAGTCTGGAGGAGTCTGTGAAGGAGATGGAGAAGATGACGGATGAGTACAACAAGATGAAAATTGTTGTACAAGCAGACTGACTCCATTATGGATCAGCTGAGGAAAGAGAGGGATCATGCAAAACTACAAGTAAAGACCCTCTTCAGTTAACTACTTTTTCTATTCTGTGTTGTTTCACCACTCTAAATCTGTGGGTGGTTTGTAAAAATATTTGTTTTTGTGCTGGGAGCAGTTACCTGGTGCCGTTTATCATTTGACTGTAGGATACATGACATCAAAAAAGATTGCAGTGTTGAAGCTGTTATGGCTTTTTTCGTAACGTGATGATATGTGTGTGGGATACTGAATCCTGTGTGTGTGTGTTTAACGTTCAGGTCAGAGAGTTAACAGATAAAATCCATAGCATGACTGAAGAGGATGACCCAATTATGGCTGCAGTCAATGCGAAAGTGGAGGAGTGGAAGGTGGGTGTTAATCAAATGTCTCCAGCTCTCAACAAGGCACCTCTTGTGTTTTTCTTTTTAAGCCAGATGTATGTGAAAGATACATTTGATAGTGGAGGAGAGAGGAATTTTAAAAAGTAGTGCACAGAACAAAATATAATGCCTCTTTTCGACTGCAGGAACTCATCACCTTTTAATGACCTTTTTATACCTTTTGACCAAAGGAACCGGGGTCTGAATTTAGTTGCTGGCAAACAAGACTCCCTGGGTGGGGACTTTCTGAAAGCCAAGGGACTGTCTGGGTGAAATTTTCTCAATTGAGTGAACATCGCTAAAGGCTGTTACAACTTGTACACAGCTTTATTCACAGAGTAAGCAAGCACTGGTTGTATGAAGTGGAAATTCCTTTTAATTTCATTGACGTCAAACACAAAGTACTGCAGTCTCTTAAACTGGTCTAAAAAACTCCAAATTAGATACAGGCGATGTTTGAATGAGAAAAAGAGAGGAACATTTGTATCAATGTAGTCACATAGTAAAAACAGGAAGTTATTAGACACTCAGCACATTGTTGCTGCTTTGGAGACTGGTGTTCTAGCACTTTCTGTTTTTCCAGCTCTGCGTCTTTCTTTTGCAGTTTCCATTCAAACATCACAGTCACAAAGTAAACTACAAAGTCCTGGACTGTGTCTCTGCTGTCTTTTTTGATTATGGTATCAGATTAAACCTAAACTTCAGGAGCGCAAGGAGGAATGTGCAAAAGGGCCCTGCTTAATTGCTTAAGTTAGTTAAAATACATGTAAATGTGCACATCATTATGCATCTTTACCATCATCACTGAGTTTGGCTCTTTGTTGACCAGTTATTGAGACGTGATCTTTTCCTCACACATAGAGAGTGCTCTCTGGGAAGGATGACGAAATCCTGGTGTACCAGCAGATGATCCGTGATCTGAGAGAAAAGCTGCGTTCAGCCCAAATGGACTTGGACAAAAGCAACATCATTGCCTTGCAGCAGGTCTGTCCCAAAACAGGAGAGGAATGAACCCTCTTTTTTGAGTATATGTATATGTGTGTGTGTGTGTGTGTGTGTGTGTATGTGTGTGTGTACCTCTTTGGGACCTTTTCTGGTATGAACACCTAAGTTTTTTTAAATATAAATGTTATCAGATTAATTAATCACCTAAAACCTTAACCAGGACCACAGAAATGACATTTTGCCTCATTAAGACTGGGCTTTGGTCCCCATGAGAACTATTGGCCCTGACAAGAAAAGTTTGATTGTAATTTCATGTTCTTCATCTTCCATCTATCTGTCATTTTTCCTACTTTCTGCTTTCTCTTTTTACTTTGTCATGTTTTATCAACCTGTCCTCCCTTCTGCTGCCCTGGGCCAGGTCATATATGAACTCTGTGCTGTAAGTTTCATCTGTCATGTGCCTCTTATCTCCAGCCTCACCTTGTTTTCATTTCATACATTTTCTTAATGATGAGAGCACTGATAATTCAGCGTGCTACATCTGTGTTCTGCCTTAACCTTAAATTCTCATCATTTTGAATTGTTGATGAATGCCCTAAAGGCCGTCCAAGAGAGAGATAATCAAATCAAGATGCTGAGTGAGCAGGTGGAGCAGTATACAGGGGAAATGGAGAAGCATACAACTCTCATTGAGGAGCTAAAGACGTCCACAAAGAAAGACAGAGGTGGGTGCATTCCTGCCTAATACTCCAAACTGAACACCTTCATACTAAAAATAAATGTGATGTTCTGTCTGAAATGATCATAAAGCTGTGATCATATGATCATGATCTGAGTTCCAACACACGTTCATCCGCTTTTCTTGTCTTAATTGACTGCAAACATTTGCAGTGATAATGGAGAGGCAAAGAAATTAGCCCCATTCATCAGCTGAATGTGTGGTCACATGGCTGATAGAAAAAAAGAAATTGAATTAGCCTTGGGAAAAAACAAATGCCAAATGTTTTCTGGTTTCAGCTTCTCAAATGTAAGAATTTTCTGCTCTTCTCTGCTTTATATCGCTGTCAAAATGAGTAAAAGTTTTGAAAGATACAGAATTGTGATACACAAGTTATTTAAGGTAATGCGTGTCTGTCCTCAGAAACTGTTTTTTAAATGTATGTACATGAACAGAATGAACCAAGAAAAATCCTGCATTGTGGGGTGAGGACTGTTTGTGGTCCTGTCTTCTTCAAGAAGCAATTTAAAGCTTCAGAAATCAATGTTTTACATGACCAGTAGCTCAAATAACTGAAGTGAAAGGGATAGCTCATTATGACAAGTGACACAGGATTATCGTCTAACTTTGGACTTTGCATTGTTTCCCTGATCCTCTACAAAGAATTTTTGCATCTTTTAGTTCATTTACTATCTGGTTGTGAAAAGGTGAATTAGAGTTACTGGCAAGTCAATTCTGGTATTTTGCAATCATCAGATGGTCACTTTTGTTTGCAGTTAATGGAATAATTTCCTTTTCTTGTTCAAGGCCTACCATCAACCGTACAGCACAGAAAGATGGAGGAGCTGAAGTCTAAGCTGGAAGCTGCAGAGACCAGAGCAGCGGAAGCAGAGCGGGCGGTAAAGCTTGCGGAAGCTCATGCTGAGGAAAAAGACAAAGCACTCATTGAGGCTTCAAACCGCTTGAGCCAATACGAGTCTGTAAGTCTACAAATACTCTCTCTTTCGCCTTTGTTTTTTTACTTTTGATCTGGATTTTCTAAATCCAGATCAAATTAATTGAGACTTAAATTCCCAGTGGCAAAACTTATGGGTTTTTTCTCTGTCTGTCCTTACTTTTAATAGAGATATTAAAATGACTGTGACTATGGTGTGATCAACATGCTTTTTGGGTCTACAAGCTCAGTGTTTGTCTTTCACCATGTCTAATTACATCCTGATTTCTCCAAAAAGCATATGAGTTGGAAAACCAAGAAATAAAGGAAATGAGACAAGACATGCTTTTTGATGGATGAGTAACTGCAGTTCTGTCGCTGTATTACAGGGCACTTACGGCCTCGAAGCTGCCATTGCAGAGATCAAAGAGTGTAAAAATCAAATCAGAGTGAGAGATCGTGAGGCAGAGGCCATGACCAAAGAGATCAACCAGCTTGAGATGAGAATCAATGACCTCATGGACGAAAACGAAGATTTCAGAGAAAAATTAGGTCAGTTTTTTTTCTTTTTTTTTAAATGCTACTGTTCCCATCTTTCAGTCTATTTAGACAACACTGACTGACCTAGAGCAGTGAAATTAATTCTACTTTTGTTTATTTGGGTCTTATTTCATGACTCCAAAGGCCTGGAACCAAAGCAGGAAGTGGACCTGACTGTATTTAGGCGAGCCAAAGATCTCAGACAACGCCAGTACAAAGCAGAAAACCAAGTCCTCACCAAAGAGGTAAAGTGGGATTACATTTATTTACATATTACATTAGTGGTTATAACGGCAGCTTTTAAAATTACCATGTTTTCTGAGATCCTCTCATCTCACTGCTGGATTTTTTTTTTTCTAGATTGAACGGCTTGAAGAGGAAAGACTGGAGCTAAAGAAACAAATCAGACACATAGTGAAGGAGAGAGGTAACGCACGAATCACAGAATTAAATACCACCAATAATTGTATTAACATTCTTTTGTCATATTTTTCCCCTAAAAGATAGAATAAAAGGGTGAGGTTATGTCATGGTGTTTCCATCTGTTGATCTGACATTGTATCTCTCATGACATCTAGTAAAACTTGGAGAAATAAAGTGTTCAAAGCTTTAAATATTTTGTCTGAGCCTCAAGTGATAATGCCAATGTCCTACTTGTCTTCTCAATTTGTACCTGCACTGGTGTTTGGCATATGTCTGCCATGTGGTCCCTCAGTTCCCCCCAAATTACACAAGAACACTATATTTCACTAATCTTTATTAGTATCTAATAGCAACAGCTCTTACCAGAAAAAAAAAAAAAATTTAGGTGAACTCAGACTTTTTTGCACTTTGCTACTGTTAAAAGCATTAAACAGACATAAAAATATTTACTGTTAACATTATGGCATTTCTAAAATCTCGGTAACAGTCAGCTCTTTCTTCAGGTTTCCCACAGGCGAGCTTGTTTCTGGAGGAAGACGTCAGGCCCAGCAGAACCGTACCAGTCAAACAAAGCAGCACTTACACAGATGAAGAGATCAGACGTAAGGTAAGCTCCTGGCTAATGACGTCATCTCTTGCATCTCAACTAAAAGCAGGTCCCAGTGTTTTAAAGAAGAGTGATTTCCTGATTAAGCAACAGAATTAATTCATTTTCAGAGCCAATTGCGATTGCTATCCACAGCACAATGGTTTGCAGTTTTATGACAAAGAATATACTTTACGTGTCTATTGTTTCATTTAATCTGGTCATTATTTGCTATTTGTCAGGTCTTTCTATATTTTTAAAAAATATTTACTTTAAAACTTTTTAACTTGTCCTCTTTTGCACAATTCTTCTTCTTCTGCGTAGGTTGGTTTTTTAAAATAAAACACCCAAAAGATAACAGGATCTTGCTGCAGTCTGTCAGACCATTGAAGACTTTCAAACAAGGTTTTTTTTTCTCAAACTGACAATGAATCAGACAGTTAACGAATCAGACATTACACCAGTTACATAAGATTACTTTAATTACTGAAAAATTCACCCTAGAGCACATGATATCAGGAGTTTTGTCGGTTATCTGAAACAGACCTGTTGGTATTTCAACATTGTCTCTTTAACCTTTTGAGTGGTTTAACTTGTATTTGCAGAATGAGTACCTAGAAAAAGAACTGAGCAAAAAGGAGAGAGAGCTGGGACTTCACAAGACCCAATTTGAAGTCAAATGTAAGTACAGCCCTGATGTCCATCTGAAGTTCACAAGGACATTTTGAAAGTTGAGTCAGTTTCATGAGCCATAGTCTTCCTGTCTGATAACAGTTAAAAGCTGGTGAATGTGTACCGAGGGGATCGTTACCATGAGAGTTTTTAGGTGAGTTATATACCTTAGTGGCCACAGCTTCACTGATATTATTCCTTCCTCTTTTAAATCATAGTGGAAGAACTGTCAAAAGTGAAACAAGACCTGGAGGCTGCCCTCAAGGACGTCCTTCAAGCCATGAGGATTAACCAAGGGGCCACTACATCTGACGGTGCTATCAGTATTGCCAATCTAGAAAGGCTGGCTAATGTAAGTATCTCCCAAAACCTTTCAGCAGAATCCTGCACAGGTACAGTTTTGCAAACCTACGGTTGCTAAGCTTGGTCCCATACCTTGATTTGAATCATCTCTAAATCAAATTAGATTTATCAATAAATCAAATCAGGACTTTGCTCAACCTGTTAATATAAGTTCTGTTCTGTCTCAGGTTATCTTCCATTTTGCACAATGTACTGTCCCAGATGTGCAAAGAACTCGCTGAGTCAGCTACACTTGGTGTTGATGTAAAGTGACACAAAGATAATCAGACAATCAACACATCAATTTTGCAAGTTACCTGTTGTGGGTACCAAGGCTACAGGACTCTGCTCTCCAGCTCATGGAGGATATTTATCTCCCTATTATGTCTGTAAATCACAGTAAATTATCTGATGTTTAATTTGACTTCAGCATCTCAACATAATTAAATTCTCAACATTTCTCTTTAATTAAATAACAATATATCACATTATTTATTTCAGTTATCAAGGCAGTAAATGTGTTTTCACACAGAAATTTGGTGGTTCAGTGTGTGCGCGCGCGCGTGTGTGTGTCTGTGTGTGTCTGTGTCTGTCTGTGTGTCTGTGTCTGTGTGTGTGTTTGTGCAACTGTGGCACTGAACACTGGTGCCACAATGTACCACACACTGTGTTCCAGGGCAAAGTTCAGACCTGTATTTATCTTAAAAGATCTTATGAATATGTGGAAATATCATAACTCACAATTTAGTCCTGGTACATTAACTGTGTCTGTCTTCAAATCAATGTTCCTTGTGACATTTTCTTGGCTACGAGACTGAAAACTAAAACCTGTTTTGTTGTCTCAGCCTGCAATATCTGGTCTGTAATATAATAAAATGCCTCTTAATAGCATGCATGGATGCATGTAACTTAACTGCATTTTAATACCATTTAAAATAAAACTGAAAATTTGCTTAGTCCTGAAGGAGATTAATGTAATAAGATGAACATTATATATAACTAACATTATATGTTAGTAGTTATTGGTAGTTTCAGATTGAATTTAGATTACATTTTATTGTAAATTGTGCATGTGTGTGTAGTTTTCTAGAAAGTTACAACATATTTTTCCCACAGTGTCATTTGCATATACGGTCAGATTTACTGTGCTGAAAACAATGGACATACTCACCTCCCAGGCATTTCACTGTTTTCTGCCAGTTAATGAAGCCAAGGGCTTGTCACATAGCAACTTAATAAACAACAAATGTAGCAGTAGCAGTCAGACCTTTAGTAGAGCGTGCTACACTGTTGTCCAGCATTAGATAGTCCAACAGCAAGTCCAATTTGAGACAGCAGAAGGTATTTGTTTGGCTTTGATGTCACACGACCTGGGCACAGCATCAGACATGTCCAGCACAGGAGGAAGTAGAAAGAAATACCAGGTACAAGCCAATAATCATTCATCAACTGGTTGTATAAATGTGATATTTGCTGCAGTGTGATTTTGAGCAAAAAGCAATTTACATTTATTTTTAAATGCAGTTATATGTCGTTATTAGAATTTGGTGGTCAAATGTCAGAGGTCACTATGATCTCACAAAACACATTTTTTGCCATAACTCAAAAATTCATATGCTAAGTTTGATAAAGTATACTGAATACCTTTCATCAAATTCCCTCTGAGTTTTCACTGCATATACATGAGTCTGGACAGACACGGATGTCTGCAACTGTGAGGTGGTAGTTCTAGTTAAGGTTTGTTTTAATGGCATTTCAACTGTGCTCATCCCACATATCACAGGCAATAGACGTCAACAACATGACTGAGCAGTCAGAGTCAGCCCTGCACCTCAAGTCCCAAATACATCAGCTTGTGGGGAGAAATGAAGAACTGAGGCAGGAATTGAAATTGGCCCGTGAAGAAGCAACAACCAGCTTTGGCCAGCTTGCCGGCGCCAAAGAAAAGGTACATCCAGATTGTGTTGTGTCAAGACATAGTGATAATTCTGTTATAAGTTGTCTGTTAATGACAGACAACTGAACAGTTGTTATTTTTTTTATTTCTGATACATTAACTGTTCTAATCTATCTGTTCTGATCTGCCTCCTTTTTTGGCCGTATCCCTCGCTTTGGCAAGAGAACAAAACGGTGTTGTTCACCTCATCTGGTTTTTCTGGCTACACATTTATGATTTGTCAGGGCATTCAAAGTCAAGCAGTTATTAAATGCTGGTTATTCAAGGCCAACTCCAAATGCTTACAGCTGTGTGTCACAACCCTCTTTTCCAAATCAACAACATAAATAACATAAAAGTAGTCAACCAGACTCATTTACTGATTTACATAATGTAGATTTATAAAGACAGCAGCAATGCCTGACACACTCGGTCTCTGAGAGTAATCAACATGACGGGAAAATTTCTTTGATGAATCGTTCTCCTTTGTTTTTACGCGTGTTGCTTCTGTTTCATATAACAAGAGAAATGAGGTAAACAAACTCGTGTCTAAACTTTTCAGTTTACTTTCAGCTTCAGTATTTAAACTGATGCAGCATCTCTGAGAAGTAATGTTTAATAGAAACCATGTCTCTGTTCTGAAAATGGGAAAGCCCTGTCTTATATCAAAGTCTTTCCTTTAGGCAGCTGTCATAACTCATCCTCAGTTCTTCAGTTTTATTCTATTATACCACTTTGTGTCTCTTATGTTTATCTTTTCTCTAGTCTTTTATTTTTTCATTCCCTTGTCTGGTTCATTGTGCTCTTGGGTAGTATTATATGTTTACTGTACTAGTTTGCCTGACTTCAGTGGTTTATGTTTCACATTAAATTTATTTGAATGACAGTGGTATTTTTATGACAATCATCTGAAAGGACAAAGGGCATGACAACAACGCATGCTTAACAAAACCTCTGGTACCAGAGGAATCTATTTGTACAGATGACATATTATATATTATTGAAGTGTTGCTTCCAGGCTGTGCTTGTGATTTCCTTCATCTGTGCTGTCAGGTGAGCCAGCTGGAAGCTGAATTGGAGCTGCTCAGGAAGTCAGGCAGCAGTGGAGTTGTCCTCCGACCTCTGACCCTCCCTGAGGGCCTGGGGCCCAGTAGCACTGAGGTCATCAGTTCCTTGAATGAGTACGCAGTTCAACTGCTTCAGGTCAGTGTCACTGTCTTCAGAAGGCCTGGACGCAAATAAATATAAATGAACTATATGTCTCAACTATAAATTATAAACATTTATCATACTGGAATTAATTAGGAGCTCAAAAACAAGGAGGAACAAAACAAGAAATTTGTGGGAACACTGGAGGAATACAAAGACAAGTTTGCTGTCATCAGCCACCAACAGGGACTCCTCTATAAAGAGTACCTAAGGTGGGTGAAGTTTTTCACAAGTTATATCTGGTTTGTGAGCTGAAGTGGAAAATTTGAAGTAATCTTTATTGTGTGTTTTTATTGCTCAGTGAGAAGGCGGAGTGGCAGAAGGAGAAAGAGACATTTGCAGAGGTGAAGGACAAGCTGGAAGAGCAAAAGCAAGTTGATGCTGTTAAAATCCAAGAATTCAACGTAAGTCAGACAAATGTTTAAAATGTTAATGGTATTTAAATGCTGTAAGTTGGACTGTATTTACGTTGTACTTTTACCTGAAGCAATGTGCCTCTTAAAGCCACAGAGACACGCACACATCAATGCTTTAAGATGGTTTAATATTAAAAACCTACAATATTGAACTTAGTGTATCACTGATAAATCTCACCAAACTTTTTTATGCCCCTGTCTTTGTGTGTCTGAGGTTCTCCTCCAATGTGATAAATGTGGAACATGCATAAGGGGAACAGACCACTTACTCTGTCTTGCCGTTAAAATTATGAGCAAGACTCTTGAGGATGGCACACATTACCTCACACCTCTGGTGTCGGGACATGCTGCTTTGCTTCACTTTACTCATCTCACCTCAGAGTGAGTTTTGCTCTTCCACTTTATCAGAGCACTCATCCATTTCACCCATTAGGAGCTGCTGGACACCCTTCAGAAGAACCCAGAGGAAATCAGGAGACAGTTGAGCGAAGCTTTCCGCAAGTTGACGGTGCTGAAGGTTAATGAGAAGAAACTGACGCGGCGTTACACCACCCTGCTGGAGCAGGAACAGCACCTCCGCAAGGAGAACAGCAAGCTAAGGGACGAGAGTAGCCACATGCAGGCCTCCATCACCAAGAGGATAGGCTACCTCCAGAGATACAAGGTAAAAAAGACCAAACCTAACAACCCATCAGCCATTACAGCCACCATACAATGCCCTTTTAACGTCACGCCTTTGTTTTGTCTTTAGGAAATGGCTGCATATAAGATAGCAGCACTGCAAAAGGCCTTGGATGATAGTGTGCCTTCATCAGACCTGGAGAAGGCTAACAAACAGTACACAGAGCTCACAGTTAAATACAGAGACATGCTGCAGAGGGACAGCCGCCTCATACAGAGAACCACCAACCTAGAACATTTGGAGGTATTAAAACGTTAACTGGCCAATTATAGTATTGGCCTATAGTATTAATTAAGTATTTTTATTACTCCCTCAGCATACACACCTTTACTTTTTGGCTGTTCACAGTTGACCTTGACATATTTCTTTATTTTCCGTCTCAGAGTGAGAATGAGTCCCTTCGGGAGCAAATCTCTGCCATGAACAAAGAACTGGAGATCACAAAGGAGAAACTGAATACTTTACAGCAAGCATGGGAGAACGTCAGTTCAACTGGTAAACAATAATTTGGAATTTAATCTTTGTTTGTATTGAATATAAAATAACTGACAGGCGTCAGATTCTGGCCATCATCATTATCAACATGTAATTTGCAATGATGTGGTGACACCACTAGATACAGCTCAGATTCAGTTGACACTAGCAGGGTTTAAGTTTAGACTAAATATTGATTTGTATTGCCTTGATGCAATGCAGTAATGGTTTAACTTGAGACTTAATCCTAATTTGTGGACCACACCCTTAAAATTTGTGTTTTTCCTTCAGGAGGTGAAAATGGCATGGATAAGGCAGACAAGGCGATGGCCAACAATGAGATGGTATCTGCTGCCAGACGAATCACCACTTTAGAGATGAAGGAGCTGAATGAGAGGCAGAGAGCTGAGCATGCCCACAAAATGTATGAACACATAAGGAATTCCCTCAAGCAAGTGGAGGAGCGCAACGTAGAACTGGAGTCCAAGTTTGCAGAGGTAAGAGGCCAAGAAAAACAACCTGAGTTCTGTCATGTGTTTGAGACTTTTGTTGTTGCGCAGGCTTTTTAATCAGTTGTGCTAGGTGTAAAAGTTCAACTGAGTTCACCTGGCAGACATACAGTTTTACAATAAAGTAGTAAATTAATTTGGATTGTACGAATGAAGGTGCCTTTTTATGCTATACAGACTAGAGCCTGTTTGGGAAGATTTCTTATTTTCTATCAGCATGTTGGTTCATGATCCCTAAAAACAGCAATACAACTCAACTATGTGAATGTCTTAAGGTTTGTCAGTGCCAAATTCTCACTTGTCTAGAACATTTTCCAGAGGAGTCTTATTTGAAGAATCTTATCAAGCAGTAATATCTCTTGTTTCTCCTCAGCTGACCAAGATGAATGTAGAGGCTCAGAGGGTAGAGCGGGAGCTGAGAGATGAGCTGGCAGACAGCATCAGCAAAGCTGTGAGCAACGCTGACAGAGGCAGGATTACAGAGTTGGAGAAGGCTGAGGCTGAGCTCCGCATTGAGGTTTCTAAGTACGTTTTACAATGTGCAGGCCCGAGATGGATCATTAAGGTTCTTATCATGAGATATGTTTTGTTTAAGATTGTAGTTGCAATCCTGGAATAACTTTGGAAATAAGTAAATGGTTTTTAAGGTCACAGCAGCGTGATCAAGAAGTAATCTGTTAATGAAACTGTCAGACTGCTGGGAAAGATAAACTTGCCCTTGTCACAATGGGAGAAGGAGTATTTGACTTATGGAAAAATATTTGGCTTATCGCTGCTAACTTCCTGTTTTATATAATCATGTGTGTGTATGTGTATATATATATATATATACACATACACACACACACACACACACACACACACACATACATACATATATAAATATCATATTTACACATCTATTTTAGTCTTAATACATTTGCACTAAGACTAAAAATGCCAGTATGGCTATGTCTCTGTCATACAGCTATCTTTTGCTTTTATTTTATACGGTATATTGGTGATTAACTGTGACACTGACCTTTGCACCACTTATAATGTCAGCAGTAAAGGCATTCAGGCTTATTTTGCTGTTTAAAAAGTGTATGTATTTTTTTTTTTTACAGGCTGCAAGAGGTGGCTGATGTGGCCATGATGCAAGCATCTGCTCTGCAGGCCAGACAACAGTCCAAGGAGAAGGAAATCGAAGCTTTGAGGAGACAAATACTGGACTACCAGGTAACTGAGTGTTTTATTTTTATATCTTTTTCAACCTTGCTAGGTTCAATAAAATTTATCAGCTTTTCCTGTTTAGTACATTGAAATATTTTGCTGTTAGAAGCTTTTTTACAACTTCTAATTCACAATTTACATAGATGGGATTTCAGCTTGAGTGCCTTTTTTAGTCATTGTTTGTAGCAGGTAACAGTGATTCATGAGGATCAGGCAAGTACAGAAATATAGTAATGTCATTGTGCTTTGAATTTTTATCTACAGAACAATTTTAATCATTTCACTTTAAGACCTGGTTTTGCAGCAGGCAGTTATGTACATTAGTGATTAGTTTTAAGCCTGTGTCTTTGGTGTCATTTCTTTCCCTCAGTCACAGTCAGATGAGAAGGCCCTCATTGCAAAGCTCCACCAGCATATTGTGGCTCTGCAGCTCAGTGAGTCAGCTGCTTTGGCTAAGCTGGAGGCCACCACCTCTCACATCCAACAGCTGGAGGCCTACAAGCTGCGTGCCGAACAGCGGCTGGATGCTAGTGAGCGTACGCTTTTCCTCGCCCGCCAGGAAGGCAGAAATCGGTCCAAGCACCTGCGGCAGACCATTCAGTCACTACGTAGGCAGTTTGCTGGAGCGCTGCCACTTCCCCAGCAGGAAAAGTTCTCTGTGACTATGGTGAGCCTCCAGGAGGACAGAGCAAAAGCCCAAGAAGAGAAGAGGAAGGCAGAGAAAGAGAGGAGGAGAGCAGAAGGCAGGGCTGAGGAGCTGGAACTGAGGCTCCGAGGGCTGGAGGAGCTCATCTCTACACTGAAGGACGTGAAAGGGGCCCAGAAGGTCAGTGGGGAAAAATGTTGATAGAGGCATAAATATTTATCAAATTATGTCATGTCTCTTTTGTAGCTTCTGGTTGACTGACCGATAAATATACCATTGTAACTGCTTAGAAATGGGTGAGTAACACACTGCAGGTCTTGTGATAACACTTGTTTGTTGCGCAACAGGTAACTGAATGGCACAAGAAGATGGAAGAAGCTCGCCTGCAGGAGCTGAGGAAAGGCAGGGAACTGGTGGTCCAGAAGGAGGAGATCAGGTACTTGAAGAGTCTTGTAGAGGAGCAGGAGCGAACCATCCGCTCACTGGAAGAGGATATTGTGCAGCAAAACATGGTGAGAGAACAACTAAACTGTAATTATTTTTACTCATGCTCACAAGTTTGCTAATATGCAGACAAATTCACAAATTTGCGCATCATTGTTTTCATAATGATTAGACATACACATCAGGGTTATATATAAAAGGATTATTGTGAGTTGAGAAAAGTGTAGCTATAAAAACCTCACAATTTTAAGGAGATTTCAGTACAGGGGTGTGTCAGTAATAATATATTACTCAAGGTAAATGTCAAGGTAATGCAGAAAACTCTTCTCTTTATCATGTAAAGCTTCAGGAAGAGCGCCAGCTTGCATGGGATCAGCGAGAGGTGGAGCTGGAGCGCCAACTCGATCAGTATGAGAAGCACCAGACTGAAGTTCTGAGCAGTGCGGAGAAGGTAAACTGTTGTTTACAGCCTTTGATAAATAAAAATAAAATGTGATTATTCACAAATTCACAGTTTTCCAGCTCGTCCTCAGTTTTTAAATACAGCCATCAAGCATAGGATTGGTCTTAGTATTTTATTTTTATTTGTCTGAAACATGTGGCATCCCTGCTAATGACCATATTTTTTGGCTGTTTTCAGTTTGAGGAAGGTGCAGGCTCTGTACCAGACCCCAGTCTACCTCTTGCTCATCAGTTAGAGTTTGCTTTGGGTAAAATCAGAGAGCATGTCCGCACCATCTTGGACACACAGGCCACCTGCAGAAATTTGGATGAGGTATAGTTTTCCGTCCCTCTTCATATGTATTCCCTTTAAGTCGAACACACAGTTTATGGTTTGAATTCTCCTCCACATGCAGAAGTTGAAAGAGAAAGAAGCAGCCCTGTGGAGGGCAGAACAGAACATTGTGTCCCGGGATAAAGTGATCAATGAGCTGCGTCTTCGGCTCCCAGCTGCAGCCAACAGAGAACGCCTGCTAGCTGACCTTGCCAAGCATGAAGAGGGCCAATCAGACAGTCAGCCTGCCCTCAAGCTGGCTCACCAGACCATCAAAGACCTCCAGGGCCGACTTGACAAAAAAGAGGATGTGCTAAAGAAATACCAGAACCAGTTGGCTCAAGCCAGACAGGTACAGCTAATACAAGGAGAAATACTGGGTGTGCAATGATTCCTAATGCCACAAGCCTTTTATATTATTCCTGTGTGATGTTTATCTGTGAGTAACACTTAATCGGTCATTAGTTGCAGGGTCTGTTGAGGTTAGGATTTATAGATGTAAAGAATCTCCAATGGGTGGAAAACCAGAAATCTCAGCACTTAGATTAAATTTTGATATTAAATGTTATTTAATGCCTGTACAAAGGGTTCCTCTTTCAGCCTTGCACATTTATTTAAAGTAAACCATGTGAGAGGTTTAGCGAGAGAAGAATTCCTTTAAGTCAGTGACAAAAAGTGCCATTTTCCTACTAAATGTAGTGGACAGAAAATTTTAATTCTCAACTAGAATATGAGTAACTTAAAATTATACATAAGTACTTTGCTTGAGTAAATAAAGAAGAACTTAAACTTTTTATCTCCAAAGTGTATCTCTGTTTCATTTTAACTGCACCTTGTTGATCCAGGATCAAGAGGAGATGATAAAAAGACATCAGGAGGAGCTTAGGATACTACATCAGAAGCTGGACTTGCAGACGGACACCTCCCTGGACCGCTTCAAAAAGACCGCAATGGTACGCATGTATCCATGTCTCCCTTTGTGAACTGTTTTTTTCCCCTGCTTCAGCAGCTTTGACTTTTTAGGTTAACTCCATGTGTCTGCAGGATTGAGTGTTGGTCTCTCACATTTTGGCAACCCTCAGACGACACACAGTCATTTTAGTTAATGGACTTGGAGAGTAAAAAAATATGCTCTGGCCTCAATTCACACTTGTATAACGCAAGTAAAAAGTGCTCTGTTTCATGCTCTTTTCTCCAGGAACTGATGAAGAAGCCCTCTATCAGTGTTGCAACCTCCAAGCATCTAGAGCGCCTGGCTGAGTTAGAGCAGATGGTGGCTGAGCAGGAACTCTCACTCTCCTCTGCCACGGAGAAGCTGAGGCTGACCACTGCTGAACTGGAGCGCCAGAGGACCGCCATGGAATCACAGGCTAAGAAACACGCTGATGAGATGTCAAAGTGATTACCCCTGATGCTTTTTCTGAATTTGACCTAGTGGTCAACTGTGAAGATTATATTAAAGCAGAATCTAAATCCTTTATGTTTCCTTTATATTAGTATAGTGTAGTATAGTAACATAAAATTGATAAAGATACTGTCTGCAACAAACGCTTTACAGTTTTCTTGAAGGCCTTAAGTTACTATCATTTGGTTTTACTGCAGAACAAATCATTTCTTTGAATATACAGAGACCAGGTTTAGTTTTACAGGATTCCATATTTTCCTGTTTGTGTTGTGAATCATGAGATATTGGGACCATATGGCTTCACTGAAGAGACAGGACAAGATGATAGTGTCAGGGGGTGTGGAATAACCTGAAAGCTACTGAAGGAGACACTCAAGAAAACTGGATGTTAAGGGGTTGAAAGTTTAATAAAAAGAGAGCTTACAAGATTTCAGTTGTGCATTGGGATATAGGTTTTCAGCTACACGAGTATACAACCAATGACATGAATGGAAGTGATTAAAATATTAAAAATCAAACATATATATATATTCAAATGTATTGAATTGCATTAGGTTTGTCTGGGTAGCAAGATGTACCTAATGAACTGGCAACCTAGTATATATGTCAGCGGTTTTACATCCTATCACAGCAGAAATCCAGTATCTTTCTGGACCTCACTGCTTATTGGCCATAATTTAATCATGTGAAAAACAGAAAGAGACAATTAGTGTTTTAGTTTGGTCAGGACTTTTGTAGCCAACCAGTTTGAATCTACTTATCTGGCAGAAAAATCAGCAGAAATATCTCCCTGCTTGTTAGAGATATTGTATAATGTGGTAAAAATGACTTTCCAGCCTTGTCTTGACAGAAATGGGTGTTAAAATTTCATTTGACATTTTCATGCATAGTACCCTACTTGTAACCAATACTGGCCTGTTTGTATTGAAATGAGCAGTAACCACACTGTTAGTTTTGTGGGAGAAGTGGTAGATTGGGAAGTTGATGACATCTAGCTCTCGCTCCTGTGAAGATTGAATGTACTTAGTGTAGTGTAAGTTGCTTTGGACAAACATGTCTGACAAATTAATTTCAGTGTTAAAAAGTAACCTGCCAAAAACACATACACAAAAACTGTGTATGTATAAAAGTAAGTGTTTCTTGTCAGTCAGGAACATTGTTTCCCTTATCTGAAGGTTATTCTGCTGCACCCATATGCTCATGGTGGCGATGGTCCCATTTCCCAAACTGGTGTGTGGAAGATGTGTTGTATTTTATCGCTTAGAGTGTTTAAACAACATGTTGAAAGCTGTTTGATGCTTAAAGCACTGAAACATCGCTTTACCTGACCTCTTATCAAGATTATTGCTAATAAATAACTTCTCTAACTAATCTAGGTCACTCTACATGGACAGCAGCTAACGGTTACAACCTAATACTATATTAGAAAGTACATGTTAGCATGAAATTGATATGTAATGTGAATTAGTCAAAAGTTATGTAGCATCAGCTTAACATTTACTATTGTCAGCCTTACTTATTCACATTTTTCCAATTATATGATGCCACATGAATGCTCTTACTAAACCCTGTGTGTGATAGTGATCTGCTACTCAGGTTGCAACTGCAAATTCAAGAACCCTGGATATATTTTCCAAAGGCTTTATATCATGTCTTGTAAACAGGGCCTTAGCCTTGATATTCAGTGCTGACATTAAGCACACAAATCCCTCTAATTGAGTGCAGCTGTAGGTTAACCTTTAGATCTTTATGTTCCTTTTAAGCGGGTGTGAATTCTTATTTTCTCTGCTCATGACTATACCCTCATACATTAGCTACAGATCACAAGAGCAAGACCACACATGTTGGTCACATAGTAGTAATGATCTGGAACAAGTCAAAATGAAATGTTAAGAGCGTTTGAAATTATGTAATAAGTAAAATCTGTATGTCATAAAAACAAACTAACAGAGGGGGTTTGTTGCAGGCTGGAGGAGTATCATGCTGCCCACATGAAGGCTGTGACTGGTGACACTGAGGATCAGAGGAGCCAGATGGCCCAGATGGAAAAGGAGATGAACTACCTCCGAACTGAGCTGGAGGCCCAAAAGGAGGCCAACATCCGCTCCCCCAGTAACACCATGAAAAATCTGGTTGAACGACTCAAAGCACAACTCGCCCAGAAAGAGAAACAGCTCAAGGTTGTTCTTTTATTATATAACTTCACTTGTTCTTGCTCTTATACTTTATACATAAAGTGGTTGGTCCTGTTGCCTTGCAAAAGCTCTGGAATGAGGAAATTTTTCATACAAATGATTCTTGAGTGACTGTCTCTGTGTTGGCTGTGATGGACTGGCAGCCTGACCTGGATGTTTTGTACATGTATACTGGTGTTGTTCCCCACAAACAGAAAAAAAAATGTTGTTTATCTAGTTTATACCAAGAATGAGTGTGTGAGAGAGGAAGTACTCCATCCAGAAATGGATGATGGTGTGTTAACTGTAAAATGAGGTCTGAGCACTGCAGTCATCATCTTTATCAAGGCTGGCATCTCTTTGTTCTCTGTTTTCTCAGGCTCTCAGTAAGGCTCTGTTGGAGCTGCGGGCTGAGATGACATCTGCTGCAGAACAGCAAGTCATAGCTAGTGCTGCACAGAAAGAAGAGAGCCTCAATGTACAGATGTTGATTGACAGGCACACTAAAGACCTAAAGGTGAGACCCCCATATCGTCAAAACATGCTTGTTTTTCATGTGTATATTTCATTACTGAGCTTAGTATTATGATTTATATTAAACAAACATGGGCATTCTCCATAAAATAGAAAAAAAACATAAAGCAACAGAAACATCATCTACTCCTGCTGTGATAATTTTGTTGGTGAACACATGACATGGGCCAGCCTCCCTGCACCTGGCCCTTATTCTTTACATTATTTATAATTTACAGGTAATTAAGGACAATTAAGATTGTGGATTTATTATGATAATGTGTTTTATTTTAAACCAGCTGAAAAAAACATGTTGCTTTTTTAATAGTTTTATAGAACAGCAGACATCACCAGGCTTGTATTTTTGATTTGGGAAAAGGCCTTAAATCCCTCTTCTCCAAAGGTGCGAGTCCAAGAACTTAATGAAGAACTTCAAGCTGCAAAGGACTCTACCAAGGCAGCCAGAGGTCGGGAGAACACCCTGAAAGAGGAAGTGGACGGCTTGAGCCAGGACCTCCAGAGGAGTCACAAAATTCAGAAACGCCTTCAGGCTGAAAAGGAGGAGAAGGAGCAGGAAATCCAGGAGCTCAAGCAACAAATCAAGAGGCTCAGCAGCGCTCTTCAGGTTAGTATCTCTAAGAAGTGCTGCTTGCTTTGACTTCAATCTGGAGCTTACTGTTCGCGGTTGTTATTATTACATAAGCTGAAGGGTGAAATGCTCAACAACAGCCACATGACTCAGCCACTATCAGCATAACATCATGTGGAAAAGTGACCAGAATCCTCTGACTCTGGCAAGACATTCAGACCTTGAAATATGATAAAACATTGAAATGCAAGACATGTGAACCTTCCTAGCCTTTTCCACAGCAATTTTTTTTTTAATTGAGGAATGCATCAAGAATGGAATCTCACATTCTTTTAAGATTTCAAGATAAATTCCTCCAGTGGATATCAGAGTGGATTTAATTATTGAGGTATTCTTGTGGAGCAGTGCCACCTAGTATATATTTTTAAAGTTGGAGTCCAGATTTTTCTCAGGACTTTTGCTAAATCTCTCTCTCTTTCATGTCTTTAACCATGTGATGTGACCCTAACCTTTGCAGTATTAGTGCCTTGCTGTTCTCATTGAATCAAGCAGGGAATGGAAAGCCTGTTAGGAACACTGTCTGTCTCTGCTGTGCGCTGTCTAAAAAAAGTGAGGTGCTATGAAAATCTTCCGCTCTGTATTTACTGATTAGAATCAAGCAGAACCAGATGGGACGGGGCAAACCATCGAGAATCTACAGAAGAAGATCAGGAGGCTGGAGTCTGACTTGGAGAAAAGAGCAGAAATGAAGAATGTCAAAGATGATCACGGGAAGGTTTGAGCATCAATTCAGTCGACAATAAGCATGCTAATTGTACTACATGATTGTATCATTAGTAGTATTATTGTCATTGAGTACATGTCTTCTTGTCTTACAGAGTAAAGAAGAAATTGTGCGGTGGGAGGAGGGTAAAAAATGGCAGGCAAAGATGGAAAAGGTGAAGAATTCAATGAAGGAGAAGGAACGAGAGAAGGAGTCCCTATTCAAACAGCTCAGCACTCTTAAAGACCTCTATGGCAGGTCAGTGTGTACATCATACTGGAAGATTTACACTGTATTTTTTTATCTTGCCTCTGTGACAGAATTACTTCTTGTAAAGCTACAGCCACTTTAGATTTTGAAAATCAGAGAGCAAAATGTTACATTTGTTTGTTTTGTTTTGTTTTTTTTTACATTTCTATCAGCATCCATTCTGTTTCCATTCTGTGTTTTACTGTGTATACAGACTGGAGCAAGAGAAGGGTGCACTGCAGAGAAAGCTGAAGGCTCGAGGTGTGACTGCCGATCAGGTAGTGGGAGTGAGATCCAGTGAGATGGAGAATGAAATGGAGGAGCTGAAGAAGAAGAACTCAGACCTGGAGACACAGATCTTCACCATAAAGTATTTATCAGCCTTTAAAAATTCTTACTAATTTTAAAAATGCCCTGATTTTACTTTACTACCTGTTGTTTTTGCTTATTTTAAAGATGTTACAAATGCGTTTGGATAAAGTATATTTTTAGAAAGTGGAAATATACATGTGTTGAGTAGTTAGAACATATTTTCCATTGTGACATACAGCATATAACCTTTATTTGCACTCGTAAAAACACATTGATGAACTGGAGTGCTCCCTCTGATAATGCTGAGCTTACATAATAATAACAGTAAAATTAGATTTTTATAGCACATTTCATACAAGAAGATGCAATACAATGTGCTTCACATTATTTCTACTCCATATCTGGATGCCAGAAGCACTGGTATTCATAGTCCCACTCAACACTGTATCCATGTGAGTGACAGTTTGAAGTTGTCTGTGTCTTTGTAGAAAACAAAGTAGTGGTATAAATTTGTAAAACCCTGAGGCTGAACTGCAGAATTACCTCATTAAGAAGATATCGCTCCAATCTGAGCTACAACAGCAACAATGAATGACCATACCGTTTTTATCTAATGTCTAAATTTCATGGAATTCTGCTATGTAATTATTTGCAATCATTTTATCTTTTTTTTTTTTTTTGATACACATGAGAACGTTATGGTATTTAGGCAAAGGTTTTTACATCATTCATCAGTTGTATAGAGGAACTGATACTGGATTTTTTAGGGCCAATTTTGATATCAGTGTTTGAAAGTAAAAAGAAACGTCTGTTAACAATGATACTGGCCAATAATAATTTATTACACAAACATTTCTTCTAAGTAACCCTTTAATGCCGTTTAGCTGGATATCAGACAGTTTAATGAATGAAAAAAGTTTATTTAACCCAAATTCTTGTAGCTGAGTCACGTTATAGGACCATAACCAGACTGTTATACTTTGTCGAACTTGCAGACAGCGCCAGGCTTTACCTCGTGACGAGGCCATGGAGACTCTGATACTGAGGAACCGCTACCTGGAGGAGAGAGTCCACACTTTGGAGAATCAGATGTCTAAGGAGCCTCCGTCAAGGCCCTCTGTAAGTTCTCCTCAGCACACAATAATGACTAAATTAATACATTTGTCAGATATATCACAGACTAAGATAAATGCATATTTGCCATTTTATAGACGTACAGTTATTGTAAGGTTCACAGTAGGTAGTCTACAGTACACGTGTACGGAACAAAACATTCTCACTATCTCTATATGATGTGGCTCTGCTCTGTTTTAAAGCTTCAAAGATGTTTTCTTTTGCTGTATTTCTCTATTCATCATTCTTTACTCTCTCTCTTTATTCATCTCCTTCGTCACTGGATTTAATCTGATTCATTGCCTATGAAGGTAAAAAGCGCCTCCTCGCAGACTTTGAGAGGGATTTGTTCTGTCACTTTTGATGTTGCGGATGGGTCACGCAAAGGGAGTGCTGCACCCCGTCCTGCTAAATCCCCCAGCCGCTCTGGCAGCCAAAAAGCTGCTGAAGACCCCGCTGACCATCAGAGGGAGCCAAAGCGAAGCCAGACATACAGAAAACCTCAGGCCAGCCTTTTAAGAGAAAAGCGACCAAGACCTGACGTGACAGAAAACACAGCAGCTAAAAAAAAACATGTGAGGGGAGAAGATGATGACGCAGAAGCAGATCATGTAGAGAATACACGAGACATCCCATGTGCTTCTGATCTCGATGTGCTTGAAAACAAAACCTTGCTCTCTCAACCACTGACTACAGAGGAAAATAATTTGTCAGAAGCTATGAAGGCAGAGGGTGCTGCTGAACTAGATGATGGAGATACAGGTGATGATGTGGGGAGCAGGACAGAGAAGTCAGAAGAGGCTGACGAGCAGGTTGAGACTACAGAGGAAGCAGCAGAAGTAGCTCATTTAGAACAGCCCTACTCAGCAGAACCAGATGTGGACTCCAGCACCGCAGCGAGCAAACACCCGAGGTTTATTGTTAGAAAAAGGAATGAGCGCGTGCGAAAACGAAAAAGCAGATCTCTTAGATATGTGAAGGTACTCCAAGCTTGTATAGTCACCCAGCTGAAGTGACCGTGCTGTGATAGCGTCTCAGTAGCTGTGGTAGGGTAAACAGTGAGTAGTACGTGGCTTGTTAGCGTGTTGGTGTTTTCCTCCCCTACATTGTCCATCATGGACTGAAGGTGTCTGTGGTTGTCTGTAGGTAGACCATTTCATGACCCCAAGAACAGAGACATTTATTTAAAAATGAAGCTGTTTTTCTACACACTCTTAGAACTTTTGTTTTTGCAGATGCAGTATCTTTCTCCATAGTAGTAGTAGCAGTCATACATTTTAAATAATTTTCTCTGGCTCATTTTGTGTCTGTGCTTTCCTCTAGACTTCGGGACGAGGCACTGGCACTCCCACACAGAGAGATCAGGACCTCCAAAAAGAGAACCTCAAGCTAGCCTCTGAGAACCTGGAGCTGCGCTTTCAGCTGGAGCAGGCCAACAAAGACTTACCAAGACTCAAGGTACGTGTAACAGAAACTGACCAATGGATTGTACAGCATTTTAAAGAAATGGAAAAAGAGAAACACAGCATTTACAAAAAACAGATTTTTTTTTCCAGTATTGCCTCTTTACAAAACTTTTTGAAAATGTGTTAAACCCCACAGTTCAACCCCAGCATTTCTTTAAATCATACAGTAATGATTTGGGCAAAAGCAACATGTTTTTGGTGAAGAGTGTTTTATCTAATTTTATCCAGTTTCTCTTTGTTTTGTACAGAATCAAGTTGCAGACCTTAGGGAGATGTGCAGTGCACTGAAAAAGGAAAAGGCAGAGGTGAAGAAAAAGCTGGCTCAAATACATGGAGTAAGTTATCCTAAAGTTACCTTTTTGTTTATGCAGTTAAACCTATTCATATCTGCATATGAGGTGAAAAAAAATCAGCGACCTTAAAAAATATCTAACCTAACAAGAAACAAATAGCAAAGAAACTGAATTGGATAGCAGCAACTCCACTGAAACTTAATTCTCCAGCATCCTGTTCCAACTGTAGATCACAAATATGATTTTTAATGTGTTCCTCATCAGACTGGTCACAGTGGTAAAACAGTACCTGAACTTGAGAAAACCATTGGGTTGATGAAGAAGGTGGTGGAGAGGGTGCAGAGGGAAAATGAGACCCTGAAGAAATCCAGTGCACCTGCAAATCAAGAGAAGGTCGCCGCTTTGGAGCAAGAAAATAAAAAACTAAAGGTTGTTGACCACATCATGTCTCATGCCAAATACATTGTATTGGACAAGTTTATTAACTTCTTTGTTCTGTTACTGCAACTTACAGTAAATGTTGTTTTTTAGGCCAGCTATGAGAAACTGAGGAGCCAGAGTGAAACAGAGCTGAGTTCAAAACTTGAATCCAAAACCAAAGGACTGGAGAAAATCGTGATGGAAAATGAACGTTTACGCAAGGAAATCAAAAGGGTAACTACATGTGTTAGTTCCACAATATGTTGTAATTTTAAAAAGTAATATTTAATTCTGAGTTTTCACCTTGATGCCAGCACTGCTTTGGGACATGATGGATTTCTCATTTGTGATAAAGCCACCTGAATGCACATTTTCATCTCCGCTGTCTCACCTGGGTGTGTGTATTTTCTGTTAACAGGAAGTGGAGGCTGCAGAGAGGCTGAGAGTGATCAGAACAAGTCTGGAGATGAGCAACGAGAAGCTCGAGGCAGAGCTGGAAGAAACCAAACAACGGCTTCGGGCAGCTCTGTCCAGACCCATCACAGAGGGAGCAGATGGCAAGACCATGAAGGCATCTGTGGTGACAAGGTCAGCAAACTGTTTTTCACTGTAATCCACTGAGCAGGAATTCAGGACAAATTAAAGCTGTAATGAACCGTAAGTTAAATCACTATCAAATTCTATCAACCACCGGTAGAAAACAGCCTGTTCGTGACAGGTTGTTATGTAGAACCTTGTCTCCATTACCTACTCAGGCTTTCCCAGTTGGCTTGGGGATTCAAAGCCATGACCTTGTGTCCTCCACTTATAGAGGCTTCAGGCGAAAAGTAGAGTTTACACACTATGAGCCAGTATTTGTTTGGCTTCCATTTGCAGAATGTTTGAGAACAAGATGAAGGAACTGGAGAAGGAGCTCTCCCAGAAGACCTCCAGCCTCTCTGAACTCAAAAAACAGCTGAAGGAGGTGAACGAGCGTGAGGAAAGAGCTCAGACAAGCATCCGGCAACTTGAAGATCAGGTACAGGCTAAATATTACATTAATATTTTAATATCTGAAGCAGATCTCCAGCTTTTTGTCCCTGTAAGTCAGGCATAATGCAACTCAATCTTAACTCAATAGTCTTTCTCTTTTAGACCTTCCATGCCTGGTTAGCTCCACATCTTTGGATCCCCACACATTATTAACAGGCTGCGTAGTCAAGGTCAATATGCTATATAAATGTGTTCAACTTGTTATTGTGGGTTTGTCATTTCTTAGGTTGACATGTTAAAAAGATTTCCTTCCACTGCAAAGACTGACACAGGACTCGCCAAAGAGCTCCAGGCAATGAGGTAAGTGAAACTATGTGCACCGATGAGTATTCGTATCTTTAATGAGTAATAGTGATAAGACAGCAGAGTATCTTTGGGTTTCGGATTAACAAACAAAACATTTTAAGACATCGTTTGGCCTTTGAACAACTGGGATGAACATATTTCACTATGTTCTAATATTTTATCAACCAAATGATCGATAAATCTAGAAAATATTAATCAACACATATGTGTGAAAATAAGCATTCGTTGCAGCCCTAATTTATACAATGACATATAACCAAATAGCACTGAATTGAGTGCGTGTTACACTGTTGTATTACATCAAGCAAACCTTTGTAAATGTGTAAAACAAAAACTTCAATGGATAGTTAGAGCATCTTAACAAGACAGCTGGCTTGGAATCACTACTTTAAGTGACAGAGCTTCTGGAAAAAAAACATGATTATATCATTATAATACGGTATGATTGTAGTCACACTGACCGTCACTGCTAACTAAACAAACACAGAGCTCTAAACAATACTTTGGTTCAACTGTATTACAGGACCAAATTAGTGCAAACAAATTGAAGCAGTGTCTACATGACGGACAGTAATTTTCCATCCTGATCTCGTATGTTTTGTCTGGAATATGTTGCTTGTGGAACTGAAACAAAAACCGACATGTTTATTTTGTCCTAAGATTGGTCAACGCTGAGCTACAGAGGGAGAACATAGATCTGAAGCAAAGACTCAACGAGTACAGTGAGCGATATGGGGAAACGTCTTCTAAACTAGGTGAGACGTCCAAAACACCCTGATGTATGTGATGTAAATTGTTATGAAAATCAACAGTCATTCCAGAGGGTTTTTTTTTTTTGTATTTATAGATTATGGGAAGCTCAGAACGCTTCTGCAGGCAGCCGAAACTGAGAAAACCAAACTTCAAACGGAGGTCAAAAAGCTGAAGAAAGAACTGGAGAACTTTGACCCAACGTTTTTTGAAGAGATTGAGGACTTGAAATACAACTACAATGTAGAGGTCAAGAAGAACATTCTGCTGGAGGAACAGTTGAAGAAGGTGTGTAGTCAGTTTGGTGTAAAAGTTGAAATACCCAGTGTGTCCATCAGTTAACTGAGGGTCACTGTGCCTTTCTCTGGAGCTAAGACTGTTAGAACTACATCTGAATGTGCATTTATGGTTGACAATTTCAATTTAGATCTCTAGAGGATGGGTACTGAACTTTTTTTAAGACTAAATTCCACAGTTAAACATGTTAAAGTGTGCAGCAACAGTTTGGCACTTCTTTCTTTCCCCCTGATTTTTATAAATTTGGTTAAAAAAATGTCAGCAGTAACACCAGCATTGATGTGTTTCATTACAGTACAGTCACATCATTTAGTTTAAAACATGATTGTGCAGCAGTTCTTTAAGGACTTTAGCTTCTTTGGAGGGTAAAGTTCTTCAAGTAGTTCAGATAAGTTTTGGTATTGGTACTGACACTCTCATATTGTCTCAGCACTAGTCTTGGAAATTTCTAAACCTATGAGAATCATGTTTCTTAGGTAATACATTTGTTTTCAGAGGTCGCTTTTTTTGGTAATACTAAGTTTTTAGGGTTTGGCATATTTATAAGATTTCTTTATATTTGTACAGTTCTGCCATATTGTGCTTCTGTGTATTTGTCAATAAAGCAGCTTTGCTAATAATCAGATGGTTAAAAAGAAATGTTTATATACTCGCCATTTATTCCTCACTTAGCAGTGAAGTACTTCTAACATACAGTGTTTACAGTATATTAATTAAGAACAATTAAGCAACTTTAATTGTCGTCAGTTTTTTCACTAAAGGCATATTCACAGTACTGCAGCTTTTGTCTGTGCTTCATTCATGATTTTGTTCAGGTTCAAATTTGTTTGTAACTTTGATCTGAGCTGTGATGATCTGACTCTCCAGAACTGTACAGTAACTGATTGGCCTCAGCAATGCAGCTTGCAGGATTGTCACTGTTTATTACTGTAATGTGAATATGCCTTAAAGCTGTACATAGATCTGAAAAGCAAATGGCAAACTGTCTTCAGCCTTTAATTCAATCCACTATTCCTGTTTGGTGGTGAAGGTTTGACCTCCCCACAACCAGAAAGACACAGTTCTGAGCCTCTTTAGTCTTTAGTCTATGTCCTCATTGTAAACCACTCTGATTAAGACTTCATAGAAAACCTGTAGTTCTGTGTACTTTGTTAGTTTCCACAGAGAAATTAAGTGCATTAAACAGTGACTTTAAAATCACTCATCTGGAATTACAGGTGAAAATATCTGGTAGCTACAGGGTGACAGCAGAGGCTTTGGAAAGGGAATGTTTAATCTCACTTGTTTTATGGGTCAAACTGGATGTCCTGAAGCCGGCTGAAGCAGTGTCCATTTAGTGTGGAGAAAGACGTGAACAAGTCCTTAGTGTTTTTGTACTCAGCTGTCCCGTCGACACGAATGATGACCGACTTGTTACCGAAACAGGATTCCCCATCTGGCCACCTCAGTCCCAGGTGATGACGATGAACCTACAAAAGAGCCACAGAACAGATAAAGACCTACAGATAAAAACAGCTTATTTCAGTTTGATCACACCCTCAATGTATAAAGTCATCCTACCTTAATGAGCGTGCCGTCGTTGCAGTGCCAGACGATGCCTTCGACTCGTCCCTCTGGACTCTCCTGGAACCAGGAGCACAGCTGCTGGAAGTCCACCGGTGGAGGGTTTCTGATTTTAACACTCCCGTGAGACACCAGGCAGTGGACAGGCTGCTTCTTACTCCCCAGTACTGTCAGGACAGTAACACTCAACTTTAGCTTACAATACACAAAAGTACATTCAACTTAATTTGTGTAATTCAGTAAAATTCTTTAAATGTCTTTCCGATAATGTTTAAATGTCTCAGAAACAACTATTATTTCTGCTTCTATCCAATCATTTACACCCAAACACATGGGAAAATGAGGCTTTTAAGAAAAGTGAGGCTGCTTTTAAGCAACAATTTGTTTAAAAATGATCTTCTCTGACAATAACATAAATGCATGTTGAAGGAAAACTTACCGTACGGGTTCCCATTCACATTGGTTCCAATGAGCTCCAGTGTTTGTTCCATGAGTTCAGACAGTGGAACTGCTGCAATTTCTAGCATGTCCTCATCGTCAGCGCTGGGCCTGAGAACGAGAGCCACCCCGACTTCGTAATCCACCACAGAGGAGTGCCAACAGTACTGCTTGTTGTCCTTCTCCACTGGTACCCAGCCTGAACATTCACAAGGACTAAATCAATACTCCTGCAGCAGCATCGTCCACAATGACATCAAAAAGCAGACTACCTTTATTTTACACAACATGTGATAAAGCAGAATTTCATCTAACCTGGAATGTGTCCGTGTTCATCAGGCACTGGATGGCCGTTGTGATGTTTGACCCTGTGAGCTGGGATCCATGTCTCTGGCACCGTCTTGAAATCTTCCTCTACATTCCATGTGAATCCTGAAAATGACAGCGAAAACGATATGAAACTAGTCCAACCTCCCTGCAGAAATGTTGACATTTAACGCACAAAAACACTGGATATATACCTTTACAGCTCCTGTGTGAATGCTGGTACTTTTTGAACCTCTTCTCTGCTTGTTTGTTGGGTTTCCTGTCAAGTCGAGCCCAGAGGTAAGGCTGCCCTACGGAAAAAAAGATAAACCTTTATTTAGTTAATCTCCAACTAATTATGAATACTTGGAGACGAGAGCAAAAACAAACATTTTAGTGAATGACTCCAGCTCAAAAATACCAGTTTGGCAGTTGATATTTTCCACTAATGGACAACGACAGGTGATAACGGCTATCGTAAACTGTCACTCACCTTTATAAACTGTGACATAACAGCAGGTACCATCCAGTTTTTCTGTGGCAAGTGCACAGTCGACGTTCGCCTCCAGAGCGACAGGGTTCACGTTTGCAGTGGCAACAACCTGAAATTGCTGCAGACAGACAGACAGATGATAAACAGTCTCAACTTTTAAATGTAACTTCTCTTTACTTATTACACCAAATATTAGTGAGATATAATTGCTAAAAAAAAAGAAAATCAATTACTTATTCACTTATAATTAAGAAATAAATGAACTACTACTGAACTACTGTTAATTTAAAGCCAAAGATGACACATAATCACTCTGTACATTCATTTTTCCAACATATACAGTGCAAAGTGCAAATGTTTTGGGCACTGAAGATATTTAGATTCTTATCCATCACAAAACACCACAGAGGAAGCATCTGATCACTTCCAAATTAATGAATCCTTCACACAGAGCTATCATCAGGGACAAGAAGAACAAGGAGTCCTGCAGCAAATGGTCTGACCTCCACAGAGTCCTGATCTCAACATGAGTCTGGGATTAGATGAAGAGACACTGAATCGGCCTAAATCCACAGAGAAACTGGGACAACTTTCTACAACCGTACATTCACTCCTCTCAGCTCTGGACAAAGACATACCATAAATACACAAACACAGCAAAACTAAAAACACAAGACAAAGAGAGGGGGGAGGCAGCTCCTGCAACAGTCCCATTTATCAGCCTTTGTTGACACCTCACACCTGTGGCTAAAGTAACCAGTAGATATGGAAACAAAAGGTCACATGACAAGGACGCTACTGAAAAAAAAAAATCATAACTTTAGAAAATAATCACATGTCTATGAAAAATATTAATGACTCAAGAACTAATATCCAATGTTAAGCGATGTAAGGTAAATGGAATGGAATGTGATTCTGCAACATGGTTTTAATTTACAATTTTTGTATTAATTCTCGTGCAAATCAGCGAATAGATACTGAAAAATACAATTGCGGTGCAGCAGGTTCACGTTGTTGTCAAATCAATGGCTGCTGCTGCTGCTGCTGCTCTCACCTGACACTCTCGTTTTCTGGACTGTTCTTCCTTCACCTCCGTCAGAAACACACACGGTATCTTCTGCTGAACGGAGCCCAGACGTCGCATCGTTGTGTGCGGTTAAATATCCACCTGAACGCCCGGGGACAATGTTTATGGTTTTTCCGCTGAGAAGAGCAGAAATGAACGGCGTTTCCGCGTGGATGTGGATGTCATGTGGTCACGTGGGCTGTTTTTCTTCTTCTTCTTCGTCACGTTGGTTGGTAAACGGTCACATGACTCGATAGCGCCCATGGATGTACTATTAGAGCGTTTACTTTTTAACTCTTCTGAGCTTTTGAGAGGTTTTACAAAGATTAAAACTCTATGGCTTAAAAACATATAATACAAAGAGTGGTGATTGATTATAAATTGTTTTACAGGCGTCTCTTTTACAATGGTGGTCTATGGAGAAAATGTTTTTTCATGCGTTGCAGTAACACGAGCGGCCACTGGGGGGAAAAATGGCGGCATGGCTGAGCGGCGGCAACGTATCCAGTTCTCGTGATACATCCGTGATTAAAACCAACGTTTGAACCGTTGCCTCGGTTTGTTAGTACTGTAAGAAAACGTAATTACTGAAGAGACTAGATACTAAAACAAGCTTTTTTTGTCGACCACAAGTGAGGCTGGACACTGAATACACCTGCGGCGCGAAGGTAAGGCTACGGAGCGAACTAGCTAGCGGCTAGCTTTAGCGTTTGCGCTAGCAGCGAGCGTTTGCATTAGTCTTCTCTTTTATTGCCATCTTTTGCCCCCAACTCCATTTTCAGTCGTTTGTGCTTGTGTTTCCGTGACTGAGGCGTCCCTGACATGAGTTGTGGACCCCCAACATGGACGGTGAAAACACAACAGGCTTTTGATAGGCCGTTTAAATCCCCGTTGTTTGTTTACAGTCACCTTACCGACATTTTGCATCTCTTTGTAAGTTTGTGTTTCACACTGGTTATTTTAACTCAGTCTGTCATGTCGTTGTCATCGTTTTGCGTCTACTTGTGGCCATTTTGTATTGTATCGCGTCTACCTGACTACTTTACATGTGGATGTCAGCGTTAGCATTAGCGACGAGTGTTAGCATTAGCCTTATGTGGGTTAAAGTGTGTTTGTGTTTCTGAGACTAGCGTCCCTGACATGACTTATGGGCAGCTTACAGAGGCAAGGCAACTGTTTTGCAGTCTGTTTGTCTGATTATCAAGTCGTTGTGAACATCTTGCGTCTTTACTTGGTTATTTTACATCTATTGATGGTCAGCTTCTTTGTCTCTTTGTGGTCGTTCTTACTGCGTCTTTGTAGTTCTGCGTTAAATCCTGATCATTTTACATTTCTGAGGTCTTTTTTTGTTTCATTGTGGCAGTTCAGCATCTCAGAGTGATTGTTTTGCATCTCAGTTTTTTTGTCTGGCGTTTTTGTTTGTAGATTTGTGGCAGTAATCTGTCCACAGCTATCTATTGACCCACAGTTGTATTAGTGATGAGTAATTTGTTTGTGGTGGTTTGATATTTGTTTGAGCTCAGTTATACTTTAAATTCAAGCTTGAAAACTAAATTTTAACTCTGTGCTCCTCCACAAGTTTTAAGCCTCAAACATTTTAGTTGCTTTGTTGTTGGTTCTTAAGGATGTGATTCTTTTTCCTGTCATACTGTATGTGACCGTAAACAGTATTTTCTGAAATGCTCCTCTGATGATGAGAATGCTCTGGTTCAGCTATAATGATCAATATCTAATAGAGGTGTGAGGATACACTCAGCTCATGAGACCAGACAGGATTTTAACACTGTTTTTAAGAAACTTTAACAATGTAACTGGAAAGATTATTTGACTGAAAGTCACATAATGCAAAACAATCCAGGAGCATTGTGAAGTGTCTCGTGTGAGTTGTTCATTAGTGTGTTCATTTTAATAGTTGGTCAGAGGGTGATTTTAAAAATATATTTACAGTTTATAATGACCAGTTCTGCACTTGTTGACTTAGAATTTTTCACATAAGCTGCAGCTAAGATCTTTGTAAATTTGGTTGTTATTCAGTAAACAAAAATAAAACAAAGACATTTTCAATATGTGTTAATAAGAAGGTCGAAATGTGAAGTAATGATTCTGTGTGTGAGCGCCTGTGGTGGAAGAAATACTCAGACTTTTTACTGAAGTATAATACAACATAAGTTAAAATCCTGCATTCAAAGTTGACTTAACTGATAGTGTTTATTATTGTTGTACAGTTCACAGTAACATACATGACTGCTTCATGATTAATTGATAGACACACAATTAATAATCATTTGACTTTTTCTCAAATATTTGTTGTTGTTGGTTCTTCAGGAGGTGATGACAGTAAACTGTTGATTTTCTGAAACAGCCTCTAATGTTTGTTAAATGTTGTGGTTCAGCTGTAACGTTGAATGTTTATCTGTGTTTTGGTGGTTAAACTGTTGATGAGGAATAGGTAGTAGTGTACTGATCATTTTCCTTTTTATGTTTCTCTTTGATTTCCTCCAGGTGTCACCACTTCGTCCACGACATCGTCCACGATCGCAGAGACATGGTCCATGATCGGAGAGACATTGTTGAGGATGAGGGAGACATCGTCCACGATCAGAGACGTTGTCCATGATTGCAGAGACCTTGTCAAAGATGAGAGAGACGTTGTCCATGATCAGAGACATTGTCCCATGCTTCGTAGAGACCTTGCGATAGAATCGGCGGAGACGGGGGTCACCGATTTGACGGCACTGCCCGCGATCATGGAGACATTGTTGATGGTCACAGAGACAGCGTCTATGATCTCAGAGACATCATCCACGATCACAAAGACATTGTCCATGATCACAGAGACTTTGTCCATAATCTCAGAGACATTGTCCGCGATCACAGAGACGTAGTCCACGATCACAGAGACGTAGTCCACGATCACAGAGACGTAGTCCACGATCACAGAGAGTCTTTGTACACTGAGGAAGTTCTTTGAGACCAGGACAGAGGCCTCCAGGTAATTCACAAACAGCTTTACATCAACTGTCCAACACAGAGCACTGACACTAAACTGTTTATGCTCAGTAGTCAGTTTATCAGAGAAGTGTAATAACAGAAATAATCTGCTTTATAAAAATTGACTTAACTGATAGTGTTTATTATTGTTGTGCAGTTCACAGTAACATACATGACTGCTTCATGATTAATTGATAGACACACAATTAATAATCATTTGACTTTTTCCCAAATATTTGTTGTTGTTGGTTCTTCAGGAGGTGATGACAGTCAACTGTTGATTTTCTGAAACAGCCTCTAATGTTTGTTAAATGTTGTGGTTCAGCTGTAATGTTGAATGTTTATCTGTGTTTTGGTGGTTAAACTGTTGATGAGGAATAGGTAGTAGTGTACTGATCATTTTCCTTTTTATGTTTCTCTTTGATTTCCTCCAGGTGTCACCACTTCGTCCATGACATCGTCCACGATCGCAGAGACATCGTCCATGATCGCAGAGACATGGTCCATGATCGGAGAGACATTGTTGAGGATGAGGGAGACATCGTCCACGATCAGAGACGTTGTCCATGATCGCAGAGACCTTGTCAAAGATGAGAGAGACGTTGTCCATGATCAGAGACATTGTCCCATGCTTCGTAGAGACCTTGCGATAGAATCGGCGGAGACGGGGGTCACCGATTTGACGGCACTGCCCGCGATCATGGAGACATTGTTGATGGTCACAGAGACAGCGTCTATGATCTCAGAGACATCGTCCACGATCACAAAGACATTGTCCATGATCACAGAGACTTTGTCCATAATCTCAGAGACATTGTCCGTGATCACAGAGACGTAGTCCACGATCACAGAGCGTGATCGTCCACGATCACAAAGACATTGTCCACGATCGCAGAGTGTTTTCATTCAATAAAGAAGTTCTTTGAGACCAGGACTGAGGCCTCCAGGTAATTCACAAACAGCTTTACATCAACTGTCCAACACAGAGCACTGACATTAAACTGTTTATGTTCAGTAATTGATCTTAACTCATAACCAGAACATAATCTTAACCCCCAGTTTATTTACATAACTAATGTGTTTTGGTGGTTAAACTGTTGATGAGGAATAGGTAGTAGTGTACTGATCATTTTCCTTTTTATGTTTCTCTTTGATTTCCTCCAGGTGTCACTACTTCGTCCACGACATCGTCCACGATCGCAGAGACATCGTCCACGATCACAGAGACATGGTCCATGATCGGAGAGACATTGTTGAGGATGAGGGAGACATCGTCCACGATCAGAGACGTTGTCCATGATCGCAGAGACCTTGTCAAAGATGAGAGAGACGTTGTCCATGATCAGAGACATTGTCCCATGCTTCGTAGAGACCTTGCGATAGAATCGGCGGAGACGGGGGTCACCGATTTGACGGCACTGCCCGTGATCATGGAGACATTGTTGATGGTCACAGAGACAGCGTCTATGATCTCAGAGACATCGTCCACGATCACAAAGACATTGTCCATGATCACAGAGACTTTGTCCATAATCTCAGAGACATTGTCCGCGATCACAGAGACGTAGTCCACGATCACAGAGACGTAGTCCACGATCACAGAGAGTCTTTGTACACTGAGGAAGTTCTTTGAGACCAGGACAGAGGCCTCCAGGTAATTCACAAACAGCTTTACATCAACTGTCCAACACAGAGCACTGACACTAAACTGTTTATGCTCAGTAGTCAGTTTATCAGAGAAGTGTAATAACAGAAATAATCTGCTTTATAAAAATTGACTTAACTGATAGTGTTTATTATTGTTGTGCAGTTCACAGTAACATACATGACTGCTTCATGATTAATTGATAGACACACAATTAATAATCATTTGACTTTTTCTCAAATATTTGTTGTTGTTGGTTCTTCAGGAGGTGATGACAGTCAACTGTTGATTTTCTGAAACAGCCTCTAATGTTTGTTAAATGTTGTGGTTCAGCTGTAACGATGAATGTTTATCTGTGTTTTGGTGGTTAAACTGTTGATGAGGAATAGGTAGTAGTGTACTGATCATTTTCCTTTTTATGTTTCTCTTTGATTTCCTCCAGGTGTCACCACTTTGTCCACGACATCGTCCACGATCGCAGAGACATGGTCCATGATCGGAGAGACATTGTTGAGGATGAGGGAGACATCGTCCACGATCAGAGACGTTGTCCATGATCGCAGAGACCTTGTCAAAGATGAGAGAGACGTTGTCCATGATCAGAGACATTGTCCCATGCTTCGTAGAGACCTTGCGATAGAATCGGCGGAGACGGGGGTCACCGATTTGACGGCACTGCCCGCGATCATGGAGACATTGTTGATGGTCACAGAGACAGCATCTATGATCTCAGAGACATCGTCCACGATCACAAAGACATTGTCCATGATCACAGAGACTTTGTCCATAATCTCAGAGACATTGTCCGCGATCACAGAGAGTCTTTGTACAATAAAGAAGTTCTTTGAGACCAGGACAGAGGCCTCCAGGTAATTCACAAACAGCTTTACATCAACTGTCCAACACAGAGCACTGACATTAAACTGTTTATGTTCAGTAATTGATCTTAACTCATAACCAAAACATAATCTTAACCCCCAGTTTATTTACATAGCTAATGTAAAAACAGTTCAAAGAAAAGGTTGAATTTATGGATATAAATTGTTACTGTAAAGTATTGGAAAGATGATGACCAGTTATGCCATGTTAGTAGTAGTTATTTGAGTAATTTTGTGTTTGGAAAAACCTGGTTTTAAACAAATGTTCTGTGTGTTTCAGCCAAATTTATGTTTATAAGAAAAAACAGACCAGTGAAATATTTCTGTAACTTCATATCAACATACAATATATTCAGTTATTAAAATATAATTAGGAAAGAAAGAGACTTGAACTGTCTCAAATGTCACAGAGCTAAACAAAAACCATGTAACAGAAGTAATAACATCAGAATAGTGTAACAATACAAATAATCTGCAACATAAAAATACTTTAAAGAATGTATTAGTATCTATATTAATAGAAGTAATGTAACTAAAAAGTAATGAGTAATATCAGAAGACAGATGTACTAGTAAGTGGTATCTGTAGTATCAAAGTAGTTTGCAGTATTCAACATTGGTACCATCTGACAAATTTAGAAGTAATATGTAATAAAAATGTAATATGTAATGGTAAAAGAAATCTAAAATCTGAGGTTACAGTATGAGTAACCTGTAATATAGCGACGTATTAGCGACATAGGAACACTAGTAATCTAACTTGAAGGTAAATATGTTAAAATGAAGATGAGATGAAGAATCATAAATGTGAAAAGGTCATGTAAAGGGAGTTATCAATAATGTCAAAAGTCCTAGTATAGTGAGTATCAAAAATGTTTAAGGTATATGCATAGTAAAATGTCAAAATCTGTCAAAAAATGTCATGTACAGTAAGGCGTCAAAAACGGTCAATAAATGTCAAAGTATAGTAAGGTGTCAAAAACGGTCAATAAATGTCAAAGTATAGTAAGGCATCAAAAAAGTCATAGTATAGTAAGGTGTCAAAAAATGTGAAAAAAGTCATAGTATAGTAAGGCATCAAAAAAGTCATAGTATAGTAAGGTCAAAAAATGTAAAAAAGTCATAGTATA